>NC_133505.1:163781785-164387857 GCF_049354715.1 Callithrix jacchus
TATCACTAAATACACTTTTAAGCCAAATACTTAATGTTGGTTGAATCTTTATTTAAAATATATAGGTTTATGTATATACATGGGGGAGTAAGAGAAGAAAAGTAAGTGCTTTTCTTTGTTTTGAGGGATTAGGTATGTGGGAGACATTTGTAATTTAGCTTGTTTTTCTGGGAGAAGGTTGCTGATCCTTGGGTTTTAAGATGAGGGTTCAAGATTAATTGATGAGACTAGCGATGGCCTAAATTTTACAGAACAAACATGCCACTAATAGCTTAATAGTTATGATGGTAACAGTTTATATCTGTGGCTCAATTTGTGTGCTTTATTTTCCTTGAATTTCTTGACTTGAATACATTATAAAATTGGAGCTGCGTTCCTAAGGAGTCACATGGAACTCCATCATGGGTCCAGCCCCAGAAGACGGCCTACGGGGGTGGGGCTGACATTGAGGCTGGCTTGATTTCCCCAACCCAGTTATGGGAAGAAGCTCGGGCTGCAGTGGCTCCCGTGTATTTTGGTTGCTCAGAGTGGGTGTGGGCAGCAGGCCAGTGAGCATCGGGGGCAGGGATCTTGATACTGGCCCTGGTTGGACTCCACACCCTTCTGGCCATTCATCAGCCTTTGGGAGTGGGGAGCAGGGTCTCTTGAAAGAGGCAGCTGTGTCATGCTCCTGTTGCTGTAAGGGAACTAGACATTTTTGAGCCCCAAACCATACACGAGAATTCAACAGAAAGAGAATTTAATATATATGTTTATTCTTGTAAAACAATAATATTGTAGTAAAACTGCATCTGTGTGTGTTCGTTGGCCAGGCTAGTCATTTATGACTTCCTTCGAGTAAGTGAAAAATCCTAGGAGTCTGGCAATTCTTCCTTGTAGGGACTCTTCAAGGAGACTTCAGCTCAGGCTTTATCCTGTTGTATTTCATTACCTCTGGGGAAATTACCTGCTGCGCTTTTTGTGGCGTTCTCAACCTCTCAACTCCAGGGCTAGTGCTTTTAAAATCTGGTCAACTGCATAATTGTGAAACAGCACTGTCTCAGCTTTATGCACTAATTTTTTTTTTTAAGACACAAAAACTTACAAATTGGCAAATTGTTTTTCAGTGTTTTTCCCCCTCACAGGGCTGTAAAAATATCTTGTGTATGTTGGGGTTAGGTTGGGTGACTGGAAAGCAAAGCTCCAAGCACTAGGACAGCTGCCCTCTGCAGCTTCAACTCAGGGATCGACTCGGTCCCCTTAGCCGGCTACTGGTGCTGAAAATGGTTTTTGACAAACGCTGGAGTTTCACAAATATAGAAGGAGCAGTTATAGAGGTGGTTTTGTAAGTCCCTTGGAACATTCGTGCCAGTCTGCAGTCACTCTTAATTTGAATGAGAAAGAAGATGGTAGAAACTATTTTTATTTTCTCCTGGGAGCCAGAGAAAAGGAAGGCAGAACTCTGTACTATGTAATTTTAAAAAAAGAAAAAAATCGGACTCCATTGAGATTCTTTCTTGTTTACTTTTTGTTTTACTCTTGCTGTCTCCTTGTGTGTTTGACTAATGCAAGTCTTCCCCCAGGACTGTGAGACTGTGTGGTACCGTCCGCCTCATAACCTTCCTGGATATTTTTATAATTTATCATCAGCTGACACTGCCTGGGTAGAATATTCTTACCACTCCCTCTGGCTGCTGGAAGTCTGAAATTACATCTTTGTCTTTGAAGTCAGGCACACTGTTAGCGTTGCCATGGCGACAGGGTGGGTAATGGCCTCCGCAGACAGCAGATTGGTATTTAGCGTTTAAACGCTGCTGTACACAAGGCCTTGGTTTTTAGAGTGGTTACTGAACTATCCCCTTTTAGTAAATGTTTAAAAATTACATTTTTACATGCTCTTACTAGATTAATAGTCATGGTTTATTTCATTTTAACTGCAAGGATAAAAGCATTATTCCATTAAATGGGCAGCTTTTTTTCTCTTTTGGTTTATGCATTATTAACACAGGCTTTCCTGTTTTGCTTGTAACATTTTATAGGCTTTTTCAAACATGCAGTCAGATTTGCTCTGTTGCTCCTTTATTTTTTGGACTTAACCCATTATCTGCTTGATCTTGGACAATTTCAGAGGAGACAAAGTTCCAAGGAACTAAGCTTTTAAAATATTAAAAATGCAGTTGTTTTTTAAAAAATGTATATGTGATCATGTTGATTGAGATGTTTCTTTGGTTTCAAGTTTCTAGTCAGCCCCTTTCCTGAACTAGACCCTCACACGCGATGTTAAAGGAAAGACAGTCTGCGGTTGTGGAGAACTGTTGACGTTTTGAAAATGTTTTAGTTGATGTAACTTTAGAAGCAATATGCTCTGACATAGCCAGCCTGTATGGCCAGACCATTTGCACACATACATAGGCTTTTTTTTAAAATTTGTGATTATTTTGTCTTTAGAATAAAGGTGATTCTGAATAGTTTGTGTAGTATATACAAGTCCCTGTCTACCTGATACATAAACTGCTACTAAAACTTCATTTTTAATGTCTTGTGATATGGAATTTATTACTTGATGAGGTATTTTATTTGCAGTAATTTTAATTGTTGAGGAAGTTTTTCCTTATTAACTTGAACTGTTCGGTTTTTTTCTTTAATCCTGGTTCTACTTCTGCCTTTTTAAACCACACAAGGTCAGTCTAATCATTCTTCTGTGTGAGGGCTGTTCACATATTTGAAGGTAGTTTTCGTTTACTTGGATTTCCTCTGGGCTACTAATAGTTACTTTATTTTCCCCACTATGTGGTCTCAAGTTCCCCTTGCACCCTATTCTTAATTCCCTAATGAGCTTTGTTTTTGTGTAAGCACCTCTAAATGTGATATCCACAACCAAAGGGAAGGCTCCAAAGGCATGGCTGGAGGAGGCCACCTGCCCGCTTTGTTGGGGGCTGTCACTCTGCCACGTGTCAGAGGCGGCAGGGGCTGCTGGGCTCTGCGGCAGCTGGGGCCCACTCTTGCCTCCGTGATGGGGCTGCTCTTAAGGACACTCTCATCCATCCTGCACCTGAGCTCCAGCGCACAGTGACCCTTCCTGGCTGCCGTTGGACTGGGTTGGGCTGTTGTTCAAGCTTGTTAATGTGTGTTAGGATCCTGAATCTGGCATCTGTTGTATTTAGTATAATTCCTAGCTTTGTGTCCTCTCTAAATTTATATCTCTTGATGGCTCTTAGTGTAGAAAGTTATATAGGCCAAACCCAGAGCTTTCTGACTTGCTGGTTATTGCCATTCATCCAGGTATAATAAATGTAGAGCTGCTGCATGTTCCAGCATACATCACACATTAGCCACAATCCTGTCCTAGAGACTTCATCTGAGGCTGGGTGGGAATCCAGAACAGCTGGGACTATAGTTCTTTCGTGTATATGTTACAGTGCTGTCTTCCAGAATGACTTATTGTGGATTACCAATGACTTCCAGTGACATAACACATATAAACGCTCTGTAATAATTGAAAGTTTTACTTAATTTGTTCTTGAGATCATTTTATCTTTGAGTTTTCTGTGTGAGAGAAGAAACTCTACCTTTTAAGCTAGTTCACCTTGCCACCTGAGTAATACGCCTCAGCTCCTTCCCTGTGTCCAGGAGGAACGGCCAAGATACATGTCAAGAAAAGGTAGGAAAACCTGTGCCCATCTCCAGAGGGGCCCGAGAAACAGAGCTGAGCGTCATGAGTCCAAGGCAGAAGATACTCCCTCTGGACTTGGGATCTTAGGAATGGTGCAGCCCTATTGGAGGGGCCTCAGATTTTAGGGAGGAGGGCTGTTGGTGTCAGAAGCCCTATCCCGTTAGGATGGTGGCTGGAGGCCGCAGGTGGGGGAAACAGTGCCTGCTCTATTTCCTTACCTTCCTGTGTTCTTCTGTGTATCTGCCAAGTGCCCTCTGCTTTGCTTTTTACCACCAACTGCTTGACAGCCATCCAGGATAAAACTGGCCTAGTCTTTTCTGGGGATGTAAAGCTTGGGGAAGACATACACTGTGGCCTGGCCCTGGGGACAAGAGCAGGGCGCCCACTTCTGGAGTGCAAAGGGACTGCCTTTAGCAGGGGAAGGAAGTGGGAGGCAAGTGGGCCACTCAGAAAAGACATTCTTTCTTGAATGAGTCCCAGGTTGTTTTGTGAATTCATGGAGGCTGGCCCCTAATTTCCGCTTGGACGTGTCCTAAACTCTCCCCGCCTCTTACCCCCACCCTTCTCTCAGAAGCCAGGACTCACTGAGTTCTGGGCATGGGATCCTGGGAGGCAGAGCACTTACAAATGAAAATTTGTCAGTAAGTTTTATGGACTGGAAGAAAATGGCTTCTGACCAGTGCTGGTGGCAGTGGAGTGGCAGGTAAGAAAGAGTCCTCTGGAGGTGGCCTCCAGGGACAGCAGTGCTTTCTTTGGTCAGTCCACAGGCCCTCTGCTGGGTCACCATGGAGGCTTCTTTAACCAGCCTGCAGTTTGGGCTTGAGTTTGGGGTGAAGGGTGGGTGATAGCTTCTTATGCCACTGAAATCTTAATGAGATTTCCATTAAATGTATTTAGCATATCCCTCCACTAGGAAAAACATATGAGTGAATTTTGTTGATAGCATGTGTGGCAGGCAACATGTTACAGGGACTCTGGAATATTCTGGATCAGCTCTGTCCAGCAGAACTTCCTGCAGTGATGAAAATATTCCCTATCTGTGCTGTCCAGTATGTTAGCCACTTGCCATATGTTGTTACATACTACGTGAAATGTGGCTAGCTGGAGGAATTTTACATTTTAGTTACATTTAAATAGCCTCACATGGCTAGTGCTGACCAGAGTGGACGGTGAAGTTCTAGATTACGGATCTCATATGGTCAGCGTCTTTATTAAATATAGACTGGATTTGGTAAAAATAACAATGTGCTTACATTAAGCCTCTCAAATTCTTGACATCAAGTTATTAATTTGTGTGTATTCTGAGCTGGCGTTCGAACTTACCTCACTTATGCAAGGGTACGAGAGATTGAAGGAACAAACATATTTTAGATGTAGTTTATCTGTTGCAGGGTTTGAGATGTAGGCCGGAAACCAAGATGGTGACAAAGCCACCGTGACCCCTGTCTTTCTCCTTGCCTGTTTCTCTGGGTTTTCATTTATCTGTATTTATTGGAAACAGTTACTACAGAGTTGAGTACCTTAGAGATCTCTTATGGACATCCCCACTTCCCTCCCACATACACACCAATATCAAGGTCAGCTTCAGCTAGTAGGAGGGTGCAGACTCAAGGTCACAAAGAGGTGTGACCCACAGAAGCAAAGTGGCAGGCTGAGTTCCAGGGTTTTGGCTGCCAGCACCACTGTGGAGGTTGAAGAAGCTGGAACTTTAGGATATGGAGTGGCATCTTGCTTATACTTTAGGTGGCATCTGAAAATAGATTAGGGTTGATTTGAACCCTATGGTTTGGTAAATTATGCCACTTGAATGTATATAAATGATGTCTATTGATATTTAAGATATGTTTCTTTCTGTTTAATTGTAAAGGGCATCAGGAAGTCTTTTCTCCCATGAGTCTCAAATAATTTCTTTTTTCTTTTTTCTTTTTTTTTTTTTTTGAGATGCAGTCTCACTCCATCGCCAGGCTGGAGTGCAGTGATACAATCTCGGCGCATTGCAACCTCTGCCTCCTGGATTTAAGTGATTCTTCTGCCTTAGCCTCCTGAGTAGCTGAGACTACAGGCATGCACCACCACACCCGGCTAATTTTTGTATTTTTGGTAGAGACGGGGTTTCCCCATGTTGGCCAGGATGGTCTTGATCTCTTGACCGTGTGATCCGCCCACCTCGGCCTCCCAAAGTGCTGGGATTACAAACGTGAGCCATTGTGCCCGGCTGAGTCTCAAATAATTTCGTAGTTAGAATTTGCTAATTTCAGGCCAGCCTAGGGCTTTTCATTATTCTCGCTTTTTAGGGCTGGTATCCTCCTTTGCTAGATGAGTAGGGGTTCTGCTGATGGAGATAATGATGCCAGGATGCCCGTGTGTTGAGTCCATCTTGCTGCCTCTTTCAAGCCCACAGGACAACTAGAGTTCTGTGTCCTGCTAGGGAATCTGTTACGTGGTGTAGCCTTCTTCTCATGCTTGAGAGCAGCCACTTCATTCACTTTTTTAGTGCTCTGCGTGTTTAGAATTTTCAAAAGAACGGCATTTTACATTCAGTATAATATAGTTGGGTAGTTTGAATAATATGTTCCAGGAGTTCTGATTCATTTGTCACCCGCCTTCCAAACTCAGCTTTGGCTTGTTGTCCGCATCCATCTCGTTGCACGCTGCAGTCTGCGGTTTGTAGCCCATCCACGTGTTCTGGCCGTGTCCTGATTAAAGGAGGTTAAAGACTAACTTGTGTCCTCATCGTCACAGCCTCACACCTGGGAACATCTTTTTCACTTTTAAACTGTTTATCTCTGTTCCCCCTACCCTCTTTCAAAAGAAAGAAAAACACCAGGAATGAGTAATACTGATTTCTCAGTGTTTGATTCTGTGGCGTACCGTGCTCTTCAGCAGCAAAATAGATGGATGGGTTGTTATTGCTACTTGTTCTTACTCAGTCTATAAACCTAATTCGCTTTATTTATGATGGGAGAAGGGGAATTCATGAATTCATTTTGTTAAGCAATTCTTGAGCCTGTGTAGTGTGCTGTTGTGATGGATACATTCCTGGTTTGAAGAAATACAGAGTCCCTGCGATTGTGGAACACTTTTCAGCAAATCCATTTTGTTGCAGTATACATTTACCCATCTTGTCGAAGGACATTTAAATGTTCTCCAAATGTCTTAAGTATCTCTTTTGAATAATTAGTATTTTTAATTATAGTCTGGATTTCTCTTTACTCTTTTGTAAAGAGATTTCTCTTTAGAAATAGTTTTCCCCTCCCTTTTGGAAAAGTCAGTAATCTGGGTAATTTCTGCTACAAAAGCTCTATTAAAAGCAAGGGGTGTTTGTAGTCCAGTTAATGAAGCAAAGCAAAAAAAGATGATGAGGCCAGGAACGGGAGTTAGTTTACTAATGAAACAAGGTAGTTTTAAAGGTAAGGAAAAATAAAGGAGCCCTTTACTATTATTTCAACCTGGTCATTACCTGGGATTTTTAGTTCAGTAAAATCATTAACTACTTATATGTGCCTCAGCCTAAACACCAAAGACCTAAGACTATTTACTTACAATATGTTTGTTAATAAGATTACAGGAGAATTATTAAATGAGTCTGTGGGACTTGCCTAGAAAAGATGCAATGCAAATGAAATGTTTTCCTCTGCTGGGAAGAAGGCTTGGCTTGTGTTCTTTTTTAAGGGTTGAGTGTAGTATCGTTCTGTTTGTGAAGGGTGAGTGTGGGAAAATTATTTACAGACCTCAGTATCCACAGGGAATTGGTTCTGGGACCCCCACGGATACAATCATAGGTGTTCCAGTTCTTTACATACAAGGTAGTAGTTGTAAGTAACCTACCATCCTCCCGCATACTTTGAATCGTCTCTAGATTCCTCATAACTAATACAAAGTAAATGCTTTGTGAATAGTTGTTTTATTATGTTTTTTAATTTGGATTATTTTTCCTGCTTTTCCTCCCCAGATTTTTTCATCTGCCGTTGGTACAGTCTGCCGACACAGAATCCATGGATAGGGAGGACCAACTGTACCTCATTCTGTTCAAAATGTCTTGCTTCATTTGGGTTTATTGTTACAGTGTGTAGGGTTTTGTACTTAAAATCTCTTAGGAGGAGGGTTGTAGTATAGTGTAGTACTACTTCTGTTGATGTATAATTAAAATATTTCAAATAAAATTTATGAGAAATCTTTAGAAAGTGTCACAGTTGTAAAGGTTGAATTGTCTGATTATATCATTTGAGTCAGACTCTTTTTAAAATATATAATCAGTTTTAAAAATAGATTCTTCCCCATCTCCCTTGGGTAAATAAATAAAGCATAGTCCACCATCCCCTCCCACCGTTGAATCCATGGTGGTGGGCGGGAGGTCTATACACCAGGCCGTACTTTCTGGCTTGCTGTGTGGCTGCACCTCTGTGCTGGTGAAATTTTCAGTCAGTATTATCTGAAGATTGTCATTATCTTCTTCATCGTCTTCATCTTCTCTTCCTCCTCCCCCCACTCCTCTTTCTCCTTCTCCTTCTTCTTCTCCTCCTCCTTATCCTCTTCCCCTGCCCTTTTTTTTTTTTTGAGATGGAGTCTTTCAGTGTCACCCAGTCTGGAGTGCAACGGCACGTTCTCTGCTCACTGCAACCTCCACCTCCCAGGTTGAAGTGATTCTTTTTCTTCAGCCTCCTGAGTAGCCGGGATTACAGGCACATGCCACCACGCCCGGCTAATTTTTGTACTTTTAGTAGAGACAGGGTTTTGCCATGTTGGTCAGGCTGGTCTTGAACTCCTGACCTCGTGATCTGCCCGCCTTGGCCTCCCAAAGTGCTGGGATTACAGGTATGAGCCACTGCACCCAGCCTGTTGGCCACTTCTTAATTCAATTCACAACCAAAACAAAACATAAATTTTTGGGTTGTGATAGGGAATTGGCCTGTGTACATGTGTGCTTAGGCATCCGTTTGTCTGATGGATGTCCTTAGTCATAGTGCATTTCTGTGGACATTCTTATAATGGAATTATTGTCCTTGAGATGATGGATTCCAATTTACAGTAAAAGTATATTTTCATTTAGAAATTAGTTTAACCAGTAAAAAATAATGTGCATAAACTTTACTTTTGACAAAGTATTGGCCTTAAAAGTACTATTTTTGTTGATGTATTTGTTTTGTCTGTGTGTTTGATTTGAATGGTTTCGGGTGTACATTCCTTTGAGTTTTCATGGTGCAGTTATTTGCTAGAGTTTTAAAACTTCAGGCAACAATTTCACTACTTGTCTTTGCACTTCATTTTTATGTACTTAAAGGGCAGTTCTAAAGTGAGGGAGAACCCCAAGATACTCTCTGGAATATAAACAACTGGTAAACTAGAATACGATTCAGATGGAGGAAAGCCACAGGGTTTTAGAATCACAGCACACAGCACTTTATTTTTTTAAGGCATGAAGTTAGAGAGATGATTTTGTTGAGTAAAGAGCAGAATTATCCCCTGTACATTTTATGAAATATAATCCTAGGAAGTGTTTTCCTCTCTAGTTAAGGGTGCCATTAAAAAAAACAACAACAGCAATGCAAAGTGGTCCACCTTTCTACTTTTTTAAAAAGGAAAAAATCATTGTAAAATGGAGCTCTGATTTTAAATTTGAAGATTTATGTGTTCCCACAGAAAAGGAAAGAAATCACCCTCTTAGGAAACAAACCAACCCCAAACCTCTAACCTAAACCCCTGAGCTTTTGTGGAGACAGACACTGCTTACTCCGGAAAGAAGGGTGCAGCTCAGCGTCCCTAAACACTCCCGGTGTGGTGCTCTGCGGCAGAGTGCCCAGGACACGGGCTGCTTCGTGGAAACCCATCCTGCAGCACTCTGTGTTCAGTGAACTTTCTCTGTCAGATACCAGGCCTCCATGCGGAAACGATATTTTAAAAATGTGACATTACTCCACACAACTTTGAGGGGTGTAACTTTGGAGAGTAAAATGAAAGAAGTCACCAGTCAGGCTGTTCAGGAGGTGGGAAAATGCCAGCGTTGCCTCTTCCAGGTCATGCTGTGGTGATAGCCTTGGTTCGCAGCAGTAACTTGCTGGCTGGCGCCGGGTCCTCTTCCAGGTTTCCTGTGTTGGGCGAGCAGGACTGTCAGGTGGGCACGGGCTCTCGGCTCACCTGACCTTGGGCCCTGTCTCCACTCGTGTGACTTCTTGGTGGACGCCTGGTGGTCCCTAGCAGCACTGGGAGTATTTGAAAACTAGGCCAGAAGGGCAGAGTCGCTGTCTGAGCTGCCCTTACCTCCTGTTGAATGTGAAATTGATACAGAGGTGGGATGTGCTGGTTGTTTCTTGAAGGACAAATAAATGGGCACATGGGGCTGGGAACAACTCTTGTCTGATCTTGTTTATGATTAATGTTTTGTTTACTAGGGAGAATATTTTTATTTTTTTTTGTTTACTGAGGAATATATTTTTAAAAAGAAAACTCGTAGTCTCTGTATTTCAAAATAAAGAAACATCATGTTGGGGTGGAGAGCAGCCTGCCACTTCTAATCTCTTATAAGTCAATTTCACCATACAACTGACCCCTGTTGTACTAGAAAGAATGGACTGATTTCTCTGATAGAATAATATTTCATATACACAAATACTCTTAAAAATACTATAAAAGTAAATGATTATTCAGGAGTATTTTCCTCTTTTGCCTTTAATGTCTTTAAACAGTTATTTCTAAAAACTTGGGTAAAATTTTATTTTTTAATTTTAGGAACAAGTTTTTCAGATGTCTGCCTGTGTCTATTTCTTTTTTTTTCTTTTTTTGGGGGAGTGGGGTGGGATGTGGGGGAGACAGGGTCTGGCTCTGCCACCCAGGCTGGAGTGCGGTAGCACAATCACAGCTCACCACAGCCTTGACTTCCTGGGATCAAGCGATCCTCCCACCTCAAACACCCAAATAGCTGGGACTACAGGCAGGCACCACCACTGCCAGCTAATTTTTTGTAGTTTTACTAGAGATGGGATCTTCCCATGTTGTCATGCTGAACTCCTGCACTCAAGTGATCCTCCCGCCTTGACCTCCCAAAGTTCGGGGATTTCAGGTGTGAACCACCACACCTGGCCAATTTCTTTTTCTATTTTCTTTGGCTTACTGCAACTTCTGCCTTCCCGGTTCAAGCAGTTTCCCTGCCTCAGCCTTCCAAATAGCTGGAACTATAGGCATGTGCCACCCTTTTCTTTTTGTATTTTAGTGAAGACAGGGTTTTACCGTGTTTTCCAGGATGGTCTCCATCTCCTGACCTCGTGATCCACTGACCTCAGCCTCCCAAAGTGCTGGGATTACAGGTGTGCGCCGCTGTGTCTGGCCCCAAGTTCTTTAGAAGTATTATGTAGTTTTAGTTTATTTTGGTAGGCTCTGGTTGGTTTAGAAGGTTTAAAAGTCACTCTTTGTTTTGCCTGCACTGACTATATTTATTTGTGTTGCATTTTTGCATCAAGTAATGAGTTTAGAGTTAGACTAGGAAATAAGAAAGAAATCTGCTCAGGGATATAAGTTTTCTCATTTTAATGTCGCTCTGCTGGTTACCCTAATCACATGGCTAATATATTTATTGTAAAGTTGAGAAGATTACTGTTTTCTCTATCTTCTTTTTTTTCCTGTGTGTATTTATGTATAATATCTTTTAGAAGAATGGTTGTTTCTATATACTGTTTTTAGCTACTTGGAAAATTTAACGTAATTTCTTGTCAAATACGGTTGCATATGTCATTTTAAATGACTGCATCGCATTCATATGGAATGAGCCTATTTAAGAAAATATTAAAAAATCTAAATAGACTGTATATCCAAGCATTGCTTAATTTAGTTGTCTTTTTGTTATATTAATCTTTAGTATTCAGAATGATACTTAGGCATTTAAAAAATTCTAAGCAGTATTTATTTATGAAAATGATCAAATGCTACTTAAAATCAAAGCCATGGAAGAGTTAGTTTGTTTGTTTTGTAAACAAATAAATCTCCTGAAACCAAAACAAACCTCCTCTCAGTATATTTATTTGAAATTTCTTTTGTTTACAGAAATTGTATATGTTTATCTTGCAAAACAGAAATATTAAATGTGCTTATGAGGTGGCAGTCCAAGAGGCAGGACGTATAATAATCTCTAGCATCAGCTCTGCCCACGTGGCTCAAGTTTGGATTCTGGAAACTGTTTTCTGTTCCCTTTTCTTTAGTATAAGCATGTGCTTGCCAATTATGGAAAGGAGCTGATGAATAGCACTTGAAGGAGAAATTCTTCTCCACTGCTCTTTTGTTTCAATTTCAGAATCTCTCTGTCATCCTTGGAAGCAGTCACAAGGCTTCTGCCCCATGGCCTGCAGTTGTGGGGGATGTTGTCCCCAGCATTCCCCAGAGCCTGTCATCATGGACTCAGCTGCATGCCTTATTAACTCATCTTGCGAACTTTGGCATTTCAAGACGATGAGCTGTCAAAGCTCGCAGTGACATCAGTAGTATGTGACTTGAATGGATATATCACATATGCTGAATCAGCTTTTTCATTCCCTTTGACATGAGAAAAGCAGGTGCTAAGTCTCATTTTGAGAATTTATTGGTATCTGTTGCTGACACTTTAGATACCATTCTGCTTATCAGACTAATAGCCAAATGGAAGCTAATAGTGTGTTTTGACATTTAAGCCTGAAATTCTGCTAATATCTTCTGACCCCCAGCCCCCCGCCAAAATCCCTTTATCTCATGTGCTGTGAGACTAGAGAAAGGCTAATTTAATATTCTGTGTAGGGAAAATCAGGATAGGATTATTTGGGAGATTTGTGGTTTTAAATTCTTTTATGATAGCCTAATTTTATGCATATACTCAGGTCATGGAATGTTATAAAAAAGTTTGAAATCATTGATTTTACAAAAAAAAATATTTAAAACTCTTCTTTTTTTGACAGCTTAACCTCCATTGAAGTATGGATTCTCTTACTGGAAAAAGTTTATTTTCGTAAATATTTTAGCATGATTTACTAAGGTTATTACATAAGTGTTATATATGTGATCTGTAAAGGTTTTGTTTTAGATATTTAGGGGAAAATCGGCCTTGGCTCTTTTCTATTTTAGCTCCTAGGAAATGAAAAATATATAAACAGCCCAAGTATCAATGTAGATGAGGTGCTAAATAAACTGTAATGAGCACCGGAGGATGTAGGAATGTGTTAATCTCAAAGCTGCATGATGATTCTTGTGTTATGAAAGGTTAGCTTTTCAGTTGTGAGAATTAATTACTTTTCAAATGAATGTTTTAGAAGAGTTACTTTGTCACTGAATATATAGCTACATATGTGTTCTATTTCCTGTGTGCTGTATGTTGCTTATCAGTAGTTTAAAATTTAGTTATTTCCCCTACTTTTTCTTTTGCATAGAGCAGCTGGGATCAAGAGTTTCTTATTTTTATTTTTTAAACACATTAAAAAAAAACTTCAAAGTAATAACATAGTTCTGCAATGCTTTCCCTGTCATTACTTTGTTGATGTCTATCTGGAATGTGATTGCACAGTTTATTTTATTTTCTAAATTTTCTAGGCTTGCCCAGTGTTTTCTATTCTTCACAGAAGCACCTGTCTTCCTCCAGATGTGACTGTTCTGAAGCAGCTCTCTTTCTTATGCAGTCTTTCTCCACTTTATCTTTAAAAAGTATGGAAAGCGGGTGTCATGTAAGAAAAATCCCTGTTGGTTATTCCATGACTGCTCTGCCTAGTTTAGCAGGCGTTAGGTGAATAAACTACGTCTGCACTTCAATCCATGAATGCGTATTAATAGTTGCAGAAAGCATAGATTAAACACATATTAAGTTTAAAATAAAAATCTAGTGGTTTCAATTTAGGGAAAAATTTGTTGTAATACAAATATGGATAACCATTAGTAGCCTCTTTTTCTAGCTCTTTTATATTAAATGCAATTTTGAAATTTTGGAACCTAATGGAGAATTGTAGTTTGCTAATTATTTGGGGGGAAGTTTGTGAACAGTAAGAGTTTTTATTGTTAGCTTGATTATCCAAAAGTCATTTAAATATACACTTGTACTTTATTGCAGACTAGGAAAAAGAATTCATTAATCTTTACTAAGTTCTGAGACTTTTCAGATAAGACTTTTAAAATTTTGTCTGTAAGATGTAGGCAGTATATACTAGGTTGTATTATTTGTGTATTTACATGCATGTTTTGCTTTTATTTTCTTTTAATGAAGTCCCTGCACAACCAAATGAGGCCTCTGATTGGCCTGATCACAGGGACCACAAATTCTCATAGAGATCTAAGATATTTACGATATTCTGCCTATTTTCTTTCCAATAAGTGGAGCTAGCCTTTGTACATACCGCTGATTTATCATTCAACAAGACAGGCCCACAGCCAAACAAATTCTAATTAACCATTTCTTGCTTAACTGAAATTTACATTAAAATTCTGTAGAGTGTGCAGATAATACTTCGATGGTATATTTTAGTCCTCATATATAAGATTTAAGAAGCATACTTAAAACCTTGTTCATTTTCTTGTTTTGGTAGTGTAGATGATTAGAACCAGTGTTTCAATTCGGGGGAAAGTTAGTACCATATAGACATAAATATGTTTTTTTTTTTTTTTTTTTTTGAGACGGAGTTTTGCTCTTGTTACCCAGATTAGAGTGCAGTGGCACGATCTCAGCTCACTGCAACCTCCGCCTCCCGGGTTCAAGCGATTCTCCTGCCTCACCCTCCCAAGTAGCTGAGATTACAGGCGCCCACCACCGTGCCTGGCTAATTTTTGTATTTTTATAGAGCCAGGGTTTCACTGTGTTGGCCAGGCTGGTCTCGAACTCCTGACCTCGTGATCCACCCACCTTAGTCTCTCAAAGTGCTGAGAAGACAGGCGTGAGCCACCACTCCTGGCTTTTGGCCTTTTTTGTAACTCAGCCCGTTTTCTTCTTCTCAGTCTTTGCTCTTTGTTAATGTTGATAACACTGTCTTGCTTTTTAATTGCCTTTATTAGAAATTACTAGAGATCTATAAACCTAGTCTTTTGGGGGTTTTGAAAGGGACATAATATTCTTACTGTCTTTCAAAATCTACCTGAACATTTGAACATTGGAAGATACGTGTTGCTGAATACAAATTAGTTTTATACACATATATATACATGGCCATATACATACACATATCCACACACAGGTACACACACAGTCTTTTCAGATAAGAATATTTGTGGTATTAAGAAACAAATCACCATAGGAAATGTCATTAAATAGATATGAAAAAGTCATGAAGATAAATTAGCTGTCACCATGAGGTTAATGGTTAATTTGGAAATGGGTTTTTTCCTCCTGATGCTTTCATCTTTTGACTAATTTTCACTGCTCTGTAAATGATGAGTGAGAGAAAAGGAGGAAGAGGGAAAGAACGTGTGTATATTTATACATTTGGTACATAAGATTGGTTTCAGTGCTTCAAAAATAGAAGACTGTTAATTGACCCTATATATTTAAAATAAAAATTTTCAATCTGTTATGGATTACATTATATATCATATTCATTGTTATTATGATTGTGAAAATTTAAGTTTTAGACTTTTCTGAATGTATCTAAAGTTATTTGAACTCACTAATGAGTTCAAATTATTCTTTTTATAATGTAGACTTATATTTGAAACATAGATACTGTATGAACTTTTTTGGGGGGGATTCTGTGTATATTGAAATTGGAAGTAAGATTTGTAAGGAACTTTATAGTCCATCCATTAGGGAGCCCAGTTTTAAATTTTACTTTTCTTTCAGTTAAGTAAATTTTTGTCATTGATGTATGCAAAGTTCAGATTCGTGTAGACTTTTGGGGTGCCGAATTAGTTTCCTGTTCTTTCGGTCCTGGGAAGGACTGTTCTTTTCTCCTTTCAGGTCACATGTGACCTTTCCCAGTCCCTGCGTGCAGTCTCTCCTGCGGGGAGCTGCCTCCCCTTCCTGGAGCCACTGTCCTGAGCTTTAACCAAGCACCCGTCAGCTCCTTATCTGGACTCTTAACGCCTCACCTGGGAAATGATTATTGTAAACTGTTGTTTTGGCAATGCTGTTTGGCAGCCAGCATTTTAATTTTAGTCTATTGTAAATTGATACAAATATTTGAATATTTTGTTCATTTTGCCATTTTACAAAAAATGAGGAAGAAAGGGAAAATTGAGAGGAAGAATATTAGTGATGAGAATATCTATATCTGAAAAATGAAATGTAAAGATATGAAGCACTTGGCGAAGATGGTTGCAGAAACTCTTTTATCTTAAGTGAACTTTTCATTGCCGCTTAGCAAGCAAGTAAATCTCATTGAGCATTCTGTTTTAGAATGAAAAATGTCATTTAAGCCTTTGTTTTCCTTCCTCATTCTCATCCTCTTTGTCATCATGCTCTCTGGTGGCAGAACCCCACCCAGCTTTCACTGATTTCAGCTTTTGCTCTTTGGTTTTGCACACACTTTTAGAAATACCCAGTGTGAATGGAGTATTACCCAGAATGTCAACCTTCTCATCACCTCCAGTGGCTTTAGGATTGTAGTCTGCTGGGGTTGGTTGGATCTGGATTTGAATTCTGGTTTCACCACTTTTAGCTTTGTCACCTGAGGAATTCATTTGGCCTTTCTGTTTGGCTGGAAATGGAAATAAAGGCTCCTTCCTCACAGGGTCATTGCCAGGATCACTGGAAATCGTGTACTACAGGTGGCTCAGTGAGTGGTGGTGATTTTTGTTGTGAGTGGTTAGAGCTAGAATGCTAGCTGCTTGGAGTGAAGGATGCAAGCTCCTGGGAGCGGATCTCTTCTGTGAGTGGAGCCCAGGTGGAGAGGTGGCCCCAGGGAGGTGTTTTGCATGCGTGCACCTGCACTGTTGAAGAAAAGGATGGCTCACTTCCAGTTCAATAGGTTCTCTTCATGGGTTGACATTTTTCATAGGCTGAGGATTTAACTTCAATTTAATATATTTCTGACAAATGCACTGCAGGTTCCAAACAATGTGACCTAGAGATGGACTTGAGTACTATAACTTATTTATAAATTATTACCTCAGTGGATGCTGAGTAAAGACATATCTTGCTGTTTATGTCTCAGTAGATGTATTTGTATTAGTGTGTGTGTGTCAACAAAATTATTGAAAAAGTATTCCATATGAATGCAAATCACAATTCAGAATCAATCTGTTAGTCTAGGTTTACCTTGTCCCACTCTCAGCCCAGGATGGGAGGTGATGGTTCCCTGTCCATCCGTGTCGCATTTGTACTGCAGGTTCTCCCCGTGAGTGCTGGTATCTGTCTTACGACAACCGTACAGTCTGGGTTCACAACACACAGAAGAACTCACTGTTTAAGCTACTGAACACATGGTAGAGATGATGAGCCACAGTTATTTGTGTTTACTGAAAAGAGATATCACAAAAACACTTAGGGCTTCCTAATACAAGAATTGCTGTACATATAATACCTGTAGTTACGCAAAAGCCAAGTTAATTAACCACTTTCAACCTCATCCCAGTGATACTAGCTTATACTGTCAATCTATAACTCTAGATGTTAGACTTGATTCATATGAGCTTTATGTGGCCAGGGGATCTTAGACTCTGGAACATTTATTAAAATAGAAGTTCAAAAGCGTACTTCAGTATTATATCCTGCTTTTCTAAAGAGAAGATACTGTCTAGTAACTTAAAAGGCTCAATAATTTCCATTTGTTTTCTTCTGTCTTATTTCCTATTCTATAATGCTTTTTCTGCATTGACTGGTGTCAGGCAAGCCAACACTAGATTAAAGCAACTCAGACTTGAAAATTAATGTTTACCTTTTCTGTGTCAATTAGTGAACTATAGAATGTAGAATTTGTATTTGTATTTAATTATTAAGAATAAAAGCTTCGACCTTTTTTGAGGGTGTGGGGAGACAGAGTCTTCCTCTGTTGCCCAGGCTGGAGTGCAATAGTGTGATCTCAGCTCACTGCATCCTCCACCTTCAATTCTTCTGCCTCAGCCTCCGAGTAGCTGGGATTACAGGAGCCCGCCACCATGCCCAGCTGATTTTTTGTATTTTAGAAGAGACGGGGTTTCACCATGGCCAGGGTGGTCTGGATTTCCTCACCTCGTGGTCCGCCCACCTCAGCCTCCTGAAGTGCTGGGATTACAGGTGTGAGCCACTGCGCCGGCCTTGATTTTTGTCTTTTAAATACAGTTTAACATTTCACTCTCTTCTGTCACACTTGAAATGTGCTTTAACTGTTTACCCAAAATTACTCAGTCTGCCATTATGTTGCAAATTTTGGAATATTGAAAACAATTTGTTCTCAACTATTTTAATCCTATTTCATGAATACTGCCAATTTTTATGATTAGTAAACAAAACTCAAGAGAGAGAATTCTTTTAGGTTATAGAGCAACTGTCAGTAGGTCATTGTAAAAGAAAAGCTCAGTGCCCAGCCTTCCTTCTGCATGGCTGTCCTAATCTTACCTGTTTTGCACTCACTGCTGGGCTGGAATAGGTGGCCGCCTTTTGCCCTCTGAATGACAGCAGCTGTTGTTGTGGGTGGAGAGGGGCCCATCTTATGCTGGACCTGGTTCTCTCTCAGCCTGGCTTTGCCCACCCTGGATCTGCAGGAGAGAAGTAGAATTTTCCCCAGTGTGTTCTTGGTGTGAAAGTATAGGTTTGGTCTTTGGGTCCTGTTTTTCCCTCTACTGCCAGCTTCTGCAGCAGGTGGAGCCCTGATGCTAGTCGCTTATACAGATGACAGATTTACTGCTGTGTCCTCATTCATCTTCGTCCTTCTTGAAGTTCACTGTTGATGAAATTTTTGGAAAATTCTTTATAATTAAGAGTAATTACCAGGGAATTAAAACTGAAGGGTTGTTGTAGATTTGGGGCTTTGGATTCTAAAAGGCTTGAATTCATACATTCTTGTTTCTGCTTTTACTTTCTTTGTGGGCTTGGAGAAAATATGTTTTTTTAAATTGCAATGTTGTCTATAAAATGAGCCCGCTTTTCTATTGACAGATGACATGAACCACTTGTACAAAGAGCTAAGCATAGTTCCTTACTTAATCAGTTTACACCCAAGTTACTCAGCCTCAAGTTATTTATCTTTAAAATGGGCATAATAACGCATAATGTAACATAGAAAAGTTGGAAGAACTTTGTGTGTGCATGCAGAGAAAATACCTGGATTAGCTACATTAGACAGTAAACAGTGGATGAGCCTGGGAGTCGTTCATTTACAGTTGCTGCGTAACACATTACTACTCATTTGGAGGCTTAAAACAACACCTGTGTATTAGTTCATAGTTTCTATGGCTCAGGAATCCGTGCTTCGAATCTCCTAAGGCTGATATTGGGGTGTCAGCCGGGGCTATGATCTCGTCTGGGGCTTGGGGGTCCTCTTCTACGCCCATGTGGTTGCTGGCATAATTCATTTCCTTGCAGTTGTGGAACTCATGGCAACTTGCTTCCTCAAGTCCAGCCAGAGAGAGTCTCTCTGATTCCTCTTTAAAGAAGTCTCCTGCTTAGGTCAGGCCTACCCATGATAATTCCCCTTTTGAGTAACTAATTAGGGGCTGTAACTATATCCTCCAAGTCCCTTGACCTTTGCCATGTAACATGGCTTAATCATAGGAGTGCTATCCCAACACATTGACAGGTCCTTCCCGTACTCAAGGGGAACGGAGTGCCCTAGTGTTTGCACCAGGAGCTAGGAATTCTGGGGGCCGTCCCAGAGTTCTGCCTGCCACAGAGTGAGCATGGGCTAGGAAGGACTTAGGTTTCTTGGTACATATAGTTCTCTATTTAAAATTCTTTTTGAAGTATCATATTTAAAGTTAAAACAGTTCTTTTTTATTTTATTTGGTATGAGATTCCCCCAGAATTCTCAAATGAAAATTACAAACATAATTCTGGAAGGAATTTTAGCTGATGTATACTTAGTCGACGACAGCAGTTCTCAAACGTTTAGTGTCAAGAGTAGACAATCAGAAATAAAGCAAATGGTCCAGGCTCGTGACTTTATTTAGCCATGGGGCAGGGACTGGGGTCAGCCAAAGGCCCAGGGGGGTCCAGTGGTTGCATGACAGCACCTGTGCTGAGGGCGAATGAGCTGTGCCCTCAGTCTTTGCTTTTCTGAGTGTAAAATTGTACAGATCTACTTTATTAAGAATATTAATTTTAATTGGATCTTGTTGCCTTGATGAAGGATTTTCCTTTGTTACCAGTGGAAGATGAAGATTTAGTAAGCATGTAAACGTAAATTTGGATACCATGGTTTGAAATCAGAAACATAAGCATGTAATGCTTTTCCATTTTTATTTGTTAAAATAGGAGACTTTCCTTCTGTCTCACCGTTTCAGTTAGACCCTCGCTCTCTCCTTGGCAATATGTGGGGTTCAGGTGAGCACGTGAATTACGTCAGTCTGCACGCGTTCCAGCCAGAGGAACCTGCAGAACTTAGAAATCAGACTACAGTTCAGATGCTCCTCTTTAAAACAAGCCGTATTCTAACAAACCACCAAAAAGGTGACAACTTGTTAGAATTTTGCTTTAAAATTTCCAGTAAAAAGGCATTTTCAACTTTCAGTTTCTTTGTACTTTGATTTTTTGAAGGAAATACAGTTAAATCATTTCAAGTGACACTTTATTTGGTTAGTATCTGTTAATAGTGCTGCCGAGAATAGTTAACACATGATGGTTTAGTATGTTTCTCATTGTATTCTGTAAAACCATGTAGTTTATAGACTACGTATAATAGACTAATAGTCTTATATGATATAAGCAAAAGCCTAATACTTTGTGCTGTGCAGTGTGGTAGCCACTAGCTACATGTGGGTATTGTGCACTCAGAATGTAGCCAGTAATTCTGGGGGACAGAATTTTGCATTTATTCTATTCTAATGAATTTAAAATTTTTAAATAGCTACATGTGGTAGTCGTATTGGATCATATTGGACAGTTAGAACCTTTTTTTTTTGATAACAAAATTGTTTAGAACTGTGCTGGTATAAGCCTATATAGTTTATAAATTCCTTTCATGAAACAGTAATTAATAAATGATCTTTGACAGCCCTTCTCAAATTCTGTGCCATATTGTTTGCTATAAATTACTTTTTAATGCATTGTAATAGCATATCTAGTGTTATTTTACTTGTGAGTTTCTAAGCCACTCATCTTCCTGCATGTCTTTGTACTTCTATGCAATGAAAACAATTTTCGATTGTTGGTTTAAACAGAACTGAGTTTTTAAACATCACAGAATTTCCATATCAGATGGAAGTTGGAGGCAAATGAAATAAATAAAAGAAAATTCTATATTAGTGTACTTTTTAGCTCTGCAAACCCTTCCTGCTCTCAGAACTGAAACTTAATTTGTTTGTCTTGAAAGATGGCACCCCCAGGCAATGCCCTTACTGTGTCCCCACCTCCCACTTATTTTTGGTTCAGTTTGATTCACCAATTTATCTCAGTACTTACCAAATTTATTTTAAAATGTCCTCAAAGACATTTATTGGCATATTTCATTCTGACTGTGGTTTTCCTTCTTCAGAACCTCTTGATTGCTCAGGTTAGATTTTATGTGACCAGAATAGAAGTTCTCTCTTTGTCTGAAAAGTTTTTCCTTGTGGAACGTTTTGCTAGGCTAATTCAGGTGTTACTTCCTAAAGGGCACCTGACTTAAAAACATTTATTCTTTTGGGGCGGGGCGGGGGGGGAGAGTGAGAGTTTGGAATTTGAGTTTTTACTATTTATATTTCATTTATATCTGTGTACTTTTTTTTTAATAGTCTGAATAAATATGTGCAATCTAAACAAGTTCAGATTTGCCTACAGTTCAGGGTTTTAAAAACATGTAGATTCTTTTGGGACCTTTATCTTTATAAACCTTGTGATAACAAAACCATGTGAGTACTATAGAATCATTTCTCCTACTTAGTTTCTTGCAAGGAAAGTATTATTGACTCTTCTTTTTGCAGCAAACCAACTTTTAAAACACATTGAATGATAATAAGAAGTAATCTTGCTTGGTTAATGTACCTGAAAAGCTAATTATATGGAGGTAGAGAGGAAAGAGTTGTAATTTTGTCTAAGATTGGAGAGGAAGAGAAAGGTTAAATTGTTCCTTGAAAACATAACAAGCTGAGTGTGGTGGCTAACGCCTGTAATCCCAGCACTTTGGGAGGCAGAGGTTAGTGGATCACCTGAGGTCAGGAGTTTGAGACCAGCCTGGCCAACATGGCGAAACCCCGCCTCTACTAAAAATACAAAAATCAGCAGGGCGTGGTGGCAGGCACCTGTAATCCTAGCTACTTGGGACGCTGAGGCAGGAAGATCACTTGAACCCAGGAGGCAGAGGTTGCAGTGAGCTGAGATCGCGCCGCTGCACTCCAGCCTGGACCACAGAGCCAGACTCCGTCTCAAAAAAAGAAAAAGAAAATGTAACAACACAGAACCAAAAACCCCCAGATGTATTCTGTGCCATCTTTTTCACACAAAGCATATATTAATGACATTCAGATAATTAAAACTCTGAGCACAGGCATAGAAAAATCTTCTTTACTTTTTCTTAGATACTGGCAGAGTTGTTTTAACTCAGTGAGAAAGCATCACAGGGAACAAGAGAATTTATTAGCTGTAATTTGTTACATTGTTTTAGCTGCTGCGAAAATACATGCTTTCGCTTATCAGAACCTACTTTCAAGTTCCATTACATTCCTTCACATGTAGTGTGTGAACTTTGCAGCAGTGCACATGGTTTCTCCCTTCTCTGCCTTTTGCTGTTGTTGGCATTCATTTAATTTCTCAATATCTTACACAAAAACCATTACATGTATTTCTTTGATTCACCATTTGATAGCCATTTGGGTTCTTTCCACTTTTCAGCTATTTTGGATAGTTATGCCAGGAACAGTCATGTGTAGGTCTTTCTATAGACATATTTTCAGTTCTCTTGAGTAGATACTTAGAAGTGGAATCTGCCTGGACATGTGCTTTCTGTGTAACATGTGAAGAAACTGCCACAGTGTTTTACAAAGTGGCTGACCCATTTTACATTCTTACAAGCGGTGTTCCTCTCCACACCTCACCTGCACAAGTCTTTTGTCTTTTGCATCGTAGCCATTTTTGTGGATGTGCCTGGGGTTTTACTTTGCATTTCCCTAATAATAAATGATGTTGTGCATCTTTTAATGCGTGCATATATACCTTTTTTGGTGAAATGTCTATTCAGATCTTTTGCTCATTTTAAAATTGGATTGCTTTGTCTTCTTGAGTTTTAAGGGTTCTTTATACATCATGAATATGTGTCTTTTATCATATATATGATTTGCAGATATTTTCTCACAGGCTGTGGCTTATCTTTTCATTTGCTTAAAAGTGTCTTTTGAAGCAAAGAAAAAAAAAAAAGCTTTAATTTTGCTGAAGTCCAGCTTACCATTTTAAAAAAGCACTTGTGCTTTTGGTGTGAAATTGCCTCATTTTTGAAAGACATTTTGACTGTATATAGAATTTTACTTTGACAGTATTTTTTCTCCCTCAGTTCTTAAAAGATACTGGTCCACTGTCTTCTGGCTTTCATTATTTTGACAAGAAGTCTTTTTTATTTTATTGTCCTTTATATAATGTGTTTTTTTCTGACTCTTTTTACGATTTTTCTCCTCTTTCCGCCATCTTTACACACCGCCGCAGTGGTGCACGTGAATGTCCTGGCTGACGCTCTCAAGAGCACCAGCAATGCTGAAAAGAGAGGCAGACGCCAGGTTCTTATTAGGCCGTGCTCCAGAGTCGTCATCCGGTTTCTCACTGTGATGATGAAGCATGGTTACATTGGTGAATTTGAAGCATTGATGATCAGAGTTGGGAAAATTGTTGTGAACCTCACAGGCAGGCTAGACAAGTATGGTGTGATCAGCCCCAGATTTGACATGCAACTCAAAGATCTAGAAAAATGGCAGAATAATCTGCTCCCATCTTGCCATTTAGGTTTCATTGTACTGACAACCTCAGCTGGCATCACGGACCATGAAGAAGCAAGATGAAACCACACAGGAGGGAAAATCCTGGGATTCTTTTTCTAGGGATATAGTACACATTTACAACAAACAAGCGAACAAAAACCCAACAACAACAAAAAACATTTTTGTCTAACTTTGGTTTTAAGAAATTTGATTATGATGGGACTGGTGTAGTTTTCTTTTGCTTGGGTTTTATTGACCTTTTATATCTGTAGATTTACAGTTTTTATAAGATTTGGAAAAAATTCAGGTCATTATTTTCCTTCAGGTATTTGTTCTGTCTCCTCTTTTTTATTTTTAACAGCAGCTCTAATTAAATATGTATATTAGACCTCTGAAATCTTTCTTTCTCTTCATGGTTTGTTTCTTTGGGCTGTGTCTTCAGTTTCAGGTTTATTCGTCTTCATTTAAAAATTACCCTGAAATCTATCTAGTGAAAAAAGTGAAAATGTGTTTTTCACATGCGTCATTAAACTTTATATCTTTAGAAGTTCAATTTGGGTTATTTGGTATAGTTTCCATATCTCTGCCTTAAGATGCACATTTTTCTACATATTTTTGAACATATGGAATATAATTAAACAAATTTAATATTGTTGACCATCAGTTTCATCATCTTTGTTATTTTGTGTGTATTTCAATTGATTAATTTTTCCTCTTCATTTTGGGTTTTTTGTTTTTATTTGCTTTTGTTTTTGTTTGCTCCTCTGGCAGTTTTTATTGTGTGCCAGACATTGTGAATTTTACCTTGTTAATGACTGATTATCTTTCTTTTTATTCCCATAATAGATTGAACTTTGGTCTAAGACCCAGGCATATTACTGAAACAGCATGATCCTTTTGGGTGTTACTTTAAGCTTTGGGAGGTGGGACAGGGTGAGCAGCATCTGCACTGATTCTGCCCACTTTTCAGGCAGATTTCTTCCAATGGCTCTGCACAGTTTTCGGTCTCTGGCTGGCGGGAGCAGGAACTCTTCTGTGTGAGTCCTGAGGATTCTTCTAATCCTTTTGGGGGCTTCTTTCCCCATCCTCACATGGTTTCTTCATACACACAGGCTGAACTTTACCGAGTACAGGAGGGGAGACTGTGCCAATACCAGCAGCTTTCTCGCTGGGTAGCTTTCCCTATCTCTTGCTCCTCGCTGAAAACACCAATCTCTACTGACCTCTGATTCCCAGCTCCATTTCCAGACTCCACCTGGTTTCCACCCCGAACCACCCGCCACCTCACCACCGCCCTGTGGCCTGGAGGCTCATTCCAGGCAGTTTACTGGGGCAGTCAGGGTTCACCTGGTTTGTTTCTCATCTCTCAGGGATCAGGATATTTGCTGATGGTCAGTGTTTTGAAAATGGTTGCACTAGAGATCTTGTCTGGATTTTCATTTTATTTCTTAAGGGAGAAAGAGAAAACAGTCCCTGTGACATCAATGAATATTAGCAGAATAGGATCTAACAAAAGGGAAAAAGTATTTTGATTTCTCTTCATAGCTGTTACGGACAGAATATTTATACCTTCCTTGAGTTTTGTTGAGTAAACATAGTGCTAGCCATCATTTATGTGTAGTTTTTAAGTGAAGAAATATGGAAGCCCCTTTTTACAGTATAGAATCCATCTCATCACCATGAAAACCTTTGTTCTTGTGTGATATAAATTATTGGACACTGTTTTGTGTCGTTACGCAGAAGTTATTTTTAGTATGTTGTTTTGTTAGGTGGGTCTTCACTTAAAATCTTATTTAGTCCTATGGTAGGAGTATCTTTGTTAGTGTGATTCCAAAGAGAATATAATTTGGGGTTTTATTAGTGTAAAAAGAATTACCATAAACTTTACCTTCCGGTGGACTATATTTAAATGTGATACAGTACTTTTTCTAGCCACATACTCTTTTTGGACTTCATTATAGCAGAATCAAACTGTGTTCTTCCATTTGTTCCAAATTTCTCTCTCTTTTCTATCCAGATGGCTGCTGACTCAAGTGTATATGACAATACATTTACATTTTTTCAGTTAAAGCTGATAAATCCTTTATGCTATTGAATTGCTTAATGAATGAAAGATTTAGATGTGTCTTCAGAGCTTATATTGCTGTAAAGTGAAATATCCTGAAAGCACTAGTAGTGTCGATAAAGTTACCAGGTCGTGATTTAAGAACTTTCCTGTTTTGTAGTTCTCTTATTACTGTTTCTATACTTACCAGGTGATGGAGTCATTTGAAAGTTCTCAGTGGACAAGTATTTCAACCTTGCAAAGATTATATGTGTTGTATCATGTAAGACAGTACAAGCCTAAAGTAACTGCTGAGATGCCTGTGTGGAAGCTTACCTTTCTAGGTCAGGTTCCAGTGAATCTTGTTTTCGTTATACAGAATATGGTGTTAGGTGAACTGACTCAACTTTAAACTCCCCATATGCTGCCATGGGGAGAAATTACCTGCCCCAGTGATGAGTTTGGGAGTTTGGAAGGACAGGTCAGTGCTGCTTACGTTCCTTGCCACTGGGGGAATATTGGAAATTACTACTCGATATACCTGAATTTGAGCTTGTCAGTGGTCCAGGGACATTAGTACTGTGTGTGAAATATAAACATGTATTATTCATGTTTATATTTCCCTTTTTAAAATTATTTTTATTTTTGGAGACAGGGTCTCACTCTTTCACCCAGGCTGGAGTGCAGTGGTACGATCATAGCTTGGCTATGGCTTGGCTTCCTAAAGTGTTAAGATTACACGCAGGAGCCACCACGCCCAGCCTGGTTCTTCCTTTTAGATATTGATTGCAGCGTGGCCCTTCCTTTTTTGCCACCTAAGTTAAAAGACTTTAAGGACAGTATCTGTAAAAATTAGTATTTCCCATTAAACATTCATTATGATTTTTTGTAATGCTTAGATCCATAGTCATAGTGTCATTATAATTTGCTAAGTATATGTGTAAAAGAATCATTGAAGGTCGAGTGTGGTGTCTCATGCCTGTAATCCCAGCACTTTGGGAGGCCAGGGTGGGTGGATCACCTGAGGTCAGGAGTTCGAGACCATCCTGGCCAACATGGTGAAACTTTGTCTCTACTAAAAATACAAACATTGACTGGGTGTGGTGGCACATCCCTGTAATCCCAGCTACTTGGGAGGCTGAGGCAGGAGAATCGCTTGATTCTGGCAGGAGGTGGAGGTAGCAGTGAGCTGAGATCACACCATTGCATTCCAGCCTGGGCAACAAGAGCCAAACTGTCTCCAAAAAAAAAAAAAAAAAAAAAAAATCATTTAGCTTGTTTCTGTGTGCCAGGCAATGTGCTAGTCACTGGGGATACGGACGGAGATGAAGAAACCACACAGCGCTCTTCTTGTAGGAGTTGTCTGGTTTAGCGGCAGGTTCACTCGTAGAGAGTGCCGTGTAACATACCCTGCACTGTTGTGGCTGAGGGGCTGCAGGATCCCGAGCGGGGATCCCTGGAGTGTAGGGACACAGCCTCTGAGACGGTGGAGGGACCAGTGCAGCAGCCTGGAGCCTGGCACTCTGGGGAAAGGCTGGCAGCTTTCAGTGTACCCAGGAGCTTAGATTTCAGCCTGCGGCGGTGAAGAGCCCTTGACATACAGAAGAATATACAGATATTGGTTTATACTTTTAGGGAAAATCTCTTTCCTTATTTTAGAGAGGGTCACAGAAATTAAATCATTTCACTCACTGGAAGAAACAAGTTAATGATAAATCTAGTTAGTGTTTATTTTACTGTTTACATTTTAGCATAAACACCTGTGTAATCATTGGCAGTTGAGTGCAGCCACTCTGTTTTTGTTGGTTTAACTCATGACTTAGCAACAACTGGAAAGGTATTTAATTTCTTGAGACTTCTAGTCACTGTCCTCCCTTGTCTGCTCCTGAAGGTGAGCAGTGCTGGAGTGACCGTTAGGAAGCACCAGCTTGGTCTCGTCCTCTAAGATTGCTGCAGGCCCACATGACCAGTGGGCAGGATGGATGATTGATGTCTTTCTTTTGAGGGGTGGTAGTAAAGTGGGGCATAGGGGGGATTATTAACCACTTAGTTAGCTGGATCAGGACATGGAGTCTCTGCCATTCTTCACCTCAAATATGTGGAATCAAGCATTCAAAAACAAAAAGGAGTTAAGGCACATACATCCTTTTCTCTTAGGGTAGACTGTAACCCAGGTCATCTAAGTTTACAAAATAGACACAATTTAGGAGTGTATGATGAATTTATAGATGATGAAAATCAAATAAATTTGTTTTGTTATGTGTATATTTCTGCAGAAGTACACATATATATTCATGCAATCATTGCTATGTATTATCTTTTAAATCCTTCAGTTTGGCATCATTTGCTGGCTTCCTTTAGCTAGGATTGTAGCTTGCTGTACGCTGCGTCTTTCCCACTCTTCAGTGTCCTCCCATCTCGTCCTATCAGGTTTGGTTATGACTACATTACTGTTACGTTATTATATCTTCATAACTCTTGTTCACTACTAAACTAAATATTGCATTATATTTACAGTATAAGTATATATACAGTATAAGACTATAATAACTTTTAGTTTTGCTTGGAGTTTCATTACCTTGTTTTTTTTTTTTTTCCCACATGCTTTTCTTTGAACCTCTGACTAGGCTTCCTGTGCCCTCCAACAACTGGGCAGTGCCGTCTTCATGTGGCCATAACTGCCAGAGAAGTTTTCCTGCTCCAGTATTTTTTCTTAAGAGACATCCCTCATGCCTGTAATCCTAGCACTTTGGGAGGCCAAGGCGGGTGGATCACAAGGTCAGGAGAGCGAGATCAGCCTGGCCAACATGGTAGAACGCCATCTCTACTAAAAATACAAAAATTAGCCAGGTGTGGTGGTGCACACCTGTAATCCCAGCTACTGAGGAGGCTGAGGCAGGAGAATTGCTTGAACCCGGGAGGTGGAGGTTGCAGTGAGCTAAGATCACGCCACTGAACTCCAGCCTGGGCAACAGAGCGAGACTCCTCAAAAAAAAAAAAAAAGAGAGAGATCCCTAGTGTCCACCCCAGTTTGGAATGATTGTTCATGCAGGAGGTAGATGTGTGCAGCCATCTCATGGGACGTCCTTTCCTTTTTTTCTTACTCTTCTGTTTGCCTCGTGTGTGGATCTCCCGTTTCCTAAGTTGCTTATCATTTTGATTGTGCACATCTTACAGTAGCTTCTTAAGAAAGTGTGAATGGGAGGTAAATCTTTTTAGACCTTGTATTTTTCAAAACACCTTTACTGTATACCCTCATATTTAAATTGATTGACTTAAATATAGCAAGCCTGCATGGAGATAGTTTTCTCTAAAAATTAAAAAATAGAACTGTTTGACTTTGGAATTACTGCTTTCAGATATTTCCTGTTGCTGTGGAGAAATTAGATGCCGTCGTGACACTGCCCTTTTCTTTCTATGTGATCCTGGAAGCTGTTACGGTTTTTGCCTGTGATGCTCAGAAATGGTGCTGTGTGTCTCTTTGAGTCTTTTCCTGCTTCATTGTGCTGGGCTCTAACTTCGCACTGTTCTTCATTTTGGGGCAGTTATCTTATACAGTTATTTGGTAACTTATTTCTGTCCTTTTAGTTATCTAATTTCTTATTCTGGTACTCCCGGGTGTTGGATATATTAGATTGGTCCATCTTTTCTTTTGTCCATTAATTTTTCTGTTCTGTTATTGTTTTCCACCTAGGAGATAACCTTGACTTTATCTGCCAATCTTACTGTTAAATTATCTTGTTTTTCTCTTTATATTTTTTAACTAGAAGTGTGTTTCTTTATACAAACTTCCTTTTTTAATAGCATTCTTTATTTCCTGTATGCTATCACTTTTCCTCTCTCAAGCAGCATGTTATTTTTTACAATGTTTCTTCTATTCCTTGCATTATCTATTTTTTTCTGAGTTACCCTTTTTACTTTTTACAATCTGTTTTAGGCAGGAGGCATCCTTAAAAGGGTGAGAATTGGCGGGGCGTGGTGGCTCACGCCTGTAATCCCAGCACTTTGGGAGGCCAAGGCGGGTGGATCACAAGGTCAGGAGTTTGAGACCAGCCTGACCAACATAGTGAAACCCCGTCTCTACTAAAAACACAGAAGTTAGCTGGGTTTGGTGGTGCGTGCCTATAACCCCAGCTACTTGGGAGGCTGAGGCAGGAGAATCGCCAGGAGGTAGAGGTTGCGTGAGCTGAGATCTTGCCACTGCACTCCAGCCTGGGCAACAGAGTGAGACTTCATCTCAAAAAGAAAATGTGTGAGAGTCTTTGTTCCTGTTTAAGGGTGAGGTGCATTAAAAGGCTCATTGGTAGTGGTGCGTGCCTGTAATCCCAGCTACTCGGGAGGCTGAGGCTGTCGTGTGAGCCTGGGAGGTGGAGGTTGCAGTGAACTGAGATCACACAACTGTACTCCAGTCTGGGCAACAGAGTGAGACCCTGTCTCACAAAAAAAAAAAAGAAAAGAAAAAAGAAAGCTGATTGGAAGCCTCTTGTGTGAGCTGAGCCTGTGGAGAGGTAGGCATTTCTTTGGGGTTATCATGTGATCAGCCAGCTTTTTCACTGGGGACTTCCTCATGTGAAATCTTTTCTCTGGAGTAGTTTATTCTCCTCCAGAGAAGACACCTGTCATGTTCTGCTTGGAGGACCTGGTGGGTGATATCTAAGCCTGGGTGGGCTGGGGGGCTTAGGGTCTCAGTGTTCAGTACTTGCTCTTACTGTACTGTGTGGCCATTTCACACACCACCTCATCCTTGTGAGCCCTAGTCATTTCTGGTTTCATGTCTACAATGGAAGAGGGATGGTGGTGGTCTGATGCTTTGATTTTACAGACTCTTGATTTAAATCTGGTTTTGGTCTGGTGGTCACCAGTTCTTGAGCTGTTCAGGTTATACGAGGTGTGTTGATTTATTCCTTCTTGTTACCAATTTTCTGCGCCCCTCAGCCTATTGGGATCGACCTTCCTTTTCTCATTCCTCTGTCTACTTTCCATCTACATATATTGTTAGCACTATTATTTCCATTTACACATCACTTCAAAATTTCATTTTATTAAAACAGTCATTTTATTACCTCTCCCCGTTTCTTGCGGTCAGGAAGTTGGGAGGGGTCGGGTTCTGGCTAGGCTTCTCTCACCTGGTTGTGTACAGGCAGTGGCTGGAGTTGGGAGGGGATTGGTTGAGCATCTCCAGGAAGTATCAGGACACACCTTGGAGATGGGAAACAGCCCAGCAAGGCCACGCTCCCACAGCAGTTCCTTGCAGCTCCGGAGTGGGAGGGAGCCATGGCAGGGGCGCTAGCTAGCTTAATAATCATTGGAACTCATTCTCTCTCCACCTTCTTGGACCTCTTCACATGTCTCCTTAGCTGTCTTATCAGAATGGAATTTCAGATCTTACTTCTGCCCCACAGTGCTCTTTCTCAAACACTGGTACCAAAACACTGGATAAAAGGGCATTCTGGATAAGTGAGAAATGTCCTAGGACCTGCTTGGTGTTTACTGACTTACCAGGAAGTTGATACTGAAATGTGAAGGGTTTGTGGCAGTGACTCAATGTTACTAGAAAGCAAAAGTAAAGCGAGGAACATAGGAATCCACAAGTGCTGGGTGTCGGGTAGTGGGTGGGGTGCAGTTGTGGATGAAACGTCAGTATGAAACATGAAATCTGAACATTTAGCTCAGGCTAAAAGGAGGTTATTTCTTCCCTTCCATTTCCTTTTCCTTTTTTAGAGAGGGTCTCTGTTGCCCAGGCTGGAGTGCAGTGGTGCAATCATGGCTCACTACAGCCTCGACCTCCCTGGGCTCAGGTGATCTTCCCACTTCAGCCTCCTGAGTAGCTGGGACTACAGGCATGCACCAGCACATCTGTCTAATTTTTTTGTATTTTTTTGTTGAAACGGGGTTTCACCATGTTGCCCAAGCTGGTCTTGAACTCCTGGACTCAAGCAGTCCACCCATATCAGCCACTCAAAGTATTGTGATTACAGATGTGAGCCACGGCACCTGGCCAGTAGTTTATTTTCATACAGAGACGGTTTTAGAGTAAGACTTCATTTCCAGATGAAAGTAGGTTATTATTAAACATTGCTTCATATATTTTTTAAGTTCTTACAGAAGGAAAGCCTCCATATATTTTAGGCCATTTTGGGATTCTTTCAAGCTGTGACTCTTAAGGTCGGCTACATTTTTATTGAGAGCGATCCTGGAAGAAAAGCAAAGTGAAGAAAAGTAAGAATATAATGTTGTGATTCTGTTAAAATTACTTAAAATATTTGAAATTGACAATACTTTTTGGAATGTTTCTTTCCAAAATCAATGCGGTGACATCCCCCGCATTGATAAATGTAGTTAGCAAGCATTTTTGTACTTAGTGTTTGTGTATAAATTGTAGAGGAAGGATTTTTAATTCAGAGAAAGAATTCGTGTTTGAAAGACAATATGTGAATCTGGAAGAAGTAAAAGTAAATCTTTAAACTCTAATTGCAAGGCTGTCTGCGCGTATTTAATTGACACACGTTTAAACATTAGTTGTAATGGATTGTTTGCCATTTAACTGACATTAACGACCTCAGTTAACTCATGTTTTTATATTACACTGGCTGTTTATTTTTTTGTTAATTTCCCTTTGGTGTTCAGCTTTCCGTACATTAAAAGTTTTGCTTTTCGTAAACAACTACTGTGTCTTGAATCTCTTTTTATTATTAAAACTTTCACACATGTATCGGGTTTAATTGCATTTACTTTTTGTAGCCTGACAATATGAACCATGTGATAATAAAACCTGAACATCTGCACATTGCTACAAAACACAGCTCTGTAAGGGAACTCATAGCGTAACACCATCGTCCTGTCCAGGTCACCCTCAGAGACGGGACTGTGCCTGCTTCTGGGTTTGTTGCATGGGAATTAAAAGCAAAGCTGAAGCGGAACCTTTACTGCTTTCATTTCATGATGTGGTGTCCTGTTGCACCAAGTACTTTTCAGTAACAGTATGCCTGCCTCCTGCGATTCTTCTGTCAGGTTTTGTTAGTTTCTGGAAAAATTCCTCAACTTGGAAGGCTTTTGTCTTTGATCTGTGAGGACTCACCAGGGAAGGGGAAGAGATCTGGGGAGGCTCTCTAGCTCTTCCTTTTGGAGTTACCTAATTTTCACTCTTAGTCTTACCCGTCCTCAGGTGTCAAGGCCTCAGGACTGGTTTGTTAGTCACTCTGACCATCCTCTCAGCCCCTTAACTTGTCAAGTAGGTAACACCTGTGTAGGAAGGTATTGGCTTTTTAGTTACTAGAGGGACACATCTTGTTTCTTGAATAGGCTCGTGCTAAGTGTTATTAAATACAAGATTTTATTTCAGTTCTAATTTCTATTTAATAAAAAGCTTTTTAAGTCTCCGAAGTTTGATTGCCTAATTATTTTTGAGCTTATTCAAAGCATAAACCTCCTGCGCAGTAAAATCGTCAGCATAAGAGACGGCAAGGGCTGGGAGTTAGGCCCTTGGATCTGAATCTGGCCCTCGCACTTGGGCAGCTTGTTCCGTTTCCTGTGCTTCAGATTCCTTGCCTACAACATGGGACAAAAGAACCTATGTCTCAGGTTAAGATTAGCATGAGATGTGCTCAGAGCATTGCCTGGCTCACGGTAGTTCCTCAGCAAGTGCCTGCTGTTGCTGTCGCTGCTGCTATGACTGTTATTATTAAAGCGTGTTAGATACTTCTACACCGACTACAGTATCGTTATCTGGACCTCATTTGTTTTAAGGCCAGGGCTACCATTTTTAAAGGAAACTCAACTCTCAGCATAAAGGTAATAAAAGTGATTAAACAGGGTTAAAACACAAACCGGCGGTTCATTATATGTACTTTATAATAATAAAACAATATAGGCTGGACATGGTGGCTCATGCCTATAATCCCAATGGAGGCTGAGGTCAGAGAATCACTTAAGCCCAGGAGTTTGAGAGGAGCCTGGGCAGCATAGCAAGACCATCATCTCTACAAAAAAATGGAAAATTAGCCAGGTGTGGTGGTGTGCCTGTGGTCCCAGCTACTCAGGAGGCTGAGGTGGGAGGATGGCCCTGGCCCAGGCGGTCCAGGCTGTGGCTGTGATACTGGCACTGCACTCCAGCCTCGGTGACAGAGAGGGACCCTGTCTCAAAAAAATATTTTTTAAAAAAAGCGAAATATAAGATGGGGGGCCCTGTTTTTCTTTCATTCTACAGAGAGAATTACACCTAATATTTCTATTTCCTTTTTTCTAGTCATTTTTCTGATATTAGTGCTAGTTTTGTGCCTGTGTTTTCTGCTTTTTTCATTTGACATTACTTGAATTTCCTCAGCCTGTGGAATCTTTTGTTTTGTTTTTTAAAACTTAATGTATTCTCACACTTGATAGTTATATTAATACATAAGCTTTAGTCATTGACAGGCCCCATTAGCCCTTGTTTATATTATTTACCCTTCAGAGGATCTTGCTTGAATCTAGAATTGTATCTGTTGAGACTTCATTCCTTTGAGTTGAATAGTACTTACACTACTTTCTGTAATATGTTTTCAAATGTACATGTGAAACATAATGCAGGTAATTAATTTATAGCAGATAATGAGGGTGTGCCTGGTGGTGATGTTGGGAATAATGGAATATTGTGGAAACGATCAATATCTTAGTCTTTGTTTCATTCTAGATGCTTACTGTTCATATATATAGGCAAAACACTAAAAAATCTCATCTATTGGAATTCAGATTTGTCACAACTGGTTTTAGGGTGAAGGTAGCAGGATTATTGCCCAAGGATTAAGCTTGAAGAGTAAGAAGTGAGCTTAAGGGGATAGGATGAAAAACAAACCAGTAATATGCTAAATCATATAAACTGTTGGGCCAGTGATTTAATTTACATATGCCCAATTTGTGTGGTGTTTCAAAGGAACACGTCTGTTGCATTAAGTGAGGTGACTCACATTTCCTACTGTCTTCATTCATGCAAGCGTGGTGGTGCTTGCAGCCTGCGCTGTTTGTTGGGTGCTCTGCTTATCTCAGGGGATTCACTGCAAACCATGGTGACGGGGAGGGGAAGAAGGGCAAGTGCACCTACCCATGGAGTCTCCCTCCCTGGCTGTCTCCTGGCCACTCATTCTGTAGTTTAAATAGGGGCAGCACATCCTCTTGTTTCTACTAGGAAGTGAATAGTCTTACTTGCAAGTAGTTTAGGCCTGCTGGAGGAGCTGTCTTACCTGCCAGCTCTGGACATCTCATTTTCTGTTGGTCTGAATGCACGTGCAAGCTTAGGAGCTTGCCCACTGCAGCATTCAGCACTGCTGGTTTGCCCCTGTTTCTGGAGAATGGCGACTCGTGCTTCAGTCACTTTCAGCACACTTTAGCATGTTGAGCCATCTGAAAGGGAGGGACATTGGTGCGTTTTACTGCTTTATTCCTTTTTTTTTTTTTTTTTTTTTTTTTTGAGACAGTCTTGCTCTGTTGCCAGGCACCAGGCTGGAGTGCAGTGGCACAATCTCAGCTCACTGCAGTCTCCCCCTCCTGGGTTCAAGCAATTCTCCTGTCTCAGCCTCCTGACTAGCTGGGACTACAAGTACACACCACCACGCCCAGCTAGTGTTTTTTAGTAGAGACAGAGTTTCACCAGGTTGGCCAAGATGGTCTCAATCTCTTGACCTTGTGATCCACCCGCCTTGGCCTCCCAAAGTGCTGGGATTACAGGCGTGAGCCACCGCGCCCGGCCTACTGCGTTGTTCCTATGCACCTGGAGCTTTTATGATCTTCACTGACCAGTTCCTTCCCTATAGCCTGGATTAGAGAACAGCAGCCACTATTAATGACGGTTGGATATGCGCATTCTTACAATCAGAGAAACATGCCATACAAATCATTGCTCATTTTTTGCCTCCATGTATTCTGCTCCTGTAGCTTTGACCCATGGCCACATTAAGGCCATATTGTCACAGGGATCTACCTACCACACTCTATTGACTTTACCGTGTTCTGTCGTCCTGCTGTTGCGACACAGACCTGGGAGTGTGGTAATCTCCTACTCCCATTCCTTGAGCTCCCTTTTGGATTTAACTTTGGCCGTGGTTATCATACTTTGTTCTTTTTTTTCTTTTTTTTGAGATGGAGTTTTGCTCTTGCTGCCTAGGCTGGAGTGCAATGATGCAATCTCGGCTGAGTGCATTGGTGCAGTCTCGGCTTACTGCAACCTCCAATTCAACTGCCTCAGCCTCCTGAGTGGCTGGGATGATAGGCATGTGCCACCACACCCATCTAATTTTATTTTATTTTATTTGAGACGGAGTCTTGCTCTGTTGCTCAGACTGGAGTGCAGTGGCATGATCTCGGCTCACCACAACCTCCACCTCCCAGGTTCAAGCGATTCTCCTCCCTCAGCCTCCTGAGTAGTTGGGATTACAGGCGCATGCCACCATACCTGGCTAATTCTTGATTTTTTTTTTTTTTTTTGGAGAGACAAGGTTTCACCATGTTGGTCAGACTGGTCTCAAACTCCTGACCTGGTGATTCGCCCACTTTGGCCTCCCCAAGTGTTGGGATTACAGGCGTGAGCCACCATGCCTGGCCTAATTTTATGTTTTTAGTAGAGATGGGGTTTCTTTTTCTTTTTTTTTAAGACAGAGTTTCGCTCTTGTTACCCAGGCTGGAGTGCAATGGCATGATCTCGGCTCACGGCAACCTCCGCCTCCTGGGTTCAGGCAATTCTCCTGCCTCAGCCTCCTGAGTAGCTGGGATTACAGGCACGTGCCACCATGCCCAGCTAATTTTTTGTATGTTTAGTAGAGATGGGGTTTCACCATGTGACCAGGATGGTCTCGATCTCTTGACCTCGCGATCCACCTGCCTCGGCCTCCCAAAGTGCTGGGATTATAGGCGTGAGCCACTATACCCACTCCATATGTTATTCTTATTACTCTTGATTATTTCACTCCCTTACCTATTCCGGTTGCTTTGCAAAACCCCTCTAAGTCAGGTCAGCCACACTGTGTCTCTCCTGTGTCTTCTATGAAACACTGCTGGGGCCAAATTTCACAACTATGGCTGTTGGCAGTTTTGCTGCAAACGGTGGTCAAGGTGAAGTGAGGATTACATCTTTTTGCGATTATGAAGTTTCCAAGCAAAAGAGAAGATGATGCATTTAAACCATCACAAGATAATACATGTTAATCTTCAAAAAGTTTTGGGAAGTCGTCATGGCTATACTATACAGTCAGTATATATATTGAAATTCTAAAGTTTTACTCAAAAGTAGATGGCCATTAAGTAAGGACACTGAGATCACACGTATTTGGGCTTTAATCCCAATTGGGCCACCCGATAGTTGTGTGACTATGGCCAAATTGCTTAACGTCTCTAAGCCTTACTTTCCCCATCTGTAAAATGGAGATAATAATCCACCTCACAGGCTAGTCTGAGGTGCCAGTGAGACTCCCCTAGACTTCAGTATTGAAATTAGCAATGTTGGCTAATATCTTCTTAAGTGCACACTGAATAAATGCCTTGTCGAGAGGTGATGGTGGAAATAGTTGAGGTGGTGGTGGGTGTAGCAGTAGCAGTAGAAGATGTATGTTGCCTCCTGGGTGATGGGAATCTTCTCTATTGCTGCCATGTGGGAGAATGACAGGAAATAGTGATGCTATATTTAATCAGAGGCATCTCAGCCTATGGTTGATACCTTTGGTGTAATTCTTGCCCATTAATTTGATTTTTAAGCTTTACAATGAATGTAAAATTTCATATACAGAAAGTATTTAATTCAGTGAATACTTAGGAGCACATGTTCTGTTACTGGGCTTACTATTTTGGGAACAAAAATATGACTAGGAGGTGGTGTTTGTCCTTAGAGAATTTGAGATCCAGTGAGTTGTAGAGTCAATGAACTGGTTAAAGAATTTATATATATGGAGTCTTGCTCTGTTGTCAGGCTGGAGTGCAGTGGTGTGATCTCAGCTCAGTACAGCCTCCACCTTCTGGGTTCAAGCGATTCTCGCGCCTCAACCTCCCAAGTAGCTGGGAGTACAGGTGCATGCTACCACGCCCGGCTAATTTTTTGTATTTTTAGTAGAGGTGGGGTTTCACGGTGTTAGCCAGGATGAACTCGATTGCCTGATCGCCAGATCCGCCCACCTGAGCCTCCGAAAGTGCTGGGATTACAGGCGTGAGTCACTGTGCCCGGCCCTAACTTTTTTTTTTTTTAGAAGGTCTCATTCTGTGACCCAGGCTGGAGTACGGTGGCAGTATCATAGCTCACTGCAGCCTGAAACTCCTGGCTCAAGCGATTCGCCCACCTCAGCCTCCTGAGTAGCTAGGGCTACAGGCACACACTGCCATGCCCAGCTAATTTTTAAAAACCTCTTTTGTAGAGACAGGGTCTCATCATGTTGTCCAAGGTGGTCTCGAATTCTTGGCCCTCAAGCCATCCTCCTTCCTCAACCCCCGAGAGTGCTAAGATTACAGATATGAGCTGCTATGTCAGGCCTTTTCCTGATATAGGAACTTTTTAACCCTTGTTTTATTTTATATTTTTGCTCTGTTGCATTTACTAACTGAAATTAAGTATCATAAATGGCTTTTCATAGCTAATCGTATTTCACAGCCAAGATGATTAATAATTATAACTACAATTGTAACAACAACTAACATTGATTGAGGGTTTACTTATGAGCTAGGCACTTTTGTAAGCATTTTACATGTCTTAACTCATTTAATTTTCACGACATTCCTCCGAGGGCTATTATTAGTCTTGTGAGTCCTGTTTCCTCATGAGGCTCTGCGGAGCAGTAACTTGACTTGCCCCCGTTGCACAGCTGGTACACATGGCACAGACAGTTTCTGCCCTGGCTGTCTGGGCCTGCAGAACTTCCCATGCTCGCCTGTCTCTCGTGATACTCATTGGGAAATGGGGATGTATTTTATTTATATATATATATATATATATATATATATATATATAAAAAATATATATATATATATATATAAAAATGTTTTATGCATTTCTGTTTGTGTGTGCGTGTGTGTGTGTGTGTGTGTTTATTTATTTATTTTGAGACAAAGTTTTGCTCTTGTTGCCCAGGCTGGAGTTCAGTGGTGCAATCTCAGCTCACTCCGCAACCTCCACCTCCCAAGTTCAAGTGATTCTCCTGCCTCAGCCCACAGGCGTGCACCACCATGCCCAGCTAATTTTTCTGTATTTTTAATAGAGATGGAGGTTCTCCATGTTGGCTGGTCTCAAACTCCTGACCTCAGGTGATCCGCCTACTAGGCCTCCCAAAGTGCTGGGATTACAGGCATGAGCCACCGCGCCCGGCTACATTTCTATATTAATCTAGGATTGTCTATGTCATTGTACCAAATCAGAATTAGAGAAATGTTTAGGGAAAAAGGTCATACTTGTATCTTTCTTATACCCTTCTTGAATTTCAGTAATTTAAAGGATATTTTCATGAATACATTATCAAGGTACTGATTTTAAATTTATTTTAATTAGGAATAATTGGAACTTAATATGTTTTCAAAAACATAGTAGTAAATTATTCTTAATGTCCTGTGTTTTTTCCCAAACATTTCAATATTTCAGAAGTTCTATTGAAATGAGATGCATTATTTATAAACTGCTCTTTATTTTGTACCTTAATTTGCTTCCCTAGGACATGTTTGTTCAAGTGTATATTTAAAAATTTTTGATCTTGAAAATTAGCCAAAGATGTTTAACAAATTTGTAATCCTAATTTAATAACAAAGAAAACAGTGTTTTTGAAAGTCAGCAATGTTCACCTTGGACATACGCATTATTTTACAACTTACTTTTCTTTCCAGGTGAAATATTTTATGGAGCGTGTGTAACGTGTATGCTGTGTATGTCATGTATAATAACTGTACAGTGGCAGTATCATAGCTCACTGCAGCCTGGAACTCCTGGCTCAAGCGATTTGCCCACCTCAGCCTCCTGAGTAGCCAGGGTTATGTACCTGAGTAGACAGGTACTATGTCAATGCAGATTGCACTAAGCTAATTTAGCTTTGGGATTCTGTATTTCCTGCTGTGAAATAGTAGCTAGTTGTAGATACAGGCATGAGCATACTTGTGTGTGTGTTGTAGTCCTTCATTTGGGAAAGCTCTTGGGGATCATTGCAGTTCACTTGCTCCTTTCTAAGTTTCTAAGCTTCATGGGGGATAAAAAATAACATGTAACTGTTATATGTTAGTATCTCATCACCGCCCAAGTAAAATATAAAAAGCCGATTACTTTTGAGTTATTATCACTGCCTCTGAATTTAGAAGATGGTTAATTTGTTTTCAGTGATTCCACAGCTTTGTTCTAAGATGTGTGTTTTCACCGTTGGTGAGCATCTTTGTGAGTTCCCTGTTTGTTTTCCATATCAGAAAAGGCACCCGGGAATGGAGGGGACAGAAGGCTAGCACCAGGGCCGTAGCTGCTGGAATGGGAGGTATTCAGAACGGCCTCTCATCTATCGGGCCTGGGCCCTGATAAAACTTGCGGCAGTGGCCTGTTTCTGCTGAGCGGCCACTGTTCCTTGGAAGACTGCCCTGGCTGTTGAGTGGAGTCCCTACCTCACCCAGCAATGCACCAGTGCCTGCCAGCACGTGAGGGTTGGGTTATTCTTACTGTCCTGCCCTGTCAGCTGGGGCCGGGTGTACTCAGGGCAGAAGAGTCAGGGTCACTTGTGAGACAAATACCAATAGGTTGTAGGCACTGTGCAGTGGGTGATGTAAAGGTCAGCACCAGGCACCAGGCTGGAGGGAGCCGCCCACTGCAGATAGGACTGCCTAGTGCCTCTGTGTCACTCTGGATTTGAAAATGAAATCAATTGTGATTTTAAAAAATAGTATTCAGTGAATTGAAAGACCTTGTAAATAGGTCTAAAATTTGGATGCCTTCTGTAGGGAGTTAAATTTTTATCAACAAGCCATTTTAGGCCATAATTATATATATGCTTTTTTGTTGTTGAGACAGAGTCTTGCTCTGTCACTCAGGTTGTAGTGCAGTGATGCGATTCCAGGTTCAGGCGCTTCTCCTGCCTCGGCCTCCCGAGTAGCTAGGATTACAGGTGCCTGCCATCACACCTGGCTAATTTTTGTATTTTTAGTAGAGATGGGGTTTCACCTGGTTGGCCAGGCTGGTCACAAACTCCTGACCTCAGGTGATCCTTCGCCTCCGCCTCCCAAAGTGCTGGGAATTACAGGCGTGACCCATCGCATCTAGCATATTTTTAATAGATACCCGAGATCTGCTTACTGGTGGGTATTCTTATTGTAACACAGGATAGGGGAAATTTCTTTTTAGCCTCAAGATTTTAGCAAAAGTGTTATGTTAGCTAACTATGGTGATTCTGACCACAAGCAGTTATTTCCAATTTGGAAGATGTTCGTGTAACTTTATATATTAATTTACAGATAGATGTGATGCTTGGATAACAAAATACATTAGCTATGATACTACAGTTTTTTAGATTCTCTGAAATACTGATTTTTTCAGACTGGCCCTTATGAAGTTGAATACCTAAGGATAGTGCCAAACAACAATCCCAACTTTCAAAGTTTTCTGACTGTAGTAGAAATAATATTCATTCTATTGACAAGCATGGGTTAGAACCATTGCTCTTTATTAAAAGCCAGGAACAAAACATTCTTGTTTTGTTTTGAAGTAGCCTGTTGACTCGTTACTATTAACTTTTAAATTTCTGTTGATAAATATGGATAATATGTCCACAAATTTATAAAAATCAAATGCAAATTTTAAATTTATCTCTTTGTAAGATACATATTCTATCAAACATTTTATAAATATCAAGTGGCACTTAATTCAGATTATATTTATTGAATGTGTCAAGCTCACAGAAGGCCATCGTACCCTAACAGAAAGCTTTATATAGGAATGTGAAGTTTGTCAGGTATATAGAAATTGAGATGCACATTTTTAAACTTTTGGTGATTTTTGTTGTTGTTGTTCATGATTTCTGTGCTTGCTTTTTCCGTAAGTACAATTTAAGAATACTTGATGCAGTGAGGGTGGAAATAGTGACTGATATAAAAAATTCTTTGCCCTTAATGAAGGGTTAGAATGGGTCACCTGTTTACAGTCCCTGTAGATACTTGAACTCTCTTCAGCGTGTATGTGGGTCTACATTCTCGTTCAATAACGAGCCACTTTCAGTCAGCTCTGACTGTATGTGTAGGTGGTAGACAGTCTTAATGCAGAATGAATTAATGGGTTTGAAAGCTTCAACTATCCCAGCAGTTTAGATTCCAGAGAATGCCCTTTGATTGTTTCCGGATCTCCATAGAGGAGTTTACGAGGCTCCATTATTGATTTACTTCCTCCAAAAGGAAGAAATGATACTTAAACAAATATATAAAGAAAAAAATACCTTCATAAAATGCTTTTCCTGAGTAAAAACCAGTCCTCATTCCTGGATAATCAGAAGCAGCTTTTGCAAAAACATATTTTGAAAACACATATAAGTCTGTAGGATGAGTGCACACCCATTATGGGCAACCTGATCTGGGCCACCTCCTGTGCTCTGCCTCCAATTCTCAACTGTTCCTTCCAGGGTCAATGATGGTTCGCAGCCTGCCCAAGAACACAGATCCACAAGACAGAAGACTGAGTCCAGCCCAGGGCTGCCTAGGATTTTCCTCCGCCAGCGGACAGACTGGTGGTCTCTGTGCCCCGGTGTTGGCTCACAGGAGTGCCTGGAGAGGTTTTCTTACCCTGAGCACAGTTCCCCTACCTCACCCAGGTACAAAAGGAGCCAAGGAAAAGATAGCGAGTGATTTTAAATAGCTGACCTGAACCTTATTTTACAAAGGACCTATACGGTATCCTGACTTAGGAACCCACTGATTAGAGTTCCTATGGACAGAGATTGTCCTGAATAAGTAGGAGAGGTATTCTTACCATCCTGCCCTGTCGGCTGGGGCTGGGTGGACTCAGGGCAGAAGAGTCGGGGCCACTTAGGAGATGTAGGCCTGAGCAGACTGACTTTACAGGGACCCCTCCTGCACTCCTGGAATGCGAGGATCGTGAGCAGAGGAGGACCTGCACCTTCCTAGGCACCTCTGTCTCTGAAGAGGTCCCTTGTGGTACCTGAGGAAGTGGGGCTGTGCCCTTTTCTCCCGGGCTTAGGACTCCAGGTGTACCTGAACACAGATGGTAGGAAGCCTGAGGTGACGTACGAATGAGCTCCTAAAAAATGAATTTCATTTTTCTTTCTTCTTCACTGCTTCTCATTGAAAAGAACTCTGTTTACCTGAAAGGTACAAAAGGAGCCAAGGAAAAGATAGCGAGTGATTTTTAAATAGCTGACCTGAACCTTATTTTTACAAAGGACCTATACAGTGTCCTGACTTAGGAACCCACTGATTAGAGTTCTTATGGACAGAGATTGTCCTGAATAAGTAGGAGAGTTCTGGTAACTTTTCTGAGTGGGTTGCATTCCATGGATTAACTATTCGTTGCTGAAAACCACGTGGTCATATGTAGTGTACTATAAGCATCTGTGTTGCGCCAAGCCCGGGGCTCTCTACCTGTACTAGGAACTGAACAATTTGGGACTAGTCCTCAAGGCTGCTGCTTAGTAACCTTTTTGAGCTTCAGACTTCACTGATAGCGACAAGTGCAAGTGAGATGTGCTCAGTGACAGCATGCCCAAAGATCAAATTATTGTCAGTGCTTCACTAGCTGCTCTTAAGCTATCACCAGATTAGCTGGAGAATCTGCAGCCTAGTAATGTGTGTCATGTCACTGAGGTAGAAGTGGGATTACCAGATAAAATACAGGACACACAGTTAAATTTGGATTTCAGATAAACAATGAAGAATTTCATAGTGTAAATGTGTCCTGTATATTACGTGGAACATATTTCATAGAACATATTATTCAATTCGGCAGCCCCCTATGGGAAAGGAATTCACTTTAGTGATGAGAAGAGTCCTCTCTCCCTGTGACATAAGTTGCCCAAAACCTCAGAACCCTACACAAAATTGGAACGCTTACATTTTAGCTCCCCTAAATCTTTAAGCTCTTCAACAGCAAGAGCGAAATCCTTTAACTCTGCAGCAATTCAAACACTGTGTGAATAATAGAAATATCTTCTAGCCTCCAAAATCTTAATTTTTCTTAATTTTTTTCAAACACTGGGGTGGTGAGGAGTAATCACAGCCACAGGCTGGATGCCGTTATGTTGTCTCTGCAGGTGTTCGCAGAAACGGTAAGGAACGGCTTCAGAGCTGAGCTCTAACTCAAGTAAGGATTTCTTTTCCTGCAGTGAGAGCAAGTGTTGATGAGACTCTAGGATAACCAGATGGGACTGAGTATTCTGAAATTTCCCCAGTGCCACTGAAGGGGAATCTTGTAAAGCCACCTTCAACAACCGACCACCTTCATGGTGTGCCTGGTTAGAGACAGGATGATAACGTGGAAACAAACTGTGCTGAACCAGAAGGCGGGTCATGGCTCCGTCTCCCACTTACTGTGAGAGCTGGACTTCACTGTCATTCTCTGGGCCTCTGCTTGTTTCTCTATAAAATACAGATAATACATGTCCTCAATGCATTGTTACGGAAACCAAAAATAAATAATAGTCAAACCAAAACCTGTAAAAATATTCTGTGTAGATTGTGGAGCACTCAGAGATGAGCGTATTAAGTCTACTAATACTATTGTGCTGCATCTTGTGTTTTGAAAGTTTTATAAAAAAGAATATGGATTTTAACCTATATTAATACCTCATGTTAAATTAGATTTTTGCTGTATAACAGTTAATACATTTTGGGCATTGGAACCGCAGTTTTACAATTGTGTTCATGTCCGAATTAAAATCAGCACCCTGATTGATTGAAAGTTTTGTTTTTTAAATCACACATTTGCCTGAAGTGCTCATGTTAATAGAACCATGGTAATCTTACAATCTATGACTTAAAAGTTTCTGTGAAAACGATGATATCTGATGTTGGGAAGGGAAAAAAGAAGTGTGTGTTATTCATAGAGAGTATGTCGTCTGGTGAAGTTGTCCCAGTAAACTTGATTTTTACCATTACTTAAGATATTAATTCTTAATATTCTCAGTCTCCAAGAATTTATGTTTAAATATATTATTTTCACAAGCACATGTGAATTGATCTAGTCTATGGGAAACACCAAAATAGGTATAAAATTGATGGTCTTAAAATTCGTGATTTACCGTGCATATTACATTAGTTATTGGTATAAACATGACATTTTTGCCAAGTGTGGTGGCTCACACTTGTAATCCTGAGGGAGGCTGAGGCAGGTGGATCACGAGGTCAAGAAATCAAGACCCATCTTTGCCATCATGGTGAAACGCTGTCTCTACTAAAAATACAAAAATTAGCCGGGTGCAGTGGCGTGTGCCTGTAGTCCCAGCTACAAAAAAAAAAAAAAAAAATTTTAATGACGTTTTCCTCTTTTACAAAATTTAGGAGTTGGATACTTGGTGAATCTGAAGCAACCATAGAAGTTTACAATTATGTTACAGATTCCTCTCATGTCTGTACAAAAACCCTACACTCTGTGTTGCAGCTCTTCAGTCTCTTTCCTATTCTGTAAATAAATGTCGAGGTATTCTAATTATACATGTGGCATCCCTTTTACTTTAGTGTTGAAATAACAATTCTTTATATCGTCACTGTCAGGAATTCTTACCTTTGAATCACACTTTATAGCTTTCAGGATGTTTTCTCTTATTATCTTATTAAATATTTACAATTTCCAAGAGGTTAACATGGTAGGCATTTTTATTCTCTGTATGTAAAGGGTAGCAGATGTAGAGAAATTCATATTTACAAAGTTCAGATGGGAAGTAATAGAGCTGAGATTTAAACAAACACTTGCATTTTAACTTTTTTTTTTGCTGTTATTTCCACCATACTATACTGTTTTCCACGAGAACCATCATTTCTCGAGCTTTGTATTTAAGTTTACATTAGCATAAAGGAATGCATTTGAATATCTAAAGATTCTCCTATTAAGAATTGGCGTGAAACTCTGTATACATACATTATTTCTGAAAGATTTAGTAGAAGACTGCAATTACACAAAATAAACTATAAGCATAAAGACATCATTATCCCAGGGAATTGTTTATCTGCAAATGTGAATACTAGCAAAGTGTTTATAAATGTTAGAAGAATGGGTGCAAATAAATTCTTATGGGACAATAATATGGGGTCCGTTCTACCTCTTTCCATTTAACACTTAAGAGCAACCTCATCATCTTGAATACTCCAGAGCATGGATTATGGGTGCCGTGCGGGCTGGCAGTCTTTGCTTCTGTGCTTCTTGGTATGGATAGAAAGCAACTCTCAAGATGTTCGTGATGTGACAGTAGAGTGTGCCTAGATATCGCTTTTCTGTTGTGCTTCCCTCTCCGAATCTTGTTCTCTTTTGAAAGAAGTTGAGAAAAGTTCCAAGAGGTAGAAGGGGCAGGAGGAGTGACCACTGTGAGCTGAGTGTGGCATGGAAGGCTGTGCAGCCAACCGCAGCCTCGCTCCAGGGGACTCATCCTGCGGCTGAAGATCAGCTTTCTCCATCTCAGTGGTTGAGCCGGGCTCCGATGGAAGCAGTGCTGCACTTGAAAGTTCCGTTTCTTTATTCATATCTAAATTGGTCTGTTTAACAATAGTAGGGAGAAAACCAGCAACTGCATTTTCTCTGGCCCTCCATTCGGTGATAAAAGGGTAACTCCAAGCTGTATTTATTCTGCCTGGAAAAGAGGAAGAAAGCATTCTTTTCCTCCATTTATGGTGAAACACAGCCCTTGAGAAAATACTGTGGTGCGCTCTCAGCAGGCTTCGCTGGCGTGAGAACATGTTCCAGGTTAACTCAGCAGAGCTCCTGGAAGGAATACAAGGTGGGAGAGGGGGAATTTTCTGTGTTCCTCCTTCAGTGGTGACTTTAGCGTCATGTGATGTGTCCACATACCTTTAGGTCAGCAGCTTCCAACCCTGGTGGCCGTGGTGGTACTGCAGTCACACTAGCCTGGAGACTGATGCGCCATGAGCCCTGTGCTTACAAATGGCGCAGCTGCTTTCCGGCATAGGGATCTGTTGTAATGGCCGGTACCTTAGGATTTCATTTAAAACCTTCATGTTAATTTGTTATCCTTGGGATATGGTAGTTAACAGCATGTAATCATAGTGAGATAAAGCCCAGCCATGCACACAAGTCATGTGACACTGAAAGGGATTCTTGATTTCTGTGAGTTATAACTTCCTCATGTATAAAATGAAGGTCACAGTCCCTCTGTAACAGTGCTCTTCAAAATGTCAGAGGAGCCGGGGTATGACCCTGGCAAAGCAGTCACTGTCGTTGGTATTGCTGCAGTCAGCAAATACAAGAGTTGCTCTCACATGGGGGTTCAAGACATTGTCACTCTCTTTTTCATTTTGGCCGTTGTTTTCCCACACTGATGCTAGCGGTGAAGAGCCTAAGAAACACAGGAATCAGGGTGGTGTGTTAAGGAAGCGTGTGTGTTTGCATGTGCCACTGAGCAGGTGCCACTGAGCCTCATCAGCAGCTCACCGTTTCAGCACATATTTAGGACCTGCCTGCTTCTGAGTGGCAGCGCACTTTGAGGCACGAGGAACAAGCAATGGAAAAACAACCACAGTTGCTGTTCTCAGGGAGCTTGTGTTCTAGAGGAGAAAGACAACCAATAAATTAAAAAGGTAACGTCAGAAAGCCATGTGTCCTGCGCATAGAGTGAAATATGGTGACGTGGAGTGAGTGAGTGGGAGGCTAATTTCTTTTGGGCAGTCAGCGAAGATCTGGAGGAGGAAATAAACCTGTAACTACAATCTGAAGCAGAAGGAGGCACTGGCAAAGGTTTGATACGAGAGCATTGCAAGCAGAAGGATGGCTGAGGAAAAGGGCCTGCTACACGAACAGGTGGGACAAAACTGGAGATGGGTCCTGGGAGGCTAGAGAGGGAGCCCTGACCTCTCCCACCTTTGATGAATTCTACAGCCGAGTGGAGTCTGAACTTTGCCATGTTTCTGAATAGCATTCCAGAAAAATCACTGTGAACCAGAGGGAAGTAGGCTACTTTGCCCCTGGAAACTTATCTTAGTTATCTAATGGAGATTGATTTTCTATCCACTTCTTTGTGACGGGGACGTGAGAACAGTAAAGTAAATGTACAAATGTCCTGTGTACTATGAACTGAAAACAGATTGAAAGGAAATGTTGTGAAATACTGTGCCGTATTTTATAGTCTGAAAATCATTATAGGAGTAATCCTAAAATCCTGATTTTACATATAATTATTTACTGGTATTTAGCATGCTGTATGGATGTGGGACAGTGGTCTTACATTTTCACACCAGCATTTTGGGGGTAGAACAAGTGATTCCTCCAATAATTATGATGGATTTATACCCTTTCTAAACCCCCATTTCTAATTCTTCTTCTTCTTCTTCTTCCTTTTTTTTTTAAGACACAGTCTTACTCTGTTGCCCAGTCTGGAGTGCAGTGGTACGCTCTTGGCTGGCTACAACCTCTGCCTCCCAGGTTCAAGCAATTCTTCTGCCTCAGCCTCCTGAGTAGCTGAGATTACAGGTGTGTGCCACCACACCCAGCTAAGTTTTTGTATTTTCAGTAGAGATGGGGTTTCACTATGTTGGCCAGGCTGGTCTCAAACTCCTAACCTCAAGTGATCCGCCTGCCTTGGCCTTCCAAAGTGCTGGGATTACAGGCGTTAGCCACTGTGCCTGGCCTAAACACCCATTTCTAGCAAAGCATGCCCAGATTAGAAATGACTGTTGCGGCAACATTTCATGGCATCTTAAATACTCTGGAACACATTTTATAGCTATCATTTCCTTCAGAACTTGAAACACGTTTAATCTCTAAGGCTGTTCTCTTAATGTCATGCAGCAAGGAAGCAGGTGTAGGCGTAGAAGCTTGGCTGAGCACACACTGTGTTCTAGATTCTTTTTCGAAGATATCTTTGCCACAGCTCCCAGATTGAAATGGTCTCATTTTGTAGGTGAAGGAACTGTTGCTCCAGGAGGCATTGCTCAGATGAGTAGTGGAGCCAAGATTGGATCTTGTTAGTTCAGAGCTCAGTCTGTGTCAGGTCCCCCTCCGTCTATCTGGATAAATATGAGAAGAGCAGGTTTTCATGTGAACCATCCTCTGACCAGCTGCAGATGACATGAGGTTCTGGTTCACTTTACACATTTTAACCGAGGCTTCCTTTCTGCGGGAAAGCGGCCTGAGAGACCAACTATCAAAGCAGCTACTTCATGGTCTCCCTGTTTTAAGTTATTGAAGGTCCCAAAAGAATGCGGCAGAGATTTTTTATTGAGCATTTAAAATGCCAGGGAACCTTGTTTGATATATTATTGCAGTAGTACATCTGAACTACATGTGGGTTTTATTTATATTGACAAAAACAAAAAACAAAATAAGAAAGTTGAAGTATTTGTATTCCTGGGCTTATACGCATTTAAAATGCAGTTGTCCCCCTCATTGTCCTTGGCCAATTGACTCATTATTTCAGCTCTTAAATTCTGAGAAGGTGGAGCATACGGCAGGTGGTGAATGGGGGGATGATGGTGTCCTAGAATCCCCCAGGAATTCGACTGGAGGAGAGATGGACTGAGTTTTGGTGACAGGTCCCACACCTCATCAACGGCAGGCAGCGCGGGCTCTGCACCACTGTTCCTCTCCAGAGGTGCCTCCTTGTATTATTGAGAGGGCGTGCAGGTGAATGAAAATGTGTCCCCGAGCTCCTGCTCTGCCTGTGCCATTGGGTGGCTGTATATTAGTTGGGATAGTGCGTTTCAAAGTGCTTTATAAATTGCAAAGTATGGTAGAAATAAATATTAGCTTTAATTTAGTAACTAGAACTTAGAAAAGTTCCTCATGTTTCCTGATTGCCAAGTCAGGATGAGAAATAGATTTCATAATTATGATACAATTTGATATCTTGAGATAAATGTTTAACTTTGAAAGTTAAACATGGTATTTTTGAAATTTTATCATTTCGTGTTCATTTTGCAGAAGTCTACACCTCTATTTTGAAAAGAATTTCTGCCAAAGGTATCTTTCTGTTATCTTTCCTCTCTGTTTGCTGTCTTAGTTTGGAGGCTTTTCCTTTAACCTGTGGATTCTAAAAGCCTTCTAATCTCTAAGAGGACTAAAAATGTCCATGTTAAATTTATTCTTATACAAAATTGACACTTGTAATACACAAACCTGCTTTGCATTTATAGAAAGGAAACAACTGTGTAGCCACTGAATTGCATTTTCCAAGTTCTTGAGGCCTCCTCATTCTGTTTTATGGTTGTGGTACATTTGTCATTGGGAAATGCCTTAAAAACATTAAAATAATTTCTTAGAATTGCTAAATAGTTGCTGGAGTATTTTAATTTAGTCTGCACGAAACTGTTAATTTGATCTTTCATTCAGCCCGTTTGTGTTGAGCATCTGCTGTGTTATAAGTGAAGCTGCAGTAATGTACAGGAAACAGACCTGCCCTCATGTTACTGTATAATTTAGTAGGAGAGAACATCTTGCAGGTAAAATGCAAATTGATAGATAGGATTATGTAGAAAAGACATAATCCTAAGTAAGAAGACATCTCAGTGACATCTTAGACTTAAAGGATGAGTAGCCAGGCCTGAGAGTGAGAAGAGGACTCTAGGCAAAGGGGACAGCTGAGATCAGAAACATGCCAGAGCATGGTGTATTCCAGGAATTCCAAGGAAAGCAGCATCCATGAGGGAAGGAAGCATAGGAAGTGGGAGGCCAGGAGGATGGTGGGGAGTATAAAGGCTGGGACCCCATCACAGAGGGGCTTTTATTTTATTTATTTTTTTTTTAATTTTTATTTTTTGAGTCGGAGTTTCGCTCTTGTTACCCAGGCTGGAGTGCAATGGCGCGATCTCAGCTCACCGCAACCTCCGCCTTCTGGGTTCAGGCAATTCTCCTGCCTCAGCCTCCTGAGTAGCTGGGATTACAGGCACTCGCCACCGTGCCCAGCTAATTTTTTTTTTTTTTTTTGTATTTTTAGTAGAGACGGGGTTTCACCATGTTGACCAGGATGGTCTCGATCTCTTGACCTTGTGATCCACCCGCCTTGGCCTCCCAAAGTGCTGGGATTGCCAGCGTGAGCCACCGCGCCCGGCCCCACAGAGGGGCTTTTAAAAGCTTCTGTGAGGAGCTTAGCCTTGATTCCAAGAGCAATGGGAAGCCATTGAAAAGAGATTATTTTCGCCTGGGACATGACCTGAGTACATTTGAATTTCAGAAAGATCCTCTGACTGCCATATGGAGAACGGATTGCAAGGACCAGACTGGAGGACTTTGTGTGGACAACATGGCTATGCAGGTTGGGCACTGCAGAAAGCAAGGGAGCATCGTGTGACTGCCCGGCCCCCAGCTCATACTATACGTGGAGGCTCTGCCAGAGGAAAAGTTGTAGACATTTGTGATTTGAGATTCTTGTGATCTAGACTTAGGCAGTGATGGTAGAGGTGGAGAAAAGCAAGGAGACCCACAGGCCTTGTGATGGATGGCTGTGAGGGCGAGGGAAGGGGAGAGCCAGGGAGATAGCTGGTTTTCTGACTGGGCTTATCTGACTGGATAAGGGTACGTGGGAAAAGGAGCAAGTCATTTTTGGTTTCATTCTCGTAAGGGAATAGACTACTTACAGTAAAGTGATAATGGCAGCTGAATTAAGTAACAGCGTGTCTTCTTATTTGTTTATTTTAAGACTTAGTGTCTTGCTCTGTCACCTAGGCGAGAGTACAGTGGCACCATCATAGCTTGCTGTAGCCTCAGCCTCCTTGGCTGAAACAGTCCTCCTGCCTCAGCCTCCCAAGTAGCTAGGACTACAGGTATGCACCACTGTTCCTGGCTAATGTAAAATATTTTTTCCACTTTGGCCAGGAGTTCAAGGCAAGGCAGGAGGATCACTTGAGCTCAGGAGTTCAAGACCAGCCTGGACAACTTGGTGAAACCCCATCTCTACAAAAAGGACAAAAATTAGCTGAGCATGGTGATGCATGCCAATAGAGTAAAACCTATGTCAAAAAAATTAAAAAACAAAAAACAACAACAAAAAATTTTAGAGCTGGGTTCTGGCTATATTGCTCAAGCTGGTCTCGACCTCTGACCTCAAGCAATCCTCAAGCTATCCTCCCGTTCTCCCGAAGCCCTGGGATTACAGGTATGAGCCTTTGATCTCTGCCTTTTATCTGTCCAAATCCAAGAGCTACTGATTAACATAAGGGCACAGACTATGATGTTTTCCATGTAAATGTCTTAAACTTGGGAAATTAAATGTAGGCCAAAAAAGAACTTGAACTCTAATACTGCCTTGTAAATTATATGTTTGCTAAGTGTTTAGCAAGTGAAATCATTTTGCAGCCCTAAAATGTTAAATTAAGCTATTTTGTTCTTCCTGTGAACACATGTTAGAAACAGAGATCTAAGTGATAAAATACCATAATTTTGCTTGATTTTACAAAGTGTAATTTCTTGACAAAAAGGCTCACAGAACACTGGGACTGTGGAAGGAGATTAAATATTAATTTCATTTCACAGATTTTGAAATTTAAAAACATAAATGGTAATTTAAAAGATAAAGTTGGTCTCTTTTATAAAACCCCCTCTAAAATTACAGTTACCTTAAATTTAGAAATGTCTTGGGAACAGTCGTGCGCTTGGACTTGACTCTGTGCACTGCGCGTGCTCGCCCTGATGCTGGTGTTAGGAGCGGGCGTCGGGAAAGTACACACTTTGTGCCACATTGCTTACAATTATGTCGGTTTTCAGCAGTGGATATTAGAAAGAATTGAATGGGTGCTCTAGTTGGTTTTTGTGTGTACTTTTAACAGGCATTTCTAACAGAAAAGATTTATTTTCATCTTGAGTGACAATACTTACTGGGTTACCAAGGAGAATAGTTAAATCGTAGCTAAAGATGAAAAGCCCAGGGTGGGCGAGTAAGAAAACAGAATTGGTGAAACTCATTTGTTCGCAGGACTTCTGTGAGTGATTTGTTCCTGAACTTTGAAAGGAGCAGTGGCAGTTCCTCCCTGGTTTCCTTTCTACTCCCCACATTCCAACACTGTAAATTTTATGAGCAGAGGAATTTTACATGATGCATTGTAAGTTCATAAACTACTAAGATCTTTTAAAAATGCTTTTTAGAAGTTTGGCCTGCATTTCTACCCTTCTCACCATATTCTGTTGCCCCTGCTACCCCCTCACTTTCAGAACTTAGAACTCTCTGGGGTCACTTTCCATTAATAGCTTCTGACTTTGTTTCTTATACTTTGGAAATGTATGCCGTAGCGACATTGCTATTTTAAGAGGCTTTTAAATGTTCACATTTTCTCCCTCTATTATTTCTGTCTTCCCTTTGCCCTTCCTTCTATTCCCCTCTTCTTCTTGCCTCCCCACAACACCCCCATTGAGAGATTCAGGCAAAATAGAATTCTTTGCCCTAGGTATTCAATGGAAGTTCAGAGGTACCTTGTCACACTATTACAGAAACATACAGCACATATTCTTACCTCAGAGCTGCGATTTAGACACCATCTGGAACCATCTCTGAGCTTTTGTCATTGATGGGCAGTTTCACACAATCTGTTGATTGATAATGTTATATCAGAGCCTCAGTGTATTGCAAGCTATTTTATGGAAATGCTGGTGTTGAGAGTAACCTGATGTGACACGGTACACGTGGAATACTGTCTTAGGTCTCTCCTTCCCACCCAGGTCAACAAAGTGGCCATTCTGAAGAGAGAAATTAATTCAAAGACTTGTACCATAAGGTTGAAATCATATTGTTTCTTAAAATATCACTACAGTATAGACATGTCATTGGAGAGCAAAACCAGTTAAGCAGCCATCCTTTGCATATGCCTAGGAGGACATTTTTAATAACTAACCTAGTTACCAATAAACACACAGTTTTAATTTATTTCAGTTATTAATCGTTAGGAGACTTCCTTAGCTTTTTAACATTGGAATGATGTCAAGAAATGTGTAATCACAAAGAAGAAATACTTTTTACTTTGCTGCAGAGACTCAGAGCAGCATGTGTAGTATTTTAATAGACCAGAGAGGAGCCTGCACTGTTACCATTATTTTTCATGAAGATTCTTTCAGCACACAGCTGCAATTTCTAAATTGAATATTTTTTATTTCAGAATGGAAAATGGAGACTTTATTCACAAGAAAGTTTACTTACTAGAAATTTTTTGTCTTTTTCACGCGGAAGTAATCATAAATTACTCTTACTGAAATGGAAATGTTCAGTTTTCTAAAGAAAAAACTGCTGTTTATTCTAGGCACATGTGTGTACAGACACACACGCAGACACACAAAGTTTATCAGGCACCACAGATATGGTCCTATCCTTTAAGTCTGTAATTCTGCTTTTGAGAGTATTTCCTAAGGAGGTCATCCAGAGTGCTGGGGATATGCGAGAGCTGTGTGTATAAAGGCATTTCTTGGTGTCTTACTTAGACTAGTGAAAAATTGGAAATATCCTAAAGGACTCAAGGAAGGGACTTAATGAATTTTTACACATGCCTTCAAATGGAAATTTTATGAGACTATAGATAATAGTTAACTAAAACTTATAGGAAGTTAGAAAAATGCTTTTTAACGTTAAATTTAAATTGAGGAATTTTCCCTAGTTTTCTGAATTTTCTGTATTTGTACTTATATTACTTTTATAATGAAGAGAAAGAATCCCCAAATGTTATTATTTTCTGTTCTTTAATTGTTTAATTAGTATGGAAGATTGCTACCAGACTAGGGTCAACAATTTTAAGCACTCTAAAGCTTTTCTTTAAATATATTAATGTTTTCTACAAATTTTGGAACTGTTTCATTAATTTGAAGTGAACCATTTGGCCAGATGCAGTGGCTCATGCCTATAATCCCATCATTTTTGGAGGCCAATGCAGGCAGATCATTAGATCAAGAGATCGAGACCATCCTGGCCAATAGGGTGAAACCTTGTCTCTACAAAAATACAGAAATTATCTGGGCATGGTGGTATGTGCCTGTAGTTCCAGCTACTCGGGAGGCTGAGGTAGGAGAATCACTTGAACCTGGGAAGTAGAGGTAGCAGTGAGCCGAGATCACACCACTGCACTGCAGCCTGGTGACAGAGTGAGACTCCGTCTCGAATGAATGAATGAATGAATGAATGAATGAATGAAGTGAACTGTTTAGCTTCTGTTACGGATTTGCATGTGCACACATAAACATGGAGGAAACGAGGAGCCCTATAATTTGAAATATTAAAATAAAAAGAAAGTAGAGAATTATAAGAAATGAGTAATAGAGTTGTTATAAGAAGATAATTGCAAATAAAATTTTGTGGAATATTGGTGTTTTTGAAGTACCACAAGAGTTATTGCAGCACTAGTCAAGGAAGCCCTAAGTTTTTAAAACTTTCTAAAGTTTAAATTAAGCAAAGAGCTTCAAAACATTCAAATTTGGCAAACAAGTGCTATTACAGAGATGCATAGGTTTCTTTTTCCTTTTCTCACTTTCCCTCTCTTCCTCCTTCCTTTCCTTCCCCCTTTTTTGTTGTGGTAAGATACACATAACATAAAGTTTACCATTTTCACTATTTTTAAGCGCATAGTTCAGGGCATGAAGTACATTTACATTGCTGTGTGGCTGTCACCACCATCCATCCATCCATCTTCAGAAGTCTTCGCATCATTCCAAACTGAAATTCTGTACTCAGGAAACACCAACTCTTCACTCCCTCAGCCCTGGCTGGTGCATTTTACTTCTTGTCTCTCTGAATTTGACTACTCTAGGGGCCTCCTGTAATGTCTCCCTTTTTAACCTAGATGCTACTAAGTATTATTATTGAAAGCCATTACCTCATTCCAAAGTTACTGTTATCTTCTGTGTTCAAAGGCTCTGGTTTGGAGTCCACGTAGGGGGCTAAGAAACATGGATTTGCACCCTGATCTGTTCAGCTTTACTCAGACATCATTTTCTAACTAGGACACCTGATGACTGTGATTGGATGGAAGGAATTTAGGCAAGCGTGTGACTTTGAGTTGGGTGGGAGGTGGTGGGAGGCCTTACCAAGCATAGCTCACTTAGCAGCATTGATGCCCATCTCTTTGTAGGAGAGACCTCTGGGTATAGAGTGCCAGAGGTGGGGGGCGCTCAGATGACAGCATGAGTCCTTCACCGGTCATCCTGACAGCAACTTGTCTGAGCTCTCACAGTGTGTAATGGGGTGGTGCAGGGAGCTGGCAGTTTGACACTGGCACACCCATCTTCCCAACTACATAACTGCCTCCGGTGTTAAGATGTTTGGATTTCCTTTAAGAATATAATTTAGTTACAAACAATCTCCAAGAAAGTCAATAATTTACTGGTAGTAGAATAATGAATTTAGCTTTCAGGCTGACCCTTCATATAATAACATAAACTGCTTCATTGTAATTACAAGTCATTCCTTTGTGCTTGGCCTTGAAGTTATGCTACATATGTAGGGTTTAGAAGGAAGCCCACTCGCTGGTCACTGAACTGAGACAACCATCAGGTACAGAGACAGTGTGCTTGCAGTCATTAGTAGGAAACTATAATTTTTTATGAAAAACTGCAAGATTTCGCTGGAAAACACAGTAGTTCCGTGTTGAGTTAAATGGAGGTACAGTAAGGGAAGTGAGGCTTCAAGGTGGTCATGGCATGGGAGTGAGTGAGTGTGAGCAGAGAAGTGATATGTGCGAGGCTGTCAGGTATGAGGAACTCTTCTCTGAATGACCTGGAAGAGATGACTAGAGGCAGGGAGGTCAGTTAAGAAACAGAAAAGTTGGCCCTAAACCAGGTGATAGTACTGAATATGGAAAGTACATTTATCTAAGTTTAAAGGACTTAATTAGAGACAAGTATAGTTTCTAGACTGGGTCTGCATATATAGTTTCATTCAACAAGTATTTATTGTGTGTTACTATATTAGATATAAAAACTTTATCTGAGCAGCACATACTCTCATGAACGTCATAGCTATTAGAAAGCAAAATGCTCATCAGTTGAGACAGTTCACTGATGTTTAATTGATAGTGGTAATATTCATATTAGTTAATATGCTTTTTAAGTGTTCTACCTGCATTGACTTGTTGAGTCCCTTTTGACATCTTTATGCTGTATTCTGTTGCACCTCTTTGCAGAGGTGGGACAGCAAGGCACAGAGGGGTTAGGTAAGTCTTAAGTTCAATCCCTGTGGGGCCAGGATTTGAACACAGGATGTCACCTACACAGCCCATGCTTTGACACAACCCTTGAGTGAAGAATGTGATGTAATTAGCCAACCTGTGTTCCAGGACTCTGCAAAAGATTGTGAAGTTCTGCTCTTCAGGAATTTATGAAGCAATCTTTTAGTAACTCCCACCCATTCTCATATCAAAGAGCATTAGGAAAACCTAGAATAAGAAGATAATTTCTAAAATGAAATATAGTGAACTGTTTGGATTTTCTTAGCAATATGAGGGAACCTAAAATTATCATACTCAATACCACTGATTCAGGGGTTTCACTCAGGGTATTGTTTCTGTTTTTCTCTATCTTTAGGTAACCTTGAGTAGGGCCAAGCTATTATTTACCCCGATCAGTATAATTTAGGGCTTCTGTCTAATATTGTTAACATTTACGCATTTCAGCCTCATTGCCTGTTTCGTTGTTGGTGGTAGTGGTGGTGGTTTTCTTTGTTTTTGTTTTTAAGAGACAGAGTTTTGCTTTTGTTGCCCAGGCTGGAGTGCAATGGCGTGATCTTGGCTCACTGCAACCTCTACCGCCCAGGTTCTAGCTATTCTCCTGCTGGTCTTGAACTCATGACCTCGTGAGCCACCGCGCCCAGCTGTTTGTTTTTTAAACTGTTCTCATGTACCAAGGCTTCCTTTCCGTTTAGGCAAAATGACTTGTGTCAATTTATCTAAATTGAAAATTTGCATGAGTGAAACTAAAAAGTCTTGGCCTGAGTGCTTCATCCTTCACTATGAGAAAGTAGGTGTGACCTTTTTTGTTTGTAGCTATGAAATTGCTACTTTCCTATTTTTTCTTCTGTAGGAAGTCTACAGATTGTGAGCACTAATAGAACCATCATAGGGAATTATTGGTTTAACTTTTTCATGAAGGGAAAGAGAGATGAGTCATGCGGTTAATTGCAATAGCCTGGTCTGAAGGCCAGGACACCTCTCATAGTTTTTCTTTTCTTCTTTTCCCCATGGTGTGTGTTTTAGGTATTTTTGGTTTTGCTTTGTGGGGGTGTAGAATGGGCAAGTTGAATAGAGAAAGCATTCTGCACAAATTTTCATTTGCTCTTCTTTCTCTTTGAGTTTTAAGTGCAGGTACGATAAACTCTTGTGACTAATCATGGTCAAGGATTTCCGTATGCTCGTCATTAGAGCATGTATATATTATTGACATTTAAAGAGTTGGGAAAATGAATGTAAGGTAGTTAGATTGCTATTTGATCATTTTGTAGTTCCTTCAAGCTCTAATTAATTATTGTAGTTCTATGATAAATTCCCTTCCATATGAATTCTTTAGTCAGGAGTTAGAGCCAAAAACAAATTATGTAGCAGTTGTGCCTTGATTAGTTAAAATGAGCTAAGTGGAAAAATGGAAAAGAAAGCTTAATTGGTGTGAAGTATTTTATTATTTTATGCTGTGGGGATTTTTATGAAGTATAAAGCGAAAATGTTATATAAATTCATTTTAAAGTCTCGAGGAAAGAATTCCTTGTCATCAGAAAGTTATGTTTTTATGAACCATAGGCCATGAACAACCATATCACAATAGACATAATGGTCCATAGTTTACTTGTAGATGTATTGTTTATTTTTGTATAATGTTAATGTGAATATTATCAGAGGATTTGCCTTTTATTACAAATGAATCTAAATCCATAAGCACCATAAAACTTATTACTGCTGTCCTTCTCTACCGCCTTATTTGGTTGCTACCTGTGTTGCATTTTTCAGAAGGTACAGTTATTTATCAGAATTTATGACAGTAAGGAACTGGCAGACTCAGGAAGCATACTGCATTCCAGGTGTGAATAAGAAATCTCTGCCTAGACTGAATCTATAGAACATCAAAGACAAAGAGAAAGTCTAGAAAGCAGCCAGAGAAAAAGCACAGCTCATCTATAAAGAAATAGTTATACTGGCAGTAATACCATGGAATTCAGAAGAAACACAAAGATGTCTATAAAATCGCAATTTAGCAAGACTATTTCAAGTACTATTTAAGAATTAGGATAAAATGAAAACATTTGGAGGTAACAACAGCTGAGGGAGTTTTACCAAAGATCTCTAAAATTCCTCTGAAAGAACTTCTGCAGGATGTAAGTAAGAGAAAGGAAATTGTCCCAGAAGGAATACCTGAGATTAAGATGGAATAGTAAACAGAGAGAATGGCGCAGCAAAGCCAAACAAACGTGATGTAGCCAATAATTGTGCTTACTTTGTGGAATTAAAAGCAAAAAGACTGAAATGACATGAGTTAGTCCATGTTGAAGGAGTCAAACATGCGGTTGTGAGAACACTGGAGTGCTGTGATACGGCAATTATGAGGGCTCTGTTTTCAGCAGACAAGTCACTTGTAAACTAAGAACAAAGTCACTTAGATTGAGAAGACATGATGAGGATCAGGGCTACATTTTGCTGACTATATGGTATACTGGAGGCTAATGAAGGGCTCCCTGGTATGCACAGGCTGCCTGTACACAACTGGCCTTGGCTGTCAGTCGTTGACTCTAGTCAGCTGTAAGTAGAAGACATTATTGGGATGGCATCGTACAGTACAAAGAGTAACAGCCAGGGGTAGGAGACCTAGGCTTCAGTCTAAGTTCCTCAGATAATTGCATGTGACCTTAGACAATCATTTAACCTATTTGGCTTCCGTTTTCCTCATCTATGAAATAAGAAGTTATACTCTGTTAATATCCAGTGTTCCTTTCAGATCTATGAACAATACTGCAAATTAACAATGAAAGCAACAAATGTGCACAAATAGTAGGAATGGCTTGGGACCTTACATACTGAGGTTTTTAAGTGTGGCATGAAGTGTTTTCTTGGTTTACTTGTTTGAGACAGTTTCGCTCTTGTTGCCCAGGCTGGAGAACAACCATGTGGTCTCGGCTCACTGCAGCCTCTGCCTCCCGGGTTCAAGCGAGTTCTTCTCCTACCTCAGCCTCTCTAGTAGCTGGCATTACAGGCATACACCACCACACCTGGCTAATTTTGTATTTTTAATAGAGACGGGGTTTCTCCATGTTGGTCAGGCTGGACTTGAACTCCTGACCTCAGGTGATCCACCTGCCTTGGCCTCCCAAAGTACTGCGATTACAGGCGTGAGCCTGGCCATCATGAAGTTTTGAACTTCCCATCTTGCTGCTCTAGTGCTGCCTGAGACACATGAGGACATTGCAGAGGCATTGAGTGCCTTCAAACTCAGTCCCAGCCTAAGTTCCGCACCCTCTGAGATGATCCCAGGGGTGGCCTCCTCTGTTGCGTGACATTTAGATCCAGAGCTCTCTGAAGTGTTTGGACCTAATACCACGCATGTAAGATGGAGTGATGGCAATCAAAGTGTTGCAGCTGTTGAGGCCTCAGTTGAAGGTAATGATTTAAAAAAATGCTAAGTGCATTATTGCTGCTTTATATCTACATCCTTGGGTTAGTCAAAAGGCATTTACCAGATTAGTTAACACTGAACACAGATCTGTCACAAGCCAAGTATTTCAGTGTGTGTCATGCATTTTGCTCAAAGTGAACCTGGTTTCCAACACTCACATGAAATACCACAGGAAGATTTTGGTTGAATATTTCCTGAAGGTTGAGGGGTGTCTGCACACAATCTCATGGACTTACCTTTTTTCCTGTACTGACTAGAAACTGATTGCACTATAGCCAAATTACATATCAGCACAAAGGGAATTCAGTGGCAGGCCTGAGCAGAACAGAAGTGACAAGCAAAAATCAATTAAAGGAGTCAGCCATGTGGGTCTGTTCAGTAACACAGGCCAGCACTCTGAGAATCTTACACTCAGTGCCTTACTCAAGATCAGTGCCTTGATTTTGTGCATTGCTAATGCACACACAAAACCTTTGGGCATCATGAAATTTTTGATGACATCACTGAATAGTTGAATATTTGTTGGGTGTTTGTTTTGTTTTTGGTGACTCAGCATAGAAACCTGCTTTCTTTGGGGGACAAAAGATAGGTATGGAACTTGGTAAAATGCAGCATGTATTTTTCTGCTACTGAATCCAAAGGAGACAGATCTTAGATGCTCTTGAGGGTGCATGTGACTAATGGCTAAGGCTTGCCCAGCTATTAGCTCTTGCATGATTCAACCACACAGACTTTGGAGTCTAGCAATGTTGTCAGCATTGTGTGTCCATTCTTGGAATTGCTGGTGGTGACATTCTGGGCAAATTGTTTCTGTTGACCAGTCTCCCTTGGTTCTTACCTTTTTGGCAGTCCTGGTTCTCTACTACTGACTGTAATCTAACCCAATATTCTAAATGAAATTCACTTCCTTAGTTAGCTAAATTCAGTTTCTATTCTTTCTAAGAACCCTGATTAGTACAGTTAGTGAATTAGCTATCATATGAGTTTTAAAATAAGGGGAGGTATGCTATGAATCATTGGTAACTAGTGTCCTCCTAGGAAAGTGATAAGAGAGAGTCTGTACTTTAATAGGTTAAAACTTATGTGCAGTCATGTTGCTGTGGAATATAAGCACTTTTTTCATCTCAGTACAGCTGCTGGGCTTTATAAATATATGACACAGTTCCCATGTACAATACAGTTTGGGGTGATACTATCAATACCATTGAATTGATCAGCTTTTTGATAGAAGAGTCATCTGAATTCCAAATTTGAGGAACACAGTCATTTTCAGTTCAATATAAAATTTTAGATTGGTATCTAGAGCCATTAAATTTCCTTTGTAAACTAAAAACATGATAAGTCAAAAACTATCAATTACCTTTTATATACTAACTACTGTACTAGTCTTTGTATTATGCCAGGAATGAAAAATGAATAGCCAAATATACCATTCTCCATCTTATGGGAACACGCAGGCTAAAGTAAAAAACATATAATCAGATTATTATAATTCAGTATTTTGAAGAGCAGCTGGCTAAACTGACTGAAGGCATTAGACTGGGAGAGACAAGATGACATTTGATACTACATGCATCTTTTATATCCAGCATTTTTCACAGAATGTCCTGCACATGGAAGCTACTTAGAAAATATTTGGGAAGTAAGTTTGAATTGAAGTATAACTTGAAGAATAAAGAGTTGATGAGAGCCCGATGGAGATATAAAGACAGTGATATGATTTCTGATTGGAGCAATACAAGGAGAAATGGCTAGGTCGCAGAGTTTTGAGCTTGGGCAGATTGGGAAATAGTTTGTAAGTAACTGACAATACAGAAGTTGGTTGGGGATCAGCAGAACGATGAGAGAAAATTAGTTTAGCTTTTGAATTGTTAAATTCAAGGTTTTTGAAGGACAACCTCATGAGACTATTTAGAGTGCAGTTGGAGAAGTCTAGTCAGTCCTGGAGCTTGGGTGGAGGAAACTAAGATACAGATTTATGATTCATCACAATATTTGATATTTGAAGCCATATCTGATATTCTCCTGGGTGGGAATGAGATTGTGCAAGAAAAGTGATAAGACTGTCTCTGATAGATCCATGGGGAAGATACTCCTTTTAAACTGGACATTTCTAGAGTTGATTAGAGTTATTCTAAAGCAGACCCACTGTTGTTAGAATCACGCACTTCTAAAGCCTGTTCTACTGGCAGCAGGTGGTTCTCCTGGCTTCGGAGTTTCCCAGGTACTGACTTATCATGTCACCTCGCGTTGGCTGTCATTCCATCTTCGCTTCACTGCTTTTGTTCCTGGCATGATAGTAAAATTGTAGATGTTCTCCTGTCCTCATTGTGCCAATCACAGCATTACACCTGCCCCACTACTACGTACATCCCACCCCTCAGAAAGAATCCTGCATCTTCATTGCCTTCAAGACAGCAAAAATTAGACCAATTCAGTGCCTCTTGATACAGCTCTAAGGAGATATTGTCTAACAAATGGAAACGTTTTTCAGTTTTCTCAGGAGAAGCATTGGTAGAAGTGATTCTTTTATTTCAAAAGACATTTGCCTAGTTTAAGAATAGTACTTGAGCCAGCCTGGCTTGTAGACAGTGTCCATCAAATTACTATTGGCTGCTATTTTTGCATTATTAGAAATATTTCAGTATTAATCATGATGTATTCCCTATTTTTTTCTTTTCTTTTTAAAATTTTTTTATTATTATACTTTAAGTTCTGGGGTACATGTGCAGATCGTGCAGGTTTGTTACATAGGTATACATGTGCCATGGTGGTTTGCTGCATCCATCTCCCTGCATTAGGTATAGGTAAATCTGCATCAGGTGTGTGTGTATATATATCTCCCCTTTTAATGCTTTGTGCTATATTTTCATATCAATAAGGTAATCACTGATACATATATATATGCAATTATGTTTTCAGGTTTTTAAAAAAGAGTCCCTTCAATATACTTTAAACTTCAGTACCCTATTGCAAATAGGAACCACCATCACCACCCCCACCCCAGATATCTAGGTTTGTCCAGTGTGGCTGTTGAGCACTTGGACTGTGGCTACTCTACAGAGTAAGATCTGCTGCAAGTAAAAGAGACACATTGGATTTTGAAGACATAGCATTAAAAACAAAGTAAAATACAGCAGGTCCTTGAATAATAGTGTTTTGTTCAATGCTGTTTCCTTATAACTTTGAGGAGGAAAAAAAATCGATTCCCAGCTGGGGCCACTGTCTGTATGGAGCTTCCTCCCACAACCCAAAGATGTGCCCGTTATGGGACCGGGCATGTCTCCGTCATCCCATTGTTGAGTGATTCTGGGTGTGTGAGTGGCCCTGCGATGCAGTGGCGTCCTGGCCAGAGTGGGTCCTGCCTGGTGCTCTGCAGGATGGGCTCTGCCCATGTGCCAATCCAAACTGGAATACGTGGGTAAATAATGATACTACTTTTTTTTTTTTTGGAGGTGTAGTTTTGTTCTTGTTGCCCAGGCTGGAGTGGAATGGTGCTGTCTCGGCTCACCGCAACCTCCGCCTCCTGGGTTCAAGTGACTCTCCTCCCTCAGCCTTCCCAGTAGCTGGGATTACAGTTATGCGCCACCACACTCAGCTAATTTTTTTTTTTTGAGACGGAGTTTCGCTCTTGTTACCCAGGCTGGAGTGCAATGGCGCAATCTCGGCTCACCACAACCTCCGCCTCCTGGGTTCAGGCAACTCTCCTGCCTCAACCTCCTGAGTAGCTGGGATTATAGGCAGGCGCCACCACGCCCAGCTAATTTTTTCTATTTTTAGTAGAGACGGGGTTTCACCATGTTGACCAGGATGGTCTTGATCTCTTGACCTTGTGATCCACCTGCCTTGGCCTCCCAAAGTGCTGGGATTACAGGCGTGAGCCACCATGCCTGGCCACATATTACTTATTTTTACTAATCTTTCTTAAATGTATGTATAGCTCACATTTATTTCAATGTTTAATATTGTATTTTGAGTCTTATTTCTTATTTATATCAATTGGCCTATGGGAAAATTGGTTTCCTCATAGGGCATTTTACTTAAAATCATGGTTTCCAAGGAACCTATCAATGTTATTAGCCGAAAACTTACTGTATCTCATTAATTTTTGTATTGAATAAAGGTTGAAATGATAAAATTTGGGGTATGTTGGGTCAAATAAAAAATTTTTTAAAAAGTTATCAAAATAATTTCACCTGTTTCCCTCTTCTTACTGTGGCTGCTAGAAAATGGTAAATCACATACGTAGTTGGATTATATTTCTGTTAGACAGGGTTGCTCTAGACAAGCCTACACCAAACACAACTACTTCAGCCCATCCAGTGGCCCTTCTTTGTGGACTTGTTACAGTGATTGATTGCTCTTGTTTCGAATGTCACTGCCTGTATATAAATCTCTGGCAGTCCATCAACAATTCTGGTAAATTTTAAAGTCCCATTTGTTGATTAGAGTTTTGGAAAGGGCAGATTGGGAAGTAATTTATACTTAATGAGCTACTCAGGAGTAATACTTATAATCAGCAAAACATTTATGGGGGCCACAGGAAAATGTTCTTTTTGTTTGTTTGTTCGTTTTGGCTAATAGATGACGATTAGATTTTATAAAATATGTTTGTTTTGGCTATTAAATGACAATTAGATTTTATAAAACATGTGTTTACTTATTACCTTGTTCCCAAAGGGATTTAAGGCAGTTAGCATCTTTAGGAATTCATCAGTAGTAACACATGAGCAGTACTATTTGAACTTCTAAAATAAAAATTCATATTCCTCTAGATAATTGCTTTTTAACCTTTTTTGGGGTCTTTGCTGAGACCAGATTGCATTCATCTGAAAACAAACCTGTACGTAGGACAATCCATGAGTAAAGAAGGCCTCGCATTTAGAATGTCATAGCTTCTCGGAATCTGCTTTGAAATTGAGAGTCAACGTAGCTCCAGCTGTGATCCAAATGTCTTAAGTCTAAACATCTCTAAAATGGAAACTGGGCTGGGTGCAGTGGCTCACACCTGAAATCCCAGCACTTTGGGAAGCGGAGGCAGGAGGATTTCTTGAGCCCAGGAATTGAAGACTAACCTGGGCAACATAGTGAGACCCCATCTCTACAAAAAAGAAAAAATAGCCGGCATGGTGTCATGTGCCTGTAGTCCGTCCCAGTTACTCAAGGGGCTAAGGTGGGAGGATAGCTTGAGCCCAGGAGGTTGAGGTTGCAGTTAGTCATGATCTTACCATTGCACTCCAGCCTGGGCAACAGAGCAAGACCTTGTCTCTAAAATAAAGTAAAATAATAAATACAATGGAAACTTTTTTTTTTAAGTAGGGAAAGAATGTCCAGACAAAAAGTAGTACATTTTAAAAATACTGCTTCTTTTTTTTTTTTTGGAGACGGAGTCTCTCTGTCACCCAGGCTGGAGTGCAGTGGCACCATCTTGGCTCACTGCAGACCTCTGCCTCCTGGGTTCAAGCAATTCTTCTGCCTCAGCCTCCCACGTAGCTGGGAATACGGGCATGTGCCACCATGCCCAGCTAATTTTTGTATTTTTAGTAGAGACAAGGTTTCACCATATTGTCCAGGCTGGTTTCAAACTCCTGAACTCGTGATCCACCTGCCTCGGTCTCCCAAAGTGCTGGAATTAGACGTGGGCCACCGCGCCTGGCATACCTGCTTCCTTTTTAATGACAAAACTCTGCTTGAAGATACTTGTCAAAAATTATTACCTATCTACATGTAAGAAAGATAACCTTCAGGTCTCAACCTTACTCATTTACTAATTTGAAGTTTCGGATTTCTGACGTATGAGAATTTTTGGTTTCCAACAGATCTCTTTCATTTCTGCTTAAATTTAGTAGCTAAATCTGTAGCAAACTTTTCTATGGATTTTGCAGGTGGGAAAATAGATATAAATTGGATGGACCCTGCCTTCTTAGATGTTAAAAGGAAAATAGACATGTATGTAATTACATATAAAACAATCAAATTATATCAATCCTGTGTAGTAGTATATAAAGTGCAGTACATTCCAACCATAGAGGGTCTGGGAACCTTGGAAGCACGACTTCAAAGGGCAAATGTCCAGGGAAACTGAAGGCATCTTTGTGAATAAAGGGCTGGAAAAAAGTATGGTAGGGCAGCACAGAAATCATGAGAGGGTGCTTAATATTCCACTAATGAGCTGAGGTTGGGGGCGATATCGCATGGCAGATTAGGAACAGATTCTCCAAAGCCCGTTATCCCAAGGTAAGAAGTCTAGAGCCAGTTCTTTTGGTCTGAGTGATATTAAGCAGAATGACATATTGAAATCTGTTATCTGTAGAGGACACTGGGGACACTATGAGAGAGAATGAGTGGGAAAGAGCCTGGTGTCAAGGAAACCAATTTCAGAGTATTCTAGGCTTAGGTGGAGATTCATGAGTCTCAATTAAGGCATTGGCAATGGGAGTGGAAGCTAGTCTGGATTTCAGGAATGGTCAGATGATGTTCATAGCCAGCATCTGGCTATGATTTCATTCTCATAACAAGCATCAGAGCAGGCTTTCATTATATACATGAAGAAGCTGAGGCCCAAAGATGCTAAGAAACTTGCCTAACTCCTTCAAAGTGAGAGCTTGGAGGACTTAAGTTCGGTCCTGTGTAGTCTTACCTGAGTTCATGTTCTCACTTCCTGTTTCTCTAGATTTGAAGGAAAAAAGCAGTTACGAAATTGTAAAATTTCTAGCCTGGTGGCTTTTGCTGTCATCAAGGAAGGTGGAAAGAACTTGTCCATTAAATGTCAGTGCTCTTGAATGTTCTGCTTTAGGCTCTGTCTATTCTCATCTTTTGCGATGCTTTTTTATTATAAAACTCAGTTCATCCACACCTACAACTCAACTGTCATCTAATTGCCTTCAACTCCATGTTCTTTAGTCTCCTGCTACTTGTACCATTACCTGTATTTCCTGCTGCCAGCTGGTCATCTCCACAGATACACCACAAGCACAAGCATGTCAAATTGCTGAGGACACACCATGCCCATCATTCAGCCCAAGTCAAAAGAAAATCTGAGTATGTCTGGACAGCTCCTGCCTGACCTTTCATATGCAGCCATAATCTTTCTAGAACTATAACCATCTAAATCTCCTTAGGTCCTTTAAGGTTTTGTAGTTGTTGTTTGCCTCCTGCCTTTTTCTTTTAACAAAGAGAAATAAAAAGGGAAACAAATTGGCACAGTTTGGAGGATGAAGAAGTAGCAAAAGACTGAAAGCTGTCAGAGGGATAGGAGGAGAAAGTAATTTCAGGAAGCGGGGAATAGACATTTATAACAAGAAATTTGCCCTTAAGGAAATGTTTTATTTAAGAAAATTAGTCATCTTTAGAAATTAAATTGAATGGAAATTTTTGAGCGTTCCTTCTCTGATGAAGAATTGACTTAAAAAGGATGTAGTTCTTTATTCTTGCTTTTTAACCTTGTAGATAAACATTATTTTATACATTAGTTTTTTTACCCCCATACAAGTTGAGCACTGTGTAAGGAATGTAAACATGTCTCAAAACCAAAAACCAGTCCGTGGGCAGATCTTTTTATGGTGATAATATATAACCACATAACTGTAAATTGGGACCCAAAAATATGTATTTAATCTGAATTTTTTTTTTTTTTTTTTGAGACGGAGTCGTGCTCTGTCACCCAGGCTGGAGTACAGTGGTGTGATCTCAGCTCACTGCAGCCTCCACCTCCTGGGTTCAAGGGATTCTCCTGCCTCAGCCTCCTGAGTACCTGGGACTACAGGCACGTGCCACCACGCCCAGCCAACTTTTTTCACTTTTAGTAGAGACGGGGTTTCACCGTGTTAGTGAGGATGATCTTGATCTCCTGACCTCGTGATCTGCCTGCCTCCATCTCCCAAAGTGCTGGGATTACAGGCGTGAGCCACAGCGCCCAGCCTATATATTTTTAAATTAACCAAAACGTTAACTTTTTAATAAGGGGTTGTGTTTGAATTCTTCGCCTCTAGCCACCAGGCATGTTTTTCTCCAACTGATGCCATTGGAACTATAAATAGTAGGTAGAACTCAATGAGATGGCATCAGATAACAGAGAAGCCTAGTTTGGCCATGTCTCCTACTGTGAATTTTAAATAGTGGTGGTTTCAAACTATATGTAATTTCCTCAAAATAATTTTTCGTTTCCTAATTTTTTCCCATTGCTTTTTCCTCAAAGACTTGTTACCTCTCCCTAATTATTTTTTTAAGGAGTGCTGTCTGTTGAGTCCTTAATTATCTTCTACAAAAAATCTTGGGACTTGTGGCTAGAAACGATACATTCTTATAACCTTAGTGGCCTACGGACTCTTGCTGCTTTGCAGAATTTGATAAATCAGGGATCCGGGGACACGGAAACTTTCAGCGCTCGCCCTCAAATAGCGGCCCGGAATCCCCCGCCCGGACGCCTGCGCGCCGACAGCGTCCTTCCCTCCTGGGCTGCGCTTTTACTCGTGGCCAGAGCCTGGCTTGAGAGAGAGGATTTTGCAGGAGGGTGTGAAGGACGCAGGACCCCTCTGAGGCCGCGCTTTTCCCGTCCTCACGGCGTGTCCACAGCTCGCCTTCGTTTCTTTTGTTTTCTTCACGTGCCGGTCCCGCGGGGAGACTTGCCCGCGCCCACGGAGGAATCCGCCTCCGAAGTTCCCCCACCTCCGAAGGGGGAACCAGTGATTCCACGGACCCCGGGATTCCCCGGGCGTGCGGACCACCAGGCTGCGGGCGGAGGAAACTGCCGCGGAGGCGCAGGGCGAGTGCGAAGACTGAGCCACACACCAGCGCAGCGGCCTCTCCCAGCAGGCCCCGCTCCCGCCTCCCGGCCTGTCCCAGCTCGGGCGTGGGTTCCCTTGCCGTTTGCCCTCCCCCGCACGTAGGCTCGTGGGGACCGGGGCAGGGGACGAAAACAACCGCGTCCCCAGCCTGGCCAAACGGGACCGGGCTCCTCAGACGGCGCCTCGGCGCTCCCCGGGCCGCATCGCGCACAGATGGGCCTTTGTGGGCCCCCGCGGAGGGAGGCGCCGGCCGTAGCCACATTCCCTCCCGGGCGAGCGCGGCCGCCGCCTGCAGGCACCGTCCGCCCCGCGCGCCCGCAGGCTCCTCCTGGAGGCCGAGGCCGCACGCACAGCGTGTTTATTCTAAAGTTTTGCTGACACAGCTTCGCGTTCTCCTGAGCGGGCGCAGCCAGTCTCACACAGGCCCCCGAACGTTTCCCCTGCGCCGTGTCGCGCCGCGGTCCCCCACCTCGCCACGCGCCCCAACCTCGGCGTCCCGCGTAGCGCGCTCAGCGCTTAAGGTTTTAATTTTTTCCCTACTTCCTCTGGTGCATCTCTTTTCCCCTCTCAAAACCACCACCCGAACTTAAGGGCTGGATGAGTTGCAACTCGTCCGCGTAATTAAAAAGAGTGGCAGATGGTGGAAAAGGCAGGAGCTACGGAAGAAGGACGCGGGCCGGGCCGCGGAGCCCAGGCCTCCGAGGACAGGGCGGGGCGGCGGGGCGGGGCCGCTGCAGGGGGCGGGGCCTGCGGGAGGCGGGGGGAGGTGGTGCGCCGCCGCCATTGGCTGTTACCCGACGCACCGAGGCTGGGCGGCTTAGACAGGCACTTGGATTCTGTTTGTGTAATAGCGGCTTTTTGGAGCCAAGTGCATGCTCATCAACCTTCCTTGCTGGGAAAACCAACTCACAGCATTTTTTTTTTTTTTTTTTTTAAAGCTGAGAAACGCCTAGGCTTGTAAAGTTTCATCTCCTCCTGCCTGTGCTTTCCTGTTCTTAATTAAATGCTACAGTCTTGTCGGGTATTACTTTTAATCCTGTCTCTGCCACGGAGACTTTAGGATCACTGGGTGCTCTCTTGGTCACCTATAGGTGTTTTAGGTAGTATGTTGCAATCTGCAATCCAGGGACATTTGACGACCTTTTCAAGTAATTAAACAACACATGAAACTATAGTAGATTAACCAAGGCACATTTAATCCAACTAATAGCAATCAGCGATGGCCACTTTGGGTTTTACACTTTTTTCTCACTCTGTGGACTATATAATTTGTTTGACTATAAATTCTAGTTTATTCTCTTGTTGATACTGCTTATTCAAGTAACTTATAATGTGTGTGTGTGTGTGTGTATTTTTATCAGACTCAAATCAACTTAATTTTTGAATTCTGCAAATTCAATTAATGGTCTATTATAACAATGTAGCTTGAAATTTTCGGTGTTGATGTAGAAATAGAATCAAAGAAGTATAAGAGAAATGGCCTTTAAGAGTTCTGAATATTAACATTCTTTTGTTAGTTTTTATGCTTTATAGTACTTGCTGCACATGTGAATATGCATAGAATTTTCATGTAGCAGTTTCTGTGTTTGTCATTTGTATATAGACAGATGTTATAAAAAGATAGCAGGGACATTTCTAACCTTGATCATTGTTGCTCACCGATTACGTTTGCCAGTTATAGTTTAAGTTAAATTTCATATTATTTAGGTATTTCATAAGAACGAGTGAGTTGCGTACTAGGATATATACTCTTGTACTCCACATCCTTTCCTCACTCCTGCGCTTCCTAACAGGAAGACCAAATGTCTTGTGAGGATAAACACTCATTGGTTATTATCTGTAGGACAGGATTAGCAGCTCTTTTTAGGTTTTGAGCTACAGTCTTGTAATACTGGTTAAATGGATGCAGGTCAGTGAATTTGAGGTTTACAGGCTTTTAATTCCCTAGCTTTGTGAATACTGAATTTATGGAAAAGCTTAATTTTCTGTGTCTTTCAGATGGGATATGTACAATTAAAAAAGAAAACATTGTAAATTGTTTTATGTAAACTGGAGCAATTCAAAAACAGTGTAACATGAGTTGAGTAAACAGAATGCCCCCCCCCCATCGTCCTAGCATATTGTACTATGACATTGACCTGCCATTGGTCATGGGATTGACTTTGTAGGTACATCAAAGTTCAGTTTGCAGTCAGTCTTTTAATGTTGTTTGGAGAGTCTTGGGCTTTAAAATCCGAACCCAAATAAATATTAACACACAAGGCATATCTATTTGGAAGTCACTTATGACTTCTACCTCTTCAACAGTAATTTCTATTTACTACAAACATTTACCAAGTTTACAGCAAATTTTGAAGTTAAACTTTGCCTAATTGATATCATGATGAGTGTGTGATTCTTATGCTCCCCTAGGTTGGTCAAAGGTAATCTTGATATAAATAATACAGTCAAGTGAGATTTCAGGCAAGTGTATGGCTTGGCCAATTTTGCATGTAGATTGCAGATCATTATCTCAGATGATTTATTCTTTTAACTTTCACCAGTTTCCTCATTTTACAAATAGTGACTTTGTATTAAAAATAGTGGATAACACAAACCATGGCATTCAGCCAAATTTTGTATGGGACTTACCTGTCTGTGAAGAGATGTTACTTTAACTTTAAGGCTTCTTTGTAGAAGAAGGATTTGTTATGCAGCATTTTGGGTCAGCAGTGCTGAAGTGCCTCTCCGTGGAACCTCGCTTCTTGCGCCCTTCCTGCCACAATAATTAATACATAGTTTAACTATTTCAGGAACTGGAGTAGTTTCATCCCAAACACTGACCAAAGTGATTTATAAACTCTTGGGAAAACGTAACATAAATGAATCTTACTGCCAAGTGCCAAGTTTCTTTTTATGTTTGGTTGTAAATTATCAGAAACCTCATTTTTGTTTAAAAAGCAGCAGATTTATATGAACAAAATTGAGTGAACAACTTGAATCTACTTAATATTAAAATGTCGAAAGGGCTTACTGGGTGTAGATGTTTCATACGTCAAAAATCTAGGTTTACGGGACTGCATGCAGTGGCTCACACCTGTAATTCCTATACTTCGGGAAGCTGAGGCAGGCAGATCACTTGAGGACAGGAGTTCAAGAGCAGCCTGGCAAACATGGCAAAACCTGTCTCCACTAAATTTTTTTTTTTTTTTTTTTTTGTGAGACAGAGTTTCGCTCTTGTTACCCAGGCTGGAGTGCAATGGTGCGATCTCGGCTCACTGCAACCTCCGCCTCCTGAGTTCAGGCAATTCTCCTGCCTCAGCCTCCTGAGTAGCTGGGATTACAGGCACGCCCCACCGTGCCCAGCTAATTTTTTGTATCTTTAGTAGAGACGGGGTTTCACCATGTTGACCAGGATGGTCTTGATATCTTAACCTCGTAATCCACCCGCCTTGGCCTCCCAAAGTGCTGGGATTACAGGTGTGAGCCACCGCGCCCGGCCTAAAAATATTTTAAAAATTAGCCAGACATGGTGGCGCACACCTGTAATCCCAACATGGCAAAACCCTGTCTCCACTAAAAAAATAAAAACAATTAGCCAGACATGGTGGCACATACCTGTAATCCCTCAGGTGGCTGAGGCTGGAGAATCACTTGAACCTGGAGGCAGAGGTTGCAGTGAACCTTGAATGCACCACTACATTCCACTGTGGGCAGCAGACCAAGATTCTGTTGAAAACAACAACAAAAAACTAGGTTTTCATCCTTAAGATTACATTTTGTGCTTTTTGCAACTAAGTATAAAGAAACTTCATGTGTAACTCTACATTTCTGAGCTATAAGAAAAAGGTACATTGATGAAGTGTGAAATATCATGCTTCAGATTTGAAGGTTGCATGATAATTTTCATGCCTGTGCTTGTACAGACTTCCATTGGCTGCAGTTCTGATTTTAAGTTGATTTTCCGGTTTTCACGTTAAGGTTGACATTTATATGCAGTTGTATTAAATAACATAGACTTTTAGTAGATAAATGATCCCTTTCTTACTCCAAAGCAAAAAATCTCAAAAACTTTGACCTCCTCCATAAGAAGAGTGTAGCAGTTCCCAAATCATGCAGAAATGTCTAGAAATGATCAAATGTAAAATTTAACTCTGTGTTCTAGAACACTTTATCAAAACAAAACAAAAAAGTGTAGTACACGGTGGAAACTAAAGGCATTTTAAGATGAGAAACTGTGGGATATTCTTTTAATTCATGTCTGTTTGGACAAGATGAAAGTTTCTGAGCATTGTGGATGAATCACGATGCTGTGAAATGCATAACAATGATGTGTAGGGAGGACCAGTATCCTAGTAGAACGTTCCTCTTACCTTAACAAGTTCCCCTCTATCTTTATAGTCAGTCCCTCCCTGTTACACCCAAGTCCTGGCCACCACAGATGTGTTTTCTTTCCCTGTAGATTGGCCTTTTTTAGAATGCCGTATGAATGGAATCATGCAGTAGGTGGTCTCTTGAGTCAGACTTCTTTTATTTAGCACAGCGCATTTGAGAGCCATCCATGTCCTTGTTTGTATCAGTAGTTAATTCTATTTCATTGGTGAGTCATTTTCCATTGTTTGGATATTATCATAGTTTTGTTTATCCACTCATCAGTTGAAGGGTATTTGGATTGTTGTCAGTTTTTGTCAATTATGATGAAAGCCTCCCTAAACACTCTCATATAGGTTTTTATGTGAATATATTTTCATTGCTCTTGGGTGAATACCTACAGGTAAAGGATTGCTGGATCTGCATTTACCTTTGTAAGAAACTACCAGACTTTTACAAAGCGGCTGTAATATTGTGCTGGAATAGACATTTTTTTTTTTTTTAGTTAGAGTCTCACTGTTTCCCAGGTCGGAGTGCAGTGGCACGGTTTTGGCTCACTGCAACGTCCGCCCCCTGAGTTCAAGTGATTCTCCTGCCTCAGCCTCCTGAGTAGCTGGGATTATAGGCACTTACCACCTTGCCTGGCTTATTGTTGATTTTTAGTAGTGATGGGGTTTCACCATGTTGGCCAGGCTGGTCTCTTAACTCCTGACTTCGGGTGATATGCACCCCCCACCTTGGCCTTCCAAAGTGCTGGGATTACAGACATGAGCCACCGCACCCAGCCTGTTTTTAAAAATTGGATCTCTTCTTTGACTCCTGTGTTTTTTCATGGAAATAGACAAATCACTTATATTTGCTTTTTGCAAACAATACTGCTGTCTGTCGTGGAGCCAAAAGACTCCTCTTTTCCATGTTCAGGTAATTTATTCTTTGGGAGAGCACTGAATCATATGTCAGTCATATTTTAAAGTGACTTTATTATTTAATGTCAAGATGTACCCTTGATCTGAAGTAGTTTTATTTAATAAAGCAGCTACAGATCAAGAGCACTTGGTCTAGAGGAGTGCACTGACAAGTGGCGGTGCCTGCCTTCTTCTCTAGGCCAGTCTTTGTCTCAGAGCTGTGCGGCTTTCAGGTTTCTATTCATTGCTTCCAGGCCGCCTAAGACTCATGAATCCTCAGAGACCTGTTTCTTAGGTGAGCAGAGGAGTGTTTGTAATCATCTCTGTGACTCTTTGTGTGCTGAAATACCCATTTTACTTTTGAGATGGGGGTCTCGCTGTTTTGCCCTGGCTGGTCTCCAACTCCTGAACTCGAGCAATCATCCTGCCTCAGTCTCTTTGTTAGCTGGGATTACAGGTGCATGCCACTGTGCCTGGCTATTAGAAGAAACACTTTTTAAAGAGGCGAAGGGGAGCAGAGTGGAACAGTGGTACTGTGACAGTTACCTAGAAAACTTCAAACTCCTCTTCTTAAATTTATCTCTTCCTGAATGTCCTACACTAGGTAGCCTCAGTTTCCCTTCCATGTAATGCTTACATAGTTATTTGTTATTATCGCCCTCAGCAGGTAAGACTATATTAACACTTTCTGTGAGAGAAGAAAGGGTGATGATGACATGATTGGTGTGGAGCCAGTTGTGTCTTTGGACAAATAGGACTTTTGAGAAATCAGAAAAGAATTAAAAAAAAAAAAAAATAGCCGTCTTCCCTAGTATGTTTTTCTTAGCTTTGAACTTGTTAGTTTGCCTAATTAAATAGATTATTCAAAATAAGTTTTCTCTAACACAAGAATTCATTTTAAGCAAAAAGATAAAGCTGTGTGGTTAAATTTGAGTATATCTAATCTTATATTCTTTCTCTTTCATTTATTTATCTTTCCGTTCCAATTTGATAATCAAAATAGTACTATAGTATTTAGTTTGAACTTTGAAAGGTTTTAAATATGCACTGTGATAAATGTCTTTGGTCGTAACCACTATTTCAGTGTTTTAAAACCCCCATCTTTTTTGGTAGAAGTATTTTAGGATAAGAAATTTTTTCATCTGTTAATTTTTTGACATTTGGGCCTAAGTGACAAGAGTTGGGGACAGGGACGTTTAGACAGGAAACAGGGCAGTAGAAAGAAAACCAGTGACACACAGTCAAGATGATATGTATGAACAGCCATGTGGTGGCTGTAATAGAAGTTTAATTTGCTGATGATCTAAAAATGTATTTATTTAAAAAACACCTTCTCATTCTCAGTCAACAAAGTCATCTTAGTTGCGCCTCATTCTCTTTGATACCATAATTAACATGCCTCTCTCTTGGGGGTGGCTCCAGCTTATGTGTCCACAATGTGTCTTCTGCATAGTGACTTTGTAACAACTTTCAGCTTGCTTTTCTGGCTAACTTCAGTGGCGGGGTGGGACTGGGAGAGGGATTTAAGTATGGTCAAATAGTACCTTAGCCACATTTTTATCTTTTAGTACTTTTTGTCCAGATACTTTTTTAAATGTAAAATTTTCCCTTTTTTGAAATGTAGTCAAAATTAGGAGGAGTTTATTTATTATCTTACATTTTTAGAGAATCTAAACTTACCAAGCTGTAGCATAATACACTGGCTTAATAAAGAGAGAGAGAGAGAGAGTGTGTGTGTGTGTGTGTGTGTGTGTAAATTGGGAAGTATTGCTTAAATAAAATGGCATTGAATTATGACCAAATTATATCACACAATGCAAGATATTTAGAATACAGCAAAATATTGTCTCTCTTTTCATAAAGTTTACTGGCTGCCACTTACTTAGTGCTCAAATGTTTTTAACAGTCTCTCACTGCCTGTTCCCTCATCACTTTTATTTTCCTTCATCAAACCTTTTAGAGCTTAGGAATAAGTATAGAGAGTCTTAAGAAGAAATAGTTATTAATTTGAATTATATGGAAAATTCAATCATGTTGAGTAATGTAATGAGTATTAGTGTTTTTCTGTACACATATTTTTTAATTTAATAAAATATGATTTACAGAAAGGTCTAAAGGGAAAGCATTGCTTTTGTTGAAAATATGACCTGTTTTCAAAATGTTTGTTTAGAAATCTAGATGTTTTGTGTGTGTGTGTGTATATATATATATACACACACACACACACACATACATGTGTTGCATTGGAGAGGCCAAATGAAATAATAGATAACTATATTTTGGTCTATATTTTTCATGATTCCATAGCTGTGTTTTTTTGATAAATAGTGGAAGTATGGAAATGATGAACTCTTATACATGTGATTTCTTTAGGTATAGCATTCTTAATGCCCCCAGATCTACAAATAATGTCATCATGTAGCTGATAGGGTTACACTATTCCACTCTCTCAAGAAAATTATTCATGGAATAGGTATGGTACTGTGACCACAGACGCTTTCTGAGTGCCACTATTCTTCTGTAGAATTTAGGCTTGTCAGTATCCTTTACAATCATGCCCTATAGCATAAGCAGATACTCTTACCATCCACTGTGTTGTGGTCAACCACCTGCATTGGAAAGCTCAAAGTTACTTTTACTAATTGTTTGGAAGGACTATGGACTATATATGTTTTTGTCAAGTATTTCCTGTAGTCTATCTGGAGTCATTTGTTGGTATGATTCAAGCGTAAAAATCATTACTTCTTAACTCAGGATGGATAGAAAAGATCTCTCAGTGACATACATACTTACTGTATTGCCGTCAGTTTATAAGAACTAATCCTTTTAAAGGAATTTAGAGTATACTCTTGGCTAGAGAGACAAATGCATCAAATGCATATATACACACACACACACACATATATACATACACATATATATTCAATATAGCAAAATTAGTTTCTGGTTTGATCTTTGGTAACAGTCATATGTAATGCAAGAGTGTATCACCAACCTATGACTTTCACTTATTTATATTAGGTAGAGCATGTTTTAAACCTTGTTATATCCGCACCTATGTCATAATGAGCTGTGTCAAATTTGGGTTCATACACATGTATTTATATTTTTACTGTTTTGTTACAGTCTTTAGCGCATTCATTCATATACATTTATTTATTCAACAAATATTTGGTGAGCCCCTACTCTGTGTCTGGCATTCTTCTAGGTAAGAGACACGCAACAGTGAATGAACTAACCTGCTCTTGTGAAGTTGACATTTCAGTAAAGGGAGAAAGATGATACAGAAATGAATAAACAAAATCTCAGGTGATTATACAAAAGAAGGAGAGGGATTCTCTTGAGGAGGGATTGGTACGATGTGACTGGTAATAGGATGATCTGGTAGCACAGTAACTCAGGAGGCGGGAGCAGCCAGTGCAGAGGCCCTCAGGTGAACAGTGGCCATTTGAGGAAGAGAAGGCAAGGTGGTGCAGTGGGAGCTGTGAAGAGGAGCAGGTGGCAGGACCAAGAATGGCAAGGCAAGTAGGAGCCATGCGGTTTAGCTTCTTGCGGACTATGGTAAACGACTCCGCTTGATTTTATGGTCTCGGAAGACTTCAGAAGGTTTTAAGGAAGGAGTGGAGATGGAAGAAGCACTTGCCTGCGTGGATGCTTTCAGAACTTCCTTTAGTGTCATGGTATTCTTGCCTGGAACTCTGCCTGTAAATCCATGACACCTACAGTTCCCTTATTTAAAGTATAGTGCATCAGTTAGCTTTTGCCGTAGTGCTCAGAACAGCCATCATTTATTTAGCTCGCAGTTCTAGTTTGACAATTTGGGCGGGGCTCAGCCAGACAGTTCTGCGCTTGCTCCTCCTACTTCAGTTAGCTCCTGACCAGCTAAGTGGTTCTGCTTCTCGGGCTCTTGGCTTGACTGGCTCTTGGTTAAGGCAATGTGGTAACAGGACCATGTGTTACCAAGCTAGTCTAGGCATGTTCATGTGGTGGTTGGTTGAGTTTCAGGAGAATGATGAGAAGAATTGCCTCCTGAGTCCTAGACTTGGAAGTGGCCCACAGCATGATTGCTGCTGCAGCAGTCTCTTGACCCAGGTAAATCACAAATCCAGTCCAGATTGTGGGGTAGAGAATTAGACTCCACCTTGGATGGAAGAAGCTGTTAACACCTCATTGCATAATAGTGGCTGTTTTTGCACACTCAAGATCTCTCTGTCTCTGAGTCATACCAAGAGTTCAAGATTGGTTCACACTAGGTGTCCTCATTGCTTTATAAATCCGATGTGGAGGTATCCTCATTGAGTTAGAGAACGTAATTGGAAATAAGGGTGTGACCACAGGGCCGACTGACTTTGTTTTATATTTAACAGCCTTGGCTAGAAAGACACACTAGCATCCTGCTGAAGGAGATGATGTGAGCATATCACATAACACTTGTGAAAAGTGTAATTATAACATCATACTGTCCTGAAATCATGTTGCACAGTATTAAAAGAAATGTTTTTTGATTGCATAGATGTATTTTTTCAGTGTTATCAATATTTATTGGGTCTCCATATAGAGACAAGGTTTTAGTTCATTTTCAATACATTCAGAGGACGGCCGCTGTTCTCAGCAGCACGAGGCAGCCTGTATATTCTTTCCATTGCCAGCTAACCGTACACTGAGCGATTTCAGCAAGCCGTGTCCTTGAGCTGTCATGTGGTCTGTCTATGTAATGAGGAGAATTAATAAGTAAAAGAGGAATGCTGGCAGTGGCTTAGGGTGTTTTTCTTTTTTAAGAGTTCTGCATTTTTAATGGATTAAAATCCCAAAAAGTTAGTAAAGTAATAATAAAGAAAAACATAGAACAACCTCTTTGCCTGATAAAATCAAAACCTTGCAACCCATATGCTTGTCCTGTAATTTAAATTATCATAATTCCTGGAACCTAGTTTTGGAGAGAGCAGTTTATTTCTTAGTGTCTACTTTTCCTTAATGTAGGTAAAAGTATGATTAATGGGATAGGTGGTAGGTGGTATATTGGTCTTCTTGCCCCAGTCAAGGCAGACACAGCAAACATTGTAAGTAGAATAATATTTTTATCCCCTAGACACCAATATAGGCAAAATTATTTTTTCTAAGAGCACCTAATTTTTGCTGATATTCTTGCAGGTAAATATTACTGTGACTGGAAATTCAATTTCTTGTTATTACTGGCCTCCTCCCCTCACTTGGAAAAATGGAAAAATTTATATCATCTTGATGTTTAATTATGGTAAAGATATGGTATCTAATCACTGGAAAAATAGTGAAATATTCTTCATCACGGTTATTCAAATGGAAGATTAAAATTGAGTCACCCCCTCTTGTTTTAAAATAAATTACAGTTTGATCAAATATTTAAATGTAAAAAATAAAGTCAAATTTTAAAACATTTCATTTTGGTTTTCTTTTAATTTTTTTTTATTTTTTATTTTTGAGACGGAGTCTCACTCTGTCGCTCAGGCTGGAGTACAGTGGTGTAATCTCGGCTCACTGTAACCTCTGCCTCCCCGGTTCAAGCAATTCTTCTGCCTCAGCTTACCCAGTAGCTGGGACTACAGATGCGTACCACCCCACCGAGCTAATTTTTGTATCTTTAGTTGAGGCGGGGTTTCACCGTGTTGTCCAGATCGGTCTCAAACTTCTGACCTCTGGTGATCCACCTGCCTGGGCCTCTCAGAGTGCTGGGATTACAGGCTTGAGCGGTGTGCCCAGCCCAAATGAGTATTTTTTAAAATGCTGCAGTGATGAAGATATTTTACAGCATGGCACAAACTCTAGAAGCTTAGAGGAGACAAGTGGATTGATTCAGATATTTAAAATGTCAAATTTTTTGTTTTTAATCTTTTTTTTTTGTTAACATTTAACACAGTTGTAAGCTTTTTCCCATGTTACAAAGAATTTTTTGAAACCTGGGTTTTTCATGATTATGTATTGCTCCGTCATGTGAATATACCATACTTTAATCATCTCTCATATTTGCACATTTTTTCTAATTTGTTATTTTAAATAATGTAATATATATGCTTAATCTACCATTTGGTAGATCATAAATTATAACCTTAAGATAGCTCTTTCTAGCAGCTTGATTGCTGGATAAATGGGCACGAGTATGTTTGAGGATATTGATGTCTAATGAAAGGTTGTTTTCTGGGCAGGCCATTCTTAGCTACAGGCCCACCTTAGATGTTGAGGAACCTGGGTGTCACATAAACCTAGACCACTATATTTTTAATTTTTGCCACCTTGAAAGGTGTTTATTGACATTTTCATGATTAATTGACATGCAGCAATTGGTAATGTTATTATTGACTTATTTGGTTAACTAATTACTTTTAATTGAACAAGAAGCACATGTAGTTGGTGAGAAAAGTTCTTACATGGTTATGTTTCTTCAGTTTCTTTCCAGAAATATTCTAAATACATCAAGTATATGACTCATCCCCCCCACCTTAAAAAAAAATGATGGTAGCTTACTGTGCACAATCTTCGATTCTTTTTACTTAATAGACATCCTGGAAATCTTTCTTATCTGCACACATAGATTTACCTCAGTTTTTCTAACAGAAGCATAGTCTTCTATGTTTGGCTATATAGTAATTTACTATAAACACTCCCTTGGCGATGAAAATTTCATTGTGTTCACTTTTCACTGTTACAAACAACTCCAGCAAACATCCTTTTACATCTTTATACTTCAGGCTCAGTGGAATGGTTGGGGTTAGTACCTCCTTAATCATATACATGTGCATTTCGATCGATACTGCCAATTGTACTTCATTCCAGTATATGTTTTCATCAGCAGTGCAAGGCTATGATTTGAATAATTACCCAAACCTGTCTATATGTTGTAATTATTTCAATGTCAATGTTTAATCTTTAGTATGATTTGACTTTTTATTTGTATTCCTTTATGAGTGAGGTTTGTTATACATTGTTTTAAATGGACATTATATCTCACTTTAGTTCCTCTTTTTGTGACAGTGTAATATTAACTTCAGAACTTTTTAAAAAAAATTAAATTACAGCATCTTTTTGGCATTGCTTTATTGTAATGATAATGCTGCTAGAATTAGTATACTCTATTTTCAATGAGTGCTTTACATCGTGAACATAAAAAGGACTTTGAAAGTGAAAGGGAAAGTACAGCCAGTTTTACTTCCAAATTCATGAATGCTTGTTTTCTCAGTTTTCTTAGTGGAATGGTTGGAAATTAAGGTGATTTGTGTTATGTTTGGTGGAGGTGGGGCAAAGCGTAGTTGGGAAAGAGATGTCACTTGAAGGTTTTTGTGCCTTAGAAGAGTGAGGACTGTAAATGGCTCAGCTGCTGCTGAACTTTACAGATTGAACTTTCTCAGAGCTTTTAGAGGTTCTCTGCAAATGGAATCCTTTTAGGCACTTGTGTTATAACGTGTTGATTGTAACATTTGAGATAAATGTGAGTTAATGGAAAGGCCTTGTCTTTGGCTCTAGGGAAGTTCTGCTTTGTTATCTTAAACCTGCCCCTTCACGCCTCTGTACTTCGGGAACGCTTGCAAACTTCTCTCTCCTGTTGAAATGAAACATGGGTCTCATAAGAGTGTTCAAATTTGTCTCTGCATTTGTTACAGCATCTGTGTGGAGGAGGCGAACATTGGCTATTATGTCCTAATTTTACATTTGATTAAACCTGTGACTTTTTTTTTTCTTACTGCTAATTTTAAGTCTCCCCACATCAAAGTTTAAAAAGAAAAATGACACCATGAGTAATCTCATCTTTTCATTTCTGAATTAGAATTTATTTTTAACTGTATAATAGATACTTAAATACATTTCACCCAGTTATGTATTCCTAAGCTAAACTCATCACTTTGATTTTCTTAGGGCATTGAGCACAAAACATTGCATTTAATAAATATCTGGAAAGTATTTGTTATGAATGAGGTATTTCTTTTGAGATTAGTGCAGATAAACGCAGATTCTAGGCAAAGAATTACTGTTTTAATATCAGCACTGTGTATTCCCAGTACAGTATCCAGTCTTTCCATTGAGAATTGACGAAATGTTTTCAGTTATATATTCTCATTTTAATCAGATTAACACAGGTCTACTTCTAGTTTATATATGAGAATAATAGGTGTTTTTGGCTTATGAAATATAGTTACTAACTTTTTTAAAATTATTGTTCAAATTTATGACGAAAGGAACAAAAAAGCTTGTCTGATTTTGGTCTGTAAGTTGAATGACTACTACCTGGAAATTAAGTGCAAAAGTTGAAATACTCCTTTGCTCCCACTAGAGGGGGATTCCTTCCAACTTAGGTAAAAAGACTTAGACCCAACATGAAAACCTTGTATGACATTGATATTTCCTTCATATTAAATTGAGGATAATCTCGTGTTTTTAAAATCAGCTGTTTTTCTGTAGCTGCTGAAATTAAAATCTTACAGAAATAAAGGATGTCAAGCATATTTGAACTAAGGAGCATATGTATTTAAACAATAGTGCTTTTAACAAAACATAGTTTTGTAAAACTGCTATAATTAAGTTTGTTTAAAAGTATATTACTTAAGAGTTTCAAAACAGTTCTCTCAGCCCTGCAGGAGATAGAATCTGGGGTGAAGGGCACCCTGTTGAGGTCTGCCTCCCTCCTCCCACCCCCACGGTCTGTCACTGTCTCTGTCTGCTGAAATAGCCACAGAGAGAGTTCTAAATTTCACTCAGAAGCTTTGATTTGCTCTCACCTCAAGGTGTCAAATATATTAAAGCCTTATCTTTAAATAGAGTTCTGTTTGCTATTGAATTTTCTTGTTTCATTCATTGACTTTTTATAATATGATAAAATATGCAGAACTCACTCTGAAGATTTTTTCCCCCAAAGTTAAACTGCAATATATTTTTAAAATAACACATAAAGGGTGAGGTGTGCGGATATCTATATGTGTAATTCACCAGCTAATGTCATATGATGTTCACAATATTTCAGATTCAGCAAATTTCTTGTTCACGCTTTTCCTTTAACTGAAGTCTGCAATGTTGGTTAGAGGTTTTAATTTTAAAAATAGTCGAGGTTAGTAACCTAGCGTTGTGAAAGTCATAGCTTGGGAAATTCAAACATGTAATCTCTTTACCTTTTCTTAAATGAAAAATCTATAATAAGGCCTCGTTTCTAAATCTAACAGCCTTGGAAATTAATATGTAAACAGAAATGCTGTCAGTAAAACTTACAATGATTTTCTACTGTACTTGATCCAACATTTCAGTCTTTAGCCTAAAATCACATTTGGTATCAGCAACATATGGCTTTTATGAAAACGAGGCTGCTCATCTTCTCCATCCCTAATGGTGGTGTCTTTCTTTTGCTTTCTGCACCAGCCTCTGCCAGTGCCAGGGGTTGGTCATTGAGCCTGGCTTTCAGTTAAGCAGTCGGAGAAGAATTTGCTTCCTTGTTTCTCTTTTTGTGACCCTTTTGCTTTCATGCTGGGTGAAAGTCTTACTGTCATGGTCTTCCTTGCTATATTTTCTTTCCACAAGGGAAGAATCCAATTTTGTTTTATGGCAGGATACGTTAGATAGGTGTATATGCCTTCTACTACGTGCTACACACAGCTCATTTTAAAAGGTTTAAATCTGACGGCGAAGCCTGTTACAGTCTGATACTGTCCACCCACCCCGTCTTCCTCTTTAAAAATACTCAGGTGTATTCTGTTGCCTTCTTTCCTTGTTCTTTTCCATCAAGTATTGGTACTTTGCAATAGTCAAAGTTAAAAGCTTTACACACCACACTGAATAATTATGTTTAAAAAACAGTAATTATCAATACATGTCTTGTTCCTCACAGCTTTTTAAATTCATGTTAATGAGCTCTGTCTTCTAATGCATGAGACTGACAGGCAGTCTTGAAGTTTTGCCATCATTTCATAACTTGTTGCTTAGACTCTGCCTGCCTTTTCCAGAGTCTTGCTTTCAGGAACTCTTGCTCTGCCACATTCCAGAGATCCAGCACTGCCCACTCTGATCTGAGCAGGACAAGAAGCTACTGGTAGCACACATGCATGAGATTGCTCTGAGAAGGGCAACTCTCCCCTCACTGTCTATCAGTAAAAGATCAAAAGGCATATGCAGCATGTTGTGATTTAGGTGAGAAGGATGATTCTACTAACTTCCTGGATTGTTTTTGGGGAACTTCAACCACCATGTCCACACGGTGGCAGATGGATTCATTTGATAGGAGCTCCCGCCGTCTTATAAAACCCGGATGGGATTTCAACCCAGCTCTTGAAGATACTCACAGATCTCTTTCTTGACAGCTGATGTAAATTGAATGCCAGTTTTCTCAGAACTCTTCAATTCTAGGCCATGCCTGTGTCTGGTTTCTGTGGCTAGACTCAAATAGGTTTTTTGATAGTGCCTAAATTCTGTTTTCCTTATGATTTCAGGTTGGAGTCTTGGCCTCGGAGGATGCAGCCTTTGGACTCAAGGTGTGTGGTCTGATGTAGCTCATTGTGGAGGTTTTGGCGATTCCTCCTAGGTGGATTTTAGGCTCAACAGAGAGGGCTTTTTTTTTAATCAAAATATGGAGGTTGAAAACTCTTCACAAGTTTAAGATTTCTCTTATTGTGATTAAGATTAGACTGCCGTAGTATTTTCGTTACCTTCTTTGTTGTGGAGAATATGAGAAACAGTACAGGAAAACGAGAGTTTCATTTAGTAGTCATTGACTTTTAAATTTCAGTTGGCCATAGTACAAGATTTACTTAAATTTGGCCCCAGTGTGGGGGTACTGACAGTTTGGGGACACTGACAGTTTGGGGATACCGACACTCTGGGGGTACTGAAATGTAATAGCTGAATGTTGTCAGTGCTGTGTTTAGTTCATGCTCCAGTATTATTCATTGATTTATGAAACAGCTCTGTTTCAGACAGTACCCCTACAGTCCAGTTACAACCAGATTGAAAACCCAGCTCCATCACATGAGGACCCCATGACCAGTTGACAGATCTAAGCCTATAAACAGATAAATCATCCCACAGGGTGCCGGTATCCATGCAGTAAGCATGCCAGAGGCTGCCAGTCGGGTGGAGTGGACAGTGGGAAGGCTTTCTGGGAGGCAGATCCCTGGGCTGAGTTTTGAGGGGTTGGGTTATATGGAGGGGAGGCAAGAAAGGAGGACAGGAGAAATGAGAGCTGTTTTCAGGTGGAACAGCCACTACGAAAAGTATCAGAGAGAGCTAAAGGTAGTTAATTTCTGCCTATGTGGCAAGAGCTGAGGCTGGAGAGGTTAAAGATAATTTTCTCCTATAGAAAATGGTAAGCTGTTAGAAGATTTTAAGCCAGGTAGTGGTCAGATTTGTAATTCAGACAGATGACTTTGGCCACTTTTTGGAGGATGGGTTAACCAGAGACCAATCAAGAGCAGTTGAATAGACCAGGTAAAAGCAAATGCAGGCCTGAGCTGGCGTAGTATAGAAGTAGCAGTGTCAGAGGGAAGAGGGCTGGCCACCTCAGCTTGCAGCTGGTGCCTGCTGGGGTGTGCAGAGTAGGGAAAGACAGGAGCTCAGGGTGAGTCCAGGGAGTGTGTGATGCCACCCTGAGATAGAGAACACAAGAGGAGGAATTACAGATTTCTAAAAATTATAATCTTCCAGACAAGTATTGTTGATCAGATTACTTGCCTTTTGTACATATTTGCTGGTAATTTTTAAATTTGTTAAATTAGGAGACACTTATTAAGGAAGTCTGATTTCATTTTCATATAGTGGTATAAAAGTGTAGAGTAGAGAGTAGGTGCCATTAGTTACTTTAGAAGTCAGTTTGGGAGACTAGGGAGGTTGGTAGAAACTACCACAGAGCACCAGGTATCGGGGACAACCCTCATCCGTGTGTTACATCTTTGGCCTGAAACCGGATTGGAGTATTTATATTTTCTACCATCTTTTTTCTACTTTTCATTCTATATGCTTGACATTTTGAAAGCATAATCTACCAGTTGTGCAGTAATGACAGGTAAGACGACATTATAGTACTACCAAAAGCAAAGTTTCTGAGGTTATAAACATAGCAAGAGTTTACATTCATAAATATATATATATATATAAATATATATAAATTAAAGAAAAAATAAATTAATACTTTATAAATGCTTGATACAACTCAAGTTTATAACCCTAATAAATTTTTTATGTTTCTGTATCTGCCAAAAATTACTAAATTATTAATTCTAAATAGAACCTTATTCAGTGTTATTTACAGTATTTAACATGGTTGTGTGAATTTTTCATTTTTTATTTAATGCCCAGCATGCATATGGAATATTCATTGCATTTTTAATAAACATGTAGGGTCAGTTCTTATGAGCTCGTTTTCATAATCCTTCATACTTATTGAGTATGTAGCAATATTATAGAAGGTTAGTGTAGCCAGCAGCTCTCATAGTCTGCCCTGCTGTGTGAAGGCTCCACGTTTGTTCTGTGGCCAACCTAACACGTTCCTTTTGTAGCCTTAATTGTTTTTTTCTTTTTCCTTTTTTTTTGAGACGGGGTCTCATTGTGTTGCCCAAGCTGGAGTGCAGTGGCACAATCATGGCTCATGCCTGGCTGATTTTTTTTATAGAAATGGGGTTCTGAGGCCGGGCGCGGTGGCTCAAGCCTGTAATCCCAGCACTTTGGAGGCCAAGGCAGGTGGATCACGAGGTCAAGAAATCGAGACCATCCTGGTCAACATGGTGAAACCCCGTCTCTACTAAAAATACAAAAAATTAGCTGTGCACCGTGATGCATGCTTGTAATCCCAGCTACTCAGGAGGCTGAGGCAGGAGAATTGCCTGAACCCAGGAGGCAGAGGTTGCAGTGAGCCGAGATCACGCCATTGCACTCCAGCCTGGGTAACAAGAGTGAAACTCGGTCTCAAAAAAAAAAAAAAAAAAAAAAAAAAAAGAAATGGAGTTCTAACTATGTTGCCCAGGCTGGTCTTGAACTACTAACCTCAAGCAATACCTGGTCTTGGCCTCCCAAAGAGTAGTGTTGGTATTACAAGCATTAGCCACTGCTCCTGGCCTCATAGCTTTAAATTTAATATGTTGAAACAACATATTAAAGTTTGAAAATTTTTTTCAACAAACCAGTGACTTTCGCATAGATGCTTTTAGCTTTTGCTGATCTATACCAAAGTGTTTACACATATAATTAAAAATAGGACATTTGACATTTCTTTTTACTGCTTCATTATCTGGAAGTTGGCAAGTATATTTTTGAATTCCAAAAATTACCTTATTTTTTAAAGGTGTGGGTATTCAGCATTGGTCAGGTTGTTAAACACATTCACAATTGGCATTTCTACCTGTTTTTATAAGCACTGGGAAAGGTAACTCAAGTGTCTGAGTCATGTGGTAACACAGGGCACCCTCTTGGTGAATGAGAGAACACTTCCAAGCCTACTGGAGTGTGTGTCCCATGTATGTCGCCGCTCCTTTTAGTGATGATCTTTAATGAGCCTTTATCTTTCTATACTTTTTTCCCTATCATCTAATTCTTTACATTTTTGTGCTTTACCTTCTCTTTGGCGAAATGAAAATCTACAAGCTTAATATTGATTTAGAACAAATTTGTCAGTCTTACTGGAAAATGACTTAAATGCATTGGGACGCAGAAATGAAAAACAGCCAATTTTTGTATGTGCATGTGTCACAAAACTATTGCGACTATCAGGGTTGATTCGAGAACAACTTTTTCAACTAGTCAAATGTCAAATATCTATGTTCTCCTACTTCTTACATCTTAATTTTGCACAAATACAGATTCATTGTTTTATTAGGCTTATCTCGTTTAAAGGTAACTTAGAATTGAAATGCTGGAACTGTTCCACTGTAAACGCTAAGGACTTATCTGAATTTAAATGACTTTTATTTTCTTGAGTTTGTTTCTACACAGGTCTGATTAAGAAAGTTATTTTAAAATTATATATACTTATCATAAAACAAGAATTTGAGGTGAATAGAAGTGCTTCAAAATAAAAAAATGCGTGAAAATATATATTCCTTTATTAGTAAAGGAATGTTCTACAAATATAGAACACTATTCTTATTTTAAGTTTTGATCAAGCCTTCAATATATTATCAAGTTTATAATTTTATAGGAAAATAAATTAGAAGTCCCAACAGCCGCCCACATGGGTTGGTTCTTTTTATGGGATAACTGCCTTGTATATCATTAATGAACTAAGTGAAGCTGCTGGTGATAGTGAGATGGTAAGTCAGCAAAGCATATATATGTCTACATATGTGATTATATTAAAGAGAAAAGACTAAAACATTGACTTGTTGCTTATGGATTCTACAGAGAAAATTATAGTAAGGGGTGTAAACAAGAGAGAGTGAGTAAAATATCCCTGGGTCATTAAAAAAAAACATGTAAACATAACTTCTTTATTTTTTTCCCTCCCTCCCCGTAAACATAACTTCTTAATAAATTTGTTAAGAAATCTTATTAATCTACTTTAAAATTTCATGACTGTGAATGTTCTTCATCTTCGGATTAGGTAGCTAAGTCCAGAATTAGAACAAAGCATGTTTTTATTTAATCCACTCTCATATGAGATGTGGGTACTGCTGTTATCCCTAGTATTAGGTGAGGAAACAGGAACTCAGAGTTGAGAGCTTGCTCAAGTTGACGTAACCAATCAATAACAGAACTGGGATTTGCACCTGCAGGGTCAGCCCCAGCACCTTGTCTGTTTTCTGAATGGAAAATAGAACTGAGAACTGATGTCCTGAGAACTGATGGAACTGAGAGCATATACCCTACACCTGCCTCCCCTCTCTACTCCCCATCTTCTTAGCCACCCTCATCTCTGCCCCATTCAAGTCCTCTTACTCTAATGACACCCCCAATTCCAAATCCAGCAGAGCAGTTCACTGCTTGCCCTGTGCCTGCCTTCTTGTGCGTTTGACCTGATCGACTTCTTCCTTGGCACACTCTCTTCCTGTGGCTTCCTCAGCAGTGTTTGTTGATTCGCCTCCTGCAGGTCTGGCCTCGGTTTCTCAGACTCATCTTCCTCTTCACAGACATGCAGTAATGAATTTGTTCAGGGCTCCATCCTAGATTCTCCTCTCTGCTACATCTATCACTAACATCCCACATTACACCTTCCCCTCCTCCTCCAGGGTGTATTCTTAAATATCCTGCCAAATGAATGAATATCATAAAGCCATGTTCAATACAGTGTATTTCCTGGGGGAAGTTCTTCGGGATTACCTATTTAACAATAATGTAATTTGGTTATCAAAGTAATTTTTAAAGACTTTTCCCTTTGAAAGGTGGAGGGACAGAAATATGTATTAACAGTTTATTCCTTTGCTATACCTGTCTTCCAATTCTAAATGGACATCAGAATTCCACAAATTCAAAAATATTTTGATAGGGTGTTTTGGCTGGCATATTCTTTGGGAGAAGAAAAGCCTGAATTTTAGGACCCTTTTGGTAATATTCGATATAAATCATTAAAAACACATGTGGAGAGGTCAGTTTAAAATGAATTACCAGGGTAATCATGGGGAAGCATATTATGTTACTCTAAAAAAGAATGTGAAAAAGAAAAACGATGCAATTTAGGCTATCATTGGGTCCACAAGCAAGATCCCTCCACTCCTTTTTTGTTTGTTTTTTTGAGGCAGTCTTGCTCTGTCACCCAGGATGGAGTGCAGTGACATGATCTCTGCTCACTACAGCCTCCGCCTCTCAGTTTCAAGAGATTCTACTACCTCAGCCTCCCAAGTAGCTGGGATTACAGGCCTGTGTCATGAAGCCCAGCTAAGTTTTTTGTATTTTTAGTAGAGACAAGTTCTTACCATGTTGACCAGGCTGGTCTCGAATGGCTAACCTCAAGTGATCTGCCTGCCTCAGCCTCCCAAAGTGCTGGGCTTACAGGTGTGGGAGGCACCACACCTAGGCTACACTTTTTAAAATCCTCTTTGGTGGTAAGTTTTTAGTATTTGTTTTAGGCACCTAAAATTTATTACTATAAAAGAGAAAGGTCTAAGCTAAAGTATCTGCACATAAGATGTTAAAATAAAGCCTAAACTTATATGACTTTTTACCTATATCTTGGTTGATTAGATATCTTAGAGAAAAATCACATTAGCGTTCAAACTGGTCTTCCAGCCCCCAAGTAACATACTCCCTTAAATATCCCATGCCCTTCACTTCCCTCCCAGACTAATCTCCACCTTGTCCTTCCCCTAAAATGCTTACCCTTCCTCTTGCTGCATTTCAAAATCCTGCTTTCCCTCCCGGCTCCATTCTAACCCTGTCTATGATTTGTCTCAGCATTGGAGCCTTCTGACCACCATCCTCAGAGCTCAGCAGTTCTCTCTGCCTTTAGGATTCATTTGGAATTTGTCATCTGCCAACTTTTTTGTGGTCTTTTGTATTTGGGAGACAGCATGATGCGACCTAGCCAATTCCATTATGTGGCATTTTCCCCCAGTAAGATGGTAAGCTTAGAGAATTCATTTTTTTTCAATCTTTTTATATCCATATTGAAAACTTTCACATGGTAAACAGTGAGTAAGTGCTGATGATTGTCTAAGAGTTTTACTTATAGTGTAACAATTATTATTGCTAAGACCATAAAGTGTGTGATACTAACATGTCACGACTGTATTCTTCTCTATTCTGGGATTTCCTTGCCGTCTCTCCCATTATCTGGGCCGATATGTGAGCTTGGCATTTCTTATTTAAGCTCTGTAAGTCCCACCTGAAGGCGCTTTAACATATTCTTTGTTAATGCTTGTTGAAGCTATTGAGTGGGTATGGCTGGCATCAAAAACTAGTTGGTTCCATTTAATCTGGCTGATCTTAAATAAGTTCGTTAATCAAGTTCTTCAGTTGTATTCACTGATATGACTCTACTGCTTTCCACTGCTTTCCATTCGAACAAATGTCTGTGGGATATACATGTTATGTGTCAAGTACTAGGGATGCAGTGGTAAGAATAGTAAGTCCTTTCCTCCATAGATCTTACTAGACACAACTTTTGGAATGATCTTATGTCAGAGAAAAACCCAAGAAGAGATGCAAAGTTTGGATATAATTGTATGTCTTTCTGTCATCTAATTGTCTTAAATGAATATATTTATTGTATTCTAATATATTTATTGTATTCGACAAAATGGAGTGGGATTCCAGTTTGACTTAAGGAAATTATAAATAACAAAAGGATTAGTCACCTGTAAATATAATTTCAAATAGAATAAAGGTGGAAAATTTTATTTTGTCTTTTTAAACTAAGTTATTTTCAATTGTGGAAAATAGTGTAGCCTGGGGCCCATATTTGGCAATCACTTAAAAGTGAGCTTCTTTCTGTCTTTTGACATCTGATTGTTATGAAAATACCTGTATTTCACTTCCCTCTGATACAAATAAAATGATGGGGTATGATAGTATTTATCATACTGGGAAGGAGGAAGCAGAAAAAAGTACAATGGCCCGTCTCTGAATGAGCCCTGTCTCAATAACCAAATAATGATCCTCGAGAAAAACCGGAGGTTCACTTTAGCTTCCTTTTCACATCAGTCTAACTCAGAGGGCTCCAGTTGGAATTGTGTTAAAAGTCCATTTGTTTTTGTCATTTCTGATTCTTATATTGTTTGTTAGATTTTTCCACTTTTAATCATTTCTCACTGCTCATTTTGGTTCTCTGGAGCTTTGCTGTCCAGCGTGGCAATCACCAGCCACGTGTGGCAATTTACATTTAAAATATTTAAACCTAAATCAAATTCAAATGTCATTTCTTCAGTTGCTCTGGCCACATCTCAACAATCACATGTTGCTGGTGGCACTGCCATAGTGCATAGTGTTGTCCATCTTCACAATGAGTTCTGTTGCCTGAGCTGGTCTAGAAAATACAGGTTCTAAGTATGTAGATGACACAGACGTTTTAGCATAACACATTTCACAATTAGAACAGCCATTTAAAAAATTGGTTTAAAAACTGGGGAGTTGAAAAGATAAGTAGAAAACAGAAGGAATTTGCTATTCGGGTAAAGTGCTATAAAGCAGAGGGGATGTTTTGCTTAGGAAAGAAATAGAAACTGGGGCGCGGTGGCTCACGCCTGTAATCCCAGCACTTTGGGAGGCCGAGGGTGGCGGATCACGAGGTCAGGAGATCAAGACCATCCTAGCCAACATAGTGAAACCTATCTCTACTAAAAATACCAAAGTTTAAAAAAAATGAAGAAGAAAAAAGAAATAGAAACTATTATAAAGTTGACAAGTTTCATTAGATTTTGAGAATAGAAAAATTTTAAACAGGGTCGTGAAATCTGATAATCTTCTACAGTGCCATTTGTAATGGGTCATTAATTCATTGATTTGCCTAGGGCTATGCCTCCCCCACTAGTATAGTATTTCGGATTTAGAATGTTTAGTATTGTAAGATTCTACCCAACAAAACAGTTCTTTCCTTTATTAGTGTAGCCACATGAAAGCGTATACTTACCTTCTGTTTAGAAACACATACGTATTTTGTGTCAGGCTGCGTTAACTCTGGTTCTTCTCCATTCTTTCTGCCTTCTTAGCGAGATGTGTTTTCTAATGAATTTACTTGGCTGACTCTATAAGTGAGTGTGCATATAACTTAGGTGGAAGTATATTTAAGATAACCAATGTCATTGAAACAAAACCAGCAGTTTTTAAAAATTCATAATCTTATGAACTCATGTTCCTTTTCATAATATAACTTATTTTTACATTTTAATTTTTTTACTTAGTTAAAATCTGTTCAAAATCTTTAGAGCAGTAGAGGACTAAGTTTATTCCATACTGTTTCAATATTGACTCAAAATTAAAATTATAGAATATATGTTGTTAAAGCAAAAAAATTTATTTCCTGTAAAAGAAGGATTTAAGGGGGTGCGGGGAGAGGAATCTGCAGCGTTTCCCTAGGACCTCAGGGGTCTCAAGTTCTCCCGGATGTGGGAATCCAGGAATCCATATTGAGCTCCTCTCTTCTTTTGTTAGAAAATTTCCCAGCCTCTGCTTCTGCCATCTGCTGGTAGTTCAAACAGTTACATGTTTGAGTCTAAAACAAATTTTCTTTTCTTTCTTTTTTTTTTTTTAAGGAACGATTTTGGGGAAATACTTTATGTATATTTACCTGTAATATTTTGACGCAGTTTTCCTTGTTACATTTAATTATCTTTTGGAGGAATATTTTAGCTTTTTTTTTCAACTGTCTTTAGAGGAATGCACAAGTCTAAAACTCAGAAAAGACGAAGACTATGAGGCCAAAGCATATGCAGTGAAGAGGCAAGGGAGAGCCCTGGTGGTGAAAGGCCTCTTGTGGCGGATGAGGAGTCACTGAGAGCTGTGAATGTTCCACATTTCATCCAAAGCCGGACATCTCACCTGATGTCTTTGGATGAAATGTGGAATGTGGAATCGGATTTTTTTCCTGCCATTTTATAATTAACACAACTTGACTGGGAGTTAGTTGAACAGACCCATCTTCTACTGTAAGTCCCATTGTAAGGTTGGAGAATTGATTTCTAGACATCATTAAATTTCTTTCCAACCCTAAAATTCTGCAGGTCCTTAACAGGCGTCCTGTATTCATTCAAACCGCAACTCTTTCACCATTTATTATTCTCCCATTTCTTCCTGCTGATGTTTCCTAGTCTAAGGCATCCTCATTGTCTTGGGAAAAATGGAATTGTGTTGTGGTGGTGCTCACGAACAAATCTTTTCATTAAGTGAAGCCAGGCAAAAATGTTTAAAAGGAAGGCAAAACACAAGAATTTTATTTTCTGCCCCTTTAGTCTTCTTTCCTGATTTCCTTTAGAGCTGCCTTGGCCAGTTATTTTTCATCATTTCCTCAAAGAGAAAATGTCACCTGAGATTTTACAGTGTCTTTTTTACACAATGCAGAAGGCTGAGGGAGGGAAAGTGACTTATTTTAGGGACTATCTAGTGGCAAAGCTCAAGTAGACGTTGCTGCTTCCCAGGCCTGTGTACTTTATTTAAAAATTCCAGCAATGCTTCTGTTTCTTTCTTTCTTTTTTTTATATCAGTTCTCTCCAGTTTGGGAACTCTATATTAGGTTCCATCTTACAGAATTAGCACGTCACAGCTCAAAAAAATGGTCTATTGTTAGCAATTTCATATAGTTCAGCCCAATGTACTAGGACTCTAATATCATTTTAGATCAACTTTCAATGGTGAAAACAGTATTTTTCTTTAAAAGTTGTTTATTCCAATTGGAATGGGTATGAGCTCACTCTGTGAAGTATTAGGTGATCACAAGATGTTTGTGGATCTTCACTGACGTAAGAGTACCCAGTAGGCCACAAAGCCCAGCAAAGAAGGTGTGATGTTTCTAGAATATGTTTTGGCATTATATGCAAAATCAGAAGTAGTTTGTTATGTTCAAGGGAGTTCTTAGCGTAATAGGAGCTCCATTTCTTCTACATCAAGTATTGTGTCAGGTGGTAGTAGATGGCAGAGTGTTGAGACAGATTCATTGCTAGCGTGGCAGCTGTCCCAAGATCTACTAAGTCCACTGTGCAGAAATGTTGCCTTGCCCTAGTGGTGGTGAATATATGGTGAGTGGAGGGGACTGTGATTCAGGATAGTTCATGCCTACTTTTGTCAGATTCTGTTCATTTTTGTAAAAAGACGTTAGGAATTAAACATGTCCTTCCATGCTATGTATCTGAAAAATGGTCTTTAAGAGAGCAAGGATAAAGGAAGCAAGCTTATTTACTTGTATAATTTGGAGTTTGATTGACTCCATTTTTCTCTGGGGACATTATTTTGGCACTAGTTTTTGAGGACTTAATTTTCTAGTAATAATAAAAATGCATATATTCTCTTATCCCCACCCTCAGACACCTGTTCATTTGGGAAGTGCACATATAATTAAAGGCATGTTTCGGGGCCTGCCTGTAAAATTCCTTTGCATAGAGTTGCTGTGATCATATTAATAATCATCAAGCTGCTTGAGATTTCGTTGGGAAGAAGCAAAGCAAATATCCCAGGGAAGTTGGGAGTGATTTTGATTGCCTGTGTTTTAGGTTCTCTGCACTGCCAAATTTTAAAGCAAATTCTGTTTCTTCAGATGATGAAAGCCAGCCCTCCTCCTTCCCTCCTCCTGCCTTAAATTTGGCTTCTTCCCAAGCCATGTCAATTTTTGCAAGTCAGTTGAGAATGTCAACGTGGCTGGTGTTGAAAGAGCCAATATGTTGGAAGATGCTTAAAGCCAAGTAGAACATTTATGTGAATTAAAGAATATATCAGGGATGATTTTTAAAAATCAGATTTGGATTAAGAAACCTGTTGAATTAATACTTGCATAACAGATGTATCACTGATAAGTACTTGTAAAAGATATTCCCAAATAAGCAGTAAAAGTACCATTTTACAACCGGAGTAATGCATCCTGTGGGTCCATTTGCAAAGATATGCCAACAGAAATGCATGCAGAGCTCTGGAAGTGATAATGCAAATAAAACATTTCACATTATAACTTAAAAATAACAAGTTTGGAAGCAAGAAAAAATCTGGGAGACTATTTGTTTTGTCTAAATTCTGTTTTTACTCTGGTCTTTTAACAGTTGGCTTTTGTTAATGTATTATTGCCTTAGTATGTTCCTGTGTATTGAAGGAATACATTGTCTGACAGAATTGCAGTTGAAAATATTACAAGTTCTAAATAATAAGTATAATAAATATCATACCTTGTTTGCTTTGTTGTCACAGTTACCTGTTCTCGTGCGTTCCTGAATTTGGCGGGTGTCTCCACTACAGTGGAATCACTAAGCGAGGGTTTTGCCATGTGTAATTTATTCGTTTGTGCACAGCCACAGCAGAGCATCCATGCACCCCACAGTGGCTGTGTGTTCCAGTGTGCTAGGTCACCAAGACTTGCTGCCTTGAGGCCAGGCGCAGGGGCTCATGCATGTAGTCTCAGCGCTTTGGGAGGCTGAGGCAGGCGGATCACTTGAGGCCATGAGTTCAAGACCAGCCTGGCCAACATGGTGAAGCCCTGTCTCTACTAAAAATACAAAAATCAGTGAGGCGTGGTGGTGGCACCTGTCTTCCTAGCTACTCAGGAGGCTGAGGCAGGAGAATCACTTGAACCAGGAGGTGGAGGTTCCAGTGAGATCATGCCACTGCACTCCAGCCTGGGTGACAGACTCAGTCTGAAAAAAAAAAAAAAAATACTTGCTGCCTTGATTTGCTGCCCACTTTGCCCAGCAAGGCCATTCTACCTGGGCTGATGCCAGACCCTGGCCAAGGTGGGTTTGAAGCCTTCGCTCTCTCTTGCCATAGTGCTCCTCAGGTGTGGCCTTCCTTTGGTAGCTGTGCAGTTTTCTGCTTGCAGTAGGTATGACCTTAGATGGCCATGTAAAATGAGGGGTCAATGTGAGGAATGGGAGAGAAGTATGGGGAAGGGCAGGACTGACCCTTGAAATCGGCTTAGAGGAAGTTAAATCCTACAGGAAATTTCTTTTGTTCCCCAGCTATGCATGGCAGTTTAAAGCACTTAATTGGCTGTTTTTTAAGAAGCCACTCTTTCACAAATTAAATTTTCATTTCAGAGTAAATTTTTGTGTAACTCATTGAGGAAGGGGGAGTGAAGAATAGAGTAGAAAATGAATACATATTATTTATAACGAGAATTGGATATAGGCTTAGATTGCTTCTTATACATTAAATATCATGGTAAAATCAAGAAAATTTTAAGAAGTATTCTAAAATTAATTTCAAACAAATTTTTAAAACGTTTCTAGAATTTCTTTTTAAATCCTTGCATTACATATTGAAGCTTCTCACATTGTATTCCTATTTTTGTCTCATTTAAGTTTTAATCTCCTTATGAAAGGATAAGTGTCTTTTCTTCAATCATCTTAATGTCTTAACTGCACTTCGCATCATCATGACTTTTAAAACATGTATTGAATGCTGCTGCAGTCCAAGAGTAACAACACCTGCGGTCTCCAAGGAGTAGGAGCCCCTTGGACCATGAGCCCCAGCAAAAGGAAGACAGACACTCTCAGCTCGGGGCATCCTTGCCCAACTCAGCCCCCTCCTCACTGAGGGGTCAGGGAGAGGGGCCAAAGAGCTCCACTTATGTATCATCAATGAAGCCTCCTGTACCCAGTCCCCCAACAAGGAACAACAACAGATATTCAGTTTAAAAAATGTTACTTGTGATAAATGAGTAATTTGGGAAGAAGAAATCCTGAGTTTTAAGATGCAGAAGGTATTTCTTTATCATGTAGACACTTAAAAGGGCTTTAATTTTGGTAGTAAATAACCTTCATAAAAATTTTGGTTTTTTTGTTTTACCTTCATATGAGCCATGTAATAATACTTCTGATGACATCATACTCATGAAATGACTTTTTTTGTTTTCTAATCGACAGTGGAAATTTTTATGATGTGCTATGTAATAGTATGTGCAAACATCACAGGCACAATATTAATAGATGCACGTATATGTATGCCATACAGTAAATATTTCCCATTCACACATGTATGCATTCTTTCCTTTTACATAGGAGGCATAGAGAAGTTGACCTCCCTAAAGGATAAGTTCTAAAAGGCAGGAAATGGAGATCTGCCAGGCTTGTTGGCTAGAGTCATGGACAAGAGCAAGGCCTGTCTGAACTGCCACTCAGTTTTTATTCTGCGCATTTGCAGGGCTGGTGATTAGAGTGGCTTTCGCCCAATTATGCTGTGATTATTCTGCTGCACTGTAATTGACTGGGGAGATATGCTAATACCTGTCATTTGGGATGATAAAAGATGAGCGGGGGACGCAATGCATTATTTAGCTGGCTGTGTGATAGATGAGGGATGCGCAGAGTGCTTTAATTGCTGAGAAGAGAGGTTAAGCTGAACGAACGGATGAATTAGAAATGAGTTTTTTTATGGCTTGTGGAAAAGTGAAATAAAGGAAAATGTGCCTTAAACTAAAACAGCAGATAGAAATGAGCACAACGAAACTAGATCTTCCAGGCAGCTCCCTTTATCCATTTAAATGCTAACGGAAAATGTGGTTTAGAGTTCAGTTAATAATAATCAGAATAAGAATTTCCAATAGATTCTCATATCAAGCAAAAAAATGGTTAAAGGAATGGTTTTAATTTTAGCTGACTATTTGTAACCAGTAACCTCTTAAATTCACACTGTACTTTAGGTTATATTGAAATGTAATATGTAACAATTCTGAATTTTATGCTTTGTATCTTTTGATTGTTAGAGGTGGCTAGACTTCTTGTGCCTGTATATCTTTCAATAAATGCAGGCAGAGGAAAGCAAGAAAAAAATGAATATTTATAATACCAGGAGAATGTAAAAATATAATTAGAGAGTGTACAGATGATTCTTGAGTAACAGGATCTGAGGCAGTCGGTAGAGTCCTCATGCACCACACTTAGGCATTGGTATTTTTATGCAAAAAGAATTATGGAGATCTTTTCATGTTGTTTCTTTTGTCACACTATATAATTTTGTATCCATAGTTGATAAAAGTATTTAAAATTCTCTTGTAATCTGTATGGTTATTTACATGATTAGCTGTATTTTCCTTTATTTTAGTTTTGTCCAGTTATTCATAGGTAATTATTTTGAAAATGCGGCCAGAACAGCAGTTTGCAGAAAAAGACTGTTAAAAACTGTAGGCTGAGGCCTGTGGACATTGCTGGCTTCCAGGTACCTCGTATTTTACCAATTAATGATGTAGGAAAATGTCTTCAGTTGTGCTGTTTTGTCTTGTAGATGAAGCAGTGAAAATAAAGGTTGGGTAGCAGAGGTTTATTTTCTTTTTGTAAAATAAAGTAACTGACCCTCATATGTTGTTGAATTATCTCTAGACAGTCAACCTTCTCAGAGCCTGTGTGACTTACCTCATATAGAAGAACTGATCAGGGAATAGCTTTCAACTAAGGTACTGAATGGTAATAGATCTCTCTGGAACCAAGTCTTCTTGTTGGACTGGATGTCAACTGTAGACAGATGCCATTCTCTGCTACTCAAATAAGTTTTGCTGGGGCTGATTACTTTATCCCAGTAAAATAGGCACCTTTATGTGCACATTTCTTGTGAAATGAAGTGAAGTTTCCTTATGGATATTTTAATCAGTGTCCTTGGAATTCCAAACTGAACTCTTGTAGCTGTGTAACTCATACAGGCATAATCTGAAAGGCCGCTTATACAGAATACCTTGTAAAGCAAAACAGAAGTTACAAAGTAAAAGATACACTTTGCTTCAAAGAATTTAAGATTAAATGGACAGAGATTGGACAAACGGCACCCTACACCAAACAACAGCACCTAAGAGCAGTTTTTACCAGCCCGAGTTACAACAGTGTAAAATATCATGCAGAATTTTTTTTTTTTTTTTTTGGAGACAGAGTCTTCACCCTGTAGCCCAGGCTGGAGTGCAGTGGCATGATCTCGACTCACTGCAACCTCCGCCTCTGGGGCTCAGGCGATTCTCGTGCCTGAGCCTCCAAAGTAGCTGGGATTACAGGCACCCGCCACCATGCCCAGCTAATTTTTTGTGTTTTTATCACCATGTTGCCATGGTGGTCTTGAACTCCTGAGGTCAGGTGATCTGCCTGCCTCAGCCTCCCAAAGTGCTGGGATGACAGGGTGAGCCACTGCGCCGGCCTATCATGCAGAGCTTAAGCTAGCTATACTGAAGATAGCAATGGCCCTTTGGGGTTGTGCTTTCTTGTCTGGTTTTTCTTGTCAATAGTATAAACAGAGCAGTACACAAAACCATCAGTTTTTCTACATCTTTTTAATGCTAGCAGTTTATAATTTCTCCTTCCTACTTGGTGAGTATTCAATCCTGCAACTTTGTTCTTCAATCCTGGCTATAATTATTATCACTTGAATGTAGAAATGATTCCTTCTTTAAGGACCTTAGTTTGACTGGTTTTTTGCTTTGTTTTATGTGATTAGGAAAAGAATCACGTCAGTGGCTTTCTGTTGCTTACGTGTTATAATATCAAGCCTCCTTACAAGTTTGATTTATTGTGATAGCATGAAATTTTTTTTTTTTTAATGCAAATGGATGAGCCAGGCACAGTGGCTCACGCCTGTAATCCCAGCACTTTGGGAGGCCGAGGCAGGTGGGATCACCTGAGGTCAGGAGTTCAAGATCAGCCTGGCCAACATGGTGAAATGCTGTCTCTACTAAAAATACTATATATATATATGTGTGTGTGTGTGTGTGTGTGTGTGCGCGTGTGTGTATATATATAGATAGTATATATATTATACATATAGTGTGTATATATATTATATATAGTATGTATATATAAAACATATAGTGTGTATATATATAATATATATAGTATATGTATAATGTATATCTAAATTATATATTATATATATATATTAGGCCAGTCACGGTGGCTCACAGCTGTAATCCCAGTTACTTGGGAGGCTGAGGCAGGAGAATCACTTGAACCCGGGAGGTGGAGATTGCAGTGAGCTGAGATTGCACCGTTGCACTCCAGCCTGAGCAACAAGAGTGAAACTCCGTCTTAATAAAAACAAAACAAAACAAAACAAATTAGCCAGGTGTGGTGGTGTGCTCCTGTAATCCCAGCTACTCAGGAGACTGAGGCAGGAGAATCACTTGAATCCAGGAGGCAGAGGTTGCAGTGAGCCAAGATTGTGCCATTGTACTCCAGCCTGGGCGACAGAGCAAGACTCCATCTCAACAAAAAAAATAAAGAAAGAAAAAAGAAAGAGAGTGAATGGCCAGAAACTGTGATTATTTGCCTTAAATTAGATTTTTCCCCTTGGAAATGCTCTATCTTAAAAAGATTTGTAACACAAGTCAGCATAAAACTGTCTTACATTTCCTTAGCATCTTTTAATGTTCTTACTGCCCAATTAAATGTTTTCTTTTTTAAATGGTAGTGAGTTATAGTTTTTTGGAATAATGTGTATTTTACAATAAACATATAAATCTGGTGATAGGATTTAGAGCCACAAGGCACATGAGAAACGTAATCCATTATCTCTGTGTTATGAAAGTGGGAAGTGAGCCTCGTGGAAGGACTGCTAACCTAGACCTCACATCTCCTTGCTTCCCGTCTAGGGCTTTTTCTTCTATGTATGAGGAAGTGGTTCTTACTTAAAGAGCAAGGTTTGTGGAAATAGTTGTTCACATTGAGCTGTGAAGGCAAAAGAACCACAGCCTAGGCCTCCTTAATAGATGTCACTGTTACAGGTGTGACGGTCAGATTGGTTAAAGCAGAAATCATTGAAAATGATGCAGACATTATACATTTTATTTTAGCACAAAACACATAAATGTCTATTCACATGTCTCTCCCTCCTGTCCCCCGTTCACTGCTGTCTCAGCCATGCCTCATTTCTGCAGCAGCGTTTCAGTCGTTCACCCACCCCCACTGGTGGGTCTCCTTTCACATGGATATATGACATGGTTCCATTTTCCTTTCAGTTTTATAACTGGAGGAAGCTGTAGCATAAACATGCAGAGGAGGGAACATAACTAGAGCTCACCACCGGGAAGCATCCTCCTCAGCTGGCATCAGCTGAGAAGTAGAGGGGCTTTCCAGAGAGGAGGTACCTCAAGACTGAAGCCAGCACATACCTGAGACAGAGCTTAGTGCCTGCTCCGTGGACAAGGAGACCATTTGCATTGCTTTCCCTTTGGAGATGTTGAGTAATGATCTTTCCTTCTCCTTCAAGCCAGGTCTCCAATAATGTACTGCTATACAAAAGATACAGGTCATTAATTGGTTAATTAGAGAATAATCATTAGTTTACCCATCTTATTTTTATGGCTTTGATTTTCCTTCTTTCCAGTAATGTGATCCTTTTTTGTTTCTGTGTGTCATTTAAATTCACCCATTGAACTTGTACAAAGTATTTTTTAGAAGTAGTTGCTCAAAACTTTTGCTCTAAAAAGATAACATTAATGTAAATATCACCTTACATTTCAAACCTTTACTGCTCACTGTAGTGACTCCTCTTTTGTCCTTAAATTTGATTATAATATTCTTGATAACAATGGAAAGCTCACTTTAACAAAAAGGAAAAGGAAAGTGGGGTTTCAAATGTATTAATTTTCTGCTACCGAGTAACACATTACCCCACATTCAGCAGTTAAAACCGTGCTTCCTGATTATCTCACAATTTCTGTAGCTGAGAGTCCAGTAACTGGGTCCTCTACTGAGGAGCTCACGAAGTTCAGATACGTTATTAGGGCCGTGGTCTCATCTGAGGTTTGGGGTCCTCTTCCAAGCTCACTGGTTGGCAGAATTGACTTCCCTGTGTCTGGAGTTCTAAGGTTCCCACCAAGGAGCCAATGCCAACCTGGAACGCTTCTCAGTTTCTGGAGGTGACCTGCAGTTCCTGGGCTGTCTCCACAACATTGCAGCAGGCAGGAGATGTGTGTTCATTCTCTCCCACCTCTTCCAAGGGATCACCTCATTAGGTCAGACTCACCCAGGAATATCTCCTTTTATTAAACCAAAGTCAGCTGATTAGAGACCTTAATTACATCTGCAAAATCCCTTCTACCCTCTAAAGTGACATAATCACAGGAGTGATCTCCAGAGCCCCCCTCACACTTAGGATCGGGCATCATGTAGGGTGTGTATCCTAGGGGCTGGGAGTCTTAGGGACCATCTTAAAAATCTGCCTCCCACAGCTACTGATTCACATTTGCCCTCAGATTTTAGAGATACAAAGGTTTTCTCTATATGTACTCAAAATGTCCTTAACTTGAATTTTTCTTAAACGCAGCTTTGGAAAAATGAGAGTGGGATATAATAGAACATATTTGACTGACAACATTGAAAATAAATGATAAGCATCTTTAACAGAGCTATCCATCATAGCAGCAGTTTTATTGGTAGTCTCTGAACCTTTGCCATAACGCAAGAGAAGTAATTTCTTACTACAGACTCTTACTGTGCCGTTGATGCACCTCTGGGGTGGGTGGAGAATGTGCTGTGTTGCTGTTCTCAGTGCTTCTGTCGAAGGTTTCTGTGATCTCAGTTTCTCCTTCCAATAGTTATGTTTGGTTGTGATCTCATGAATCTTCATAGTCACGCAAATCATAAAAAAAGAAGGCCCTGCTGTGTCTGGTTAGCCCGAGAGACTCGAAATGCTAAGAAAAAAAACTTTTGTCTAAACAGTATTTTTTAAAACCATCATTTTGATGTTCAGTTTTGACTAATCATTTTGGGCGCATACAAGGAGGAACTTAGGCAATTGAGTTTTGTTTTAATTTTTATTTTTTTGTTAAAACCTTTTAAAAAATACTTTTAAGTTCAGGGGTGCATGTACGGGTTTGTTAACACAGGTAAGCGTGTGTCATGGGGGCTGTACAGATTATTTCATCACCCTAGTTGTTTTAATTTTTAAGTGATTATGTAGTTTTCTCTAAATTCTGTGAATCAAATATCAACGTATTTTAAAAATCTAAACTATGCTTTGTCTTTTAAAAAATTAATCCTATCCTTTTAAATTATGTTTGCAGGTACATATGTGTGTGTGTATATGTATATATATTTCTATATCTATAACTGTATAAATGAGATGGATAGATATTTAAGACGAGGTTTTACTGTGTTGCCCAGGCTGGCTTTGAACTCCTGGCCCAAATGATCCTCCCACCTCAGCCTCCCAAATACCTGGGATTGCAGGTGTGAGCCACCATGCGTGGCTCATTATTTTGAATTTGTCTTTGCTAACACTGATTCCTTTCAGAATTACTTTAGAGAAAAATAATGTATTTTAAATAGGATTTGTATGTACTTGATTTCAGTCATTTAGGTGGGGGAATTCCATAAAGCTGAAAATTTTAAGACGTATATAAAACAAGTCTCATTATTTTTTAGTTGCCCAGATTTTGAAAAGGTGTCAAAATGTTAAAATAGCAATAAATATTTCCTATACTTGATTCTAGAATCAAAAGTTTAGGAGGATTAGTTTCAGATAGGGTTGATGATACCAACAGCATACTCTAGGAGTAGAGCGAGCGGTTTTCTGATATTCCAGAGGAATTACTAATGTCGACATGAAAATTACTAGTTAATTTTCTTTCTTTTGCAGAAGTTTTTGAGTTTTGGTGGAGTATTTTATGGATGCACCCCTTTTTGGGAACTTGTGCAACTAGAAGATGAACTGTAGTACTTAAGGACAGCAGAGGCGAGACAGGCACACAACTTAATGCACGCCGAAGTCATCGTTCTGTTTGATCTTATGGTGGCTTCTCTGCTTCCCTCCTCACCTCACTTCCACTAGGGCTATGCGTTCAGATATGCTCAGATGACCACCTGAAAGCCATCAGGCTTTTCTCTAAAGTATTATCAGCAGCTGTTTCTCAAACGATTTTATCTTGATCTTTGAGCTAAATTATTTATTTCCTGCAACTGTGAGGTCAGTCACCCTCTTCCATGTGACCTGGTGTTCACAGAAGCAAGACATGTGATCCGCAGGAGACAGCTGGTCACTCACAGGGTCTTCCTGCCTCATTCACCTGTGCTAGGTGCTGAGGATACCAGCAGTGGCAAACCTGGTTCTAGCCCTCATCATTTGCAGTGCAGTTGGAGAGATGGGCTGGGTAGTGCCTGATCAGTGATATGTGGTTAATATGGCACAGAAGAGGGAAAGTACCATGTGGTCGGGGGCAATCAGGCGTTGAAGGAGATTTGACTTAGCTCCTTTTGGAGGAGGCAGGCAGGAATGGATAGGCAGATCTCTTTGGGGCTGATGATTTTGGTAAGAAAGACTTGGAGGCCCGAAAACACCTCGCTTAGATGTTTCAGTGAGATGAGTTGTAGCCAAAGCTACTTCAGCTTGGAAATGGGTTTTTAAAAATAAAAATGTACTCATTTATCAACAGTGTGTGGTATCTTTTGGCATGAGAAAATACTTAAGAGACGATATATTGATTAGTTGTGTATCTTTAGAATCAAATGAGAAAATATGAAAGTGCTGGAAAATAGCAAATTGATGTATAAATGAAAGTTTTACATGATCATTTATAGCACTTTGTTATATAATAGATTTATGTGATGTCAGGAATAAAAGAAGCTGGTGAAATTACTCCATTAGCTAGAAAATGGTTTTAAGAATCAGCTAAGCCTTTGCTTTTTAAAGTGATAGTTTGAAAGTTACATACCGTGTTTTCCTTTCTTAGCTGAAATCTTCATTACATAGTGAAGTGTGTGTAAATATTTGATAGTATACTGCAGAATATGAGGTTTGTTAGAATCTGATTCATTTAATGGAAATTAATCTATTGGTGAGTCAAAGAAATGTTTATTCTTGTAATTTACCAAAATATTTCTGAGATTAGAGTATTAAAAGAGGTTCTGAGACTAGTTTATCCAACATTTATTGTTTTCAGTGGGCCAGGCCCTGTGGAAAGCTCTGGGGTTAAACAACAATGATTAGCAAGATACGAGTGACACTAAATTTCCTTAGCATACCACTTCTACTGCCTAGTAGACCTGGTGGGCTCTAACCCCTGGCCTGGCCTGGGCTGGGAATGATTTTGTGAGGGAGAGAGAGCAAGCTTTCTTGAATATTAGTGATTATGCTTTTGTCTCTGCGTTTCAGAATTTACAAAATGCTTTCTAGGAGTTTAAATGAGATAGAATGCATTTTGCTTTAGAACAAGGAGGGGGACATTTATTTCAGTGCTTGTTGCTTAATCAACATCTACACTGCCACTTCACATCAGCTTCTGTCCTTTCCAAGTGAATTAGTTCTTGTGGGCGGCTCGTCAAGAGGAAGTGTATTGTTCCTGGCAGGGCACTTGAATTTCTAATTACCAGATTCCTGACTTAATTGCAATTACCTGGACACCGAGGCAGGGTGAACTTTTGGAAAAGAATGTAATTAGTGAAACAGGAACTTTACTGCCAACTCCCTGTCCAGATACCAGTACTAAAGAGAGCACTGATAAGTCCACGTCTGGGAAAACAATCCATCAGTCGATAAAAACAGTTCTTAAGGTAAATTATGTAGCATAGTGCCTCTCAACTCTGAACTCAGAAACCAATTCGATGGTAAAGCAGAGTGTTCAATTTTTGTGTTGTCATAGGTTATAGTAGGCATGTGTGCAGCTTTTTAAGATTAATTATTTTGAACAAAATTAATTATTAATAATTATTTGGCAAGTACTCTCTATTTGTTTGCAAACACAAACATTATGTCCTTTGATTAATAAATGTAAAATCCCAGGGTCTGTGGCCATAGGAAGAATAAATAATTTTCCAGTATCACTTGTTTCACTAGCAGTTTTTCTTAAATAATAGTTATCAGTAACAACAAATTCACACACAACGAAGTTTCAGTCTGGTTAATGTCTAGATTTACACTTGTTTTAAAAGCATTTTAATATATGTAAAGCAAAATCTGAACAATTTTTTTTTTTTGACATTTCTTTCATTGTCTCATCACATTCAAGAGCCCAACCGTGCTGCCTTGGCACTGATTCACAGTCCTGAGATGGTAATAAATATCTGCTTATGGTTTATTTTACACATTTTTGATTCAGTCCTTAACCCCCTGCTATTTTTTCCTTCTCAGCTTCTCTGAGCTGTCCTTCCTTTCCATCTCAACAAATTCCTTGTCCACACCAAGGTTAATTTTGCCCATCTATGGTTAGTTAACTCACAAATGATCTTTTACAGCTTCTTCCCCATGGAGCTGCTGGTCTTTTTTATTTTCAGCCTTTTCAAAACATGTTACAGAGTGGAGTGCTCTGCCCACTCGCCACCGCACAACCTGCTGTGGCACCTCCGGATGGGCAGAGGGTCTTATGTGTTCTGTGTCTCCTCCTGTGGACTCGACTCAGGCTGTCCCCTCAACCAAGACAGTCTTTTTTTTTTTCTGTCAGAGTTTAATTCCTTCTAATGAATATCTCCTACTTGTGTCTTTTTTATACATTTTATCATATATTTATTTTTTCTGCATAATTTGAGAGCCTGGCTGTATTTGAATTTACGTTTGTTAGCTGTTTGCATAATGACAATATATAATAGTAAAATTTTAAATGGGAGCAATAATAGTAAATATCTGAAAAAGTGGTGAAGATGGAGTACATTACTTACCTGCCGCTCTTAGAATGGAACCGAGCATGTGGAAGTGCTCCGAATGACGACCCTGCACCGTGTGGTGGGTGATGTCCTATTTCATAGATTGGAACAGAAGAGCCAAGAGGTGAAGGCACCTGCTTGGCATCTCCAGTTGTGGGGAGGAGTTCCGGCAGTGGGCGTGGGTATTTTAACTCATGGTTATTACTGCTTTTACTATCTCAGGGTTGTTAGATTTAGAAATAAAAAAAAAGCAGGTTCCCCAGTTATAGTTGAAGCTCAGATAAGCAATGAATAAAATTTTAGTTTAAGTCCGAATAGTGCATGGCACATACACTTAAAACCTGTTATTTCTCTGAAATACAAATTTAACTGAATTCCCGTACTTTATCTGATAACTCTAAGCTATCCACATAGAGTGCCTACTCTGTGCCATTCCTTAAATAATACACCAGAAATAAAAAAAGATAGCTGATTCCACCCTTTGTGTATTTTTTCAAAACATTAAAAAAAACCTGTTTTTGTTTTTCAGACAACCCAATTAAGAACAATTAAATTGAAATGTCTGTGCCATGTTTTTTCCAAACGTGCATCATGTGGCAGGAGGAAAATGTTTTTGTGGAAGAGTCACCATGATAAATTTTTTTAGCAGCTAATAACCACTGAGTTTGCAGTGGGAAAAACAAGACAGCAGAAATGAAAGGAGCTAAAGACAGCCCAGGCCTGCTGTCACTGCTGTCACTTTTTGGAGATAATCAAATGTTTGACAAAGCAGTCATGATAAGCTGAATCTACTTTTCCAAGTACACAGCTACAGCGTTAGATTCTTTTGCTTTCTCTTGCTATTGTGTGTTCCCCTATTTCTGTTTCTCCTTTTGTTTTGTTGGTGTTTTTTCGGAGACGATCTTCCTCTGTCACCCAGGCTGTAGTGCAGTGGTGCCAGAGCACACTGCAGCCTTCAACTGCTGGCTCAGTCTTCCTGCCTCAGCTTCCCAAGTACCTGGTACACACACCACTATGCCCGGCTAATTTTTTTCATTTTTTTAAAATAGAGACAGGGTTTTGCTACATTGCCCAGTCTGGTCTTGAATTCCTGGCTTCAAGCAATTCTCCTACCTTGATCTCCCAAAAGTGTTGGGATTACCAGTGTGAGCCACCAGATGTGGCCTGTTTCTCCTTCTGTTGATTGCCGTAGACATGAGTTTGGTTTTTAAATTTTCCCTTGTATGTCCATAGAAGATTTGAGGACCGGCTACCATAAGAAACTGATGGCGGCGGTCCGGTGAGCACTCGCTACTTGCCTTCCTCCTGTGATCCTTACTGTTTTATACAAGCGTCTATTAATCTGATATGTTTTAAAATATATTTTAAAGAAATAAGTTACATTTCCAAATGAGAATGGATGGGTCCTACTGACCATCCTCATCCTGGATTAGAAGAAGGTAGAGAATCTTTAATGTGGTGGCTTTTCCCTTTTTTTTCCCCCTTTTAAACATTTTTGAATCTTAGATTACCATCAAGTTCCAAGGGAGAGAGGACAATTTCCAGGACAGGTGAATGAGCCTCCAGCCATTCTTCCATGCCAGTGGGAAATGTTGAGTAAGGGTAGAAAGGGTGGGGGCTGGGGGGGGTCTAACATTTACTGAGCAGCAAGTAAACAGATGTGTGTTCTTCTAACACACACCTTGGGAGGCCAGTGGTAACATGCCACTTTGACAAAGGAGGGAGCAGCCTCACAGGTCAGGTGGCTGATACTGTGGTACACGCAGCTAATAATAAAAAGCCAGTGCCTTTTCCACACCAAGACGCTTATCACAGGGGCCGTTTCTTCCTCTGTGAGGTATTGTTTTAGACAGTTGTGCTGTTACTTGACTTGCCTATAGAATGTGAGTTTAATTCTGTTATACTGTAAGAATTGAGCGTGGAAGAACAATATGTTAACTTATCAAGCACATGTTAGCTACCAACATAAAATGTGTGTAAAATACGACACTTGTACAAAATGTACTTCTAACGAGTCAGACTTCTCAATTTTATTGATATTCATTACTTAGGTATGGAATTACTGCCAGTGGGTAGACCTGGCAGTCTCGTCCTTCCACAACATTCAATGACTAGAGTGTTATCTGGGAGGATTTTGGTTTTTCATGATTTATCACAGGGTGGCATTCCTTTAGCAAATGTCTTTAAGACCAAGTTCTGGTTCTCTATTTTACAAGACTCAAAAAACAGTTTTACCAGGAGAAAACTGAGAGATAGATGACCCGTCTCAGATGAAGACTCATGCACCACCCTGGTTGGCACCACAGTGCTCTTCCTGCAGGCAACCTCCACAGGGAGAGGCTGGTCTGTGAGGGTGGCATCAGAACATGGGGTGGTTCAATAATCGGAAGGTTTGCAGCATCCGCGAGGCTGGCCGGAAACCTGCTTCTCCACGGTCGGAATCCCATTCTGGTGGTGCAATCATCCCTGATACTCTTTGGCCTGGATTATTCCCTCCCCGTTGTCATCTTTGTCTTGCAGCACCTCTGAGAGTCTCCTCTGGCTGGTCAGCCCCTCGTTTGACTGATCCAGTTTTTTCTTGAGCTCTCTGAATGTATCTGGTCTGATGATAGGTACTGCTGATTTTAGGAGCTGGCCTTGCTCTTTAAGGTAACTTTGAATCTATCTGCTGAACAGGAATACTTGTTTTTCATGGGAATCTAAAGCTCCTTTCTCCAGAATGCATGTTAAGCTATGTCTATTTTGTAATACTAAAGAGCGAAATAAGACACTTAGAGGCTGTGCTCAGTTTTTACGATGCTGTGGAAACATTCTTCTTGACGTTCCTTCTGTGGTTTGAGTGTATTGTTGTTCCCAGTCAACAGTGAAGACTTGATTTGTTTTCATTTTTACTCTCCCAGTGCTTCTTATTCATGAGCACTTGTACCCCTATCCAAAGTCCTTCAAGTGGAAAATGCACAACCCTGGCTGGATTCACCAAGAACACATCCAAATGCACCTCTAGCTGCTGCGCCTGACGAGTGTCATGTTCCCACATCCTCTTCTGGCCAGCTGAGTGGATTACACTTGAGAGCTTCGGCCCTGGCAGATCCAGCCTCTAACCCCAGGCCTTGCCCTCTGCCTGATCCTGCCCGCACCCCAGCCACAACTTTGGCCTGCCCCCTGCCCTTCAGGCTGGGTTCTCACTTTCCCTCTTTCTTGTTTTCTTTTTTCCTTTTTTTTGATGGCTACTCCCTTTCCTTCCTCTTCAGGACAAATACGCGTAACCAGTAGAGGAAGTTACTGTCTTTTGTTGTTTTATTAGGAATTGACTGTGATTCTAAAAGATATTTCACTTTCAAGTCCAAATGGCTCAACCCATTCTCTACTGGAGTAGTTTGTTTAAACCAACAAAAAAATTATTATTTGCAAGTAGTTACATTTGTAGATATGAAAGGAAGGAAGTAGCGTTTAAGTTAAAAGAGTATTAAAGCAGCACTTTATTGTATCTGGGGAAATTCACCTCTCCAAGTCCCTATCTATCCTGTACATAACCGTGCTGGTCAACGTCATGAGGAATATAAGTGAAGACAAGTTCAAAGTAATGAAAACTTGAAGGAAAATCTGAGTGACGAATGAAAAATGCTTTCAACTGTGATACTTGTAGAAATAGTAAGGTTAAATTGGCCCTTATTTTTTTAAGCCGTAACTACTTTGGCTCTGGGTATTGCTGGTTCTGTACTGTAATCGGGATATATCATTCCATATGTGTGTGCCTGTGAATTTGTTAATATAAATGATGATGATATTGTGGTTTCTACTTTTATTTTAAATTCAAAACCGTCTCTAATTAATGAAAGGTGGCTTTATGGTACAGTAACTCTCACATACATCAAGCACTGCTTGGGTTGACCCTTGACTTCATGGGCATGTTGGTCTTTGACCCAGAACTGGTAAATGAACCCTGCAGGGAAATCATTAGAGAATTGGAACAATTGTGGTAGTGGGATCAGGGGTCAAACCATTACCTACCCATAGGAACGGCCATTTACGTTGGATTTCTTGCTTTTCTGAGAGCAGGTCATATTTTCAGGGAGAATACTAAAGAAGAGTTTAGTGCACATTAATGCTGACCTACCGGGATGAAATAAGACCATAAGGATTTGGAGATGGCTGGTTTATTTTCTCTAATGCCATGACAAATGGCTATGCTGTCATTGTGTAGAAGTCCATTTTTTAATGTAAATATTGTGGAAGTGTAACATAAATACAGGGACATGCACAAATTTAAATGTACAACTTGATACATTTTCTCAAAATGAACACACTTGCGTAATCCGTACTTGGTTCAGAAACACCACGAGGACCCTAGAAGCCCTCTTGAGCCTCTTTTGAATCATTATTCATCCGTTCCCCACCCCCACCACACTGAGTGAAAGTCAGTTCAATTTCCAATTGCCGATAGTCACTAATGGTAAGCCATTTTTTTTTTCAGTCTTGCATACAGAAAAGTCGTATTTCTTCACTTTAAAATGTGAAAGGAAGGGCTTGTGTGAAGAAAACACAAAACTTATTCAAGTAGTTTCTGTCAACATCAGTTTTTACTGTTTCAGATACTGACTAAAAGAAATTTTAGACAATAAAGATATCATGGAAGAGTATTCCTTCCTTTGCTTTCAAAATCAGTTACTCAAGAGTTATCCTTTAAAAATTACAGGAAGGAAGGAAAGGTGTAGTTCAGTTCCTTTCAGTTTTGTTTTTACTATTCTTCTGTAATTACTTTTTTCTGAAGACTGCATATAATCTCAGAATTTTAAATGGTCTCCTGACAAATATAAAATATAATGCACAATTAGTTTTAAAGTATCTTCCATTAAATGTATAAATATCTCCATGAAGAAAGTTTTAATTTTAATGACATTTTTGGGCCAAGACACTGTCTTGCTTGTATGATGATATAGCCTTCAACAGATAGCTTATGTCTCAGTTCACGGTGGTCTTTTGTTCCAAAGAATAGAATCATTTAGTCCCTTCGTTAGGATACTGGGGGTAGTGTTTTGCCATTTTCTCTTCCAGTAGAAGATCTGGGAGGTAATTATTGCAGCGGGAGAGACTTCATTTTACATCAAAGCAAAAATGATACTTGTTTTGCTAGGAGAGGAAGGAGATGCACTTCAATTATTAAATGATTTTAATTTCAGAAAAGCCATGAACCTCCTGGAAAACACTGATAGAGTGTCATTTTTTAAAATTTCTTTCTCTGGCTTTTTTTTCTTTTGGTGTGGAGTAGAAAGGAGGAAAACATGTATTAGAGGAGTGGACTTTAGAACTTTGAAAATGGCTTTGAAGACAGAGCTGGACTGAAATCATGGCCCAGCCACCTCACCCTCCGCATCTGTTTCCTCGTGTATGAAATGCAGTTATTTGCCCCTACTTACTGAGTGGGCTGTCAGGATTAAATGACATTTAAAAATGGCTTGGATAAAAAAATTAAAAAGTGCTATCATTTATTCTGTTTGCCAAGCGGATTCCAAGGCTTGCTCTTATATCATTACAAACGAGCAGTACTTTTTACTAGTTTATCAGTGAAGAAATTGAGGTCTCAGAGCTAAGTCAAGTGTTGAAGGCTGAATGGCTAGTAGCCAATGCTCCTAAGCACTGAGCTTTGCTCATTTGTCCTGGAAGTACAGGCCATCTACTGGTGCCAAGCAGGGTCACTCTGACAGCGCATCCAGTGTCATGAGAATGAATGGGGTTTGAAACTGCCTGATGCACTCTGCTGAGGCAGAGCCTCCCTGCTCCCCTCATTCCTGAGAATGGGGTACAGTTTTCTTCCACAGAGGAACCGTGCTTTTATGGAGCTGCATCTTGCCCACAGGGCCAACTTTTTTTTTGCTTCTCACAAAGGTTCCTCCTGCTCAAATGTGCATGTAGCATTTCCTATATCATTTAGCTTAGCAGTGATAGGGTAAGATTTTTTTAAATACCTATTATTTGCTGGATCTGCCTGACGCTTTGTCTGCTTTCCATGCTTTTGTCCTATGTGTTGTCATTGACCTATTTGTTTATTCACACAGAAAGTGTTATAATACGCACTTGTTCGGTGCATTGTGCAGTGCCTGTGTTTTTCTGTCTTTTGCTCTCTTTCCCCGTTTTGTCTTTTCCCTTTATTCTCCCTTTTCTTCTCTTCTGGATCCTGCCATACGTAATTGCGGGGTACACATGGCCAGCTTCTCTGAAGGTACAGTTAATTCCACAGTCGGCTCTTCTCAGGAATTTAAATTCAGCGTGTGCCGTACCCCATATGTTTAAGACCTAAAACAATTATAGATAAGAACTCAGAACTTTATAAAATAAACTATTTATCACATCAAATGGCACCAGGGATCCATTGCCAGTGGAGAACTGTGCTAGATCACAGATGGTTTACCTCATGGACTCTGATTTCACACAACATTCTGCCTCACAATTTGGTTCTCTTATATTTCACTCTTGTGAATCCCATGGAGAATCAGCAGACAGAAAAAATAATCCGTGGCTTTATCAATTCGAGCAAAATTATTAGCACTCATGGTAAAATACATTTTACTTATGGCTCTTTAAATTCCCTGAACTTAATTATGAATTGTTTTCTTTGTATTAGAGGCGGGCTTCCTGTGCAGGTCGGGCAGGCACATTCTGAAGACATTCTCTCTGCCTGCGTTAGTGGGAGGTAGTTGTCTTCAGCTGAATCTGATGGTGGACGCTTGGTTTATGTACCTGTGGGCAGCAGCTGTTGGGGATCACCCACAAGGAGATACACTAAATATTAATATGTTTGCAAGTCCAAGCAATTGGGGAACTAGAGAAAACATTCTGTGAGACACACTGAAGGGTAAAAATTAGAAAATAAGGCATCTATTTTAAGTCACCAAAGGATCTCTCAAAGTGTAGTCTGCTCTTAGGCATCCTGTGACATTTCTGCTGCATAGTTTTGCATTTTGCTCTTCCTTTTATCACTTACAAAGTCATATTTTTACTAAATGAAACACAATTTTGAGATCGTCATGTGCTTATATAGTGTGAAATAACTGTTAGAGAGAGGCATTTAACTAGAGACACACACGTTCACACATGGGCGTACACAGGTGCACACAAACACATCCTCTGCCCTCTTGGATGAAGCTGTCATCCGCGGCGATGTTAATGAATATACCTAGAAGCTGCATCCTAACAGAGTCTGTGTTTGTAGAACCTGTGCGTAGCTTTGATATGAATAACTTAGATTCTCTGGACCTCTGTTTCACATTTCAAAAACACAGAATAGGAGTAAATGTCTACTCTGGCCCTGTTTCAGTTCTGAAAATTCTGTGCGGTTCCTAACAACCAGTCAGTCATAAGTGTTTCTCTTCTGAGTGAAATTTAGCCTCTCCCAACGTTTTCGTGTTTACCTTCTATCACATTTTTTTTTTTTTTGAGACGGCGTTTCGCTCTTGTTACCCAGGCTGGAGTGCAATGGCGCGATCTCAGCTCACCGCAACCTCCGCCTCCTGGGTTCAGGCAATTCTCCTGCCTCAGCCTCCAGAGTAGCTGGGATTACAGGCACGCACCACCATGCCCAGCTAATTTTTTGTATTTTTAGTAGAGACGGGGTTTCACCATGTTGACCAGGATGGTCTCGATCTCTTGACCTCGTGATCCACCCGCCTCGGCCTCCCAAAGTGCTGGGATTACAGGCTTGAGCTACCGCGCCCGGCCTTCTATCACATTTTTAACTGAAATACTGTGGTTTGTTTTTTTTTTTCTTTTTCTGTACTCAAGTGTGAGCCCCCTTAACATCTGCTAAACTGCTCTAAGAATTGATGATGCCTAGTTTGGCTAAGAATAGCATAGGTTAGCTGTCCCAAGTCTAAATATAACTCAGTGTATTTTTTATACATTATTCGTGTCCTGAGTGTGTCAGGTATGGGAACCTGGCTTTTACTATTTATTGCTGTTGTCATAATATTCAGTAGCAAGTTCCCGAGGACTGTTCATGGCCTCTCATTGTCAACCAAGGGCTGCTACCTGGTTATAAAGCCGTTAATCTAATAAAATTTAATGTGATGTGTAGCCTATTGCAAATTCCACACTACTAATTTCTTTTACAGCTAATGCAGTTATTTAGCTGCTTCAGAAATGTTCTCTGGCAAAACCCACTTTTCCACACGAATGTGAAGTGAGGCCTCTCTCAGATTTTTGTCACTCTCAGACATTTAAATTCACTTTGCTTCAGCATTTATTCATGTTCCCTGTACCAGTAATGTTATGTTATTCAAGGGCAATCGTGTTTGATTGCTGAGAGCATAGACCAATTGCCAGTGCCTAAAGCAAACATGGAGCCTTTTTCCTGGGAAGAATCAGTATCAGCTTGACACTAATGATCGTGAGTGGCAGGTAATGAGAGGTTGCAAGCTAGTGGAAAGGAATCCCGCAAACATACCTTTCTTTGTAACATAACAGTACTTAACAGTTCAGCTCCTAGGACTGACTAGGTAACTACACGAAGTGGTATTCCAGCGTCCTAGCCTACACGAATAGCATTTCTCCTTGGAAATTGTAGTTGTTCTCTTAGAAAGCATGATGTAATTCATTTTTCTGATAGAGGATAGCAAGTAGGTCAGTTGGTAACTTATCTGTTTCTGCATACACATTATGCTTAAAGATATGTTGCTGTCTATACCTAAGAACAAAGACTAGAAGGCAATATGGCAAAATGTTACAGTTTACTTAACTCTGAATAGTGGCACTACTGATTTTTTTTTTTTTTTTTTGAGACGGAGCTTTGCTGTTATTACCCAGACTGGAGTGCAATGGCGCGATCTCGGCTCACCGCAACCTCCGCCTCCTGGGTTCAAGCAATCCTCCTGCCTCAGCCTCCCAAGTAGCTGGGACTACAGGTGTGCACCACTATGCCCAGCTAATTTTTGTTTTTGTTTTTTTATTGAGACGGAGTTTCGCTCTTGTTTCCCAGGCTGGAGTGCGATGGCGTGATTTCGGCTCACCGCAACCTCCACCTCCTGGGTTCAGGCAATTCTCTTGCCTCAGCCTCCTGAGTAGCTGGGATTACGGCACGCGCCACCATGCCCAGCTAAATTTTTGTATTTTTAGTAGAGACGGGGTTTCACCATGCTGACCAGGATGATCTCAATCTCTTAACCTCGTGATCCACCCGCCTCGGCCTCCCAAAGTGCTGGGATTACAGACATGAGCCACTGCACCCTGCCCATTTTTGTATTTTTAATAGAGACGGGGTTTCACCTTGTCGTCCACGCTGGTCTCGATCTCTTGACCTCATGATCCACCCTCCTCGGCCTCCCAAAGTGCTGGGATTATAGGTATGATCCACTGCACCTGGCCAATATTTTTTTCTATTTTGTTTTCCAATGTGTTTCTCTCTTTTTAAGAATAATAAGTAAATTGTTCATTTTTTCTTTTTTTTTTAAAGAAAGTCAATAAATATATTTTTCTTATTGCTAAAAAATGTATTCCTTAGTAGTACATGAAATCAAGTCTATCAGATCTTCTCTCCAGTGAATAAAAATCTGTATTGGAATTCTTCTAAGTTTTGATATTCTAAATTGCTAAATATCAACATATTTTCTATTGCTAATATACTTATACCTCCTTTTTTGTTACTAGTTAAAAATGTTCAATAAAATAAGGTTAACACTAAATGCCACTTCATAATTACAGTAATGATCACACAGCTGTGCTTTGCTCAGCTTGTAACATATGTCAGCATCAGTTTAGGAGCTCAGCATCATTTCCTGCCCAGCTATAATTCTTCAGACAATTCTTGTGGTCAGTGCTAAGAGTAGTGAATCAGGCCAGGAGTTCAGGTACTCCATGTCCGGGCCGTGCGGCAGTAGGCAGGGCTCCTGGCCCTTCTGTGCTTATTTACTTGCTTATTTTCTTACTTGTCAAGTTTTTCACTTTGCTAGATTGGAAACAGTTTTCTTCATGAGTATCTGAATTTTTGAGGAGGAACTCTTACACTTAAATGAACCTGTAAGAAGCCCATAGAAAAGCAAATGCCTGCAGCGCTAATAATGAGAACTGACAAGGCAATCCTGCTGGGTTTATTTATGACCTTCTGCCTTTGTTAGCTCTTGTGAGAAATTCCTTACTAACCATAACAATATTGCTGGAGTTTGGCACTGTACAGAGAAATCCTGCCGAGCCCTGAGGCCCACAAACTGGCACTCGTGCAGCTCGGAGCAGATTGCTCTGCTCCTCGGCTTTACACTTTTCCCCTTCACTCTTCTTCTATTTAATTTCTAAGTAGCATTTACCAATCTTCATATGTATATTTTTAAAGATGTTGCTTTTGTTCTCAGAGCCAAAATTCATTTTTTATCTTTAGTACAATGTCTTATCTACAAAATTCAGAAGAGGACAGGATACAGAAGGCAAGAAGGGGCAGGTGCATTCCACACAAGGGCACATCGCAGAAGGTCCTATCACATTCTGCAGGCTGATGGACTGCCATGGTGCTCCTAAACAATCTCACGCAGTGACCCATCCTAAGAGCAACAAGTGAGCTCAGCAGGACAAATGGACCTCGGGTTATAGTTGTAGGATACTCTTCACTCTATTTCATTACTTTAAGACTTCTGCAATTTCCAAATGAAACGGGAACTTAAAACCATCAGTTTACAAAGAATTGTCTTAAAATTTGTAATTTGCTTTGAAAGATTAAAAAAAGATTAAGCATTTAACTCTTAGAACAAGATCATTGACAAGATTGTTGAGGAGCTATTCAGAGCACAGACACTGCCCATACCTGAAGCAGTGGTATTCATTGTTTCCTGATAACTGGTCCTAGTCTGCACAGTTGCCAACAGTGATAGAATGACAGTTCTTATAAAGTCTGTTTAAAGTATTGATAGACATGTGACTTCTGTTCTGAGAATCTAAAGGTTCAAGATGCCAGCTTCTGTGGCCCATTTAGCTGCAAGTCCCCATGTCCGAATTTGTCTTGTGGGGAGTTGGGTTGTTAGACTGGGGCTGGTCTATCAAAAGGCCATACTGTTAAAATCCACTGTTAGACTTTTGCTTTCTCCTACTTACCCAAAGTCTGATTTTGCAGAAGTTTTCCGCAGCCATCTTAATCAGGTATTTACAGACTTGCTAAGTGGGGACCATAAAGAAAATGTTATTAAAAGTATTAGCGTATCAAATGTGCAAACTGTGCGTATGAGCAGAATCTTTTTCTTTGTCTAACTTGATCTTGTCGTTTCCTTATGGTATATGCCTTCATTAAGTTTTAACATCTATCCTGAAAATACTAATGTGATTTCATGCCACTGCTATTCATCTGTTTCCTGTCTTTTAAATAGGATTTGTTGTTCACCATAGAGGGGCGTAAGTTAATATTGTCCTCGTTAAGCTGTGCTGTGGCTATGTGTTGAATCTCCAGGGTCCCCTTTTGTCTTATTTCTTTTACAAAAAAAGCTTCAGCATTTATACAGTTGGTACATTCTTAAGTACAAAGGAGGAAGTAAAAATTCTCCCAGATCTGATTACCCCAAATAACTACTGTTTATATTTTATTCAGCAGTGGTCTATACCTATCAGGCATTTAAAAAGGCACATACATACAAGTGTATTTTGTATATAAAATAAGCCTGCATGCTTATATCATCTTTATGATGTTTATTTTCTGCTGTTACTTGATTTTCACTCAGTCTCTTCAACAAAATTATATTGTTTATATTAATATAACATATCTTTTTAATAATTTCTATTTACTTTGAAATCACTCACTACTAATCTGAGATTTAGATGGTTTCTAACTTATTCCTGTTACAATGTTCAGTTTTCTTATTTCCGGTTTTAAATTATCTTCATACTATGTGATATTATAAAATAAAAATAGAAATGATATTAAATGGATTCTTTATTAACTCATTTAGTTCTTTCAGCCGCTTTGAGACAGAGATCCATTTTACGGGTGAAGAAACTGAGGCTTTGAGATGTTAAATCACTTGCCCAATGTCACACCTCTGGGAAGTACTACAGCAAAGATTTGAACCAAGGCTTTACAACTGGGCTGGTTACCTTCTCTAGCCAGTGCTGTCTTTGGTTTGCAGAGTTTATATTCTTCAAAGAAGTGCCAAAAGCCATTTGCTTAGTATAATATTGATTGTTAATGTAACTCTCTCCCTAACATAATTATCTGATAAATATTTGGTAAAGAATGGGATGCATTTATGCCACCACTGTTTACTTACCCCATCTTTTTTTTTTTTTTTTTTTTTGAGGCACAGTCTCACTCTGTTGCCCAGGCTGGAGTGGAGTGCAGTGGCATGACCCTGGCTCACTGCAACCTCCACCTCCTGGGTTCAAGCAGTTCTCCTGCCCCAGCCTCCCAAGTAGCTGGGATTACAGGTACATGCCACCATACCTGGCTAATTTTTGTATTTTCAGTAGAGATAGGGTTTCACCATGTTGACCATGCTGGTCTCGAACTCTTCGACCTCAGGTGATCCGCCTGCCTTGGCCTCCCAAAGTGCTAGGATTACAGGTGTGAGCCACCATGCCCAGCCCTACTCACCCCATCTTTTAAGTGAGATATTTTTCTACAAGTAATTTTCACATTCTTTACTCAAAATGTATTTTACCTTATAAGCAGTGTTTAAAAACAGGCTGTGTCTGAATTGTGTGTTTATACGTGGATATATGCATTTATACATAGCAGCTGTTTTTGAGCACTTACTATATGCTTAATGTTTCAGATTCACAGTTGTATATAATTCTCACTGTGGCATCAAGGTTATTTTCCTTGTTTGGGGGACGGTGAAATTAAGTATTCTCAGTGAATTTAGGTAACTTGCTTAAGGTTAGGTGAAGAAATGATTGTACCAGGACATGGTTTTAGACTGCTTTAACCCCTCAATTCCTGCTGGAAAAGTTAGCTGCCATGTTGTTGTTCTAACACCTTTATGACAGTAAATATTTACTGAGCACAGATCTTGGTGCCAAACAGATGATGTTTAGTGCTGCTTCATCTACAGCAACTCACTTAAAAGTCTCCCAACACTGTGAGTTCATTATTTATTACCCGCATGCTACGCACAGAAGCGAAGCGGAGGCCGGTTGGATTTGACTGTGACTCAGGCCTTTGCTCAAGTCCTCTTAGTGAGTAAAACAGAGACCAGCAGCTCTCTGGTTCCAGAGGCCAAATTTTACTTTAATCATCTCCACCCCCCAAAACAAAAACAATGCTGTTACGATACCATACAAATATTAAAAAGAAAACAAAAAAAAAGAGAAAGTTTGAACATTGATTGAATGCCTTTGAGAAGCAGGTCTCATTAGAGGAACAGAGTAAGATGTAGCAAGAAGGCTTCACAGCACCTTCCAGAGGTTTATAGATTTGTGTTTGTGTGTTTGAGACAGTCTCACTGTCACCCAGGCTGGAACATAGTGGTGCGCTCTCTCGGCTCACTGCAAAATCTGCCTCCTGGGTTCGAGCAATGCTCGTGCCTCTGCCTCCTGAGCAGCTGGGATTACACGTGCGCCCCACCACATCCAGCTAATTTTTGTATTTTTAGTAGAGACAGGGATTCACCATGTTGGCCAGGCTGGTCTCAAACTCTTGACCTCAGGCGATCCGCCCCCTTCAGCCTCCCAAAGTGCTAGGTTTACAGGCAAGAGCCACTGCACCTGGCCGAATTACAGATTGTTGATCAGAGTTTAAGTCCAGTTTTACTTGTTCAGCTATATAATTTACTTGGATAAAGAGGAATTTGGCAATATGATGGGCCAATGAGTCAAGTTTTTTAGGTCTCTCCCTTGTTCAAAGGTATTACTGTACAAAGGAAATATGAATTTCACTCTTGTGCCTTTAGAAGTCCCATGTCTTTTTTTTTTTTTTTTTTTTTTTTTTTGAGATTGAGTTTCACTCTTGTTGCCCAGGCTGGAGTGCCATGGTGCAATGTTGGCTCACCGCAACTTCCGCCTCCTGGGTTCAAGCGATTTTTCTGTCTCAGCCTCCGGAGTAGCTGGGATTACAGGCATCTGCCACCACCCCCGGCTAATTTTGTATTATCTTACTAGAGACAGGGGTTTCTCCATGTTGGCCAGGCTGGTCTCGAACTCCCAACCTCAGGTGATCTGCCCACCTTGGCCTCCCAAAGTGCTGGGATTACAGGTGTGAGCCACCACACCCGGCTGAAGTCCCATGTCTTATGTTATGCTGTCTTTGAGACTCTTCATAGTGGAGTGAAGTGACCATCAGAGGTGGGGCCTGAGAGCATGCTCCAAGGAACAGGGTAATTATTTGCAGAGGCTCGGTGTGGTTACATCATGGCCCTTGTGGAGAGGTAGTATGCTTGAGTGGGAAACACGCTGGTGTCAAGTGCTTGTTCACGTCCTTATTGACATTATTTTCTTGATCATCATGGTTATTACTGGTATTGGAAGTTTCTGAAACCACGAATAGGCTTATGACCACCTCCTTTTGAGTAGTTTTTGAAGTAACATGTTATAAAGTGGTTATATGCTCTTGGGAAAAATTATTATGTAAAATTTCATTTAAGTGCTACCACTTGAGGTGTTAAGTGACCAGCTGCCCCTGTACAAAAATGAAAAACAACTCATTTTGGAAACCTCTTAGTGAGTCTGAATCATAACAGAAAATTAAAAAAAAATGCATGGTTTGAAGTTTGACTTTTGGGGGAGTATTGCATGTGTTGAATTTGATTTTAAAATACAAAAATAGTCTTCATAAAACATTTCCATCTGTAATCTAGTTAAGCTAATCGTGTAAAAAGTTTCTGAATTCTCTACTTTTTTAAAGCACTCAGAAGTCTTAAAATGATTTTAAGAAAATACACAAATTTTCTGCTAAGATACTTGCATAACTTCATATATATCTCCCAAAATGTTTATTCTTTTGTGGTTTTTACATATATCCACAAATTTTTTGGTATTCTTTCTCTAGGAGGTAGAGCTTAATTCCCCTCCAGTGAGTGGCCTGGACTTAGTGACTCCCTTCATGAGTAGAGTATGGACAGGGAAAAATAGTAACTGAACAGTGGAGAAACCTGGTAGACACCACCTAAACCAAGTGATCAAGGCCAACATCACCAGTGGTGAGTCACGCTGACATCGTCATATTGACCTGGTACTCCCCGGTATAGTACGATGTGAAGGACACTTCACTTCGTGGTGTTTTCCCCAGAATCTGTCATCGCAGTCTCATCATGAGAAGACACTAACACCTGCAAATGGGGAACATTCTACAAAACACCTGACATACTCTTCAAACATGTCAAGGAAAGACCGGGAAATGGTCACAGAATGGTGAGACCAAGGAGACAGGGCAAGTCACTGTGACATGGATGTGGGCTGGGGCCTGGAACAGAAGTGCATAAGTGGCAAAGCTGGAAAAACACGACTAAAGTCTGTGGTTAACAGTGTTGTACTAGTGTTAATTCTGCACTTTGGATAAATGTGCCATGTTATGTGAAATGCTGCTGTTAGGGAAACTGGATGAGGATGTAAAGGAACTCTCAGAAATGTCTTTGCTGGTTTCGTGTCAATCTGAAGTCATTTTAGAATTGAAAGTTAAAAAGTTCAGTGAAGGATGAAGGACAAAAACATTTCTTCATATGGTTCACGTGAATGGGTAGAATATCGAAATAACCAAGTTCAGTAATGTTCTGCAAGTCAAGCTTCCCTTCATGTCATTGTAGGTTCCATACAATTCGTGAGTTGTATGTTTTTCTCTTAGTTATTTTCCCCCCTCAAGAGATGAGATCTTTTTGCCCAGGGTAACATGTTGCCCAGGCTGGAATATAGAGGCTCTCACAGGTACAGTAGTGCCCTGCAGCCTTGAACTCCTGGGCTCAATCCATCCTCCTGCCTTATTATTTTTAAGTTGCTCATTTATTTATGGGTTTCTATAGGTCTTAGTGTTTATAAGCATTTCATTGCTATGCTGCCGAAGAAATAAATGTCTCCAGAAGGTTCATGCCTTTTGGTGTTTAATTTTTAGATTCTGTGTGCTAAGCATTGTACTTCTAAGATAAACAGTGAAGTTGGTATGTGTTTTTTTACCATGAGAGATGCAGATGGCAGTGTTGATGGCTTTTCTGTCCTGAAGATTTATTGTAAACTTTCAGTTATAACAACAGGAATCTGTAGACAAAGTCTAAATCTTACATATTTACAGGTCTTGTTAACGTTTGTCAATTTACTTACAAAGCACATGGGTCATTAATATTTATAGGTTGATACCTGGCAATGATGTTTGTAAAGCACCAACTTATAAACCCATCTCTCTCTTCCTCAGTGTTACCAGGTGATTTTTCCCCTTTATAACTAAATACCCTGAGAGTCATCACCAGCAGTTTTGGAGTAGAATATAGAATTAAGAGACTGTAATCTTTAAAGCTATATGTTATGCAGAGTTTTTAGATACTGTTACACTGTTTTAAGGTTAAGGTATGTGTCTTTCAACTCATGTTTTCCATTGATTCTTACATGGACCTGAGATGAGTCAGATGGCTATGTGGATTCTTAAAATTACTGCAGTCGAGAATACATGTTGCTATTTAACCCGGACTCAAGTTACTTCTGCACTTTTTGTTGTCATTGTGTTACTTGTTTAATTCTTTTTTTTTTTTGAGATGGAGTCTCACTCTGTTCAGGCTGGAGTCTAGTGGCGCAATCTCGGCTCACCGCAACCTCTGCCTCCCAGGTTCAAGCGATTCTCCTGCCTCAGCCTCCCAAGTAGCTGGGACTACAGGCGCGCACCTCCATGCCCAGCTAATTTTTGTATTTTTAGTAGAGATGGAGTTTCACCATGTTGGCCAGGATAGTCCCGATCTCCTGACCTTGTGATCTGCCTGCCTCGGCCTCCCAAAATGCTGGGATTACAGGTGTGAGCCACCGCGCATGGCCTTTATTTGTTTAATTCTATGTAATGCAAAAAATACACAGATTTTTTGTAAGGCACTTTACAGATTTATTCTTAAATAGCACCTGCAATTTTAATTGTGTTTGAAGTGTTCTTAGTTTCTTCATTGGCACTCTATTGCTCGTTTTTCCTCTTCGAATAATATTAAAATTCACTTTCTGGACCTCTGTGGTCCCCTAGTTCCTAGAAATGTAGGCCCATGTTGCTTGGCATAGGCATGTGAGACCATGCCCAGCCTGCCTCTGCCAGGCTCTGGAGCCTCACCCTATCTCCTGTGCAGTCCGGAGTGCCTCCTGTCCGTCAGTAGCATGCGCTGCCCTTGCTCTTCCTACCCTTTCTGCCTTTGTGGATTGTCCCCTCTGCTTCCCTACTGAGTGTCCCCTTCCCACCACCTGTCCTGGAGTGCCCTTTACTCCTGGTCTGGGCTGCAGTCCTGGACATTGACCCATCAATCTGTATTCTTAGCACTTTTAATTCACCCCTTCGTCATAGAATTTTTTGCATTTTATGGTCATTTGTGTATCTCTCTTCATTGAGACTCCATGATAGAAGGACACTCAAGTGTACAAGTCCACATATGAATATAAAATGTCATCCACACGGAAAGACTGCCTTCTCCCTCATTCTCCACCTTGTCACCCTTCAGCACCAACAACAAAACTTAGATAGGGCTTGCTTAAGGGTGGCTCTAGGCACAAAAATACCCTTCCCCACGTTAGTCCGTATCTCACTTTGTTATAGCTTTAATGTCATCGGTTTGCTGTAATTTGTATTCAAAACATCGTCGTTCCTGGAATAATAAAGGGCCAGCAGTTATGCACACAAGTCTTTTTAGTGTTTTCGTAGTGACCTGGGGCTTGACTTGTGGGCAGAAAGGGTCTTAAGTACGTTGGACTTAAGTATGATAAAATCAGATAAAAAGCATTTTAACTGTAGGGACAATGAACTGCCGCTAACAAGACGCTGTTATTTTCTCACGTAAGAAAACACGTCTAATATCTGGGGCACTCAGAAGGCCCTTGGTCAGTGGTGGTATTACTTTTTGCTAAAATCAGCATTCTGAGGCTATTATGAGCGTTTCTGAGGCTGGTCCTGGGAGTCTAACCAAGAAGGGAACTGTTATTTCCAGAGGAAGGTAAATTCCAGATTCTATATACCCAAAACAAAGTTATAAGTACATTTTCGTGCCAAATTATTTTTGAGTTCAAGACTGCCCGTGCTGTGTCGAGAGGTCTGTTTGCTGTTCTTTCTATTCTGCACACCTCCTTGAGGCTGTTAATAGTGGAAGGGTGGAGAATCTCTTCAAAAGAGTTTGAAAACTGAGACTGTTTTAGGAACCCCTAGAGGCTTGTGCAGTGAGAAAAACGTCCCCTTTCTGATGCATATTTCATGCTTGTATTGTTTACTTCTTCTAAGTTTGGAATGGCAACATGTTTCATATCAGGAGTTTTAACCCAAGGACCTTTGAGAACAGCTTTTATTTTAGATGCTGATTTTTAAATACCAAAGAAAACGTAACCATTACGGTGATATTTATCTAAAATGTTACGCATAACTCTGAATTTTCCTTTTGTAAAGTGTCACTTTAGCTGATTATCCTACAAATGTCCCCTTAAAATGAGAGTTACCCATAGTGGAATCTTTGCCTGAGAAATAACACAAACGTATCAGTTGAAAGTCATTTCACCCAAAAGTAGTTCTTGGCCACGACTCTTAAAGCAAATTTTGGCTCATTAATTTTTCTTGTGTTATCTCTGGCTTTTGATACGGTATTTTGGAGCTTGTGACTATTTTTAAATTAACGTCAACCTTTTTTTCCAGCTGACCTCATACATCTTAAGGGTGTGTATTGTATATATTGTCACATAGTGAGAAAATAAATACGTATTTGGACATGTTTAAAGAAAAAGTGACACATGTATAACTTGGAAAGAGGATGCTCTTAAGGCCTAACAATTAGTGCTTGGAAGGATTTTTTTTTCCAGGGATTCTGTTTTTCTGGTGCCTTTGCTGTATTTTTTCTAATGTGTTTTAAGATAGGAAGTCTGAGCTTTTAACTCATTTGCTGTCTAGACAAATGAAAGCATCAGGGACTTTGGCAGGAATCTTGACGTACAGTATTACAACACAGGTTAATGGGAGAAGCCTTTAAACATCATGGAAATTAAACAGCCACTGTGAGATGTTTCCTTTTGTGTGTATGTGTCTGTCAAATTATTGACTCAATTCTCATATCAATTTCAAGGTGTATTCATATCACAGTCCAAAAATGAGAGTTCCAAAATAAGGGCAGAAGGTGTGAAGTAATTTTGCAGGGTGTTTCTAAAGGACTCAGAATCTAATGACACTGGATACAGAGGGCTGATAATCCATTGCTAAGTCTTAATAGCTAAGTCAATCATTTTCAGTAGAGCATTTATGGTAAATGTTTAGAAATATTTAAATGTGCTGGATTACTTTCTATAGTGTTTGCAGCTGTATTTTTCTGTAGTGCTGATAAATTGAGTGAGATTTACCAATTAACAGTCAGCTCCATCCTGTCTTTCTCACTGCACTTGGCATAAGCAGTCACTACTCTTAAGAAGGTGAGGGTCTAGTTGAAGAGAGAAAAAGAAGCCATATACTCGTTTATTTCATTTTAATATTCTAAAAAGAAGAGACGCTATTTCTGCTTTTTAAGATAATTAAGAGACTTTTTTTGAAGACCACTGAACTGGCGTTTTAACCTGTGCTTTAAACCCATGGGAAGTCACAGTGAGAAATCATTAACTGTATCCTATTAAAATCCTCAAACAAGAGACCTGAACTGGTCTCATTGATTGAAATATCTTCTCTATTTCTGATTCAGTGTTTATCCTCATGCTCTCCTGGGGCACTTCTGAGCAAGAGATGCCCAAATGTGTGCAGTGCTTGGCAGCTTTCTATCAGCAGCTGATCTAATGCCACCAGCTAATTGTATTGAGAACCATAGCTTAGAGTATTTTGAAGTTCCTTTGCTTTTTAAAAAACCCACTTATTTAATTAAGCAAGGGAGTAAAATTTCCTTACTTATTCCCAGTTCTTTGAGAAAGTAAAACTCCCAGTATTGACTGAATTTATCCTTTGGTGAGCTAACTTATGCTACATTGAACACCATCAAAACCAAAGATGTCTTTTGATATGTAGTGAGTCAGAATGTAGTCATGTGAAATATTTTTATTCACATGGATCATACACAGTGTGTAGGCACGAGAGAGTCTTTATACTTAATGTCTATTTCATTTATCTTCATATCTTTAAAAGTCCTTCCCGTGCATCTTCTTTGATGTCCCATCTTCATTCCTTCTGACGCTACCCTCCCCGAGCCTGCCCCAGCATAGAGAATCCGAACATATTTGTGCTGTGTGTTAATTTGTGACTGTTTCTCTTGTCAAAGTCTGATAAGATTGTTACTGCTTTGGGTGGCATTTCATTGTAAGCACAGTAAAATCTCTTGCACTTGTCACTGGGGTTAGAATGAAAATTTTACATGGTCAGAGATCAGGGAAGGATGATGGTTATAGAGGGAGAGTCATTGCAGGGAATTGTCATTTAAATTAAGCTTTAAAGTTAAACAGCTTTGTGGTTTTGGTTTTGAAGGCAAGGATTTTAAAAAATTAATCATTGATAGTAGGAGTTAAGTTATTTTCAGTGTGCCAGAGAGTATTCAGTATTCTGAGTGTTGTCAGGTACTGAAAACCCAACTTAATAGCAAGATTTCACCAAATCACATTATGATAGCAAAATAGTGATTTTACTATCCATGAGAGCCCATGAAGTCATTGCCTTACCAGTCACCCCATCAAAAAAGGAGGACTGATTTAAGGAATGCCACGGGGCAGGGGGACTCTAGCCCCTTAAAAGAGACTGCCTGCAATTATCTTACCTGCCAGCTTTCCAGCAAGATAAATGGAAGCACTGTAGCTTGAAGGTGCCTTGGTTAGAATGAGATGCAGTAAGGCCTCTCTGTTCTTTACAGGCATCATAGATCTGATAGTACTTACAAAAGAAGAATAGAGTTGGTGCCCTGCTGACTAAATTGTCCTCTAGAGGAGTATTAGTTACAGAGCTTCTTTGTTAACTAGGCTGAATACTTAAACCACTGTTGAACTTCTTTTATTAGCATGTTTTAGGATAGCTCTACATACAGATACCGTAACTATCTGCAGGGCGGAAATATGTCGGCATAATTTACATATAAAAGTTGCGTGAGCGTGTAACGGTAATATAATTATATCTTTTTATTACCCTTCTGTTACACTGAGGTCTAGTCAGCACTGAAATTCTGATGACACGTGAACACGAAGAATGCTGCCGTTTTTATATTTTTCTCTTGATACTTCCTTGATCAGCTTGTTGAATAACAGAAATGTTTTTGATGCCTTTGCAGCTTGAGTGAAGCTCTCTTAACACCCATCCCTGTCACTTTTTCAACCATAATATGGAATTTTAAGGGAGAACCGGGATGGAACTTGTAGGTTGTGCAGAGAATTACAAGAACTTCAAAGTAACATTTCGGTTTTTATGATGAGAGATTTGCATAAAATTATTTAACTACAATAGATGATTTTTCAAAAATTCAATCTGATTTGTCCTTCCTATGTTTTAACTTCATATATAGTGTGGGATTTTGTATCTGGTTATCTACCAGATTTTTTTTTCTTTAAAGAAACATGGAAAGCGGATTTCCTGCCAGCTGACTGTTGTCTGACCACCCCTTGTTTCTTAGTCATCAGTGTTTGGTGGGTACTGTCAGAGCCCAGATTGGAGGCCATCACCCATCCTGGGTTTTCATGCTCCCTTCAGAAAGAGTAAGATTATATGTAGTTGTCACTCGGTGTTTTTCAGGGGGACGTAGTAATGGAGTAAGTTCCTGTTCCGTTAAAGTTTGTACCAGTCATGGTGTATGGTGCAGTTACTGTGCAGTTCAGCTGAGACCTGTCTTCATTCCTGTTTTCCTCCAAGGGATAGGCAAAGGCAGTAGAGACGGTATGAGTACACGTGTTTCTTTAAATCAGGGGCCAGCAAACTTTTTCCCTTAAGGGCCAGAGAGTAAATATTTTCTACTTTGCAGACCCCGTGGTCTCTGTCAAGACATCTGTTGCTGAGCCCAGTAGTCAAGTTAAATAGAAACTTTTACCAGCTGAGTTTGTACAAAGTCATGCATCTCATGTGCTCTTAACTTTTTTTGCTAATCATAAGGATTAGCGTAAATGTTTATATATCTTTGAATTCTGAAATGGATTGAATTTACTTAATTTTATTTTGGATTTTTTTCTGAGACGGGGTCTCACTGTGTCACGTAGGCTGGAGTGCAGTGTCTGCTCACAAGTACACTTGAAGCTCACTGTAGCCTTGAACTCCTGGGCTCAAATAACCCTCCTGCCTCAGCCTCCCGAGTAGCTGGGACTACAGGCTGCGCCACCATACCAGGCCTCTATTTTGGAGATTTGGTGAACTTTTTCTAGGGGTGCTGTTTTTAGTCTGTTCTGTTCCTATTACGTTATTTCTTATAAGCACAGTCATTGGTCATTGAAGATTTTGTGGAATGATATATGTTATTTTTCTTAGTGCAGAAGACATTTTGTTTTTCCAAAGCATTTCTCTTTTTGATTAGTTTCTATCAGCTATACTTTAGAATTTTTTTTAAAGAGAAGTTAATTATATGCTATAACAGATGATCAGTAGATAAACGAAACTATCCAGGGTACTAGGATCCTCATCCTAAGTTTGCTTTGTGACACTGCAGGCTACCCTGAAGAGCTATAACTGGCTCTGCTTTCCCTTGCTTTTTTTCATACTTTCTGGTCTAGGTTTACTCTTAGAATCTTAGCATCTTCCTCTACCAGATTCTAAAGCCCTAGTCTCAGAAGTCCCAGTTGTAAGCAGTGAGATAAAATTAAACATTAATAAAATTTAGAGGGGGAGGAGATCTATTAGGATTGAAGATGCCTTGTGACCAGATAGTTCTGATTCCATTCTGTAGGATGTAGTCTTCAATAATAACGAGAGGTATCTTTTATGCTGTAACTCAGCCTTGAGACCTCATTCAGCACCTCGCTCGGTCGGTGATCTGGGAGTCCAGGCATTGCAGTGGGGATGCACTGAGCACCTGCTGATGGGGGCTTCTGTGGGAGCCATGGCGGGGGCACACCAGTGATGCAGGCTGAAGTGAAACCTCTGTCTGCGTCCCTTCTGCTGAGGGAGCAGAAGACCATTTCTTTCTCTTTCTCTCTCATCATCCCCTTTTCCTCTTTAGCACCTGCAGTCTGTCCTCAGTAAAGTAACCTTCAACAGTAACTTGCACTCTCTGAGCTTCCATTTTTTTTTTTTGTAACTGTATCAATTGGGGATTTTAATCACTGCCTCAGAGAGTATGATGATAAAATATAAATGTCATTGACAGCGTAAAATCGGCATTAAAAAGAAAGGTATGACATTAGGACTCATTTATGCCAACATAACTTCAAAGAGATTTATTTTCCCAGTATCATATATAAATACACACATTACTGTTTTCTTTTAATGGCACTTTATAGTTACTTAAGATGTAAGAATTTATCAGCTGGGCATGGTGGCTCTCAACTGTAATCCCAGCACTCTGGGAAGCTGAGGCAGGCAGATCGCCTGAGGTCAGGAGTTCAAGACCAGCCTGGCCAACATGGTGAAACCCCATCTCTCTTAAAAATACAAAAATTTGCTGGGCATGGTGGCAAGCGCCTGTAATTCCACCTACCCAAGAGTCTAGGCAGGAGAATCACTTGAACCTGGGAGGCAGAGGTTGCAGTGAGCTGAGATTACGCCACTTCACTCCAGCCTGGGCGACAAGAATGAGACTTCATCTCAAAAAAAAGAATTTATCATCACAAAGTTTGGTCAAAATTGTGACTGCTATTACATTAGCATACCCTAGTTTGAAATTCAAGTAGTCCACCAATGTCAAATTCTCAATAAAAGGACTCAAAGCCTATGGTTTTTTTTACTTTATGAAGTAATCATTGAAGAACCAGGCATTCCATTCCTGTGGTAAGGCACCAGGCAGAGTGCTGTCTGTCTTGTGTGGCACTTTGAACAGATCTAATGGGCTCAGTACTGACAGCTGAAGGGCAAACTGTATAAGGATGGTTTCATCAAGGAGTACAACCTTACTCATATTTAGGAGAGAGGCAAGATCTTATTGGTTCAACTGACAAACGACCTCATTAAAATCTTCTAATAGAAAGTGGCCATGGTTTGAATTTTGGGTGTTACCCAGAAAACCTTCATCTATGAAGGGCACATCATTGTGATTTCCAAGTCATCTTTTGATGAGATATTCATATCCAAAGGTCACTCTATAAATACATCTTTTCCTTTCTTAGGATCTGTCTGGCTCCATTGATGACCTCCCCACGGGAACAGAAGCAACTTTGAGCTCAGCAGTCAGCGCATCCGGGTCCACGAGCAGCCAAGGGGATCAGAGCAACCCGGCGCAGTCACCTTTCTCCCCACATGCATCCCCTCATCTCTCCAGCATCCCAGGGGGCCCGTCTCCCTCTCCTGTCGGCTCTCCTGTAGGAAGCAACCAGTCTCGATCTGGCCCAATCTCTCCTGCAAGTATCCCAGGTATTTACTTTCCTGATAATTATCGTTTTGCTTCGTGATAAAGACAGATCTCACGTTCATCAGCAGCACCTCACATTTAATTGCTTTACTATCTAAAAACCTAGTGACCACCTATTAAGAGTATAACTGAATTCTCAGCAAGGCATACAAGAGTCCCAGCTCCTAACGATATTCAACAGGTGAATATAACTTCTCTTTTCATAAAACGACCAATTACTTTATTTTCAATTTGCATGTTTACCTAACTTCTTCCAGAAGCAGGATATTATGTATCCTCTTAGCGTATGTTTTATAATGATCCTGTTACATCAGATTTTCTGTTGATGAGTGCCACGAAAGTGAGATCGTTGATGAGGATTGGTCTTACATTTGTGTGTTTTTGATACTTGCCACAGCATATATTTTCTAGAACATTTCTACAGTCTGTACTTGCCAGTGTCTGATCACATGCAGACAGTGGGTACTTCCAGGGCGTGCTGAGGCATTCTTACTGATACAAACTGATGCCTTCTGTTTGATACAAGGAGTCCCTATGCTGGTTCAGTTCTTTCAGTTATGCATCATCTCTCTCTTCTGCTTCCTTTTTATGTTCTTGAGGTTGTTTATTTATTTGGCTGTTTATTTGTCCGTTACTTCATCCTCATCCAGATTTCTTACAAACTTCATCCATTCAGGTCTACTACGCAGCTAGCTTTCCTTTATCACCAAACCAGATCATTTATTCTATCTTTCCAAAATCATGGGTGTTAGTTTCAGTGCTTTTTAAAATTTCACCTCATATATTTAAAAAAAAAGTGTATTGTGGAATGTTTAGAATGTTACACATACCTGTCTCTAAATAAAAGAACATATATAGCACACTAATTATGAAACATAGCTATCAAATGAATAGTCATGAATTCACCATCTGGTTTAAGAATTGTAGTATCTACCTGTTTATTCCTTCCTGATCTCAAGCTCTATACCTCCCCCTCACTTCAAATATCCTTTGAACCTTTTAAAAAAATTTTTTCTTTTGGTTTTTTGGTATTTGGGGGTTTTTTTGGTAAGAATTTTATTACAAACATTCATAGAGTATGTATTGTTAGTTTTATTTAGTTTTTAGCTTTACAGAAATGTATTATATTTGGAATGACTAATTTATCATCCAAGTTGAGACACTTCTGTGCATGCAAAGGGCTTCTGTTAACAATTACAGTAGGACAGCAGCATAAACCAGAAGGTCCTGGGCAGATCAGGTAATGTGGTCACCCCACTCATAGTGTATGCTACAGTGTGCTTTTGTAAACTAAACGTTATGTTTCTAAGATTCATCTGTGATTTGTTCAGTGCATTTTGATTAAGGCATTTTGATGTTACCTTTCTTTCAAAAATATTTGTCCTCATAGTGGTTATAATAAAACCTGGACTTATTTGCTGCTTTTGACTTTTTAAAGCTATGAATTCTCTATAGTCCAGAATTTTAAAGACAGTTTTTGATGTTGAGATGGTTTGTAAGGTGTCACCTACCTAAATGTTGGAAAGTTATATGTAAAACTGCATTACTCAAAGAGCTCACTCTTTCATTCTAAATCGAGTCAAAAGGGCTTTGTGTAAAAACCTAAATGAAAACTTTCTTGAGGTATAAAGATATGATCATTTAAAATTTTAAATTCCTGACATGAGTAGTTAACTATCTGAAGATTGTCATACATGTCTGCATTTCAAATGGGGATTTCTAAACTTATATTTTCATGGTTTGGATTTTGATGCGATAAAGAACATAAAAGTGAACATAAGAGCTCACTTTGGGCATGTGATCCTGGGTATGGTATCATATATTAAATTATATAGTATTTTACAGAGAAGGTAGCTCAGCAAATTTAACTGGCCTCAGAGTCTGTGGTTTAGTTGGTTTGCACAGAGTAAAAGCTGGTAAGTGGGCTAGACAGTGTCACAAAGGATGACCATCCTTTTTTATTTTTTAATTTAGTTTAATTTTTATTATACTTTAAGTTCTGGGGTACATGTGCAAAACGTGCAGATTTGTTACATAGGTATACACGTGCTATGGTGGTTTGCTGCATCCATCCCCCTGTCATCTGCATTAGTATTTCTCCTAATTCTATCCCTCCCCTACCCCTCCCACTCCCTGCTATCCCTCCCCTAGCTCTTCACCACCCCCAACAGGCCCCGGTGTGTGATATTCCCTTCCCTATGTCCATGTGTTCTCATTGTTCAACACCCACTTATGAGTGAGAACATGTGGTGTTTGGTTTTCTGTTTTTGTGTCAGTTTGCTGAGAATGATGGTTTCCAGCTTCATCCATGTCCCTGCACAGGACATGAACTCATCCTTTTTTATGGCTGCATAGTATTCCATGGTATATATATGCCATATTTCCTTTATTCAGTCTATCATTGATGAAGGATGGTCATTCTTCACAGTAACTGCAGATGCCTGCGGGCAGAGAGGACAAGGACCTTACTACCATTTCTCCCTGCTAACTCCTTTTTTAATAGAAAACTTTCCACTTTCTTGGATATGTCATTTAAAGTGTTTAGTTTGTTTTTTAAACTTGTGTCAGAAACGCTAACCGCCATATTGCTTCACTGTTCTTTTACAAGTCAGCCCCTCGGTAGCCAACATCTATATGGTGCTTGGTAAAGCTTGTCGATGAAATTTAGTACCGGGAAGAAATTAGGCAGCAAAAGCTCCGCCTGTTTTTGGTAGCATATTCTTCAAGTAAATTCTTAACTGTCTTTGATAAGTGTGAAGCTACGTGGGATCAGATTATATAAATATGACAAATGAACATTTCTTAGTGTATTCTCCATGGAGTCGCCTCTTAAAAAATCTGATAAGCAATTTGGGCATTCACCTTTCTCCCAAGTGGAATTACAAACATTTGAACTGGGTGGACTTTCATAATTTTCTGATACTAGCCACATAGCCTTGAAGAAGCTTCTAAGCCTTTCCGTGCCTCAGTTTCTGCATCTGTATGGATGATATAACCCCACCTCATAGGGGAAATGCGAAGATTAAATGTGTCACTGCACATGAGATAGGTACATGGCGAGCACTCAGTGCTTGCTGATTCTTAAAATTGTTAGGTTCTCCATTATGGGTCTTATTCAAACTGAGACCTGGGTGCCTGTCTGTGACAATTACTGTCCAGAGCAGTACAGCTGATTTAGGCAGCAGGTCTTCTGGTTCTTAAGCCAGTGGTGTTTTTACACAATTCAGAAGACATGTATGTTCCCAGTGGTGACCTGCTGTGTTTGCGGAGGTAGTTCAGTAGGACTGCTAGAGCTAGCCACGAAAGCATAATGCATTTTCACAAAGTTGAACTCAGTTCTTTCTTCTAGGGAAAAAAAAAAAGGTCCATGCTGCTCTTCTTGGGGGTTGGGCCTGGGAAGGTTAAGATGAAGACCAGAAAATAAGAGAGAAATGACTGTACCCCAGAGATTAACGGAATTCTTACTGGTGTCTCCACACATGAAAATTTGAGCTGGACACTTCAACGCGCTTCACTCAGATCCTAGGCAAACTGGTTTATGCTAGATAGCCTGCCTGCTACGCAGAGAAGTTAACAATGGGCGCAGTATAAACTCCTGGATGATTTTCCCTCTTTTTGCCTAAATGGAGGCCAACTGTGAGCAGCTCTTTTTGCTCAGTGGCCCCCGCCAGGGCTCCTGTACACACTTCAACAGGTTGCTCATTGCACAGGATCTGAATGGGGTTGACCTGCCCTCTGTGGGAAGGGGCACCATTTTCTCATTCATGCAGAGGAGCCAGGTTACTCTCAGCAACCTTGTCCTAGACCTTGGGGGAATAGTCCGTGGCTTGAGTCCAGGTATTACCCATTTCTCTTCTGTCTGTTCCCACAGCTAAGCCTAGGGGCACTCACATATCAGTTTTTTTTGATAACTGTTCATCAAACATTTTATATGCAGCTGTTTTAATGGAATTTGCTCAAAACTCATCACAGGTTTTTGTTGGAGAAAAAAACGATCATCTTCTATTTCCATTTCTTTCCACCTAGGCACCCTGTCCTGTTTAATTTTTTAAATCATTTCCCTGAGATTCATATCCTTATTCTCTGAGAAATATTAAATATATTGAGTTATCTGACTTGGATTATATTATGTATTTCTGTGAACTTGGTCATAGGTAATAAAACCACATTTTGGAGTCGATCATAGTGTTGGTCTTTGCTTTTTGTTTTATATTTACTGTTACCTAAATCCAAATACACCTTCCTTTAGAGAATAATTAGGCCCATTTCCCTCCTCCTTTTCCCATATTTAAATTGCGTGGATCTATACATTAGATCCCAGGCTCATACACAGTCCACCTTCCTTTAGAGAATAATTAGGCCCATTTCCCTCCTCCTTTTCCCATATTTAAATTATGTGGATCTATACATTAGATCCCAGACTCATACACAGTCCACCTTCCTCTGGTTCTGAGTCTGCCAGTGAACTGCGCATGTCATGCAGAGATGGCATGCTCTCCCAGGCATGATACTCAAACTGTTGAGTATCTGTTAGGAATTTCCCTTTATTTTTATACATGTAGCCTTTTGTTTTCTTCCTCTCCCCTTCCTTCCTCTCATTCCCCGCACTGACTTGTGTCTGACCCCTCTTCTCTCCTGTTACCTCCTGCTGTATCTCGCCACCTCCTCTTCATGTCTCACAGACTGGCTCTTTCAATCACTGTCTCTCTAACAAGTCATTGTAAAATGTGCAGCTGTTATGTAGCTGATAGCTGGGATGAAGTGAAGCCAAAATGTTGCAGGGGGTTCTTCCTGATGTTGCTCTCCTAGGATTTGTTGAAAAAGAACAATCATTTTTCTCCGTCTCTACCCTGCTAAATGTAATTGACAGCTAATGAGAAGTATCACAGAGGTAGATACACAAACCCCAGTAAAGCATCCCAAATGGCTGATGGTGTTTCTTGCCTGTTAAAATGTTCCTCCACCCACTGCAGATTTGCCCTCCTACCTTGCTGCCTCACAAACATTGTGAGTGTCATGGGAACCACTGCTATGATACCCTGGTACCACACTGCCCTGCCGCACCCCTGACCCAGCAGGGCTCTACCACATGCATTCTTTGGAGAAGCAGGATGGAGGTTTTTTATGTTAGGTAGCCACATGGATTGTCTCTTTTTGCTTGCACATTCTTTTTGTTTGCAGTTCCAGCGTCGCAACTCTCTATAGTTAGAAGGTAAAGAATTCAGACCTGCTTATTGAACCTAAACAAGCATTTAGAGCAGTAACACAGACGCTGTATAGTTCCCTCCACAGCCATTATAAATTTCCTCGTTTGTTACTTATTCTCTCTCTCCTTCATACTGATGTATTTATATTTAGAGACAGAAATGAAATAGCTCCATCTCTGTAATAGGCAGTGTGTATTCATATAGTGTATATTTAAATTAAGCAGATGTAATGTCAGGTACAGTTAATTCTGAAATGTGTGACATTGGACGTTATGCTGGTATTTCAGTAAATGATCCCATCACGTTGCACTTAGGCTGCTTCTTGGGTTACGTCCCAGCGTTTTTCACTTTGCTGTAAGGAGGACTGCCGGGTTTTGGACGTACTGAACAGGTCTTCAGTCTTACACTGGGCCTGATTGCCCCTAATGCATGGTGGAAGCTGACTCAGCACAGCATCCGAATGCACTGCTGTTGCCAGAAAATTCTGCGGATGTTAATTTCACTCATCTTGCCTCCAGAGCCCGCCATTCCAGTTTACTAACAAAGCAAAATGTAAATAAGCCAAACTTTAAAATTTTTTATTTTATTGGCCAAAGGCTTGTGTCAGCTTTTCCTCCGTGTGCTGTGAGCAGCGACAGTGTTTAAATGTTGAAGAGAGGGAGCACGCCATCGGGGTGAGGAATGGACAGGTAGGTGTTAACTGTTCATAGCCTGGCTGGCACTCTTGTTTATAAAACTCAGTTCATCTGTTTTATTAATGAAGATCTAAGGGCAGTAACTGAAAATTCCTGAATAGACTTTTCCCCATTCTTTTTTTTGGCATTAGGCATTTGGCATTTGTGCCAAGTCCATTGTAAGTAGAGTTAAGTCGCTTTGATCTGGCAGTAGAAGGCCACTGATCATAAGAGATTAGGATCAAAAATACAAAATTAGGTCTTCATGCTAGCACATAATGAGTAGCTGTTTGTATCATGGCTATTGTTCTTCTTGCGTGGTACTAGGTGAGACTAATCAAAGGCAACCTCATCCTAGCTATCGTAGAAACAAACAAAATGGAGTTGCATCAGATAAGAAAGTAGAGCCCCCTTTATTTTTCATTTCATGCTTTGCTGTTTGGAGCCACTCGCCTGCCACCTGGCTTCTCAGCAGACTGCCCGCTGGCTGGCTGGGCGTGAGGCATGGGTCAAGGCAGCTTCAGAGCTCAGACTGTGAAGCCAGGAGGCCTGGGTTGGGAGGAATGTCACTCACCTTCCAGGAGCCGCCTTCCCAGCGCCCGTCTTTTTGTACTGATACCTCCCCTCGCCTACTCCCTCTCCAGTCCACTGCACTCCCCACTATCCCCGTGATCACCTCTGCATGGGTCCCTCCCGCTGGGGTGGCTGCCTCCAGGAGCCCCACAACAGTGCACAGCATGTGGTACCCCGCACCCCTCTGCTAATGTGAGCTCCTACCCAGTGAATAACTTCAGTCTCTGTCCTTTGAAAAGGATGACAGGTGTGTCGAGCCCCACGAAGTGAGTTGGCCAGAGCCCATCCTCCTACTCCACAAAGCTCCAGCTCCTTCATAGTGAGCCTGATCTCCGCCTCTTTATCCCGGCCATTCCTAGATGGTGAGAGATGTATCCAGCATACCAACCAGCCGTGATGAATCTGTGCACCTCAGGAAAAGCTCAGACACAAAAAGCATGAGTTCTAGAAAGGGCGCCCCATGTTCGATTAAATATGGAAAAGAACTCTTTGGAAGCACAGGGTGTATTTAGAGCTCTTCTGTGTAAGCGCTCACCCAGTCCTACCCCTTCAGCACGTAGATTTCTCTACAAGCCGATATAGCTGCAGATACAAACAAGAAGATATTCTGGTCAAAAAACTAATTTTCTTACTTAATTTGACATTCAAACAAGAAGAATCTGGAAGGATGCTATAATGGGAAAGAGAAAAATGAATCTCAGTGAGGACTTAGTCATAGGCCAGAGTGAACAGGAAGGATTCCAGTGAGAGGAAATGAAAGCTCCTGGTCTAATTTGTCAAGATTAGTACCTATCAGATGAACGACGGAGGATGCAAACCAGCGTCTCTTTCGTTTCACCCGTTTTCCCTGGAGTTTTAGCTCTCTTAGGGCTCAAGCCCATCCTAAGTAAATAAACTTTCTACTTTTTAATGTGGCCTTAATAAAACTCTGGGTAAAAAGCATGAGTTTATTTCTCTGTGTAAATGGCTCTTAGCCAGTGTCCATTCATAACGTTAGCAGTAGACCCTCTAAAATGGCATTTCGCATACTGACAGACATTTTTTATTTCAAAGTCTGCATAATCACCTTACCTAATAATCTTATTTTAAAATAACTGTCAAATGTTCTTTTTGGCTTCTCTGGAGGTGGAAATCCTGCAACAGCTTGTTGCAAGGAAGATGCATGCTGCTTATTGGCAAGCTGAGAAGGAAAAAAAAAATTAACACAAAATGCTGTTGATATATCCATGTTTTTAATCTGTGGCAGCACAGAAAACCAATTCAGCAGTTCTACAAAGCAAAGAGAACTTAACGCCAGTCTTTTTTTCTCCCTGACAAAGTAAAATATTTGGGTGTTATGCAAAACTATTTCCATTCCCTTCCAAATGCTGCCTAGCAATAGTTAAGAAAGCAAATTGACTATTTTGTCTTTTTGAGAGGTGGGGTTGCATCTCCATATGGCTTAGTTATTGATGGTATGATACAGAACCTCCCACTTTAAGATAATGGCTTTAAAATTCAGGCCAAGATCCTGGTTATGGACACTCAGCAAGTCCATGGATCATGAGTATTGTCAGTGCTGTTTGTAAAGACCAGATTCCTCATTGCTGTTTGGCCGCCAGGGCCTTGCATTTGAAGAACCGCCCCATTGTTCTGAGCTACTCTTTTCCTTCAGACATCACTCCAGAAAAAATGCATAGTACTAGAGTCAAGATGCCCCTAAAGTTGATTTCACAGACTTCTGGTATATCACCGTGTTTCCAAATCAGGTATTCTGATAGATGGGGAATGAGTATCCTTTTTTCAGCAGCAAAAATCTTTTCAATCTTTCATTCCAACAAACTACAAATTAATTAAGCCTTTCCCCCTTTTTTCTCCCACATTCAGCAATACTGGCCAGGCATGGTGGCTCACGCCTGTAGTCCCAGCACTTTGGAAGGCCGAGGCAGGCAGATCACGAGGTCATGAGATTAAGACCAGCCTGGCCTACATGGTGGAACCCCATCTCTACTAAAAATACAAAAAAATTAGCTGGGTGTGGTGACATGCACCTGTAGTCCCAGCTACCCAGGAGGCTGAGGCAGGAGAATTGCTTGAACCCAGGAGACGGAGGTTGCAGTGAGCCGAGATCATGCCACTGCACTTCAGCCTGGCGCCTGGCGATGAAGCAAAACTCTGTCTCAAAAAAAAAAAACTAGAAATTTCTCCAAATACACACTTAGTTTTGCTCCCTCTCTTAATTAAAAAAAAGTTGGGTAATTCAGTTTAAATTCTCCGATTCATATCTATTCCTTTTCTCTATTCTTCTGTATATGAAAATACAAGAAAGCCTGTGTCACCAAGGCAATATTATGTGCCTTTCTCTTGCTCAGCAATCTCAGCCATGACTCATGTGTTTTCATGGTTGGTCTGATGGTCCACTCCCACTTCTCCATGACTTTTTTGCATTGTTCACTGGAGAAGCACTTCAGACACCTTGTTCTCTGTTTTCACTCCTGAGCGGAGTAGGCTGTCCCTGCTCTGAACCTGTGCTCAGCTGAGTGTCACTGTGTCTGGACTCTGCTTGTGCTGCCTCTGCAGAAATGCTGTTGGCATTGACCTGCTGCCTTCGGCCTTCACTGAGGAGGAGGATGCAGAATGGAGGGGTACCAAAGCTTTTATGAACTAATTTTAGCCTAGAAGTAAAAAGTTTCAAAAATCACTTGAGTACATTTTGGGAAATGGTGGTAAAACACATAGTATTTTGGAGTCAAGATGCCCCTAAAGTTGATTTCACAAACTTCTGGTATATCACCATGTTTCCTAAAAGAGAATAAGTAGCAATTGTAGAAGGAACAAAACCATTTTATAGAGAGTGTTAGGCTTCTTTCCAATCTCCTGATAACCCTGGAGCCAGGATTATTATGATGTGTTGATTGATTATAGCCGTTAAGGCTCTTACCAGTCAGTTTCTTCGCTTATTCTCAATTCACACACTTGCACCTTTGATTTCTCTTCCATAACAGGGTGATATGGGTTGTCACTGACTAATGAAGAACAGAATTGGTTTCGGCATCAGACAAACGGAATGCCCTCACCAATCCTGAAATGCATTAATCTTTCATAATCCACATCTGCATGTTTATAAATGATATAACCAGGAATCGTTAATGTTGATATTCTCCCTTCCAAACAGAAAGTGACATAGGAGTTTGTACTTGCAAACTGCACTAAATGCGTAAAACTGAATGCCAAGAGCGTGACCTTGCTGAGGATGCCAAATATATTACTTCATTTGATGGTTTTAGGAAAGTAGCGTGTTGCACTTTGGCTGCTGGATGCACCCTGTGGACACTAACTAGCTCAGTTGTTCATTTCCCTTCCTTTCTTATTTTATTATCCTCTTCTGTCATGAAGAGGCACTGAGTGTATGTTATGCTGCAGGCATAGTAAGTGGGGTAAACGCACCGAACATAAACTGCAAAAGGTCCTGTCCTCATGAAACTTAAATTCTAGTGGGAAAGGCAGGAAATACATAAATAACTGCATACTTGATTGTCAGGTAGTCGGGGAAAAATCGAGTGACTTCTTTAGATAGCAGTGGCTAGTTAGGGAAGATGTCTCTCTTAGAAGTTGATACTTCAACAAGAGAAGTGAAGGAAAAGCAGGGGCAAGCCATGCGAGCATCTGGGAAAGAACATCCAGTCAGGGAAAGGAGCAAACTCAAAGGCCCTGAGTTAGTCTTGTGCTAATGTGCCGGGCGGGGAACACCAGGAAGTCAGTGTAGCCGAAGCATGGTGGTCACGGGCGGTGGAGCAGAAAGGGTGGGCACTTAGATTAGAGAGGAGCTAACGGCTTTGTAGGTTATGATTGTAATTGAGGAGTTTAAGTGTGATGTGAACCTTCTGGAAGGCTGGGAAGGCAGGGACATGATCCTGTTGAGGGTTTAGGAGGCTCACAGTGGCTGCTAAGTGGACAGGATGCTGCAGGGGAAGGGGGAAGCAGGGACACCAGAGGCTCCTGCAGTAGCGGCAGGGAGGTTTGATTGCCACTTGGTTGTACACATGGCAGGGGTAGCAGCAGAAGGTGTTTGGCCGAAGGAATTGCTAAAATGGTGGTTCTGAATAGAAGACAGAGGAACACGTTTTTGTTGGGGAATCAAGAGTTTGGGTTAAACATACTGTATTTGAGATTCCCACTCGCATCCTAAGGGAGATTTTGAATGGACTCAGGTAGGATTTTGGTGGGAAAAATAAGTTTGTGAGGCATTAGGGTTCAGGACGAGGTCCCCTGGGCACCCAGCCCGCCTCAGCGTCATTTGGGGGGCTTGTGATTCAGTAGTTGTGGGGTGGAGCCCGGAAACTTGCATTTCCAATAATTTCTAGCTCTGCTGAAGCTACTGGTCTGGGAAGTCCTGACCTAGAGAGTGAGTGAAGGTCAGCGGACAGCAGCACATGCCACATAGCACACCTGGGAAAGCCCGATGCCAGCCCAGCCCCAGAGATGCTGACCTCATTGGTCTGACGCACGGTATTTCGTCAGTACTTTTTTAAAGCTCTCCAGGTGGTGATTATGTGCAGCCAAGGCTGAGGATCACTGCGAGAAGAATTCTTTTTTTTTTTGAGACGGAGTTTCGCTCTTGTTACCCAGGCTGGAGTGCAATGGCGCGATCTCGGCTCACCGCAACCTCCGCCTCCTGGGTTCAGGCAATTCTCCTGCCTCAGCCTCCCGAGTAGCTGGGATTACAGGCACGCGCCACCACGCCCAGCTAATGTTTTGTATTTTTAGTAGAGACGGGGTTTCACCATGTTGACCAGGATGGTCTCGATTTCTTGACCTCGTGATTCACCTGCCTCGGCCTCCCAAAGTGCTGGGATTACAGGCGTGAGCCACCGCGCCCGGCTGTGAGAAGAATTCTGAGACAACCTCGGGGTACCCCAAAATGTAGAGACTGTAAAAGAGAAATGGAAGAAGAAATGTTTTCTAGAATATGGAAGAGAGCACCTGTGTCCAAGGCAGCTTCGCACTTGCTCAGCGTTCCAGAAGGAGCTTGGTTTCCAGTTATGGGCACATCTATTTCTCACAGAAACGTTTAAGGATAAATAACTCATTTTTTAAGGCGGCATAGTGCCGGGTGTTTTGTTTTTCTTTTCTTTTTTTTTTTTTTCCTGACCTTTCTAGAACTAGATTTGGTTCAGTTGAAAGTAATATTACAGAAAAAATTATTGTGCAAAATTACTGTTGTATTCTCATGTCCAATTCAGCTACCAGTGGACTCCCTCCGTTCCCAGTTGTTCCTTTAAGTTCATTTCGCGTGAAGTCTAAGGATCATGTCATTTAAATTCTATTTGAGAAAAGGCAAAAAACATATCCTATTTTAAAAGAACCAAACCCCAGTGTATATATATTTTTGCTGCTTGTTTGTTTTTAATTTGGCCTTGTTGCTTTTTCTTAGAAGCAGCTGGAAGAACTAGTTCAGAATTCCCTGTTTCTATACCACTAACCAGATCTTTGCCCCTAGAGCTGCATAAAAGAATAATGTTATCTATCCTTTCTGCCTGGAATGTCCATCCCACCCTTTATGCAGCCCAGCAAACTCCTACTTATGCATCAAGACCCCACTAAACAGCCTTTCCCTTCAGGAAGTCCTTGCTGAACCCTGCAGCCCTGGAGTTCAGCTCTCCCTCGGGCTGCCCCAGCTGCCTGAGCCCTTGGCGGGGCTCTCTTCTTTTTGTCCCCAGTGCCAAGAACATTGCCTGACAAGTAGCGCTGTTCAGTACACGTGGGCCAAATTAAAGAGCTCACAGTTCTCTTAGAAAAACGGAAATTCAAGAGAAAAGAGTTTGGAAATTGGTGACTTACGTATCCTTTCTCCTGTGGGCTCGGAGCCGTGTTTCCGCCTTTGCATTTCACCCTCTATGGGATCATCCTTTTTTCCTCCGTCCTGAAAGCGACTTCATTGCGGCAGATGCCTTTCACAAGTGCGCTTGCCAAATATTGAGTCCAATCTGAAGGAGCGATGAAGAATACTTGAGGTCGTGCTCGAGAACCTTCCTCTCCACATTGCTGCAATCAGAGGTTCTGTGGCCTGAGCCCTCCTGTCCCCTGGCAGAGCTTTGCCATGCCCGGGCTGGCACTGCTTCTGTCAGTTTACTCCTGAGCTGCAGGTCCCTGAGGGTGTCCGCTGCCTCCTGCCTGGGCCCTGTAGTTTTAGCCTCGTGCTGGAGAGATCTGCTCTCCCCAACCCCCAGCAACCTCCCAAGCCCAGCACTGTTAAAAAGGAGTTTGGTTATTGATTAATCCGGGTTTCATTGTGCAACTAACTCTTCTTCTCTTGAAAAAGCACTTATTTACCCAAATGTATTAATATGTCATGCTGTGAATTGTCATATCGAAGCAAGTTAAGCAGGTGCTGATTTCTGTTAAATATACGTTACGAAGTGCTGATTTATACCCCTTAGATCCTGGAGATTTCACTCAGAAGCCTTGGGTTGTTTTTGGGTTTTGTTTTAAGTTTTTCAGAATGGTGCTTTTAGCTGTCTGCTTCTTTACTTTTAATGTAGTTTTATACCAAGGATCTTAAGTTTTATCATGAAAACAAGCTGTCATTACTTAGTGTAATCACAAATGCAATGAATTTTTAAACTCTTTAAAAAAAGTGCATTATTTTAGTACATAAATGGACACTTAATTCTATATCTAAATGGAAAATTTACAGAAACCATGCCACCTATATATAGTACCAGTGTTTTATCTGTTGGTCTCAGTGTTATACATTCTGTGTTATTCTCCTCAGATTCCAATATTCAGTTCCCAAACTCTGTATTTTTCCCTCTGCCTTCTCACATCCAGAAGCAGCGTAAAGATGCCTGTTGACTGGCCACGTGTGCCACTACCTTTTGGTCTGGAAAACACGGTCCCTCATACCTGCAGGGCATAGCAAGTGCTCACATGACATATTCTCTTTTAGATGCAAAACGACTCCAAGGGGGTGAGCATCCGCGTGTGGCACTTTTCGTAGCCAGCCACCCATGTTTACAGGCAGAGTTGTCACGAAGTGTTGCAACCCAGAATGAGGAATTGGTGACAAGAGAGGATGGAGGCGAGTGAAACTTTTATTAAAGGCAAGTGCCTTGGCTTGAAAAAGGCCTGTCTCTATCCGGCAGCATAGAGCAGCCATCAAGTGGAAGAAAGGGAGCAGGCAGGCGCCTCGGCTAATCTTTCTCCTGGGGTCCCAGGTGGACAAATTGGCAACCCCGTTCACAGCTTTTTTTCTTCACCCCTTTGTATCATAAGAACTGCTAATCGGATCCATGCTGCTGCAACTGTGGTTAGTTATTAGCAGAATAAAAGCAGATTTCTTCAAAAGAACGGGTGGGGGAAACGACTATACAAAATTGCAAGGTTGTTAGAATCTTAAATGCACAGCAGTCGATTTTTCCCCTTACTCTGAATTAGACGATGAATACAAGTCTTTCATCTGTCACTATACCCATTTCTTCAGAAGGCAGCCAAATATTAAGCTTCTCAAACAAAAAAGGAATCTTAGAAAGAGGAAAAATATTGAAGAGGAATAAGAATGGGTAAGAGAAGGGAAAAATTGGGTTTTGTTTTTATTAATTTGCCCTGGTGAGAAAAATAGAAACCGCCCGCTCTACCCGGTGTTGCCCCCTGCCTCTTACCTTACATCAAAGCGCGGATTAGAGAGAATAGAGCTGGTGGCTGTTGCATTTTATGACTGGTGTTCTGCCTGAGGAAAGTTCAGAACCTACCTCTTTGCTTACAGATAGCAGAGCGCTATGGATCTGGATTTCCTGGGGAAGGCCAGGCTGGCTCTGCCATACCCAGTGTGCACAGTAGACCTTTCCCTCCACAAGTGGGTTTTCCCATGCCTGATAGACCTGGGAGTTGTATGCCTGAGCTTTAAAGCTATTGCAGGGGGTGTTCGGATGAGAATGGCAGATTTTCAGCGTGGTAGTTTATATACTTAAGCACACCATGGACTTTCACAGCGGGTGCCTCCCGGATCCTCAGGATTCCCAAAGTGAAGCGCTTCCTGCTTTCAGCCAAGTCACATCTTTGGTCATCTTGCCTGTTTACTATTTCTGTCTTCACACCTGAAGTTAACTGAAGTTGAGAAGCTTTCCTTAAAGTTCCCTCTTTTATGTAATGGCTGTTTTATCCACGAAGAGGTAGTTTTTATCTACCTCCCCAGAGTTGGTCCTTAGTGGCATGGCAAGCACAGTGGGACCCAGGCTTATGAGCTTATGTCAGCTGCCACTCTGTGAGTCACACCTAAGTCAAATCCAAGGCACACGATATTCCCACACCTTCCAGGTCACTTAGCAGTCATCCAGACTTTTATGGTCCGTTTTAATAAGGAGAATCCAGTATATGTAAATCTTTTATGACTCCAGTTTATTTTTATTTATTTTTTTGTTTTGGAGATGAAGTCTCGCTCCGTCACCCTACCTGGAGTGCAGCAGTGTGATCTCAGCTCACTGCAACCTCCACCTCCTGGGTTTGAGTCTCCTGCCTCAGCCTCCCAAGTAGCAGGTTAACAGTTGCCCACCACCACGTTGTCACCAAGTGTTGGAACCCAGAATGAGGAATTTGTAGAGATGGGGTTTCACCTTGTTGCCAGGCTGGTCTCAAACTCCTGACCTCAAGTGATCTGCCTGCCTCAGCCTCCTAAAGTGCTAGGATTACAGGCATGAGCCATTGTGCTGGGCCACCTCCAGTTTGTCTTTAATCAAAGCTGTGGAGACTGAAATAGTCAAGTCTAGAAGTCCATGTGTCACTGTGTATCCTCTGACTTAACTTGTCCTTTGCCTTGCCAGAGGCTTTTCAGTTTCTCTGCCCCAAGTTCTCTGTGGAAAGGAATCTCCCCCAAAGGGATCTCGTGGATATCAGTGATCAGACTGTTAAACCAACTTCCATGTGAAAAATGTTATGTAGTTTTAGTACATTTAACTAATAAAGGTTTGAATGTATTATAGCAGGCTGAGTGAATAACGTTCTGTAAGTTGGTCTTTAAGGGTTTTTATGAGGGCATAATTCTTACGGAGACCGCCTCACATCCACTTCTGTTTTCTACCTGTTAGCTGATCGTCTTTTGTAGCTCTTCTATCTTCAAATCTAGCAGTGAGGTTTAGAGAAAGACTTGGAACCCTCAGACCACAGCAGGAAGAAGAGTTGAAAAGCTTAATCCTGCAGATTTTTGACAGTTTATTAGTTTGTTTAGAATAAAGGTATAGGGCCCTGTAAACAGTACGTGGGAACCGTCTTGTTCTTTCAAGTTCAGGAATTTTAAGTTTCCTCATTCCCTTAATGGCTCAGGAGTATCCAAGCCAGATAGCCTCTGAAGTGCCCATTTGTCTGTATTTTTAGGACCTAATGTCACATCAATAGTTTGTAATGGTTTGGATAAGGATTTAGGAGACTCTAGCCCGATTTTGAATGAACTTTTGAGCCATATGACATGAAAAGTTTCTCTCTCAAGGCAGAGGCTCAACTCCTTAAAGGTGAGAACACTAGTCACTGTGGTTCTGTGCTCTCACTTGAAAGGTAGGGAAGGACATTCCTTTCTGGTTTATACTGCTCTAATTGGAGATAGGATTTATTCACAACAAAGAATTGTGTTGACAGCCTGTCACAAAGATCTTCCCCACCCCCTGCCCTAATGTAGGACCTTTTGGTAAGGGTGAGATGACCCTATTAGAGACAGAGGCACACACCCCCATGCTGAAAAGTAGGAAGTGTTATAAGTTCACACTCGGGCACTTGAGATAAACTGTTAACCCTAAGCACTAAGTGGGAGCCTGAGCCCATTCTGTGTTTCAGTAGTTTGCCTGGAGCATATCGAAGTTGCTGTCAGTCAGCCTGCTTCTTCATTCCGAGAATAAGAGGGATTTTTTCCGTTCTTAAAGCAAGTGAAATAGAAAATACTGAACACGAGGATGCTATGTCCTAAATAACTTGTGGGTTTTCTAACTCATCTAAATAATTGCCTAAGACCAGGACATTTGATCAATGTATGAATTATCAGAAAACATATTTTTCATTTACGCCATTAGGTATTACACAGGTTTTTAAAGAAATGACCCATGAAATCCTTGTGCTGTATTGCAGAGCTGTACCATCTTATCACACTCCAGTTTCTCTCTTTCTTTTTCTTTTTTTCTTTTTTGAGATGATGTTTTGCACTTATTGCCCAGGCTGGAGTGCAATGACACGATCTCGGCTCACTGCAACCTCTGTCTCCCGGGTTCAAGCGATTCTCCTGCCTCAGCCTCCCAAATAGCTGGGACTACAGGCATGGGCCACCACGCCCAGCTAATTTTGTATTTTCAGTAGAGATGGGGTTTCTCCATGTTGGTTAGGCTGGTCTCGAACTCCTGACCTCAGGTGATCTGCCTGCCATGGCCTCCCATAGTGCTGGGATTACAGGCATGAGCCACCGTGCCAGGCCCACACTCCAGTTTCTGACTAAGTTAGATAAGATGTACAGTGATTTCCACAGATATGGAGTCTACCATGCAACAACCAATGCTTTTTTTTTTTAATTGCATTTTAGGTTTTGGGGTACATGTGAAGAACTTGCAAGACTGCCAGTGCTGTCTCTTAACAAAATTATATTGTCATTTATCATGGTGGAAGGAAAGATCCTGACCAGTTTTTCATGTTTCAGAAATTAAAAGAGCAGCTAAATACAGCCCATAGTAAGAAGTTATAGTGTAATTACTAGCGGGTTTGGCCGAATGTAAGAAATATATCCTCCAGAAGATGGGTAAAGTCAGATGGTGGCAGGTGAAATCTGTATGCCACTGTAAAGATTTGAAAGAGAGCTGATTTCCATGAGGATGGACTAGAATAAAGCAACCCAGCATCTAGTTGTGGATGCAGCAGAAGTGCCTGTCAGGGAAGTACAGAATGCACATTACCGAAGTGGTGGTGTGGCAGTGCTTGGGTGCTGCAGTGTGTTCTTTACGTTTCTCACTAAAGTTAATGACGCCACTAAGAATTCTTGACCAGAAGAAGAATAATTCAATTGCTAATTGCTGGAAACTATGAAATACATATCGATTTTGTAGCACCATTCCTGGGAAGTAACTTGATTATGATAGAGTTATTTCAAAGTGGTTGGCAGCATTCCTCATTTCTTCTCAGAATTCAGCAACAACCACAGCAGTTGAATTCACATGAACTTAAGAATAGTAGGTCTTAACCCTCGCAACTGTCAACAGAGTTTATGAAGAGGACCCAAGCACTTGCCACTAAACACCTCGTGATCCCCGTGTATCCTAAGGATCCTTATTGAGGACAACTGGCCAACAAAATTGTCCAGGTTTCCACAATTAAACATGTCTTTTCATGTTAATTATAAAAAGCCAATCTTGAATTACTAATGGAAGAATATCATTTAGGACATTGCGCTCTATATAGTGAGATTTATTTATTTATTTATTTTACCTCATTTTGTATATTCAAGCTAACCATCTCCAATTTACCTGCAAACTTGTAAGACAAATAAATGTGTATTCTGGACAGTGTTCTCTCTTTAGCTCCTCCTTTATTCGCTTTTGCCAAGAGTCAACTAGCATAGGGAAATTAGAAGGATGGGATGGATTTTGGGCACTAAAACTGAAACCAAGTAGCATCTGTCATTCAGACTCCAGATTTGCTATCTTGACTAATTATGTCAATATTCCATCTCAGATTAACTAAATCTGTCTTAGGTTAGTTGGCTTTTTAGCTGTAATGATGTGAAAGGAAGGAATAATTTTTCTCTGGCCACTACGACTTTTGAAAAATGGAATTTCTGAGTATTTCTAAACCTAATAACACAGTATTATTTGAAAAGGGTTGAATGGTTTGTCAGAGTTGGTTGTGGTTCAGAGTCAGTGTTCTTGTTCTTTTTTGGAGGGGAGGGGGCGGAGTTTTGCTCTTGTTACCCAGGCTGGAGTGCAATGGCATGATCCCGGCTCACTGCAATTTCTGCCTCCTGGGTTCAGGCAATTCTCCTGCCTCCGCCTCCTGAGTAGCTGGGATTACAAGCACGCGCCACCATGCCCAGCTAATTTTTGTATTTTTAGTAGAGACAGGGTTTCACTATGTTGACCAGGGTGGTCTCAATCTCTTGACCTCGTGATCCACCTGCCTCGGCCTCCCAAAGTGCTGGGATTACAGGCTTGAGCCACCATGCCTGGCCCGTGTTCTTGTTCTTTTTGAGTTTCTAGAGTTATATTCTGTAGTAATGTAGAAAGGAATTATCCCCAGGGAATTTTAGCCTCAGTAAAGGATTAATGTGGGAATCCTGTTCATCTCATGTTTATTCTCTATCATCCCAGCACAGAAGTAGTAGCGTGTAATTTATGCAGTTGTATCTGATCAGCAGTTGATCTGATTTGTTGATTTGTTTTGGTCTGATCTGAAAGAGTTGGGAAAATACTACAAGTAATAATTTACCTAAACATGTACCTGCTAAGTGTACTTACCATTTAAGTCTCAGATCTGTGCTGTATTGAGTGCTAAGGAACCCAGTGCATTCTTAGATCTAGATTGCAGAGAACATAAACCAAGTTCTGTCACTAATATCTCTTTATGAAGGCTTCCTCTTTAAATACGGAAGAATGTGAGGTTGATATGTCAGTGTTGCTGTTATTAAATACTGCTTGATGTTTATTGGCTCTTTGAGCACGTATTTCTGAATGTTTCTTTACTGATACTGTCATTTAGAACAGGGATCACAGACTACCACCAGAGGACCAAATTCAGACAACCACCTGTTTTTGTAAATAAAGTTTTATTTATGCTATTTTGTTTTTGTATTGGCCGTGTGTACTTTTGAACTACAACAGCCGAGGTGAGTAGAAAACATATGGCCTGTGAAAACTAAAATATATACTATCCAGCAGTTTACAGAAAAAGTTTGCCTAATCCGGATCTAGAATAATAAGATAAAACTGCATGATCACAGATGAGTTATATAAAGATCTAATTATGTATTAATCTGAGCTTGGTTCCTGGAATAATCAGCCATACATTTTTTTTCAACAAATACTTATTGAATGCTTACTATATGCCTGATTCAAGAAATATAATATAGCAGGGAACCAAAGAGATGGAATTTTCTGTCCGTATGGAATGTACATTGTAGTCAGATGAGACAAACAATAAGCTAAATTAAATTAAGAACTATGGGGAATGTAGGCCAGGCACAGTGGCTCACACCTGTAATCCCAGCACTTTGGGAGGCTGAGGTGGGTGGATCACAAGGTCAGGAGATCGAGATCATCCTGGCCAACATGGTGAAACCCCATCTTTACTAAAAATACAAAAAAAAATAGCGAGGTGTGGTGGTGCAGGCCTGAAGTTCCAGCTGCTTGGGAGGCTGAGGCAGGAGAATTGCTTGAACCCAGGAGGCGGAGATTGCAGTGAGCCAAGATTGCACCACTGCTACAACCTGGGCGACAGTGCAAGACTCCGTCTCAAAAAAAAAAAAAAAACCTATGGGGAGTGTTAATACTTGTTAAAAACTTAAAACTTGGCAGAGTGCCCCACCATCTTGTTCTATGAGATATGCTAAGCTCTATGTCTCAGTCCACTGTACATTATACATTACTGGATGTGTGCTAATTTACCAAAATATATGTATTAACCACTTTTCCCCAATTCTGTTATATACTAAAATCCCAAAATTATGTTACTTAAATATTTAGTTTGGTGATTATCTTGATCTGTTCTTAAAAGCTATTTTTAATTCGAAAAAATTCTCCCAGAACCTCTCCCTAGTGTAAGATTCTAAAAAAATATTAGCAAACAGAATCTAACAGAACATTAAAAAATATACCCAAAGGATTATAAATCATTCTATTGTAAAGGCACACGCACACGTGTGTTTATTGTGGCACTGTTCACAATAGCAAAGACTTGGAACCAACCCAAATGCCCATTAGTGATAGACTGGATAAAGAAAATGTGGCACACGTACACCATGGAATACTCTTCAGCCATAAAAAAGGATGAGTTCATGTCCTTTGCAGGGATATGGGTGAAACTAGAAACATCATTCTCAGCAAACTGACATAAGAACAGAAAATCAAACACCACATGTTCTCTCTCATAAGTGGGTGTTGAATAACGAGAGCACACGGACACATCATGCACCAGGGCCTGTGGGGTAGGGGGCTAGGGGAGGAATAGCAGGGGGTGGGGGATTGGGGAGGGATAGCATTAGGAGAAATACCTAATGTGGATGACGGGGCAATGGATGCAGCAAACCACCACCATGGAACATGTGTACCTATGTAACAGACCTGCACGATCTGCACATGTACCCCAGAACTTAAAGTGTAATAAATAAGTCAAAAAAAAAGAAAATAGTGACCATAAGTGGCATTTATTCTAGAAATGCAAAGTTGGTTCAATGTTAACAACTGTATTATTAATATATACCATAAACATACATCTGATGGGGCGAAATCTCCTCTTTAACAAAACACCCAGTTACGATAAAAACACTCAAGGAAGTAGCAATGGAGAGATACACTCTCAACGTGGTAAAATGTATATGCTTCAGTTTCAGTTATGGAATAGGGAAGCTCTAGAGGCATTTCCACTAAGATCACAAATGAGGCAAGGATCATCACTATCTCCACTACTGTTCAATAATGTACTACAGATTTTAGCCGATGTAGTTAGGCAAGATAACTCAATTAAAGGCATAAGGATGAGTATAGGGGAAATAAAACTGTCTATTTACAGATGATATAATAGTATGCCTGGAAAACCCCAGAGAATCAATGACAGATTAGCAGTGAAAGAATTCATTTAATGCAGTATTAAGACATAAAATTAACATACAGAAAGCAGTAGTCTTTCTATACACAATAAACAGTTAAAAGATACATAATGGTGAAGAGAATCCCATTTACAGTAGCAACAAGGAAGATTACATGCTTAGGAAGAAAATGTGCAAACCCTGTAGGTACCTGAAAGAAACTAAAGACTTAAACCCATGAAAGGCGCCTCTTGTTCTTGGGTAGGATGAACTCAACAGTCATGAGTTCTCCTTAAGTTAGGATTTCAGTCCAATTACAGTGAAAACATTAGCCGTTTTATGTGGTTGGACAAGTTGATACTAAAGTTTATATAGAAAAACATGCAAGAAAACTTAGAAAACACTGAAAAAGAACAGGTGAGGTGCACTATTCTTACTGGACATTAAAACATGGTATAAAAGTACTAAAAGTAGTGTTTGCTGGTCAGTGGAATAGAAAAGGAAGTCCAGACAGACCGAATACATGTGAAAATGTATTAAATGACAAAGATGATATCTCAAGTCACTGGGCTAAGAATGGCTTTTTAAATAAATTGTGTTGGAATAATTGGGGAGCCATGTGCAAAGAGATGAAGTTAGATCCGTCCTGACATCAAGTAAACTGGAGGGAGATGAAAAAAACCATGCATGTGCTCAAAGAAAAGTAGGGTGAATTCCTCTTCAACCGTGGTGTAGAGAGAAGAGCTTCCTAGCTGTGACTCAAAATCCAAAGGCAATAAAAATAAAGACTGATAAATTTGACTACATTAAAAAAAAAATTCCACACAAAAGACACACAAAATTCCACTACAAAAGACACTAGCAAAACTAAAAGACAGCTGACAAATTAGGAGAAGATATTCATAACATATACCACGAAGGGCTACACTCTCTAATATATAAAGAACGCTTCAGAATTTTAGGGCAAATGATTAAGAACCTAAACAGAAAAATAGGAGAAATACTTGAACAAAAAATTCACAAAAAAAGATATTAAAATAGCCCTCACACACAAAAATGTAGTCAAACTCAGAATCAGGGAAGTACAAATTCAGAAATTGCAGGCACTACTTCTTATGTAAGACTAGTAAAAAATTTTTTTAACAACAACACATTCTGTTAGATTATGGAGAGACAGGCCCTTTAAACATTGCTTGTAGCCATATAAATTGGTACAAAGTTTCTGGAAGGAAATTTGGTAATTCAGGGAATTTTCCCTGAAGATAGACCCCAACAGTACAAAAATATATCCACAAAAGATTGGAAACTGTCTAAATGCTCATACACACAGGAGAGTGTTAAGTACACTATGGAGCACTCACACAAAGGGGTGCTGGGGAGCTGTTTTTAATATGGGGAAATGTTGCAAACTGATAGGAAGTACTTTCCAGGATAGCATGAAAAAGCAAAGCCCAAAAGATATGTAGGGGGTTGAAGCAGGAACCTGCATCCAGGAACAGAGCCCTTTGCTCCTCCCTCAGAATGAATGGAGGGAGATGTTTATGCCCAAGAAAAGCAGGATTTCGTTCAGCACTTCTCCCACATTGATAGGGTGCTGACTGAGGATGAGACGGGGCACCCAGAGACAGGAGATGCTATTGCCCAGCTCAAAGAGGTCCTGGAGCACAACGCCATTGGAGGCAAGTATCACCGGGCTTTGACGGTGCTAGTAGCGCTCCGGGAGCTGATGGAGCCAAGGAAACAGGATGCTGATAGTCTCCAGCGGGCCCTGACTATGGGCTGGTGTGTGGAACTGCTGCAAGCTTTCTTCCTGGTGACAGATGACATCATGGATTCATCCCTCACCCGCCGAGGACAGATCTGCTGGTATCAGAAGCCAGGCGTGGGTTTGGATGCCATCAATGATGCTATCCTTCTGGAAGCATGTATATACCGCCTGCTGAATCTCTACTGCCAGGAGCAGCCCTTTTACCTGAACCTGATCGAGCTCTTCCTGCAGAGTTCCTATCAGACTGAGATTGGGCAGACCCTGGACCTCATCACAGCCCCCCAGGGCAATGTGAATCTCGGCAGATTCACTGAAAAGAGGTACAAATCTATTGTCAAGTACAAGACAGCTTTCTACTCCTTCTACCTTACTGTAGCTGCAGCCATGTACATGGCAAGAAGGAGCATACCAATGCCAAGAAGATCCTGCTGGAGATGGGAGAGTTCTTTCAGATTCAGGATGATTACCTTGACCTCTTTGGGGATCCCAGTGTGACTGGCAAAGTTGGCACTGACATCCAGGACAACAAATGCAGTTGGCTGGTGGTCCAGTGTCTGTAACGGTCCACTCCGGAACAGCGCCAGATCCTGAAGGAAAATTACAGGCAGAAGGAGGCTGAGCAGGTGGCCCGGGTGAAGGCATTATATGAGGAGCTGGATCTGCTGGCCATGTTCTCGCAGTATGATGAAGACAGTTACAACCACATTATGGCTCTGATTGAACAGTACGCAGCACCCCTGCCCCCAGCCATCTTTCTGGGGCTTGCGCACAAAATCTACGAGAGGAAAAAGTGACATAGAGACTGCAAGAGTGGGGAGAGGAGGCTCTCAATAAATAAATTATTGTGTAAGAGAAAAAGATATGTAGGGTGTACTACAAACTTAGCAGCTTAAAACAAGGCGCATTCATTATCTCGGTTCCCCTGGCAGAGTGTTCAAGCACCTCTTAGCTGGGTCCTTGCTCAGGACCTGACAAGGCTGCAATCAAGATGTCGGGCAGCCTGCATCCTCATCTGGTGGCTTGACTGGAGAACCATCCCAGTTTCATTCAGATTGTGGCAGCTTCATTTCCTTGTGGTTGTTGGAGTGAGGTCCTAAAGATTCTGGAGGCCTTCCATGTTCCTGCCTTAGGCTCAGTTTACACCACAGAAGCCTAATTCCTAGAAGGTCTGAACCTGGTTTAAATGTCAGGCCCATTTGATTATTTCAAAGTCAGCTGATTAGGGAATTTAATTATATCTTCAAACTCCTTTTACATTTGCCATCTGACATAATTGCAGGAGTGACAGCCCATCACTTTCTTCACATTCTTTGGATGTAATCACAGGTTCTGCTCTCAGAAGGAGGGGATTACTCACTAGTGTTACTCATTGGCGGTCACTTGTGGGCGTGTCTGCCACAGTGAGTCCATGTGGATAGAAATAGTCTAATAAAGAAAAGATAAAAAAGATACCTCTTCTCACAATGGAATTCCAGTAACTAAATGTGGAAGAAAAAAAGGAAACAGAATCACCGGTAGCCGATAACACTGTAATAAATGTAAACAAGGTTTTCTATAGGATGCTGAAATTCATGCAGGTTTGAGGAGGCATAGGATTTGCATAGTCTCAAATTACCGTCCCAAAAATACTTACCAACTACAAAGGGAAAACGGATTGTACTGAAAAGGGTATGACATTTTTGTGGTATACTTCCTCAAATGCAAAACCTCATTTTAGTGATGAAAAAATAATATCAGAGCAAACCAAATTTAGGCACATTCTGTAAAATAACCGATCGGTACTCTTCAAAGAGGGCAAGGTCACAAAATAAAAGGAGGGACTGAGGTGCTTACCGACTGGAGGAGGCTAACAGGAAGTCACTAAATGCAATGTGGAATGATCCCAGAAAAAAGACATGGCGCAGAAAAATGGGTACAATTCAAATGAGGTCTTTAGGTAAGTTTCTCTTCTAGATAATTGCATTATGGTTACGTAAGATGTTAGCATTGGAGGAAGTGGGCTAAAGGATGTAAGGGAACTCCCTGCACTATTTTTGCAAGTTTTCCCTAAGTCTAAAATTAATTAAAAATAGAAGTATGGGTTTTGTTGTTGTTGTTGTTGTTGTTGTTGTTTTTGAGACGGAGTTTCGCTCTTGTTACCCAGGCTGGAGTGCAATGGTGCGATCTCGGCTCACTGTAACCTCCGCCTCCTGGGTTCAGGCGATTCTCCTGCCTCAGCCTCCTGAGTAGCTGGGATTACAGGCACGTGCCATCATGCCCAGCTAATTTTTTGTATCTTTAGTAGAGACAAGGTTTCACCATGTTGACCAGGATGGTCTTGATCTCTTGACCTCGTGAGCCACCGCGCCCGGCCCAAAAGTATGTTTTTAAAAAAATTATAGCATAGACTCAGGCTGATAATTTTCTGTCTGTAAAAGTAGAAATTCCGGTGACAGTCTTGCGCCAGAATTTTGCACATTGTTGTATATGTGGTCGTTGGAGAATACGTAAGTGTACAATGGTGGAACGTGTTCTGATTCATAGTATACTTGTATTTTTTCCATGGTGCTTATGTCATAATAGACATGGCTGAGGAAAGCACACACTATTTTAATGTTAAAGTGCCTTAGTAAGGTTGGTTGGTTCACTGCCTGACAGCATTCTCTTTAAAAATTATTTCTACACTTGGTTTGAAAGGTTTTACTTGTGACTGACACATGTCATATAAAAATCCTTAGTTCTGAAGGTGTTTGCTGAATTTGGTTGGTTTGGAGGGCTCGGAATTTTCTTCTTATATGGGCCGTGGTCACAAATGAGTCTTCTGTATCACTTTCTCAAACGCATTTTCTGAATTGTCATCTGCTCTGACAATGCTTAAACTACGCCTGTGGAAGATCAAGTTGTTTCTTAGTAACTAGAGTTACTAAATCCTAGTAACTATGACTTAGTAGTTATGAAACGATGGATAGAAAAATAGGGAGTAAAGGAAAATGAATGAGATGGTTTGGGTGAATCTGTATCATGATAAAGCTTTTGTTTCTCTAACAGAATGAATTTAATATGTGAATATTCTCATTGCCGTAAAGGGACATCTGTGTTAGAATTCCACCACACAACCAGCAGTGCTGCTTGGCTGTGGGTATTGGATGAATCATGGGATGCATTTCTTACAGCCTTTTTTATTTCTACTTCAGATATTGTGCATAAGAGCAGTGCCTCGGGCGTGCACCATCTGAGCCACGGTGCCCTGTGTTCACATAGAATTACTGTTTGTTTTTACTGTCATGAGTCTATGAATCCAGCCTGTCATGCAGAAGTGATCCTTATAATGTAAGCACTTACTGTCTTGCTGCAGCTGATTCCCCAGTGACATTTTAAAAAGTCAGTATTTGGCTGCAGAGTGCTTTAAATTTCTAAATGGACTATAGATCGGAAGCCTTAGGGTATTTCATAGGAAGCACGTGGCCCTGCAGTGAACACACAGCAACTTCTGTAGCTGTAGCCAAGTTGGTGACCAATATTTACCCTTGAAGTTGTTTTGGTTCAGAACTTTAAGTGTTTTTTAGTCTACGTTTAATTATTTGGTACTATACTAATTTACTCCAAATGTCTGAAACGAAATGGATACTTAATGAAGTCTATAATGTTTGTCCAGGTCTTTTATTCTACTAGGTATGGTTCTAATGTGAAAAGCGGCTTCTGGTGGTGACACAGTACACATTTCTCAGCGTCTGTAAATTCAGGTCTTTGGTTTTCACTTAATCTGAAAATGAGAGTAGCAGTTAAACACTCAGGAACACTCAGAAATACATTAACAAGTTTTACATTCTTCTCTAAAAGAACCCTAAGCCCCTGAAAACAATCATTTTATAGCAATATTTTAACAGCTATTTATATCTGTTACCTAAACTGAAAATCCTATTCCTGCCCCTCTGGCTGTCACAGATACACCATGATGAGACTTAGTAAAGAGCAATAGTCCCGAGAGATTCCGGGACTGTGTCCTGCCTGGCTTACAGAACCACAGACCCAGCTTATAGAACCACAAGAGGGTTGGTTATTGCACGTCATAAAAGACCAGGCTTTGTATTCAGTGTGTCCTGGCCTCCATGGGGGTGAATTGGCAGTGATCTTTAGGACACTGATTGTTTTCTCTATTCTTTGTGATTCTTTTGAATCTTCACATGACTGTGAAGCAGTGAGTCTGATGGGGTCAGAGCAGTTAGCCTGATCCAGCAGGGTCTCAGACCAGAGGACTATGCCTTGTGTGAGTGTATTTGTGTTTCCAGTTTACTGGAGCAAAGCGGGAGGGTAGAAGAGAAAATAGCATGGTTCTCATGTCATGAGAGCTAGTGCCTTGAGGACTGTGCTAAATTCAACTGTCTTTTTCATTCCATTATAATTTTAGGCTTAAAAATGCATCTAAACCTCTGAGCCAAAACGTGAGTTGAGATCATTAGCTACCTCCGATTTTTAAATTTCAAAATCTTGTCTCCTGTCTTCACATGACTCATTAGCTCTCTTTTATCAATATAGTAAGAAGTATCTTCCTTTAAATAATATTCCCAGATTATGATTTATTGTTTGTTATGCTAAGAGAGAGATTGAAGGAATACAGGTAAGATTCCTGTCTTAAGGAGCTTACAGAGTATCTGGAAAAGACAAACGGAGCATACATTTAAAACTGGAAATTAAATAGATACGATTGCTGTGTGAGCAATAAAGATCAAAAGAGATGCAGAATAATAGTCCCTTCTTTACTGATATATACTACATTTTATAGTATGGTTTTTGTTTCTTAATGGAAGTCTTCTAAATTTATGCTAACTCTCTGATTGACTAATGATGATTTTTTTAGAAGTCTGTTGCTATTACTGTATTGATTGGATGTTACCATGAGTAATTTTCAGCCTCTCTTCATGCCTGCTCACTTGGAGACTCATGTAAGATTCAGGAGGATGAGTTTGGCCCAACTGGCCTGCATTTTCTTATATGCATTGAAGAAATGTGTGTCAAGAAATTTCAGCCGCAGATTGATTCGAATGAGTTCAGGAACTCATTCAGTAACAACTTTTCAGCAAGTGTTTCGCTAAATATGTTTATTCATGTTTTCTCTTTGTTTCACAGGTAAAAGATGAACTATTACACTCTGAGCTATGTCTTTTTTTATTGGGGCTATATCTTTTATGATCATAAAAATTGAATGTAGCTGTGTCTTGGTTTTGCATGACTGCACTATTAATGCAAAGGGTTCCCCCATCCCCACTTCTCCTCCTGTGTTTTACAGGCAGTCAGATGCCTCCGCAGCCACCCGGGAGCCAGTCAGAATCCAGTTCCCATCCCGCCTTGAGCCAGTCACCAATGCCACAGGAAAGAGGTTCGTCTCCCGTTCATGTCTTACATGCCGATAGTGCTTTCAGGTGATAAGGCTGGTGTGAATTTGCTTACCTATGTGCCTCCTTATCAATAATTTTTTAAAGGATGTTTTCTTATCAGATGGAAGAAATAAACAATAACCCTACCAACAAATATGGAGAGGAGGTAGGATGCTTTCTTGCAGGTTGGGTGAAGTCTTATCAAAGTACAGTTCAAGGCCCAAGGAATGTATGTGTCCGCATAGCACCATGTTTCAGTTGTTTTACATGTTAAAAACTCACAGCATGTTTAGAAAGTAATGTCAATGAAAAGACAGATTTGCTTTATCTACACATCATTTGTGATGAAATGAATGTTTCATACAGATGAAATGAATTTTTCATTTTCCAATACCATTACATATTTAACTTTTTTATTATAGTTTAAGGTATAATTGATAATATAATATGTATTAATAATGGAATAGTTAATAGTTTTTAAACTTTGTGAGAATCACCTGGAGGACTTGTTAAAAAAGAGATTCCTGGGTCCCACCCCCAGGTTTTTGATTCAGAAGGTTTGAATTGGGACATTTAAAACCTCCATTTTTTAAAATACAGACACTTGTAGATATTGCTATAGATATTACACTTTAGTAAAAATAAATACATAAAATTAAAACCTCCATTTTTGCAAGTTCTCAGATATTGCTGATGCCAGTGGCTTGAGGACCAAACCTTGAGAACCACTGCCTTATAATGGTACAATAATAGGTTTTCAAGGTGGGAGAATCACCTGATCCCAGAAAGGTTAAGGTTGCAATGAGCTGTGACTACGCCACTGCACTCCACCCTGAGCGACAGAGTGAGACCCTGTCTCAAAAAATTAAAAACTAAAATAGATTTTAATAAGGGTGTCAATATGTGCCTCTGTTACCCTAAATTCTCTGCTGTGATCTGCTCTAAATCATCCCTTCATTCCATATTGTCTCCATAAATTGCTAGATCTGTGTGAACCCCTCATCTGGCTGTGGTCATCTTGAAGGCATTCTAGAGTTCATAGTGTGCTGGTGCCAAGCAAGTGGGATTCTCACCAAAATCCTTTTTTTTTTGGCTGTGAGTTTTTTGGCCTATGTTGTATTGTTGGGTCACTGAGGGGGAAAGGAAATTGTCTTGTACTGGGTGCCTGGGGGTATCAGGCCCAGAACCAAGATGAAGATTCACCCCGTAGCCCTGTAGCACCACTCTCACTGGTACTGTTCTTTTTATTTTAACAAGTGTTAAAGGGTAAGAGGTCCCTTATTTGAAAGTCTTAAAATTGTAGCCTTTGTTACTAAGAAGAAGAAAAAGGGAAACTGTCTCAGATCCTCAAACGCTGTCGTACCCAACCTTTTCCAACAGATGTATGTTTGAGAAATTGGGCAGTGTGGAAAACCGGATGTGAAGAACAGGAGGACAACAAGGAAACTTAGCTAACTCCAGCTTTTCACTTAAACTGATACGCTTTCAAGGCAAAATCTAGGCTTTTTAGTGGTACCACTGTGTGGAAATGACCATGTTCATATAATTATTGTTCTTCCTTTGATTGCCTTTATTATATGTAGTGTGATTTTGGTAACTGATACCAGATACATAACAATCTGGGTGGTTATGACCATTTTGTTCAAATAGTAAATATAAATCTTTTAAGTTGCTAAATGAATTGATTTTTATGACTGTGACCTGTAAACCTCCTCTGAAAGACTGTGAGAGACATTATTATACCGTATTAGTTAATTTTCCCACTGCTATAAAGAACCACCTGAGACAGGGTCATTTTAAAGCAAAGAGGTTTAACTGACTCATAGTCCTGCAGGCTGTGCAGGAGGCCTGGCTGGGGAGGCCTATGGAAACTGCCAGGCATGGCGGAAGGTGAAGGCAAATTCAGCATATCGTACATGCTAGGAGCAGGAGGAAGGGAGAGCAAAATGGGAGGTGCTACACATTTGTAAACAACCATATGTCGTGAGCGCTCAGGAGACAGCACTAAGGGGATGGCGCCGAACCCTTAGAAACCACCACCATGATCCAGTCACCTCCCACGAGGCTCCACCTCCCGCATTTGGGATCACAATTCAACATGGGATTTGGGTGGGGACACAAAGCCAAGCTATGTGCATTCCCTTTTGTATGTGTTTGCTGGTTAGGCAACACCCTGACAAGGAAAACTTTCTATTTTAATGACTTTTATGTTAGAGGATGCTTTGCCTTACATGCGTGAAAGTTCCTCCAGTGCTGGGTAGCCAGGCTGTAAAGAAAATGGCTTTATTATTTGTTGAAATTTAGGAAGACATGTTAGCTCCTAACAACGTTTGATCAAATGCCATTTGATCAGGTGTTTATCTGATAAATGGCAAATGACAGTCACTTTAATGCTTTGTTACAATAATAAAAACATGTGTTGGACCATCATTTGGAGTGTACCAGCAGCATACACAATGGAAAGTAGATCTAAGGAAACTCTTACTAGGAAAGTCCCCAAAATTGATTCCCCCATATTGGAAAATAACTTAACTTTATTTATACCCTTAAAATTGGTACATACCCTCCTTGTTTAGGGAAGTGCTGAAAGAAACAGGCCAAGAGATACATTAATAAATTAGCATCTTTAAAAAAAAAAAAAGTATGTCAGGCTGCGTACAGTGGCTCACACCTGTAATCCCTGTACTTTGGGAGGCTGAGGCAAGCGGATCACCTGAGGTCAGGAATTCGAGACCAGCCTGGCCAAAATGGTGAAACCCTGTCTCCACTAAAAACACAAAAAAATTAGCCGGGCACGGTGGCATGTGCTAGTCCCAGCTACTCAGGAGCCTGAGGCAGGAGAATCACTTGAACCTGGGAGGTGGAGGTTGCAGTGAGCTGAGACTGATTGCACCACTGCACTCCAGCTTGAGCAACAGAGCAAGACTTCGTCTCGAAAAATTTTTTAAAAAAAGATATGTCACAAAAACCATAGACCCTGATAGACAAGGTAATGACATTTCTTCTCTACTGCTGAGCGCTAAAATAACCAAATTGAACAGTTCTTTTTACACTTAATTTGTTTTAATAAGTAAGATTATGATAATATAGTAATATTCTACTGTATACATACTTTCTTTAATCTACCCACAGGAGATGACAGTTTCTTTAATGCAAAGAATCTAGAAACATATGCGTACAGAGATAAGAGATGAGAGAGAGACAGAGAGATGATGCAACGTACTTCTGTCTGGAGGTGCAGTTTTCTGAGTCCTCCCTCAGAGTCCTCACGGGGCACAGTGATGCTGACTACCGTGCCCTGGAGCCTAAGTCCCTCCAGGCTCAAGAAGTGGAACCCTTGCTCTGCTCTTTTCTGCGTGTCCCTGTGTTTCCATTCAGGAAAAGCATAGGTTAATAAAACATGTACCCTGTGTTTAAGAGGTTCTGCAAACCTCTGGTGACAGCAAGCTTGGTGAAGTGCCCAGATTTCCCAACAGCTGCCCGTTGTAAGCCTGCAGTTCCCATCCCCACCCCGTCTCGTTTAGTCTTGTCGTCTTGTTATCTGGTGGTTTTGGTAATGGGTTTTGTCTTAGGACGTCAGTCACAAATCCATGTCCCCACATTGTACATAGATGAAAATAACTGTGAGTGTCTACAGTTTTATATTTTCTATGTATAGAAGGTATTTCTGCAAGTAAATATGGATACGGCATCGTAGGTTACAAACGGAGGGAAAGCATTAGCTGTTCATTCCGCTCTTTATATCACCTCCTCTCCATTTTTATCTGTTTTCCAGTATAAAACTTGATTTAGTATTGTGCTGCTGGAACTTTCTTTTAACTAAATAAAGAAGAATAGTTCAGATTTTTCGATCTTTACTTCTTCAATACTTACATAAATTTTGAAGAAAAAATGTCAAAACCTCAGTGTAGTATTCTGTAGTAACACATTTGCCACTGGTTTTTACTTTAGGCCAAATCTCTCTGTAGGCCTCATATAGCAATATACAGAATCGTTACTAAATCACCTTGCCAAAAAATCAAGCAGTGTAAATTAGGCCACCCAGGCATTGGAGGAACACTTCAGATAACCTTAAAATACTGAAATGAACTGTAAAAAAATGGTGGGTGAGAAGTTTAGATTTCTTTTATCCTTATTTCTTAATCTTTAACATATATGTCTTGAAATTCAAAAAGAACAGTAGGAAATGGCTTATTAATAGATTGGCCTCTTTCTCAAGAAGTCTTAGCGGGAATACGGAATAGTCATCTGAGTAGATAAATAAGTATAATAATTATTAACATTAAAGTTACCACATTTTTAACCCCAGTGACACCTTAAGCTTCATGAAACTAACAAATGTCCTTTTAGTTTATTGGATTAGCAATTAGGTGAAAATGCTGAAAGAAAGCTTATTTATTCGGACAGATGTAGAGAGGTCAGAATTAATTTTTCGAAAACCTTCTAATTGAATTCCCTTTTAATTTCACAGTCGTGTCTATTTAAACATTCATGTTAATGCTGGTGATTTTCTGAAGGTCTGAACCAGATCTGGATTCTCAAAATCAACATAGGTTATTTAACCCTTGCCAGCAGGGACTTTCCTAATGTAATCCCATAGTATTTGAATAATTAGAAGGCAGTAATGAGGATTTAATTAGTCCTTGAGATATGCTGAAGCAGAACCCCTAAGAACTTCCCCTTTCGGACATGGATGCGAGCAGCAAGGACTGTGAGGTGCGAGGAAATGTATTCTGTTGCTGGAGGCAGTTCATTGGCATCATTGTGTGGCCATCACATTGGGGCTGAAGGCATCCTGGGTGAAATCTTCCAGAATTAAGGAACAACAGCCCCCCCAACCGTCCTTTCTGTCCACCTTCCAACCTACACAAGGACTGGCCTTTTCTCTCCACTGTTTGAAACACAGAGTTGTATTTAAAGCATACTGTACCTGATTGAGAATGGGCTTTGCTTTATCAGTGGCGGCACCAACATTAGATGAGCTGGACAAGTCGTGTATTTTCTCTATAATTCTGTAGAGAAAATAGATAACAGCATTTCGTGTTGTTATAAGCCTCTGGTATTTTGTCCAACCAAACATAGGGATCTTGACATCTGTTTGTCAGCAGAAGTGCAGAAATCTCATCTTTGGAATCCGATGTTCATGGAGTAATATTTATCAGTAGCTGCTGTTACCCAGCAAAAGTGTGTCGCAGATGAGGTGTGATCAGGCATTTAGATGTTCTTTTTGTGTACTTCTGCAAAAAGTTGAATCAAAATTTCTATACTTCAAAAGTCTGAGGTTTCAAACTTACGTATTTTGTTTAGACTGAATAGGCTTTATCATTGAATATTTCATTATTAAGTATGTCTTCATTTTCTGTGTGCCGCTTCTGTTATTAAACCCAAATGTTAACTGCCTTGGTATAATTTTATTCCCACTAATTAATGGTATGTATATTTTAGCTTCTTTACAAAGTCAGTAGAATTCCTTGTGAAATTTCTAGTCACATTCTGTTCGCATAGGGCACATCTTTTGGCTTGGGGCAAATCTTTCTCTTACCTTTTAATGCAATGAGTGGAGAAAAAGAGAATGAATTCAGTGTCTTCCTATGAGTTTTACTGAGCTTCTCAAGAGCCTTTGTGGCTGTCAAGTGTTCCTCCCCTGCCAGGCGTCCCCATGGTGGCAGCAGGCTGGGGCTTCATGGACACTCAGCAGAGACTGGGCCAAACTACTAAAGCCATCCAGCTCTCACTCCCTCGCAAAGCACAGAACAATCAAAATAGAAAATGTGGCCAGGCACGGTGGCTCACGCCTGTAAGCCCAGCACTTTGGGAGGCTGAGGTGGGCGGATCATGAGGTCAAGAGATCGAGACCATCCTGACCAACATGATGAAACCCCATTTTTACTAAAAATACACTAATCAGCTGGGCGTGGTGGCATGTGCCTGTAGTCCCAGCTACTCGGGAGGCTGAGGCAGGAGAATTGCTTGAACCCGGGAGGCAGAGGTTGCAGTGAGCCGAGATTGCACCACTGCACTCCAGCCTGGCGTCTGGCGACAGAGTGAGACTATCTCAAAAAAAAAAAAAAAAAAAAGAAAAGAAAAAGATTATTCTTCTTGAATTAAGAAAGCTTACAGTTTTACCAGTAAATACTGTATGTCGGTTGCTGTAATGTAGTGTTTGTCCCTCTGAACTCACTGTTAGCATTTAGATCTTGCACAAGATTAAAGCTACTGCTGCTCCTTCCCCTGTCCCCACTCTTCCCAGATGCCTTTCCATGAATGCACAGCTGTACAGTGCATGACAGGGTGAGCCACAGCCCTTGCGCCTGGAGTCTGGCACTAGATGGATGGTGCTGAGGCCCCTCCCCAGCCCCAGCTATGGTCTTTATGACCTAGGGGCATTTAGATAGAAATAAGTAAAATTTTGAAAATTTTTTTGCTGTTGCCAGCTAGTTTCATGGTGATATCTATACCAAAAGTTATTTTTTTAATTTGAAAAATTACTCTTGAATATCTTAATTGACCTGATTCCTTAATATTCAAGAACAGATTAACAAGTCAGTACTGAAATGAAGGACACCACCAAGGTAATTGTTAAGGAGTTGGAAGTGGGGTTTGACACCTTTTTCTGTTTTTGCAGGAAAAAAAACTACAGAAACTGTTTCGTTCTTCTTTCTGTTGGAATCTCGATTGTGTGACAGTAAATCAGCAGATGCTGAGGTGTTTCATAGGATATACTAGTTGTCAGAAAATGTTCTCTTAATTTACCTTTCTAGTTTTAAAGAGCAAATGTATCATTTTCCTAATGTATGCTGTGTATGTTTATAAATCAACCTGGTAGGGCATCAGCAATAATCTACCCTCACCCCCAGATGCAATTAACTTAGCCTCTGCTCTTAATTGAAGATTTCCTCTTTGTAATCTGTGAAAGATGAAAATAAACTCAAATGCGAGGCCTTATACAAAAGAGAATATCGAGACACCACTTTGGAAAGCTGCTTCTAATTTCTTCAGCCTCAGAACTCTACCTCTGTGCTAGATGGTAGACCAAGGCAAAGCTCGCCAGTAATGAAGGCAGTCATGGCACAGGACTGGTGTCAGGGTTATCATCAAGTTCCTTTTAAGCCTGCTACCCAGAAATAGGCTCATCCCAAAGCTGGGAAAACAAACGTCACGCAGAGTAAGAGTCCATTTATATTCATTGAGGAATCACCAGTTGAAATTTTAGAACATTTCTAAAGAAGCATCATTTTGTTACTTTTGTTATATGCAGCAATTTTTTAAATTGCCAATTAAAGTGGGCTTTTAATACTTAACACTCATTTATAATTGTCTCATTATTCTTCACTAAAAGTATTTGAGAACATCTGGATCTTAGGTAAATTCATTGATTTATAACAACACTTTTTCCTGTTTCTTTTGTGTTTTTTCTGCATCGGTGAAAAGACATACATTGTCTGTATGCCTTTTTCCGAAGCCAAAAATTCAGAAGCCATCTTTGATGCATTTTTCTCCCTGCATCTGCCCCAAATGAATTAGTCACCAAGCTCTACCAGCTCTTCCTCAGTAGAGGTCCCCACACACCCCTTCTCAGTACCCACCGTCCCCACTCTAGTCCAGCCACCTAGTTAACCTAACAGCCTCCTTGCTGTTCTTCCTATCCCCAGCCTCATGCCTTGAGATCATATTCCACCTCCTCAGAATGGTGAGAGCATGTCATTCCTCGCATATGTGCCTTTAGTTGCATGCCTGTGCTCTGGATAAAGGCACACTGGCTTGTGTGGTCAAGGGGCCTGTCCTTAACCCAGCCCCAGCCTTCTTTGCTGGCCTGTCATCACACTGCTCTCTCTCAAACACCTGCCACACTGAACCTCTTTTGGGATCTTTATATGAACTTTCTCTCCAACTGGAACACTTCTGCACCCGTACCACCTCAGCCACACCCCCACACCACCTCAGCCACACCCCCACACCACCTCGGCCACACCCCCACACCACCTCGGCCGCACCCCCACACCACCTCGGCCATACCTCCACCACCCCTGTGGGTCTTCTTACCTGTGTATCTTGTCCTAATTCTTCAGGTCCGCAGCCTGGCTCTTAGTAGGTACTTGAGTCAGTGTTTGTTGAGTGAACAAATGAAGGAAGCATAATGGGTCAGGGTGCTGCCCCTATGGGCTAGTCGACCTCTGAAACAGCCCAGATGTGTGCAGTGTTGGTGACCCGTTAACAGCTGGGATTACAGTGGATTCACAGTTGAACTCTCCTCCAGACTCTAGAACATGGCCTTGTCAGTTTCAGAAGCCCAGGGCCTCATGTTTTACCTGCCATTTCTCATTTTAATCTGCAGGGACTTCAGAGGCAAAAGATCTGGGTTTAGGTACATGCTTTATCACTAACTAGTTTTGTATCCTTGGACTGTTTGTGAAATGAGGATCATGGATATACTGCATAGTTCAAATACGATTTTGTATCTGATGGTACAAATTGCAAAGCACTGTGAACGTAGTAAGTGTAAGATCAGGTACAGATACCTCAGGTGAGACCTGGGTCAAAAGCCTTAAAACGTAGTTTCTTTGTTTCTCCAGCACACAGTGATGTACATACATAGTCTTTTTCCTCAGCACTGAAGCGGGCTCTTGCATCTAAAACTGAAAGGATTTGTACAGGGAAAGACTGAATATTCTGTCCCCATCTGCCATCTGGGTGCTCAGTCTGACCCCTCCCTGGATTTTCGGGTGGTGTAAGCTTCAGGACCAGTCAGTAGCAGAGAGGAGTTTTTGGGGCGGATGGGGACAGCTTAGAGGTTGCTGTGCCTGGCTCCAAGTATCAGGCTCTGTGGTAGTGGAGAAGGGAGGGAGTCATTCTGTCAGTTAACCTAACGGCACAGCTGGCGCGGCACAGGGGGCCTGGGTTAAAGCCTTGAACGGACCATTAGTTTTCGTCTTCCTCAAAGCAGTTCATGTTGTGAAGAGAGGAAGGCAGGCAAATAAACACTGAAGATATTTCAATGTAACGAGAATAAATTTTTAAATCTATTTTTCTCTCCAAATGGGAATGTGACACCTGTTTGTGAAAAGAGATGCCTCTGTCTGTCTTTCTGGGTGGAGACACTGCAGAGGTGGCAGGGCACGTAACCATGGCACACACATGTGGCAGAGCAGCTTCTACCAAACTGGCTTGAAGAAACAAGGTGGTTATTCTCTGCATTTTTAATAGATGCCAACATGAAAATAAATTGTCCATGTGCCAAATGAAAAACGTGCTTGCTTTTTGGTGGCTTCTGGTACCTGGATGTCTTGTCGGTGTGCTGACAATGCTGTAGTTTTCTGCTAGCTGACAAGGCACCTTTGATGAAGAAATTAAATTTTTCTGTCCTCGATTTTGTGCTGTCTTGCCCTGGCCTGGCCACGCATGCTTTCTGTCTTTGCTGGTTTCTCTTGCATGAGTAGGATGAATGGTGACTTGGGTTTCATGCTTGACTCTGCTTTTTCCAACAGGATTTAAAGTCTCTAACGCTCACATTGCAGAATTTGTTGTGCCATGAAGAGGAAAAGAATACACAGCTGGAAGCTAAACCAGATCCATGTTAAAATTCCTCCCAGCTGAACCTTCCCAAATTTCCTAGTTTTGCTTTCACTTTTTATTTGACTTTGTTTCCTGCTCGGTTTTTAACACCCTTCACCTTAGAATTACATTTTCATTGGAGGTTACTTTAACTGAACCCATCCCTGGGGATTTGGGAGTCTTGACAACGTTGCCTGTTCAAGTTCCTGGAGCTTCCTCACTGTTTCCTCTATGTCATCTACCCCCAGATATGCTTTAAGGACTAAGTTTACTTTTAAAATTAAATAGTTTCATTCTATTTGAAAATTTCTGTAGTGCTTCTAAAGATAGCTCTCTCTCTTGTCCAGGGAATAATTTTTCTGCATTCCTACTACACAAAAAAATTCTTTTTTTTTCTTCTCTTATATAGAAGATGTGATTTGCTTATAAGGATGTCATAAATTTGTTGCTTTAATTTTTTTGTCTGCTAAGGTTTAGACAGCAACATTGGATCTTTACTATAAAGATTATATTTTTTACAAATAAGAGAATCATATATAGCTTCTCTCTCTCTCTCTCTCTCTCTCTCTCTCTCTCTCTCTCTCTCTCTCTCTCTCTCTCTTTCTCTCTCTCTCTCTCTCTCTCTTTTTTTTTTGCTGAGACAGAGCCTCACTCTGTCACCCTGGCTGGAATGCCGTGGCGCAATCTCAGCTCACTGCAACCTGTGCCTCCCAGGTTCAAGCGATTCTCCTGCCTCAGCCTCCCAAGTAGCTGGGATTGCAGGCATGTGCCACCGCGCCTGACTAATTTTGTATTTTTAGTAGAGACTGGGTTTCACCATGTTGACCAGGCTGGTCTTGAACTCCTGACCTCAAGTGATCAACCCGCCTCGGCCTCCCGAAGTGCTGCGATTACAGGCGTGAGCCACCATGCCCAGCCCACATATAGCATTTTCGGAAACTAGTAAACAAACCACAGATAGGACAGTGCTGCAGAACACACTGGAAAGATCCCGAAAACTCACTTATCTCAGATTAACACAGGTAAATGTTTTAGAAATGCTAATTTGCTTGCCACTGGGTCTCAAGCACCTGTGACAACAACCGGCTTGCCATTAGGCCAGCTTGGCCAGTTTTCCAAGACAGCAGTGAAGGGATTTCTTGTCTTTAATTGGTAGAAGAAAAATGTCTCTTGGCTTAATCTTTAACACAGGTCTCCGTAATAGAGATAGGTGCAGCATTTTTCCTAGACTTACGCTAATATTGCTCACATTGCCATGTAACAAGAGTGGATTATTGGAATGGGAATTTCTCACTGACGTTAATATTACTATTCACAGGAGAATGCCCCTACATAAGGCAATCCTTTTAAAATGAAGACTGAATGACAACCCACCACAGCCCCTGTCTTCAGCTATTGGCTATACAGAATGTGGAATTCAAACAGTTATCAAATTGTATTATAGTCCAGTATCTAAATTAATACCATGTCACTTTGGAATCACTTGAGGACAAGTGATTCACCTCTTAGCAGGTGGTGGAAAAGAGCCTGCCCGGGTCTGGCTCATACCCTCACATAAGCTGTGGGGCAGCAGAACCTGCCAGGGCACCGTGTCCTGGGCCAGGGTCCTGCATGCTCTGACTTAAAAGGGAATAATCTTCTTTTACCTTATGAGATGGAGTCTCACTCTGTCGCCCAGGCTGGAGTGCAGTGGCGCAATCTCAGCTCACTATAACCTCTGCCTCTCAGGTTCAAGTGATTATCCTGCCTCAGCCTCCCAAGTTGCTGGAATTACAGGGTGCCCACCACTGTGCCCAGATAATTTTTTTTGTATTTTTAGTAGAGATGGGGTTTCACCATGTTGGCCAGGCTGATGTTGAACTCTTGACCTTAGGTGATCCACCCACCTCAGCCTCCCAAAGTGCTGCGATTACAGGCATGAGCCACCATGCCCAGCAAGGAGCGGTTTTAGTTCAGACTGGATTTCCTTTAACCCCCACAAAAAAACCTGAAGGGTTGTTTCATCAAAAACAAGCTACTCACTGCCATGGGTGCTTGAGATCCCATGGTAACCAGAAGTCAGGGGGCTCTGTTCACATTTAGAGTCTATTCAGGTACTTGTTAGGGATCTTGAGTACCCCCCTCTAGCGTGCCCCCTCCCCCCCCCCCCTCTCTCTCTCGGGAATCTGCCAGCTCCGGAAGGATGTATACTACATCTTAGGCTGCCATGGGTGCTTGAGATTCCGTCTGTGTCTCTCTCTCTCTCTCTCTCTCTCTCTCTCTCTCTCACTCTCTGTCTGGGGAATCTGCCAGCTCAAGAAGGATGTATACCGCATCTTAGGCCGCCCAGAGCTAATCAGTACTATAGCTGTTGGTTGAGTGGCCTAACACTGACAAGCTGAGCTTTTCTGAGCCAAATAACATGGCCAACCAATTATTTCTGGAACCATTTATCTGGAAGGGCACAGGGTTTTCTGCTAGTGAGCTAAGTGAGGCAGAATCCCCCTCAGCTCTAGCTGGCCCTGTAGAGGAGGCATGGGACAGGCAGGCCCAGCCCGGAGCCGCTGCTCCCTAGGGGCTGCCTCAGAAGGCTTGCCAGGAGCCTCATAGGTGTGGCGTTACACCTCCAGAGATTCACCACCATCGAAGGACTTGCAACGTGTTCTGGCTTCACTGATGAATGGTTTGTGGGGAAACCTGGCAAGAGAAATTAGTTTAGAAACTTGGAGTCATTCAGACAGGAAATAAATGGTAGATTGCATTAAAAATAATGTGAATAATACTAGCTATCATTTACTGAGCCTCTAGTGTGTGCTTTACACATTTCCCCACTTACTCTTACAAGGTAGGCTCAGTTGTCATTCACGTTCTTCAGGAAAGGAAAGTGATGCCTTGCAGTGACTAGCGTGCCCAAAGCTGCTGCACTAGTAAGTGGTGAAGCCACGATTTGGCCCAGGCACATGGTGTGCGGAGCCCTCACTCTTCACAGCTTCGCAGCAGCGTGGAGGTGGACAGGGTGGATGCGTCTGGTAGAGAGTTGGGCCACGGAAATAATCGTGCTTTCTGGCCTGGTGGGCTCGTCATTCTTCCCTGCCTTGCTGTCAGCTACCAGTTCTTCCTTCTCACAATGGTCCTTTCTTGGACAGCTGTCCCTTTCCTCAGAAATGATTCTTCAGATACACTGTGAGCAGAACGACTGTCGGATTTCTGAAGCTGCTTTTGTAAAGTAAAAGGAACCGGGTCTGAATGAAGATGGTTTGTTGTTCACTAAGACCACATGGTTTTGGTTCTAACTCTATACCAGATACATTGCTTGGACAGACGACAGGAGAGTGTATTTTAAAGCCTCTAGAACTTACAGTCTGGCAAGAAGGACAGTTGCACAAAAAATGATAGCAGCGTGCTGAGTGCCCTGCCACAGCTCACATCCAGGGTGCTTTTCAGGCATATGGGAGTGACTGCTTTCCTGGAAGGGCAAGGCATGTCATGGAAGATGGCGCTAACAGTCAGGCAGAACAGGTGCACCTCAGCTGTGTGAAGGCAAGTGGCCTTCCAGGCCACCTATGAAAATAGCTGCAGCGGCCAGGTGTGGTGGCTCACGCCTGTAATCCCAGCACTTTGGGAGGCTGAGATAAGCAGATCACGAGGTCAGGAGTTCGAGACCAGCCTGGCCAATATGGTGAAACCCCATCTCTACCAAAAATACAAAAAATTAGCCAGGCGTGATGCCAGACTCCTGTAATCCCAGCTACTCAGGAGGCTGAGGCAGGAGAATTGCTTGAACCAGGAGGCAGAGGTTGCAGTGAGCTGAGTTTACGCCATTGTACTCCAGCTGTGGCGACTCCATCTCAAAAAAAAAAAAAAAAAGCTGCAGCAAAGGACACAGCACACCATCTTGTTCTTTAAGCTATGCCTCCCACTAGTGGGTTTTTCCATGATATGTAAAATATCAGAGTGCATTGTACATTATAAGGGTAAACGTTGTTTTGGGAAATGTTGCATGTGTGTGCGTGTGTAGTATATGTAAGCATGTAAACATATGTGCACATTGGATCATGATAGAAAATATGTCTCTAAACTATGGATTATTAGGAAAAAAAGTTTGAAAGTGGCCTCAAAAGTCATCCTCTGTGAGCCTCACTGTCTTTAGGTTGATTTGAAGCTGAAATGGGCTAATAATGAACAAGCTGTTAGCACATAACATGTGCTCATTAAAGATCAGCTGCTCATAGGCCAGGGAATGGCACCTTGCCTGGAACCCAAGAATACAGATTTGCTAAGTTGATACATATTTGCTGAGTAACTGGATGTGCAAGGACTTGCAGGTCTGAAGCAACCCAGGGGCTATACGGAGCTCAGAGCCCAAGTGATGGAACCAGAGTGGGGGCACCCTGGTGGCTGGGTGTCCGGGATAGGGTGGCAGACTCACGTGCTGTGCTAAGTTTGGCTTTTGGCCGGTTGAGCAGTCAAGAGACAGTGCATGGTTTTTGAACTAACACTTGAAAGATCACCGAGAGATGGGAAAAGGGCAGTTCAGTGCCCAAGGGAAGGTACCAGCCTTGGGCACAAACGGAAGATTTTCTTCTTAGAGGAGGAAAACCAATAAGCATGAGGCCTGGCTGGAGGTACTCAGAGCTGAGGGGGCAGGAAGTCGCACAGATCAGTGCAGGCTTTGTTGTGGTGTGCATGGTCATCTGTTTGCAGTTGGCAGCTGGGCTACAGATGGTTTGAAGAAGGTAAAATTCTAAACCAGCCAAATAAAAGGGTGCCCCCAGTGACCTCTGGACTCAGCTGAGTACAGGAACGTTAGCTTCCCAGTCCATGCCTTGGGACGTCCACTTTGGGTGACACCCACCGGTCACAGTGGAGCCTCTCAGAAGTGGTCGGGCCAGGTTTGCCTGGGTCCTTCTTTCACATTGTTCAGCTCTCAACTAAAACGTGACTTCTTCAAGGAAACCTTCCACCCTCCCAGTCTCAGTTGGGTCCTGCCCTGATACTCTCCCAGCACCTGTACTTCTTTCATTCTCCCAGTCACATGCTGACTTCAGGTTGTCAGATGTCTGTGTCTCCCACTGGAACGTAAGCTCCGTGAGGGGAGATGGTGCCTGTGCTTGGCTGGTTCATGCCCCTGGCATCTCGCACCCAGCCCAGCCGTAGCACCTTGTGAATGATCGAGAAATGGAAGAGAAAGGAGGTGATATTTAGTTGACTAAGATGTTACTGTTTTCGTTTCATATAAAGTTATAAGTTGCTTTGTAATTTTAGTTCATCATTTTCCCTGTTGATAGGCTTTTGTTTTCTGTTCAACTAAAATTTCAGTTCCTCAGGGCAAGGATCACATCTTTTGCTTTTTATAAAATATCCTCTTATTCTTAGCACAGTTCCTAGAGTGTCAGAGTAAAATGGGTGCATGCTGGCAGAAGATTTGTGTGACATTACTGTGGATTGAGTTACCAGGTTGATAGCTTAGATAGAAACCCACACAGTGAATAAAAGGCTCACAGCCTCACTATAAAAGCAATAGTAATGCCTTTGTATAGCGTTTTCATGGTGTTTTTCAGTTTAGCAAAGCACTTTTGCATGGATTTTTCTTATTTGACTCTCAGGGTGAATGATCCTGTAAGCCAGGGCAAGAAGTGCGTTCTCCACTTTATACCAAGGAGGCTGTGGATCCACACAGCGAACGGGAGACGCAGCCTCTAAACAGATCTGCTTCCGAACTAATCCATAGGGGATGTGTTTCTACGCCACTGCCTTCCCTTCTCTCTAAGGATGCCTGGGTCTCCATACCAGAAGGGTGCCTGTGCATTTGGAGTGTGGTAATACAGGTTCTGTGACTGTAGAGCACGCAGTGCAGGACTCAAAACTGGTAAATTCCCTGATCCAGAACCTGGTGCAAATTTATGTTACAGTTTAATGTACCAAACGTATTTCCTACGCGGTTTCTAAGAAACTTTGTTTTGTATAATGTAGATCATAATTATGTAATTTAGTGCTTTGTCTAAAGTTTGAATTTTCCCATGTTAGATATTTACTTGGGACCATATAATTCCATAACGCATTTAGTAATTCCATATACTTTCACAGTGTATAGGACAGATCTGCTTCCGAACTAATCCCGTTTTATATTTTCTGAATCTCTCTTACTAGAAGGTGTGGTACGCTAAACTCAGATGGCTTATGACAAGAAAAGGTCACACCTTTTAAAGACACAGCTGCATCCTCTCAGCTGTCAGGCTTTCTGTTCTCAAACTCTGTTACAAGATGCCATCTTAGAGAACATTCTGAAAGAAGCAAGATGCAATCAAACAAATACGTCACCATAAATAGAAAGAAGATTCCTAGTTGAAATCTGATTTCTTGGGAAACATTTTAAAATGTACTGCTTTCGAAAATAAAAATTTAGCAAAACAAGAAAAGAACTACCTTCCAAATAAATATACTTGGAAATTACAGACTTGATTTAGACTTTTTCCTAGGAAAGAAAAACATTTAAACGAGAATCACAGGCACCTGTAGCCAGAAGTACCCCTACAGCTATTGAGCGCAGGTGAGGAAATTGAGGCCAGAGAGGCCAAGTCACTGACTGGAATCTGCACAGCAGACCTGGAGGCCGGGATGAGACCCTCGCCCGGTGCTGTCCTGGTTTCCACACTGCCTTATTTGAGTCTATCATGATGCTAAGAGCTACTGCTTGTTGAAAGCTTCGGGTGAGCCGGCCCTTTTATGCGTGTTCGTTTCCATTAATCCTCACCACACCCCTGTGAGGTAGATACGATTCCTTCATTTTTACAGATGAGGAAACTACTGACAGACCATCGCTTCTGTGTTTAGTGTGAATACTGTGGCTCAGAGAGGTTGTGATTAAAGTCACACAGCAAGCTGTGTTCAGTACCCACTGCAGTCCATTTATTCACACATCTGTCTCCCCAACTGGATTCAGAGGTTATTACACAAGCAGGACCGCAGTCTATTGCCTTTCATTCCCCGTCCACTGCCGTGAGATGATGCTGGCTTAGGAAGGAGTCAAGAAAAGGGGTGAGTCTCACCAAAAATAGAAAACAAGATTTCAGGAAGCTCTTTTAAGTGGTGCCATTGCAAAAGTCAATAATACCAAGAAAAAATAGCTTTCAAGTTTTAATTTCTATGTAAGGAGGTGGATTCCACACCCAGCAGCACTTTGTCCCTGAAGTATGGGAAATGGATGCTGTGATGCAGCCTCATTGGAATCCACTGCCTTTTTTCGCAGACATGGTTTTATGTAAAATGCCAGTGACAATTGAGATAGCTCAAGTGGAATATAACGTATGTATCTTTAAGGGCTGAGTAAATAGAACGAGAAATAACTTGCCTAGTTAAGAATTCTTAGCACTCTTTTGAACAAACCTTAAGTCAGTAACTTAAGAATATAGTATACTGCCAGGCTCGGTGGCTCACGGCTGTAATCCCAGCACTGTGGGAGGCCGAGGCCGGCAGATCACTTGAGGTCAGGAGTTTTGAGACCAGCCTGGCCAACATGGTAAAACCCTGTCTCTACTAAACATACAAAAATTAGCTGGGCATGATGGTGTGCACCTGTAATCCCTGCTACTTGGGAGGCTGAGGCAGGAGAATCACTTGAGATTGGGAGGTGGAGGTTATAGTGAGACAAGTTCGCGCCACTGCACTCCAGCCTGGGCGACAGGGTGAGACTCCAGCTCAAATAATAATAATAATAATAATATACTATCAGAGCTTCCAAGCCCTTTGGCATGGACAGCTTCATGGTTGGAGTGAAATTTAATGCCAATTAAAGGGCCTGTGTTACTTTCCTTAACTAAGGAAAAAGCAGTCATTCTTTTCAAAGGAAGTATGGGGAGACCCACATGATCTTTATGAAGTTGAAACACTTTTTTATTTTATTAAACAGGACTCTCTCTGAAACACTTGAGAATTTTATAGTAAAGCTTAGATAAATATTTCATGTAACATCTTAAGATGCAATCATTCATAGTAATTTTAGTGCTCTGATTTCTGTTTGTTTTTAGATTTGAAAAAGCAAACGTTTTCTATGATGGTTTATATCTAGAAGCTGCCAATTGAGCCCAATTTCCTAAGGCTTATCTTTATAAATAAGTTAAATAGGATAATAAGAAATAGTTCAACTTACTTTTATTTTATGTCTGTCTCTTTAAACAGAAGCAGTGTTAGAAGATCTCTTTTTCTTGCTGAAATGTAAACTGTGGCGCCTTTGTAAATACAATGTGCCATTTAACCTCCTAAAGCCCACCTTAGATCTAGGATTATCTTACCCTCCAGCTGCCTCAGTGGACTTTCTTTGGAAGCTACTGCTTTAGCTTCTAATGGAGCAGAAACCTGCCCGTCTCCAGCTGGATCCTTCACCTGGTAACGTGGGCCCCTCTCCCCAGCACAAACCCCTGCGGTCTGAGACTTGTTTTTCAAACTGCTCTTTGTTAGTGTGTAGATGGATAACGTCTGCTTTTTCTCAGATCTGTCTTGATTTGGGGTCCTCTTTGTCCTAATGAGTATTTCACAGCACTGTCGATGAACTCAGTTCTATTTGCCTGGACTCCTGATACATGAATGTACCTGACCTTCCAGTGACGCATAAAGATGTGCTTTCTTTATCCATTTGAAATATCTGCCCACCAAGCACCGGTTGCGTTGTGCTCAGCACTCTGTTGGGTGCATGAAGAATTAAACATCTATTCATTTTTTTTAAAAGAAGGATAGTTTTTGTTAACCACCATGTGCCACACCCCCAGATGTGATCCTTGCCCTCATGGAGCTAATGTCTTAGTGGGGAAGAGAGATGATAAGTGAGTCAAAATGAAATAAAATGATTACCAATGATTATGAAAAGTGCTATGAAGGAAGGTGAGTGGGAAAGGGCAAGGGTTGGTGTGACCTTGGATGGGGTGTTGAGGGAAGGCTGGGGAATGAGAAGGACCCAGCAGCGTGGAAGCAGATCGTGAGCGAGCCACGGAGGGAACGCGAGAGAGAGGCTTTGCTGAGGGAAAGAGCATGATGTTGTCTCGTAGGAACTCTGGGACCTTCAGGGCAGCAGAGGGGCAGAGAGCTCTAGGAAATGGGGCTGAAGGGAGAAAGACAGTGGCCAGAGCTCCTGAGGTCCCATAGGCAGGGTCACGTGTGCATTTTATTCTGGCGCCAGTGGGAAGCCTTGATGAGTTTTATGCAGGGGAGATATATGCTCTCATTTCCTTTTGTATTCCTGAAAGGTGATTCTGGCATCTGAGGAAAATGAACCAAAAGGAGCAAGACTGGGGTTAGCAAGACTGTGTGGTTGGTTGTATGCTGTGGTGTGGGGCAGGAGAAGACACGGCTGGGGCTGGCTTTGGTAGAAGTAGAAATAAGGAAGAGGCACCACGCACGATCCGTGTCAGAGCTGAGTCACCAGGACATGCTGCTGGATGGATCACACTGAGAGGAAAGAAGGAAAGCATGGCCTTTAGGCATCCTCTGTGTCTGAGGGAGTATTTGGACCAGTGGCAGTAGAGGTAGATAAGTCTCAAGACCCAACAGCTTTGAAGGAGGAAGTCAGAGGTTCTGCCTGGGCACAGCAGAAGCCGGCGCACGCCCTACGGTTGTTTGCAGCTGACCTCTAAGGGGTAGTGTGAACTGAGTATTCACAAGTCTGCGGGCTCTTTAGGAGCCAAGTGTAGCAGTGACTGCCTGAGGACACCCACGGGGAGAAAAACAGCTCTGTGCAGGGAAGAGCTGGTGCCCCGGGTCTGAGGGGTGGGATTTTTTAGTGACCAGAGAGCCGCGTCTCGGGGATTGGGCAGTGAGCAAAGGCTCAGAGAGGGCATATATGGCATGGCCAGCCTGGCAGGGGCATGGGGTTTGCAGTCCAGCCATTGCTAGTGCTCACGGTTGCTTTTTGTAAGGACTTTAACTGTAAGAGAGGTTAAGGTCACTTACCTTTTCTCCCCCTTCCCCCTTTCCCTAGTTTAAGTCCAGAAGCCATTGGCTTCCTGAGAATCTTCATGGGAATTCAGGGTTAGGACCAGGGGTTCACCAAGGCACCCTCCAGACTGTGCACACTGAATTGAGATGTCTTTAGTTGTTTTTTAGGAGAATCTCATGGTATCAGCCTTCTCCCCTGCCACCGGCCACATAATTCCATGTCCATTTTTATGTATGCAGAGATGCTGAAACACCTGCATTTATATGTTTCCATTTATTTCCCACTTAGGTTTTATGGCAGGCACACAAAGAAACCCTCAGATGTCTCAGTATGGACCTCAACAGACAGGACCATCCATGTCGCCTCATCCTTCTCCTGGGGGCCAGATGCATGCTGGAATCAGTAGCTTTCAGCAGAGTAACTCAAGTGGGACTTACGGTCCACAGATGAGCCAGTATGGACCACAAGGTAAAACCAAAGCCTCTCCAAAATGCATGGTAGTAAGTCATAGAAATCTTCTTAACATGCTAGTCCTTCAGGATTTTAATATTGTAAACATATTGTAAGATCCATGGCCTGTTACCCGACAGTACTTTAGTTGACCATAATGGTGGGAGAAATAATCATAGCCACTATTGGTTAAGCATTTATGGTAGGACACTTGGGTCAGTGCTCTTCCTCCATGTGTTATAATGAAGTAGTGAACCCCTGTCTTCTGTGACGTGGTCCTGAGACACAAGCCATGTCTTCAGAAGGTTTCTGATGTACACGTGGGCTCTGTTGGGTTGGGTTCTGGTTCGGCCCCTCCCTCTCAGTGACTGCCGTTAGAACTTGGAGCTGAGGTCTCAGGATGGCCCTGCCCCGTACATCTCCCAGCTTCTCTCCAGCATCCCACATCAGGCCCACCGTAGCTCTCACGTCCCCAGTCCTCCTGAGTCTGACTCTTCAGAGACAGGACAAAGCCTGAAATGGTTACCTGTCCTTCACAAAAGAAGGTAAGGGAGGAGTAGAGAGCTAAGTGGGAGCATGTCCAGCTTGCAGCACAGGCACGCCTCCTTCCTGGAAGTGGATGTGGATTTTGTCAGATACACCAGGTTTTCAACCTGATGTGTGCATGTATACATATATAGATAGATGTTTTTCCTAAGTCACTTTTAGCAATAAGACATTTGAATTGACCACCTTCTTTATATTTTATTTATTTGAAGTAGACGTTAATGGATAATTTAAAGAGAGTGAGTTGATCTGGCAGGCACAATTCCCAGAATTCCCTCATTTTTGAAAATGCCGGGAACATTCCAGGTGAAGATGATGAGTGCCGCTGGGAAACTAGTGAAATGATCACACTTCTCCAGCAAAACCTGGTTGGCCTGGGGTAGAGCCTTAGTGTTTTCTAGAGGTGTGTGCAACTGTTTAGCAAGCTCAGGCACCTCCTTTTACCTGCCATTTCTCAGAAAATTGCTTCTTTCCAATGTATGATCCTTTATAGTTTGAAAAATGAGTTGCTGTCTTGTGTTCTGAAGATTTTTTTCCAAAAGATCTTCAGTGTTTTCAGTGCTACCAATGTAGCATTGTTTCTTTGCCTTACAGGATTTGTTGTATTTACTTTCCAAATACTGCTGTTGGTAGAAAGGCTGTGGGGTTACTTAAGAAAGCCCACGTCTGTGTAGGTCCCCTCCTGCCTTTGTTCTAGGCCTGTCCTGAGCGTGAGACTTGGTGTTTTGCCCGATTCTCTTTATATCACATCATCAGGAGTTTTCCATGTTAGTAATTCCAGTAAGCTGCTTTAGGAATTTCCGTCCCAAGTCACGGTAATGTCAGCTTATTCCCTGTCAGCGCCAGGTAATTGTGGCATGCAGCAGTTTGTGGCTGAGTAGAGGGAGGACTGTGGACTTAACCGTTACTGGGCATGGTGGGTGTCATCAAAGCCAAGTTTCTTTAGCTGTGATGGAAAGAGAGCTTTAGTGAGAGTTGGAAAAGCAGTTTATAAATTGTGGTAGGCACAGAAAATGTGGGCTTTTGCTCCTAATGTAATTAGACGCAAGGTCCAGACCCTGTTCTCAGAATTGGGTGTGGCTGGAGGTCTAGGATTTAACCCTTAAGACCACAGGCCCTTCCTGGAATCTTTGAAATTTGTCTCCATACTCTTAAGTCATTCAGTCTTGTAGCCTCTTTTTCTACTCATCATACATGAAGACTGAGCCTTGGGCTATCTGGTAAGTCTTTTGTGAACAACTAAGGAAGAACTTTTGCTGTAGGAATAGCAGGGAAGGAAATGACTATACAATGGATTTATTTTTTGACTAAATCCCTGTTTTTCGGAATCATTGAAGGCAAAGACCCTTAATGTAAGAGCACTGAGCCCAGGAGAGTTCTTATCCAAACTGCTGTGTCTCCTTGGAAAATTGCTTCCTCTTTCTGAATTTCTCTTTGTCTAGAAAATGAGATTATATTACATTGGAAGTTGCTTCCACTCCTGATGTGCTACAAGTAGAGCCTTGCTTCAGTTCCAGGACGTTTACTGTAGGTAGCCCACTGGGTTCCTGCATCATGGTTAGGCTTTTTGTTTGGGTGTTTTAAGGCATGAACCTTGAGTGTAGGTTAAGAGTAGAAATGATCTGAAATGAGGATGATATTCCCACTCTCTGTGTCTGAAAGCACCAGGCACCCTTTTCCCCTCTCCTGGGTGACATTGCCACCTCGTTCCCCTCCAAGGCATATGTGCACCTGGGTTCCTGCATCAGTTCTGAGTGCTGTGTGCTGTGAGAGTCCTGGTCCTCTCGATGTCCAAATCCAAATCATCACCATTTCCCCCTCGGAGCCTCTGGCCTCAGCAAACACTCAGCAACAGATCACACTTGCAACATACCTTGTACAGTTCAGTAAATGCCCTTCATTAATTCCATCTTTGTTATCCTTTCAGAAAGGATCCAAATAAAGGGTTTTTTCTTTCTCCTCTCGATTAACTACTCAGATTATTAGTGACATCTCTTCCTTCTTCTCGTTAGAAGTGTTCATCTCTCTGGAATGACTCATGCAGTCACCCAAGATGTCATCAGTCTCGTTTTTCTGTTTTTGATCTGAACTTAATGACTTGCTTCTGGTTTTGCTTTTTTAAAGAAGTTTCAAATATTTCACAGGCATTTTCCTCACATTTTATTGTCAGGAGCAGCTTTTCCAAAATTGTTAATAACAACAACCAGCATTTACTGAACATGTTACTATGTTCTGGGTCCTTTTTCTTTATTTTTCATATATTAACTCATTTAATCCTCACAGAAGTTGCTGTTATTACTCTACTTTACAGTGGAAGAAACTGAGGCACAGAACAGGTGAACAGTTTTGCCAGGATGCACGGTGACTACAGTGGTCAAGCCGGGATCCAAACCCAGGCTGACTCACCCGTTCTCTTTTTTTTTTTTTTTTTTGACATGGAGTCTTACTCTGTTGCCAGACTGGAGTTCAGTGGCGCGATCTCAGCTCAGTACAACCTCCATCTCCCAGGTTCAAACGATTCCCCTGCCTCAGCCTCCTGAGTAGCTGGGACTACAGGCATGTGCCACCATGCCCAGCTAATTTTTTGTATTTTAGTAGAGATGGGGTGTCACCATGCAGGATGGTCTTAATCTCCTGACTTCGTGACCCACCCACCTCTGCCTCCCAAAGTGCTGAGATTACAGGCGTGAGCCATGCCTGGCCCCATTCTCTTAATTAATGGGAAGCCCTCTGAGGCTGCCCCTATTTTATAAATGAGAACCAAAGTCTTGAGAAATTTAATAATTTGGCCGTGATCCCACAGCTGTTATATTAAGTGGCCAGGCCAGGGTTCCCACCAATGGAAACTGACTTATGAGGCCAGTCACATGGTCATTGGCGGGGTTGTTTCCCATACCTTAGCTGTACTACCTTCTTGCTAATTCATTCATTCAGTGAGCCACCATGGATACAACAACACCAAAATGACAAACAGATTGCCTTTAAGTAGCAGGAAACATTTTAGGAATACAGACATGGAAATATATTTTTAAAAAATACTTGTTAAGTGTGATGGCTCATGCCTGTAATCCCAGCACTTTGGGAGGCTTAGGTGGGCAGATCACTTGGGGTCAGGAGTTCAAGACCAGCCTGGGTAATGTGGCGAAATCCCATCTCTACTAAAAATACAAAACTTAGCTAGGCGTGGTGGCACACCCCTGTAATCCCAGCTGCTCGGGAGGCTGAGGCACAAGAATCACTTGAACCTGGGAAGCAGAGGCTGCAGGGAGCCCAGATCAGGCTGCTGCACTCAAGCCTAGGTGACAGAGCAAGACCCTGTCTTTAAAAACTAAATAAATACTAAAGAGATTAAGAATAAAATTTCTGACCAGGCATGGTGGCTCATGCCCGTAATCCCAGCACTTTGGAAGGCTGAGGTAGGCTGATCACTTCAGCCCAAGAGTTTGAGACCAGCCTGAGCAACATGGTGAAACCTCATCTCTACAAAAAGATACAAAAAAAATTAGCCAGGTGTGATGGCACACACATGTAGTCCCAGCTACTCAGGAGGCTGACGTCAGAGGATCACTTGAGCCCAGGAGGTTGAGGCTGCAGTGAGCTCAGATCATGTCACTGCTCTGCAGCCTGGGTGACAAAGCGAGACCCTGTCTTAAAAAATCAAATAGGCCGGGCGCGGTGGCTCAAGCCTGTAATCCCAGCACTTTGGGAGGCCGAGACGGGTGGATCACGAGGTCGAGAGATCGAGACCATCCTGGGGTCAACATGGTGAAACCCCGTCTCTACTAAAAATACAAAAAATTAGCTGGGCATGGTGGCGCGTGCCTGTAATCCCAGCTACTCAGGAGGCCGAGGCAGGAGAATTGCCTGAGCCCAGGAGGCGGAGGTTGCGGTGAGCCGAGATCGCGCCATTGCACTCCAGCCTGGGTAAGAAGAGCGAAACTCTGTCTAAAAAAAAAAAAATCAAATAAAATTTCTATGATGTGAAGAAGGGAGAATGTTAGAAATGTATATTAGTACTATAAGATCTGAATTGTTAAATAAATGAAGCCAATCTGAATGTGTAAAAATGTTTACAGTATATTTTATGAAACAGCAATTTGCTACCTTCAAGCACATGTAATAATAACTACCCTTGCAAAGTGTTTGCAAGGAAAGAGGACTATGGGGACTTGCTTTAATAAATAGAAAGGATTGTGTGATTAACATGTTAATTATTAATAAGTGAATTTGTATGGGAAAAAGAGAGCTAAACTCAGTTTTGTATCCATAGCCTTTTTATTTCTTAAGGACAAACCTATCTTGTTTGTTTTTTGTGTTCTCTAGAGGAATGTCTGTCACACTGTCTATCCAGAAATACTTTTTGCATGTTATTGCTAGTTACAAAATACACACACTTTGGCCTTAGTTTTGCTGGGGGTAAGTGGTATTACCTTGGTCTGGATTTCTCCCGGGCATCACTCGCTCTGTAATAGCCTGTGGGAATCGATGTAGGGCCACCACAGACAGCACGCGGGTCTTGCTGACACCTGGGTTTATGCCTGATTTTTATTGTGTATGTCTTAGGAAGCAGAGGACTTACAAGTAGGTGAGTCTGATGAACCTTTTATTTCTAAATTACTTTGGTAAAGGTGTTTTTCAGAAGGGTTTGAAGTTTTTTTTTCACCAAAATAAATTAGATGCTATCTAGAAATTTTCCTTTTTTTCTTCATTCATTGAATGTGTCTCATAAGTTCAGCAAAGGCAAACTTTAAATGATACTCAGTTGAATGAATACAGTTCCAGACTAGTGAATTACACAGCAATACTCTTAAACTGTTGTGGTTCTAGAGGATCAAGGTATAAATGTCCAGAGTTGTGGGCACACTAGCTCCTTGTGGGTACCTTATAGGCCCTGCAGTCACTGAGACCCAGGATTTCAGTCTTTACTCTTCTAAGTTCAGAACCTCTGTCTTTGGCTGGTTGGTTAGTTGTTGAGACAGAGTCTCACTCTGTCACACAGGCTAAAGTGCAGTGATGCAATCTTGACTCACTGCAACCTTGAGCTCCTGGGCTAAAGTGATTCTCCCACCTCAGCCTCTCTAAGAGCTGGAACCACAGACATGCACCACCACGTTGGGCTAATTTTTTTTTTTTTATAGACTTGCGGTCTCAGTATGTGGCCCAGGGCTAGTTTCAAACTCCTGGGCCCACATGATCCACCCACCTCGGCCTCCCAAAGTGCTAGGATTGTAGGCATGAGAGAACCTCAGTCTTATTATTGAATTGACTTAACTACAGCTACTCGTCTGCAGAGGTGGGTCTGTCTGCCACATGGATTCATTTTGTGTGGACAGAAGACTTCTGGACAGTGCTGCAGATTGACAAGACCCTCTTCTCTGATGTTCCAAAGACTGTGCAGGTCACTCCCCTTCAGTCTGCTCATTTTATTATTTTCTTGAAATAGGTATTTTCTTGATACACTTGATGAGGCCACAGCTGCTTCTTATCTTAACCTTGTGTTTTGGTTAAATAGGTAGTGCAAAGCAAAAGGATCAGTGCTTTGTTTTATACTGTTATGTTTTACTCAGGAAATACCCTAAATCTGTCTTGCTAATATTAGAAATAAAAGTTGAATTAGATTATTTCATAGCAAAGGATAGGTTCATGTAATCAAGTCATCTTGTGATGCCTGACTCTAGCCTTCAAGTTACAAGACTTCAGCGTGAGTTTTTCTTAGTCTGATAATGATGGTGATTTTTATAAGAGCATCACTTCATGATTTTATCAAAACCTGGGAATTAGGGAGAAAACTCAGGAAAATAAATAGTACAAATCAACTTAAAATGAAAAAGAGAAAAAAATCAAGCGACTTTAATTTTGACTAGTGTGAGGCTAATTGTTTTACTGTAGTAATTAGCATCGGCAGCACTCAAGAGGTGTGCACTCCCTGCCCTTGCCCGTGACGGAGCACACTGCTGTACCCGCCCTGTCAGGGGGGCTTCATTAAGACTGCAGTGGGCGGCATGGAGAGAGACGGGATGTGGACATGCAGCTTTACTTGCCCTCTTAGCAAGGAACCTACCTTTTCATGAGGCCCATTGCTCTTCCATTTATTTGAATGTTTGTTTAAAAGGAAATTACCTGTTGACACATTTCACAGCTCTGTCAGCGGCACCAGACACCCTGGAGAAGGGTCCCTCTGCCTGTGGTCAGTGGGGGCCGATCAGGACCCTCCTTGGCCCACCTTCAGGGGATTCCTTTCCCCTGCAGTCTGTGTGGGGTATGCAGGGCACAGCAGCAGAGTCTGGAGACACAGCCCCTGCAATGTGTGACCCCATAACTTTGATGCTTAGATGCTTTTTGTTCTTAACATAGAGACATGACTGTTGCACACTGCAGTCGACTGTTGAGTTGGGTTAATAGCTATATTTATTTATTTTTATTTATTTTTTTAAAGATGGTCTTGCTCTATTTCTCAGGCTGGAGTGCAGTGGCACAGTCTCAGGTCACTCCAACCTCTGCCTCCCGGGTTCAGGTGATTCTTCTGCCTTAGCCTCCAGAGTAGCTGGGATTACAGGTGCCCACCACCACAGCCAGCTAATTTTTTTATTTTTGGTAGGGATGGGGTTTCACCGTGTTGGCCAGGCTGGTCTCAAACTCCTGACCTCAAGTGATCTGCTGCCTCGGCCTCCCAAAGTGCCAGGTGTGAGCCACTGCCCCCGGCCTTTTTATATTTTTTTAATGTCAGTGCTTACCTTTTCTTATACATTCTTCTGTTTGAGGAATAAATTGCATGATGAAAGTAAAATTAGGCATATCATGCAATATGATAATGTAAAGATAATATCCTTTCACTAATTATACAGTTATTAATATTAGAATACTTTTTGGGCCAGGTGCAGTAGCTCCCGCCTGTAATGCCAGCACTTTGGGAGGCCGAGGTACGTGGATTGCTTGAGCCTAGGAGTTCAAGACCAGCCCAGGTGACACAGTGAAACCCCGTCTCTACTCAAAATACAAAAAATTAGCTGGGTATGGTGACATGCACTTATAATCCCAGCTACTTGAGGCTGAGGCCGAAGAATTACTTGAACCCGGCAGGCGGAGGGTGCAGTGAGCTGAGATCGCACCACTGCACTCCAGACTGGTCTGCAGAGCAAGACCTTGTCTCAAAAAAATGAAAATAACACTTTTTGCCTATTGCTTGGCTGATTTTATCTATTCATTGTCAGTTGTGTAACAATAGTTACTATAATTTTTTTCCCAACAGCAACCACATGAGGGTTTTTCTTGCACCCTCTTTATAGAGGTGGAAACTGAGCTTTAGATTAACAGGTGGCTTTCCAGAGGTCATCTGCCCAGAACCAGACAGTGAGACCCACCTCTTGGGAGGCCCCTTTTCTACACTTGCTGCCTCAGCATCCAATGCTGGCCTGCGACGTATCCTCAGGGTCCGATGTATCCTCAGGGTCTGGTCCGCCTCTGCTGCCGACATATCCTCAGGGTCCGCCTGTGATGTTAGCCCCGGTTAGGAGCCCGCCTCTGCCCCTAGAGACAGCGGCCATGCACACGGCTCCCTTCGCCTCACCACTCTGCAGAGTCCTCCCTCCTGTGTTTCTCTCCATCACACTTGTCACCACATGTCATTGTCCCGATTTCTTTACTTGCCTGTTTCCTTCCACCAGAATATAAGTTCTTTGTCTTCATTCACTGCTTAATCCCCAGCATTCAGCACAGAGCCTGGCATGTAAGAGACCCTTAATAACTCTTCCTTAATTGAATGAATTTTGCTAACTTGGAGTAATCCAGAGTCACTGATAACACCTTCCTCCCCCTGCCTTGAAGCTTGATGGGTATTGGGTTGACCATTCACTGCTACGTACCTGGTATATTATCCTGGCGGGGTGAGACTAAGGATCATTTCTGTCTGTTTCTGTGCTTCCATGTTTTCTGCATTGAGCTTGTATTACTTTGTAATTAAATTTTTAAAGGAGGACAATAATTGTTGTAACAAATGGAAAAAAACGACCAAAAGTGAAAGATTGAAGTGATACTGCAAGGTAAGAAAATAGGTCTTTCTCCTTCTTTTACAGACTTTGTGTAATAGTGTAAGTTTTACATTTTAAAGAATTTTTAAGTGCATATTGACCCGAGAGAAATACGGTACCTTATATATAGTTCAGAAAACAAATTCTCTCTGTTTATTTCCACAATGGGATTTAATGCAACTTGGGGTAAGTCAGCTTTCATTCTGATGAACTTGTATTTGTGGTCATCTAACTACTTGAAGCCTAAAAGAGCAGCATTGGAGGATAGGTCCAAGTAGAAAGGTAGAGTTGACAGTTGTATTAAAATAGAACTTTGTTTTTTACAGAAAAGATCTTACTTAAATATGATAACCAGCAAATAAACACATTAAAAAAAATGCTCAAAATCTTTTTTCATTAGGGAAATAAAATTAAAACCACATTGATTTTTATTACATATTGATTCAAATAGCTCATTTTTTCTAAATTGGAGTATCAAGTGCTGGCAGTTAGCACTCTCACACGGTATTTGATGGGAACATATACAAAATAGTGCAGCCACAGCTTGACAGTTTCTCGTAAACATGTGCTTATCACATAGCCCAGTAATCACATTTCTAGGGTTTTACCAAGAAAAATGAAACATATTCCTACCACACAAAGACCCGTATACAAATTTTTAGCAGCTCTACTCGTAATTGCCAAAAACTAGAAACCATATCCGAGAATGGACTAGTACTCAGCGCTGAAAGGGAAGCTGTGGAAATATGCAGCGGTGTGGCCAGATGTCAAAGGCGTGATGCTGAGAAGCCAAGCACAAAAGCCCATGCTGTGTGACTCCATGCGACATTGCAGGGAAATAAAATGACATGAATGGAAATCAGATCAGTGGTTGCCAGGGGGTGGTGTGGGGATGAGGTGGACTTAGAGAAGGGAAAGAGGGAACTGTCCCCTCCTTTCATTTCTTGTGAGAGAAATATTCTGTACCTTGACTGTGCTGTTAATTACAGGATTATAGATTTTTGTTATTGTATGTAATTTATATCTCAATAGACATGACAAAGCTGGGCACGTTGGCTGGCACCTGTCATCCCAGCATCCCAGTCTGGGGTGGGTGTATTGCTTGAGGCCAGGAGTTTGAGAGCAGTGCTGGCAACATGACGAAACCCCGTCTCTACTAAAAATACAAAAATTACCCTTGCGTGGTAGTACATGCCTGTAATCCCAGCTACTCAGGAGGCTAAAGTGGGAGGATCACTTAAACTGGGGCAGCAGAGGTTGCGTTGAGCCAGGATTATACCACTGCACTCCAGGCTGGATGACAGAGCAAGACTCTGTCTCAAAAAAAGATGGTATTTTGTAGTAACTCTTATAAAAATGGCAAACATCACTGGCTACCAAACAAGATAGATGAATATTTAGCCCCAATTCACAACTACCTTTATCACAGTATGTAGCTGATTAAGCATTTCTTTTTTCCGCAAGGGTAAGATTTCTGATTTATGGCCTGTGCCTCCATTTTATCTTCCCATCATATAGGGAGTAACGCAGAACCCTGCGCACAGTAGTTGTTCATAACTGTTGAGTGACTGAAACTTATAAGCAAAATTTCACGTATGGGTGGAAACATTCAGTAGTTTACGGAAAGCTCTGAGTATGGATTGAAATATTCTGGAGTCAGGTACAGAATTATTGTGATCTGCCTGAAATTATGATGATGACTTGAATAGGGTCGAGCTTCTGCTCCTTCTCTCTGGTGCTTGAATGTAACTCCTGGTGCGTAGAAATCTGAATTCATTTGGTGACCAATTTTCCAAAGCTCGTGTGCCAAGATGAACCCACTTGAAAACTGTGGGCTCTTGGACTTGGCTGCAAGACCAGTCCAGCTGAGGTGGGCTGGCCCGGCATCTGCCGCCTGCATTGTGCTTAATGCTGGATCCATCTGTTTTCTGTCAAAGCCAGTGCCAACAAATGACTAACCTATTAGCGGAACATGGAAATAAGATTGCGCTTCTCATTCCTGGCTTTGCCGCTCATATTTTGCTTGGCTTACATATTTGGTTTTTGTTTATTTTGGGAAGAAAGATACGTTATCGTGTGGTTGGGGTGCATGAATCATTTTTTGCCGGTGCACACATTTTTTAAAATGGTGGGAGTGATGTTAGTGATGCTACGGCCGTTGATGACGATGGCAGCTGTCATTTGCTGGGCCGCGCTGTGCCTGGCGTTGCACTCGTTACTTTCAACCTCTTACTCATCATTGTCGTCACTTTACAGATGACAGATCCACAGTTTGGAGAGGTGAAACAGCTTGTCACACTGCTAGGGAGTGTCAGAACCAGTGTTCACACCCAGATTTTGCTGCCTTTTAAACCATTTTAAGCCTGTAGAAACTATTTTTATCCTGGCACATGAGTTTCATCAGGAAAGTTTCAAAGAAAAAAAAAGGGAGACTTTGTATTTCTTCTATCTGATCGAGGCCTCTGTAATTAGAACATATTTCCTTGACGTGCCCTTTTGAGTGACAGTTCATGGAATTAACCCAACTGATGGGAGAGAAATAGATTGGCACCCCGGGCCTAAGCACCCTTCTAAGCACAAGTGTGTGCACGGGTGTCTTGATGTGCATGGATGTGCTCGAACGAGTGCTCCACCAGGTTTGCAGGTACTTCCTGCCAGGAGACGAAGACCAGCTGCCGAATTGAGCAAAGCGTTTGAAACAGCTCATCCCTCCTTAATATGTAACATGAATGAGAGATGGAGGTAGGGTACAGGGTAACCAAACTTCTCTGTAGTTTCTTTCATGTTCATTAAAATACAGCCCTTGACTGCCAGTTAAACCCTGGAATTTCCCCATTCCAGCTTTATATAAGCAGAGTTCAACAAAATCAGAAACTTCATTTCTCTAATAAAACTTCATGATGGGTATAGTCTAAACCCTTGTTTCCAAAAACAAGATTAAAGCGTTATTTCATTTCCTTCGAAAGCAAAGGGCACATATGTTTTCACTGAAAGAGGCTTCTTACCAAGTGAGTCACTTATCTAGTGTTGGGGGAGGGTGGAAACAAGCCCTCAAGTCATAGCATGAATATGTGAATTAATTATTTGTGCATTCAAACTATGAATGAGTACATTTATTTTTAATAAAAGCAAGAGCCAAGAAGGAGCACTGTATTTTGCTGATCTTATCAGATCATCTGGAAGCTCCAGGGTTGTGAGCTCTGGGAGGAGGAGGAGGAGGAGGAGGAGGAGGAGGAGGAGGAGGAGGAGGAGGAGGAGGAGGAGGAGGAGGAATCGTGAGGACAGGGGCTGTCTCTGGGTAAGCGTGGGAAGAGGAAGGGCCCAGCAGCTGGGACAGCTGGCCCCTGCTCTGTGCCCCTACCAGGGCGTGCAGAAGGTGCCTTTTCCGCCAAGGCCGCGTGATGGGAAAACAGACGGGAGCGTATGTGTGTCCCATGGGATGGGAGAGTCAAAAGAAACTTAAGAAATTTTTGTAAAGAAGTTTGAAACTGATGAACAGTGGTGTTTTTTCTTGTTTTTTATTTTAACTCGAAAACAAAGTTTGATAATATCTGCAAATCTCAGTTGTGCAAAAGCAGTGCCTCTTCCTGCCGAAGCAGTTTAAGAAGCCGGCCGTCAAAGGCTAATGGTATGTGGCCCAGCGCACCCGAGGTACCTGCGCTGTGCCTCTTCTGTTCCTGTTTCCTGTCCCACTGTGTCTTCCGGTCTTCTGCTTTCTTTCCCAGTTCCTCAGATCTGTTGTTGCCACACTCTGGCATCCCCCAAAGCCTTTCTCAGCCTTCCAGACGGTGTTCAGGGTTAAGGAAGCTGCTGACTTCACCAGCTCTTACTTGACCATTGCTAGTGTAGCAGTTTATTAGCTTGTCCCAAAACCGGTCTGTATCAGGATTCCACAGATTATGGCCAGCTCTGGCCCACCACCTGTTTTTTTAAATAAAGTTTTATTGGAACACCACCATTCCCATCTATGTGTGTGGCTGCTTTGGGGGCTACAGTGGCAGGACCTGAGTAATTGTGATAGAGGCTGTTTGCCCCAAAAGCCTAAACTGTTTTCTACCTGGCCCTTGACAGAACAGGTGTGCCTGCCCACATCTGCATGGACAGTGGCCTGTAGGGAATAATACATGTCTCCTGAACAGCCGAGTGAAAATGCACACAGTGGCGCTAGCAGGGCAGATGCACAGGCAATGTGGAGAAGTCTGCAGAGTCTCTTGCAGATTTGTAGGTGATAGAGCTTTACATGTGTGAATTTAAGACAGCCGGTTTTGACCATTGCGATAACCTTGTTAATAAATGTGCTTGGGCCGGGCACGGTGGCTCAAGCCTGTAATCCCAGCACTTTGGGAGGCTGAGGTGGGTGGATCACGAGGTCAAGAAATCGAGACCATCCTGGTCAACATGGTGAAACCCCGTCTCTACTAAAAATACAAAAAATTAGCTGGGCATGGTGGTGCGTGCCTGTAATCCCAGCTACTCGGGAGGCTGAGGCAGGAGAATTGCCTGAACCCAAGAGGCGGAGGTTGCGGTGAGCCGAGATCGCGCCATTGCAGTCCAGCCTGATTTACAAGAGCGAAACTCCATCTCATAAATAAATAAATAAAAATGCTTTTTCTGAAGTATTTGAGAGACTGTGTAGCAGAGTGTGTCATGCTTGGACTCTAAGCTACACTCGGGACTGCCGAGACTCAGACCTGGGTCCTCCAGTTGTGAGCCATGTGACCATGGGACATCTGTTGTATTCACAGCCCTGGGCCACAGGCCCCTCATCTCCAGCATGAGGATTATAATAATGTGTACCTCCTAGGCTTTGGGGATCAAGTGAATTAACACAAAGAACTTGGAACTGAGCTTAGCACATAGTAAATATTAATTGTTTGCTTTTACTGCAGTTATTAATCCAATCCTATCTCTGCTGGAAATCCTTGAGAAGCTTCTCCTTATTGACAAGATAAACCTCAACTTAGAAGCCTGGTACACAAGGCCCTTCCGGACCCAGCCTCTCCCTTCTGTGCCCCGGACAGCCACACGCAGCGCCCCAGTGGTGGTCCTGAGTTGGTCTGCTCTTGCCATCCAGCTGATGTCCCCAGCATCTCAGCCATAAGTGCCCTTTTGCCTCTTCTGCCTTAGCCCCCAGCCAACAATGAAGCCCCATCAAGTGGCACCCACAAGTCAGATACTTCACATACATTAGATGGTTTAATCTGGAGAACACCTCTTCACACGGACAGCGTTAGGATTATCTTTGTTTTACAGAGAAGAGAATGAAACAACAGATGAAAGCAGCTTTCCCGAGGTCCTGCAGGCAGGCAGTGGAGCCTCACCTAGCCCCAGAAGCCAGCTCCTGAGGGTTCAGCACCAGGAGTGCTCATTCAGAGGACTCCACTAACCCCCACCATAGGGACCCTCATGCCGTCAGCCCCCATCAGACTCACTTTCCCTTCCCTCTTGCACTTTTCACATTGTATGCTTTTTTTGTTTTGCTTTTATACTTTTTCTTGTTCTTGCCCACACTGCTTTACTGCACACGCACACATGCACGCACATGCATGCACACACGTGCGCACATGCTCACCCATTTAGATCGGAGCTTCTCAAGTTCAGGAATCGGATTGTATTTAGCTTTACATCGCCCAGGCCTAGAACAGCTTTTGGCATACAATACGTGTATAGTTATGTTACATGGATGGGGAAAGGCTTCCAGAAAGTAGTGAGGACTGATTGGGAAACACGAATCCATATTCTGCACGCACTTGTCTTTTACATTTATGTAGTTTCAGCAGTCGTTTATCGGGAGGCAGCAGTGTGATTGGTTAAATACATGGGTCCCAGAGTCAGTTTGCTTGAACTTCAGTCCTAATCTTCTAGCTCTTGATTTTTCTCATTTGTAAATGGAGTTCTGGGGTATCTATATTTCACATGCTTACTGGGAGAAATGAATGAATTCATTGGTGCAAAGCACTTAACCAGGTCCCCAGCACACACGATAGTTCAGCAGCTCTTATGACTGAAGTAGTGTCATGTGTACCTTTGATTTAATTGAATTTATCTACACACAATCAAAGTAAAAGGTGTGAAAGGAAAGAGAAAACGCCTACAGAGACAGCCAGGGCAGTGGCCAGTGTGTACCAGGGCCAAGAGGTGCCACTGGGCGCTTTATCCCTGCCTCCAGCCCTGCCCACCAGCCCTCACCCCTGCCTCCAGCCCTGCCCGCCAGCACTCACCCCGGCCTCCAGCCCTCACTCCCCCAGCTCTGCCCGCTAGCCCTCACCCCCCCAGCTCTGCCTGCCAGCCCTCACCCCCCCAGCTCTGCCCGCTAGCCCTCATTCCCCCAGATCTGCCCTCCAGCCCTCACCCTCACAGCTCTGCTCTTTGGCACGCACCCCCCAGCTTTACCTGCCAGCCCTCACCCCCCCAGCTGTGCCCACCAGCCATCACCTCCCAGCTCTGCCCGCTGGCCCTCAGCCCCCCAGCTCTGCCCTCCAGCCCTCACCCCTGCCCCTGCCCTGCCCACCAACCCTCACCACCCCCCTCTGGCCGTGCCCACCAGCCCTCGCTGCCCCCCCCCCCAGCTCTTCCCGCCAGCCCTCCTGCCACCTGGACCATGCTGGTGCTGGGACAGTTTTCCGAGATGTGGAAGCCAGCACAAACCAGCCGCTTGATGCCAGTACCCAAGAAAAAAAAAAAAGAAAAAATTATTCCCAGCTTAGAGGGAAACGGGGGCTCACGTGAGGTTCCTGCAACATCTTCCTGTGGGACTTTAAAGGGTGATTTGGACCGCATGTGCATCTCTTCCTACACGTTGTCTTTTTGAGCCCTGTCTCATGATTGTTGAAGGTAGCAATGACCTAGTGGTACGGTCTGAGTGCTGCTCACCATTTTAGTTAAAACACAGGAATGTGCCGGGCGCCGTAGCTCACGCCTGTAATCCCAGCACTTTGGGAGGCCAAGGTGGGCGATAGATCACGAGGTCAAGAGATCAAGACCATCCTGGCTAACACAGTGAAACTCCGTCTTTACTACAAATACAAAAAATAAACTGGGCTTTGTGGCGTGCACCTGTAATCCCAGCTACTTGGGAGGCTGAGGCAGGAGAATCACTTGAACCTGAGAGGCAGAGGTTGCAGTGAGTCATTATCATGGAGCTGCACTCCAACCTGGTGGCAGAGCGAGACTAAGTCTCAAAAAAAAAAAAAAAAAAAAAAACCAAGAATGTGCATCGTTGAATGGGTGGAGGCAGCACTCGGTAGCCCTTGCCTATTCGTAGGGTTTTTGTTTTTTGGGGTTTTTTTGTTTTTGCTTTTTATGACCAGCCTGAATTTCTCTTCACAGCACAGTGGTCCTCTGGGGCTGTCTGTATTTGGGTCACTCTCTGAGGGCCTGGGGGTGTGCAGAGAGAGCATGTCTGAGGTTGGCAGCTTCACCAGCACCAGCAGGAAGGGCCAATAAGGGTCATAACTAATACTCCGTGCTGATCGCATTGTTGGACAAAAAGTGTTTCCAGTGAATGTTGTCACAAGATTAAATAAAAGGCTTTACTTTGTGTTTGCTTTTTGTTTAGGTAACTACTCCAGACCCCCAGCGTATAGTGGGGTGCCCAGTGCAAGCTACAGCGGCCCAGGGCCCGGTATGGGTATCAGTGCCAACAACCAGATGCATGGACAAGGGCCAAGCCAGCCATGTGGTGCTGTGCCCCTGGGACGAATGCCATCAGCTGGGATGCAGAACAGACCATTTCCTGGAAATATGAGCAGCATGACCCCCAGTTCTCCTGGCATGTCTCAGCAGGGAGGGCCAGGAATGGGGCCGCCAATGCCAACTGTGAACCGTAAGGCACAGGAGGCAGCCGCAGCAGTGATGCAGGCTGCTGCGAACTCAGCACAAAGCAGGTACGCCACCCAGGAGCACGCCCCGGGCAGGTACGCTGTGTGTCTACGCGTGGCCACGTGACTGCGCACATAGCCGCATTGTTCCCCAGGGTCACACAGAGCAGTAGAATATCACTGTGCTTGGCCGTTCTTTTTGTGTTAAATACATTTTGTAGCATCAAGGTCAGAGAACTGAGTGACAAACCATGTATTATCATACATGAGGAAGGGATGTGAGCAGTGGGCATGGCAGTCGTGGGAGGCGATTGGAAATGTCTAAATAGTCATCGCAGCAGCAAACCAGAGCCAGTCACACAGGGAAGTGTCTATGTGGTACCGGTTGAAGCAGTGAGTTTTAAGCAGGAAATACTAAGGCTCAGAAACCATTTAAATTCTAAAACGTTGAAAAGGAAACACACCCCCTGACCCTTTTCACTCTCCCATAAGAATCTTCATAAAATGGAAACTTTGTATGTATACATGTGTATTGTGTGTTTGTCTATATGTGTGAGGTTTATATACTTTACATTCTTAGGCTACATTTTATTTTTCCAGGCATATCTTATATATGTGTGAGGTTTATATACTTTACATTCTTAGGCTACATTTTATTTTTCCAGGCATATCTTTCTATCTGTCCAAACCAAACTATGGTTGAAAAAGCAAAGACCGTATTTTCGAAAGTTTGGCTTTAGCTTCAATTACTTAACTCATTTTTAATCCCGACTTTAAAGATTAATTCTTGAAGTACATACTTGACCTGGATAAAAATAATATAATTTAAAATGTATAAGGCAAAGGTGAATATGTTTTTAAAGCACATGTAAATAAGTTTTGAAGCAAAGTACTTTGAAAAATGTATATCTTAATCTTCAGAAGCAAGGGTAGAAGATTCTGATATTTGTCAAAGAGAAATAAAAGCTAAGGTGTGTGTGCGTGTGTGCATGTGTGTGCGTGTGTGTGTTTTTAAACGTGTCTTTTGTTACTTTTCTTCTAAAGCTGCTATCTGAGGAATGTGGGACCTCGCCAGACTTAGTGTTTTCTCCAAATAATAATAAATTTCCGTTGAGGAAATAAAAATTAAAATCAATCATTATCTGACTTTTGGTCTCCACATCGCAGTTACTTACAGCCTCCTGGACTCCAGCAGCCGTCTGCCGAACCCACACAGGCTTTAGGGGAATGTTTTTGTAAACCTGTCTGTGGAAACTGGTCTGGCTGTTCAAAACTGAAGTTCTAATTCAAGTTTAAATGAATTGTCCATTGTTGCAGCTCATAAAGCACACATTATTTTCTTTTTTTTTTTAAGTAGAAAGTATGCGATTGCATTTGGCACACAGCCTTTTTGAGAGGAACCTCAGAAGATAGCCACAGAGAGCCAGGCATGATTTTGTGTGGTTACAAAGCCATGCGTGCCCCCTTTCCGAGTCAGTGTTTATATGGTTTTGTAGTAATCAGTATATAAATACACATCCATGCATTGCCATTTTCTGTTTCTAATGCCCAGTCCATTCCAAAGCCTTGCCTTCACTTGCTGCCCATTTTAGCTCCCCAGGAGTTTAAATGGGGGCTGGATATCTTCTTGTTTACTTTTCCCAAAGTCAAAGCTATACTTTAAAATGTAAATGGAGATTGGAGTTGAGAATCTTACTTTTCTCTGCCTGTCCACACACTTTTGTTAGAGGCATTTTCTGTCCCCCCCCCCCACCCCTCAGGCAGCGGCAGGGTGCAGGATACCCAGCTTGCCTCCGTGGTCTGTGAGCCCCGCACCTATGTGTAGGGGTGACAGATAGACAGGGATTCATGCTTGTGCATCAGAACAAATCCCAAGAAGCTGTTCTTCTGTTCCACTTTAGGCCACCATACATTAGGTCGCCTGCTTATCCCAGCCAGTCTGGGGCTGGCGGACGCCCCATGTTTTCTTCCCAGCACCCCAACTATGGCAACTCTCAGGCTCCCATGGCGCACCAGCCTGACCAGTACGGGTAGGTAGCAACACACCCCGACTTGCTGCGGGACCTGGGCGTTTTCCCTGAACCTGTTAACGATCGTGCCATCTGGCCACAAAAGAACACCCAAACCAAGAAAGCGAGAGACCTAACAGGAAACCCGTCTCCGAGGGGGTTGTCCTTTTGTCCATTTGTGTCGCTGTGTTTGTTTCGGTTTTCCTTCTCATGAACAGTACCGTGGCCGTTCGGTGGACACCTGCATGCGTCCTAGGTCCTGTCGTGCATGGCTTTCGGCATGGCTGCCTCCCTTCATGCCTGAGAGGGAAATAGAAACTGTCATCTGTGTCCAAGTCATGAAGTCACCTTTTCTGGCGTCATTCCCCCCATTGTTGTCGTTGTTTTGTCTAGGAACCTGTGTTGTGCAGCGCTGTTCTCATGACTGTATTATCACTCCTGCCACTACAGTGAGACACAGCCATACCCACCCCCAAATTAAGAGCATAGCGTCTCATTTGACAAGAGAGTCGCTGCAGTCAGGCTGACACAGGCTATTCATAGGACCTAGGAGGGGTTTCATTATATCACCACCAAGCAAATGTCTGTGCCAAAGACTTCCATTATTTCCTTCTCCAGCGAATATTAGAATATTGAAGTCACCAGGAAAATACAACAAAATAATCCAACAGAGAATTTTCTCTCTAAACACAGTGTTGCCATATTATTCCCAGTTTCAATACAGGAATTACATACAGCAACAAAACGTATCTCTTCCTTCCTACTGCAAAACGGTGCAATATCAGCTTCTGTCACCATGTTTAGGTTTGTAAATGCTCTTGAAGTCTATTATTATTGAGTGAATTGCTTAGCAGAAAAATTATTTCTATCATTCTGTGCAGACTTAATCATGTTTGGGAGTTACTTTTAGTCAAGATATGCCTCATCTTTGGTTAAAATCGAACAGGGAACTCTCACCTAACTTTGTTTAAACGGTAAACTTAGAGAGCTGTGCTTTCGCTGCTGGTTAGGAATCCCTGACAGAGAGGGCTTCTTAATAGTTTCATTTAATCGTTCAGTTTACATTTATTTAGAGCAAATGATAATTTTGGAAGAGAGAGTTCTAAAATCTGTAAACATGGCCCTAAGTGTACAGAATCTTGTGAACGTCATCCTCAAAGTGAAATAACAAACATAGAAGGAGGGAAACGTGCTTATTCTGGGGAAATGGTCTTTTCCTCTTTGTCACTTGCCTGTGGTACCTTCAAGGTCAGTTCATGAGTCAGTAGGAAGATAACAGTTGGAGGAAGAAAGCATTCATCATCTGCAGCTAATCCATAGATCTGTCCCTTTACCAACTCCGGAGGCCTCTCTAGACCCACAAAGCTACTTTGGCTGTGCTTTGCCAAGCCACATTAAGCAGCTGTGTAAAATGAATTTAAATGGCATGCATCAGAGTGAAATCTCTTCCACTGGGGCAGAAAATCGATGTTAGCTAACCAGCACGAGGAGATCAAATCTGTATTTCAGCCAGCAGCATCCAGATAGCTTCCTTAGAATATAACACCTCCTCCTTAATTAAAAATAAGAAAAAGAAAAATGTTGGCGTTATTCTATGTAAATCTTATGGAGCACGCTTGGCAAGGGCTCATATCCGTAGCCCCGTGACTGTTAGCAGTGAATTTTAACTTTTATGTCTACACTATTCTTTCTAAAAAAGAAAGAAGCTAAGTTTTATTTCTATTTTAAATCTTCCTTCTGTTCACTTCGCAATACACATAACCTGTGTTGTGCCTTTTTTAAAAGCAGAAGCCTGAATATGAGAAAACATGCGTGTGACATGTTTTAGTGCTATGGGTTGAGAAATCTGATTTTCAACATGCTTTGGCTTTACTTATTTAACAGATCATGGCAGCAAACTCATGTTTTTGCTTTGGTTTTTGTTCCCCCATCGATGGCTCTGTTACGTTAAAGTTAGGCAATTAGAAAATCGATTTGCTAAATGTTAGTTTCTCTTTGGGAGAGGAAGAAATACCATAGTGCAGACCTTTCAGGAGCACAGGATTCACAGAGTTTGTGGGAGTGACTTCTTGCTCAAGGCAGAATCCCAACGGACCTAGAGCCCGTGGAAAAATCTGAAAAGAACAAATTAATGATGAAGGTGGAGCGTGAGTGAGTGTGTGCCTGCAATTAGACAAAAACAGAATGCTCGTTATAAAAATGAAGGATTGTGGCAGTTACGCTTCAGATTTTCTCAGCTGGTCAAATCTAAGATAGTATAGAGGGAAAAACGCATGCAAGTTTAGCTGGTTAGAAGCAGTTTTATTAATTCCTTTGAGAGTGACAGTAAGAGGGTAAAATCGACCTGCTGCATTGAATAAATTTAGAAACATAGATTATTTTTTTTTCTTTTTCACCTTTTGAGTAAATTCCTCATTTTGATTATCAGAGGATTCACAATAGAATCTGGTGAGTCTTTTTGTTCAGATACTAGATTCACTATGCAATAATATCCAGACGTTTGAAGGTAGTGGTTTCTAAGTAATAGCTGTTACAGAACCCTCCCCCTCCTACACACTGATACACTTTTAATCAGAAAATGCGTTGTTCTTTGCAGTTTTGAAGCATTGCTAGCTAAGGAATATACATTTGAAGATGTGAGAAACAGAAGGTCGGAAATACTAGGTGATCTGACTAAAACCCCAGGAATGGCAAATGAGTTCCATCCATCTTCAGATCAGTTTTGATGGCTGTCTGTAGCATCATTTTGGAGGATTCTGAGCCATTACCTGAGCATAGGTGAGCCAAAGTTTGCCAGAAGCTTAGGAAGAACTTTGGCCTACCACTTCCTAAGGAGTATTGCTGTGGGTCCCAGGCTAAGCACAGGCTTTAATACAGCTCACTGCAGCCTCAAATTCCTGGGCTCAAGCAATCCTCCCACCTCAAGCCTCCCAAGTACTTGGGACTACAGGCACGTGCCACAATACCTGGCTGATTTTATCTTTACTTTTTTGTAAGAGACAGATTCTTACTATGTTGCCCAGGCTGGTCATGAACTCCTGGCCTCAAGCAATCCTCTCTTCTCAGCCTCCCAAAGTGCTGGGATTACAGGCGTGAGCCATTACTCCTGACCTTGTAATCGTTTTTAAATGACTGAATCCGTTGTGCCTAAAGCCTGTGCGTGCACACATGCACAGGTATATAACTTTCCCACATCATTCCATGTGCCTCACATCAATTTATTCATCCTAGCTGGTAGCTGTTGATGTCTAGCAGTTGACAGCTCTTCAAAATAAAACTGATTTGTGGGTTTGGAAATTTCAGCATTATTCAGAATTTTTTCTTGGAAATGAGCTCTGGGAGGAAGCATAATTTTACTGAACTTACAGAAATTCTCACAAGCCCTAGATCTTGAAGCCAGGGTAGATGGACAAACATTTTAATTCCTTAAGGCCTGCCACCCTAGCACCTCACATACATAAATTTTGATCAAGTCTTTGAATGGCGTGAGATTGTTTGTGTCAAAATTCTGGCAGGGATCTTTAAGATAATACTATGTTCATAAGAAGAGGTTCCACAAGGATGCAGAGTTTCAATTATAGAATGATAGGATCTCAGAACAAGGAAGGTTCTAGATGTTACCCAGCCTCTACTTCTTGATTCTATGGTAGAGTCAACTAAGACCTACAGGGTCACCCACTCAGGATCGCTGAGGCAGGAGCAGGGTCTGTGTCACCTGGTCCTGTTGCTCTTTGAACTTTTTTGTTTTGGTTTGTTACAAAACAAAATAGCTCTTCATTTTTGTCCTTCATCATATCTAAAGGCAATCCTGCTATTAGAAGCCAAATAGTAATGGATATCTTAATGGATCTTCTACCTCTTTCATTGAAATCTGAATTTTTTTCTGTTACGTGAATTTTATTACCTCTCTTGCACCTAAAAGGAAATGCATGCTTTGCACATTCCCAGGTAGACTCTCACATGCAGCTTGAGTTAGATTATTTCCAGAGTCAGGCACCTTGTGAGATAAGTAACAGTTACTTGCAGGCCCAAGGGTGGGTTTGAATTTCTGTCCTTTTCACTGTTTGAGGCTTTTAGCAACACTGCTTTAGTATATTTAACTTGTTGCGACAGGAGTGTGGTTTTTGACATACTCCCAGTTGTGGAGGAGCAGAGTGGGAAGGCAGTGATATTTACACGGATACACGTGCATACCTAAGTGATGCTGGTACAGGGCTACTGTTCCTTTGTTGTCTCTGAGAGTCATTGGTAGACTAACTGAGCGTCAGAGGAGAAGTCTCAGACTTCTTAGTTTTGAAACAAAAGGGAGCAAAATGAATTCATTTGAAAAGTCTTGTTACTCTTGACTAGAAGGGAGGTTTTAGTACTGAATACCACAGATATAATTCTGTAGACGTACCTTTTAATACTATATCATACCAGAAACTAGGAGCACTGAAATTAGCTTTCAAATGTTTTATATTGAGTCAATTAGGAAATTGGGAGTTTTCGTTAAGATTATTTTTAAATCTTAACCACTCGTTAACAGGGTGAATACATTCCATAAGGTAGCTAGATCAGTAGTGACCCCACCGTATTGCTGTTGGAGGAGCTGACTGTTGTGTGAGAGAATGTGACTAGCCGCCTTCCTCTGCTTGGAAGGAGCTGGGTCTGTTTACAAATACAAGTGAATTGGGCTGGCTTGTTGGATATACAGATACACAGTGGCGTCCATCTGTGCCTCATGGCACCCCATAGACACACCTTCCCGCCACTGTTCTTTATTGAGGTATATCTATAATTCATATCCTGTGTTGCCATTTGCCAGCAAGGCACTTTTTCTGGGTTATTTTCCTCTGAAGCCAGTGTGATGCAATTCTGCTGATGGACCAAGAGCCACTGATGTGGAAATGCATTAATGGAGATAGTGCATTAAAATGTCAAAGAGAAGGGGCAAAAACTTCTCAGCGTGTCAAGCCCCAGTTATAGTGGGTGCATGTGCTAAAGAGCGGTGAGTGATTTGTGTTAACCAAGAATCCAGCCCTTTGGATTTTGGACAATTAGGTTTTAACATAATAGCTATGATTTGAAAAGTCATGTTATTGAAAGACAAAAAGATTTCAAAGCCTTAAACAGAGTTTTTATTTCCGCAATTAAATGTAAGCCTTTGCATTATCAGCTAAATACTATGCTTTAATTTTTAGCCCCTTTTTCTCTTCAAAATTTAGAATTTGAATGAACATTATTGTGTTAGTATTTAAAGATTATGATTTCGATTAAAACTTTCAGAATTACAGAACTATTATGGAACCCTTAAAGTGCATTTATAAATCATCCAAATCAAAAAGTAGTAAAACACTCATTCTAAAAAGACAGAGATTTCGTTTTTAGTTTTATTGAGAGCCAAGGAATCACCGCATGAAATGTACAGCAGAGGGACCAGAGGCCATGAGGCACCCCAAGTCACTGCTGAGCGTCACCCAGATATTCTCGACAGATGCTGTACACCCTCACCCAGCCCAGGGGCCAAGGCGCGGGAGCCTGAACTTCACCATCCCCCGGCGGTTCTGGTGTAGAAGCCAACTCAGGTCTGGGGGTGCCCTCAGAGATAACTGGCACTGCAGAGCACGGACTAGGCATGGAGGGGGAGGGCTGGGAGGCGTGCCCCGGAAACTTCTTCACTTCTTCCTTATGTGGCCTTCCTGAGGAACGTCACTTGGGGAGCTCACAGGCTCGCCCTGGGAGAGCTGGGCAGCATCAGATGCTCGAGTCTGCGCCAATCTGACCCTGACTCAGGCTCTGCAATCTGTCGGTCATGGCAGCTTGTCTTCCTGAAGGCTTTGTCTTGATTTCTGCCTTTTTGCCTCCTTTCAGGCCTCAGTATCTTCCTCTTCCTCTGAAATACTCAGTCCCCCACCACACCTCGCCTGCGCTCTTCATTCAGAATTTCTCTTCTCTGTGTCTGGTTCTGACCCTCTCTCAGCTGGTGGCTGTCCCCACTCAGAGGTGGCTCACAGTGGCTTGCACACCAGCCCGAGGGTCTGCCCCAGTGTCTGTGCCACTTGTCTTCACTTCCAGCTTCGCAGCTCTGTCTGCATACTGCCCCCGTAGATGCATGTGCTCACACCAGATGTCATGGGATCGTCACAGCAGGAACCAGCATTAGAGCACACCCATCGCTGGGAGTCATCCGCAGCGCAGCCCAGCAAACCCCCGTGATTCTGAGTTACGAAAGGCGGGGATCTTTGAAATTACATGTGTGCATCAGGGAGTGGCAGTGGCCAGTGATGCCAGCCTGCCAGGTGTCAGACTAATGACTGGCAGGTGGTGAATTTTCTCAGCCCTGAAATCTGATCACCTCAACAGTGTTTTGGGCTGAAGGCAGCAGAAAAGGTTTGTAAGTGGTGAAGAGGTTATGACTGTGTCTTAGTATATTGCAGCTTTCGGTTTGGAAAGTGTGGGTGACAGGGCATCTTAGTAACAATAAGCAGTATGAGAAGCAGCTTGCTAAGATGCTAAGATTTCTCTTAATCTTGGTCTTCATTCTTCTTTTGAACTCCATTTCTGCCATTATGAAGATTTTAAAATACCAAACAGTCCAGGCACAGTGGCTCATGCCTGTAATCCCAATACTTTGGGCTGCCAAGGTAGGAGAATCACTTGAGGCCAGGAGTTCAGAAGCAGCCTGGGTAACAGAGTGAGCCAGTCTCTTAAAAAAAAAGTAAAAAAAACAATGAGCTAGGCATGGTAGTGCACACCCCTAGTTCCAGGTAGTTGGGGGGCTGAGGTGGGAGAACCAATTGAGGCCAGAAGGTCAAGGTTTCAGTGAGCAAGGATCATACCAGTGCACTCCAGCCTGGAGTGAAACAGGAGACCCTGTCTCTAAGTAAATCAATCAATAAATAAGTAACAAAAACTCACAGACAGAAACCTGTAAGATTCTGGCCCTTATTTTAAAAATTAACTCATACTGGATTGGTTTTGATTGTTAAAATTCCTGCCAGGTAAGAACTCCAGCCTGTCTGAATCCTGTCCTGCACAGCGTGACTGGTGAGGACATGAAGAACTCTAGCTTTGCTCAGCTTGCAAGGCCTCCCTGCATTTTAACCCTAACTGTCCACAGTGTTTGGCTTGACCAAATTATATAACTTTGTGGCCCAGGCCACCCTAACTCGGGAAATCTCTTAAGAATTTTTAGGAGGATTTTTTTTTTTAAATCAGAAATTGCTGCTTTTCTGTTTCCTGGACCAGCACATTGTTTATTGAATATTTTACACAATATTGCCGTGACATAGTAATACAGGATGGAGAACTCAGGACCCAGATTCATTTTCTTAAGCCTACCAACAGGTCTGATAAGGCATGAGCAGCAGATGACTGTATGTAAGATCTATGCATGCCTCACTCTTGCACTTCTAAAACTCAGGTTTGTCCATCAGGAATTATCTACTCCAAGTATTGCCAGGCTGATATGCTCTGTGTGTCTGAGGCTGCACGGCTGCAGACCTCTAAGACACCTGCTCCCTCCACTCTGCTCCTGTGGCTCCTCAGCAGCTAAGCCACTTGGGATTAGCAGTTCACCCTCCTTTACAGCTTGTGACCCTGGAAGGGGATGTCCTAGAATCAAAGAGCACTGAGAAGTAATAGCCCTTCGTGGAAATAACTGAGATCTTTTCTTAATGATCTCAAGATAAATTTTTTAAGTAAAGATCCTTAAATAGAATAGAGTAGAAAGGACGCTTTCTGTGGGTGACATCCATGGGTGTCCTTTCTGTGGGTGACATCCATGGGTGTCCTTTCTGTGGGTGACATCCGTGGGTGTCCTTTCTGTGGGTGACATCCGTGGGTGTCCTTTCTGTGGGTGACATCCGTGGGTGTCCTTTCTGTGGGTGACATCCGTGGGTGTCCTTTCTGTGGGTGACATCCGTGGCAGCTAATGCTTCCTTCATGCTATATGGATCTAGTTTCACCAGACCAGGGAACTGTGCCGTTTACAGAGATCAGCGGGATGCAACGTGATACCAAAACCCCCAAAGTTTTGGGGAGTCTTTTATTGCAGGGAAAAGACAGGATTTGGGACCCACTGCTCCATGCTGTGGCCCTCATCCATGCTGCACACTTGAGGGAGCCCGTGAGCTGGGGATCAGCAGGGAGGAGCTGAAATCAAAATCTCGTACTAAATACCTTCGCGGTACTGTGGTTCACTTTTGTATGGTTGCCAGTAAGGAGTTCACAGTAACAGAACAACGGGCTTTACAAAGCCAGATCAACTTCGCAGATGAAGAGAACATCCTTAGTTATCAGTTGCTCAAATTCAAGCAGCCAGACAACGTTTTTGCATTTTCTTCACACCCTGACAAGGAGGCCTCTGGCCTCAGAACCCTGGAGCTCTACGTTTTCTCCTGGTTGCTTTGAGAGGAAAGGTGAAGATCAGTCAGCTGCTTTAGGAACAACTAAAACTGGTTACCTGCATTGAGGCAAAAAGGAAGAAAACCTTGAAACTGTACAACAGGTGCTGTTTCAGCAGGGAGCACCAGGAGCAGAGCTGGTAACAGGTCGGAACCCTCTGGGAAGCGTGTGTGAAGCATGAACAAAAGGGAAAAATGTTTCTGATGTTAGAGGCTTTTAAGAAATCCAGACTGGAATATGCAGTATGCCTCGGTGCTTAGTGAGAAGAGCTTTGCCAAGTTGCATGAGTCAGAAACACAGCTCTTTGGAGAAATGTGGAGACAATCAGGAGAAACGCTTTGAAAACAAGGGGCCCTGTGGGCAGTGCCACATTTTAAAGGCCCAGGCAAAGACATGCCAGGGAGGAATTCTATTCTGAAGAGCTAAGGCGTAGCCACTAAAAAGATGATTCTTGAGAGTGTGGTGACAAAGTTACTACTGATCCTTTACTTAGAAGTTCTCTTTCATAAAGCTGTGGCAAGACAGTATCTTCTCTGCCCATTATTAAAGGAAAAAAATAAATCATAAACATATCAGCTACCAAAGGGTTTGGGGAGTTATTACCAGGGGCCTGAAAGGTAGCTGGTAACTTCTTCTCCAGCTTGTCTGCCAGCATTGGACACGTGGGAGCTTTGAGTGAACAGGCTGCCTTGAAAACAGGTCACATTTGCCAGCGGGGGAAGACTTGGACAAGACTCAGGAAGTCTTGTAAAGGGGGTTCCTGCATAGGGCAAAAAGAGGACCCCAAATCCTCTGCTTCCTGACCTGATGGTCCACCTGTCTGTGCGACACTAGGTGCTCAGAGGCCTGTCAAAGCCAGACCCTGTCCATATGTCCAAAACTAAGTCCCCTGGTGTTCTTTATTTGCACAAGCTGGACACCTAGGAGACATCTCGGCACAACTTTGCTTTCCCCTGCAGGATCTAATTCATCACCACATCCTGTCCGTTTCACCTCCACCACGTTGCTCAGCTCTCTCTGTTGTGCTCCACCACCTGTTCTGAGGCGCCATCATCTCTTCCTTGGGCTGTGCTACAGCCTCCTGATGGTTGGCCTTAACGTTCCTTCTTCCTGCCTCTGATGTATTCTTCCCAACACGGCCAGAGAACGGTGTCTTTAAAATAAACATATTTTAATGCCATTGCTCCTACATATAAAACCCTGAGTCTCCTGTTTCTCTGAGGATAAAGACCCAGAGAACCATCAGCCTGCCCTTACCACTCTCACTTCTTTTTTCTTTTTTCTTTTTTTTTTTCTGAGATGGAGTTTCGCTCTTGTTACCCAGGCTGGAGTGCAATGGCGCGACCTCGGCTCACCGCAACCTCCGCCTCCTGGGTTCAGACAATTCTCCTGCCTCAGCCTCCCGAGTAGCTGGGATTACCGGCACACACCACCATGCCCAGCTAATTTTTTATATTTTTAGTAGAGACAGGGTTTCACCATGTTGACCAGGATGATCTCAATCTGTTGACCTCGTGATCCACCCGCCTCGGCCTCCCAAAGTGCTGGGATTACAGGCTTGAGCCACCGCACCCGGCCACCACTCTCACTTCTTATTTTGCTCTTCCATATTTTCTCCTGGAGAGAGGCTCCTGCGTGCCCCAGGGCATTTCAATTTGCTGTTTCTCTTTTCTCCTCTCCTCACCTGGTTAATTCCAATGGACTGGTCACTCAGATCTGAGGGGAGGAGGGGATGTCATTTCTTCCTTGGGGCCCTTTTCTCAGCTTGCCTTCCTGTGAGCTCACCCGGTGCATAGACTTCTCCTTCAAGCCACTCATTGGTTGCATCTGAGGGGAGGAGGGGATGTCATCCCTTCCTTGGGACCGTCTTCTGTGCTCACCTTCCTGTGAACTCGCGCAGTGCATAGACCTCTCCTTCAAGCCACACATTGGCTGCATCTGAGGGGAGGAGGGGACATCATCCCTTCCTTGGGACCGTTTTACTGTGCTCACCTTCCTATGAGCTTGCGCAGTGCATAAACCTCTCCTTCAAGCCACATGTTGGTTGCCGCGCCACGCCCACTGCCCTGGTCGTTTTCCTGGCTGCATTTGTTTTCCATCTTGGCTGGCTGTGGTGCCCATTTCTTCCTACCCCTCTCTTGTACTTATTTTAAAACACTCATCTTGGACAAATGTCCATAACTGTCAACTAAGCAGAAGGCATTTCTGATTAATTTTAATTATTTCTAGCATGTCTCCTGGAGCAAAAGGGGTAGAATCTATTTTTGTAATAGCACATGGTTATATGTTTTTACAGGAATCTACATTTTAAAATCAAGGCACTTCTATTCTTTGTCTTTTGTCTAATGAGACAAATGCCACTTTACTGCCACAGGATTGATTCCTAGCCAGAGTCACTGGCTTGTTGAAATTACATTATTTTGCCACCAGAATTGCTAATGCAGTTGTTGCCGCAAGCACGCTGATGGATTAGCCACACCAAAAATTGACCAGGGCTTGACAGCCTTATTTTCTGTTTTGATTGTATTTTGGTGGGGGGAGGAAGGCACACAGAGTGTTTTTCCCTCTTAAAATATTAAATTTAAAATAATCTCGACTGAGATTCTCTTTTTCAGTACTGCTTTGGAAGAGTCACCTTGTAATTCGGGTTGAAAATCTGTTTCACTAGTGATGCTGGATACATGTGAGAAGAATTTGTGTTTATCAACCATTTTAAATAGGTAAATAGGGCATCCTGTGTAATGTTATGTATGCAAGTGGATCCTTCCGAGGGAATAAAGTAACACATTTTGAAATTAACTGCTCGAACTGGAGCTTTTCAAGGTTTTAAGTCCTGGTTCTGATGACTTGGGTTTAAGTGATAAAATGCCCCAAATTTTAGTGTCAGCCTAGTTGATTTTGTCAGTGAGCAATCTTTTCTGGCTTCATCACTCAGCTACATCTACAGTGACAGTTCATACAGAGAAAGTTATGTAGAGCTGGCACTCACACTCACTTTCCCAAGAAAGCATGCATTGCGCGATTCTCAATTCCGAACATAATTCAAGGGTGGTATTTGCAGTGGGTGTGCCGAAGCTTCCCATGTACCTGCCACTGGGATGGGACTCTAAAGTGGCTTCACTCACAGGGTCTCCAATTCTTCTGTCTGTCCCTACCCTTCTCCAAAGAACTGTATCAGAAACCCATTCATTTTAAAGATAACCTCACACTTCACCATCTATCACTGTTAAGAAAATACAGTGTTGATTGCTAAGATGATAAGGCCTAAATATTCTTCTCTAAAGTACCAACATTATGTATAGACTTTATTTTAAATTTTATTGTAGTTGACTTTAAAACCAGATGTTTAGAAAGATGTGGGTACTCCATAAAATTTCATACCAATATTTTATTTCAGTTCTGCTGAACGCAAACTGTTGTGGGAAGCGATATTCCTCTTTATGTTTTCACACTGTACCAGTGGAAATCGTTTCTTGGAAATTGGTGTTTGCTTTGGGCTTTTTCTCCCCAAAGCCAGCCCTTTGTTGGCATGTGAACATGTAATGTTAGAGAAATCGCCAAAGCGAATGAATAAAAGGAAAAAGTAGAACTGTTGGTGTATGTGTGCAGCGCGACGGCAGGAACGGGGAGTACTTTAGAGAAATGTGCTTGCAGGCCCCACTTTCCGAATTCTCCTGATAACAATTTGGTTTTAGTTATAGCATGACAGATTTTAAATACATCTGGTCCCAACCAAATTTAAATAAAGTTCTTCGGGTTATTCTGCAGGTCAGCATGTTTAAGTTGTAACTCCCCAATTTGAACATTGCTGTTTAAGAAGAGGAGGGAGCAGTGCCATTCAGCCCCTGGGATCTGGGGGCAGCACCACCCAGCCAGGGTCACCCCCACAGTGTGCATCTACTGAATGACTGTAAATGTTTGTCTCCTTACCCGCCGAGGCGCTCCTGGGCAGTCATTGCTACAGCCATGGACTCGGCACCTGTAGGGTCAGGACAGTTGTCCTTTATAACAAACACTAAGCCTGCAGACCCCTTGGGAGCCAGAGCCCAAGGGTCCAGCTGGGGTGCTTTGCTCTCCTAGGTACAGCTTAGGTTTCTGTAGGTTTCACATTGGAAACATTCTGCTCATTTCAATTCATATTTTTGCCTGTTTTTGTCTTGTTGCTGTTTGCTTTTGAAAAAAGCAAGTGATTTGCTTCTTCACGCTCCTGATTTATTTGGAGCTGTCCAAATGTTGCATTGGTCGGAAGGGGCACAGCGGTCAGGGACCGCTGCTCTGGAACATCCCAGCTGCTGCTGAGGTCGTCTCGGAACCCAGGTCGCTGTGGTGTCGGACATGATATTTTCAGCCCCACCAAGCAAGGAGCTTTTTGTTGCGAGCCACAGAATCCGCCTAGGTTAGCAACACTGGGGGAAGCAGGAGTGCTGGGTGAGTGAGAGCCACAGCCATCTCAGGAGTCGCTCACAGAACCCACTGTCTCCACTTCCCAGAAGCAGTGGCGTGCAGTCCCAGCCTTCTTTTGGCATAATGGCCATCCCGCTTGTGCAAAGTTACCAAGATCTTGGCAGTAGTTTCTCAAGCAAGAGCAGATAGGATTTCCACCGCAATGGAGAAAGACTGGCTCTCCCCACTCAGACAAGCGCCCGCTGCTCTGCCCTGGCCATGTGTGGCCTGCGCTCCTGGGAGGACTCATTTCCTGACTTGGAGGCCCAGCAGGCCTGCAGCTGCTGTCCAAGGAGCTGTTGGATTCATGACCCCTCACTCTGGCCAGCTCCCTGAAGCCTGTATTCCAGGACACCCATAGAGTTTACACCTCTGCTTTGACAGCTTTCTACAACCACAGGTCCATACACCAGATGGATGGAAAGGTGTGCTGCAGCAGGCTGCCAGGAGCCGGGTACATGGTGTCACTGAGGGTTAGGAGGGTTAGAGTCCCACAGAGAAAGAAGCAGAGTATACCGCACTGTTAGTAGGTGTGGGGAATTCTGTCTCTGCCGCGTACTAGCTGTGTGACTTTAGGCAAGTTACTTAACCTTTCTGGTCTTCATCACCTTTATTAATATTTGAGCACAACTCCACCTACCTTCCTCCAGGAATTCAAAACATTAAAAGTGTATGCCTAGAATTTGCACCAGGCATGCTGTCAATACTTAATAAAGTACTGTCACAATCATTGCCAGGCCCCCTGGTTCAGTTGTAAAGACTGAAATCCAAAGGACCAAAGCTCTCAGAGCTCCAGTGGCAGAGTCAAGACCCCTGGCTTTTTAACCAAACTTAAAACTACAGATGTACTTTAGGGACCATTGTAACCAGCAACTGACACCACAGCGTGGACCTTTGAGTCTTTGATTGGTTTTTTTTTTGGCATTGTTAGTTTAAAGGTGTTTCTTAAAACCTGTAATGTAAGCCTTCATCGTTTTCTGGTGATTAAAGATGGACAGTGCTGACTTGGGAGAGAAACCTTAGGTTAGGGTTGGATGGTTACTTCATTCAGTCATTTGCCGGGTGGATTTTCTATTCTGATTCTCTTTTTTTACCTTAGTATAAACAAGTGTCTCAAGGAACCATTAGTTTTATACACATTCGTTATATATGAGACAGAATTTAATGGAAGCTTGAAAAGGCGACCATCCTTTGTAATGCCTTTTTACAAGAATAAAAATGTTCTCTGGTAATTCATCCCTTTAACAATTCTTTTTTTTTTTTTTTTTAGCAACTCTCTTGTGCAAAGATTAATTAGGCCCAGATCCTCCTCTCAGGAGGCTTCCGTACCTAGAAGAACCAAGATGTGCAAACATGCAAAAGAAAGAGCTCAGTGCTGCAAAAGGCATAGCTGAAAGCTAAGTGGAGAGGCAGGGCTTGCTTTCAGGAAAGTGTCGAGGGCAGCCATCACAGACCAGTGGCCACTACCATGCATCTTGGAGAATGGGCCCAAATTGGCTGTGACTTGGAGGCACAGTTCTTGAAGGAGTTCACAGTTCTTGAAGGCAGTAACCTTCCAGAACACATAACCATCCACAAGTGAAGGTGCCCTTTAGTGATTGATCTGCTAAGAAACTGAGAGCAGTCCCAACCGGTGCCATTTTTGGAGCAGTTGCATAAATGCTAAATTGTCCCTTGTTTGAAGAACACCTCAGAAGGGATACCTCTAGGTATTCATGCCAACACTCTACAAGATGATGAATTAATGCCAACACTCTACCAGATGACGTAAAGCCCCGAACCATGTAGGGATATGTTGATAGCTACTGTGCAATGTGTGCAGACGTATGTGATGACCTAGAGGTTAATTGGAAGTCATTGGATGATCTCAGATCTGTTCCTAGTGAACTCCAAAGGGTATTCTAATTCTGATTTAGCAGTCTGCAGTTATTCAAAGTGGACCCTCAGGAAGCTAAGAATTGCAGGCTAAAGTAACACCCGTTTCCCTGAGCCACGCTCATACCTAAGAATCTTTCAGCTTCTAACAATGTTCTTCCCAAGCCATCATGGAGCATTAGTTTCTACAGAATTTCTCTAGTTTGTCTAATATTTAAAGGAGACCACTTACACCTTTGGTAGCTTGATTTTTCAGATGGTTTATGTTTGAACTTTTTGTACAGACTTTTTTCATTTGAGTCCACTGAAAGTGGTACACAAAAGGAACAGTGTATTATTGGTTTTGTTAAAAATGATTTATGGACCAAACGTGGTGGCTCACATGTGTAATTCTAGCACTTTGGGAGGCCAAGGTGGGCAGATCGCTCTGAGCTCAGGAGTTCAAGACCAGCCTGGGCAACATGACAAAACTCTGTCTCTACAAAAATACAAAACTTAGCCAGGCATTGGTGGCTCACACCTGTAGTTCCAGCTAGTTGGGAAGGTGAGGCTGGAGAGTTACCTGAGCCTGGGAAAGCAGAGGTAGCAGTGAGCCGAGATCGCACGATTACAGTTCATCCTAGGCGACAGTGAAACCGTCTCAAAAAAAAAATTTATATTAATCTATTAAAGGATTAAAGGATCTCATTTTAAAATATCAACTATTATAGCAAGTGATAGCTAAATGGTGGTAGAGAGGGTTGTAATTAATTTGGAACAGATAGGCAGCGTCTCTGTGGATTTTTACCCTCTTATGAGGTTGTACCCCTAAGATGAAACATGACTAGCCAAAACTTTGAAACGTTTCTTAAAGGTATGCTCTTTATGTAAGAAAAGCTTGACTACAATGGTGAACTCTCTTTTTAGGGCATTGTGATTTTCCCTGGGGTCTCTACACTACTGCACAGTTTAAATCTCTCGCTCTCCCCCATCTCATTACCAACAGTCAGAGAAGTGACATTGTGTGACAGTTATCTGCTTCAGATCAGAGAATACCCTTGACTTCTTTGCAAGAGTGAAGAGAACTCTGACAGGGTGTAAGACAGAACTAACAAGCCTAAGTCACCAAGACCACCTCATAGGTCTGACCACCATGGGGACAGGTGGCTGCATGTGAGGGACAGGTACAGCTGATCTCATAGGTCTGACCACCATGGGAACAGGTGGCTGCATATCAGGGACATGTACAGCTGATCTCATAGGTCTGACCACCATGGGGACGGGCAGCTGCCTTTGAGGGACATGTACAGCTGATCTAAGTGCCCATCCTCCTCTGACGTAAAAAGCCCAGCCAACAAGAAGTGGAAGTCTGATGTCTACTGTGGCGTTTTAATGTAGGGAGATTGGTATGTTTTTTAATAGAACGTAATTACCAACGTTAAATAGTAGGGTTGGGGAGAGTTTCGGAACTGCTTTCTCCCATGTTCATTATATCAGAAAATTTAGGTCAAAGAAGTTTTTTTAAAAAAGCATTCCCACACTGCCCATTTGTTTTTCATTTCTTAACCTTTGGGTTTTTATGTGAGGATGCTAAGTCGTGTTGACAGTCAGAAGTTAACTTTGCTTGCTTTTGTAATTCCTGTTCTTATTTCAAGCTCCCCCTTTCTTGCTTATATTCCTCTATATAAATAATAACCTGGAACACTTGACATGATTAAAAATGTGTAATTTATTTGCAGAACTTGTAATAGTTGGAATTTTGAAAGGGTGTATTAAAGAGTTACCTAGAAATAGAACTCAGCCTTTCTCTCCAGGAAATAATCTGTTTTACACAAACATGAAAAATTATAGCCCCACCCCTTACATAAATGCGTTATTAGAAATGACTGCCAGGGAATGCCGCTGCTCATGTGCACGGTCGGTATATGTGTGCTGTGCTTTCTCTTCCTGTAGGCAAGGCAGTTTCCCCAGCATGAACCAGAGTGGACTTATGGCTTCCAGCTCTCCCTACAGCCAGCCCATGAACAACAGCTCCAGCCTGATGAACACGCAGGCGCCGCCCTACAGCATGGCACCCGCCATGGTGAACAGCTCGGCAGGTAACCTTGGCAGCTCCGTGCACCTGAGCCCCTCTCTCTTCCCTCCCCTCCTCTTAGGCTCCACCAGTGCATCTGCCCAAACAGCTCGAGAAGACGGATCCATTGGCGAAAGTGGGAATCCTATTACTTTTCTGCTTCTCAGAAACTTGCTCCATCTATTTAAGACTGAGAATTTCATTGTATTTTATGTAAATTATTTTTATTCAATCAGTATTTTTGTAACATGGACATATTTCAAATATCATTGGAGATTGATAAATATACACACCAAGTTCTCTTTCTCTTTGGATATCATTAGTACTGGAATATCCTCAAATTCTCTCCATTTAGTAGTGGTGGAGACAAACATTTCAAATTCACATTTCAGGGGAAATCGTTGGAAGGGCAGAGCAAGTGGGGTTTGAAGTACTTTTTACATTGAGAGAAACATCTCTAAATGTGTGCTCAGAAGTAGCTGCTTCATAAGTGCTATGTGCAGATTGTCTCTACTGGGAAACTGTTTTAAATGTTTCATGGTGTTTAGTTCTTTTAACCCATTTTATAATCTCCATAGTAGCATTCTTAAAAATCATGTCTGCTGAGTGCAGTGGATGAGAATCCAAGGTGTGGAACATATTGAGAGTGTCTAAAACCGTGCCCATCTCACATCTTAGACTCTTCAAGACCTTTGAACCGCCTCCTCAGGTTCCATAACTACCTATAGTCAACGAGGGCCACTTTTTCCATGAGAAAGTGCCGTGTGTTTCAGGCAGTCTGTTACTCTTTCTCACGTGTTAGAAGGGATCTCACTGGAGGATTCCCTCCCTCAGAGGCTGCAGAGCGGGGCTTAGCCAGTGGGTCTCCTGCGACGCCCCGCGATGCGTTAGGAGTGCATGGGAAAGCTAGAGCCTTGGTTCTTTCTGATGACCTTTTTTCATTCCCTCTGCCTTTGCCTGCCTTCTGGTCTCTCCATCCTTGAAAGGCTTCCCCAGAAGTTTATGTTTCTGTCAGGTGGAACAGGTGGCGAGAGGCTGGGCTCGCCTGTTGTCTGAGCTTCTGCGTTGTTGATTTCTAGGACCTAACTGAAGGCTGGCATTCCGTGGTTACTTCTCTTGAAATATTTGTGAAAGAGGGACACATAGAAACTAATGATAAAAATGAAGGTTTTTGAATAAATAAAACAGCCCTTCCTGATGCCATGTTGAGTGCTTATGCACCACAGCCTGGTGGACGTTTTACATTTGAGATGAAGGTAAAAGCTCGCAAGCAGCCTGTTAGCTGGAAGCCCCCTCTTTTCCTAACCAGTGCCGGCCCAGGTAACAGAGTGCTGGGTTTTGACATGCTATGTTTTGTCTGGCTCGCTTGAATAAAATTACTTCAGAGCATTGAAACCACACAATCAATTTTCACCTACTATTAGCAGTGCTCATTTTCCCTTCTTCCTTTGGACCCCAGAGCCACAAAAACAACCAACAACAAACAGATGGCACAGGGCCCTGCCTCAGAAGATATATGTATTCCTAAGGAATTGCCAGCTTAATGGAGATTCACAGAGAGGGTTTCTTTTTATTATTATTATTCAAATAATTCAGCTATTCATTATTCTGTACAGAGGAAATCTTCTCAGTAAAAGGCCATATATCCTCACGGTCTTTTATAGGGGGTAGTAGTATATTTTTTACTGTGTGGTACATTTTGAAATACTGAATTTTTAATAATTTAGACATTTATGCAGTTTTCTGCTACACATTGATCTGGTTTTATTCCAGCTTTATTAAGTGAAATGCACATCAGAGGAGGACTGGCCGTGTAGCGCTGACTGTGCACCTGGCGGCAGGTAAACATGAATCTGCCGCTATTGTGTTCTGATCTCTCAGAGAGACAGGACTGACACACAGCATTGGGGCGGAGCCCGGGTGAGCTTCAGGGCACGGGAGTGTCCACCTGACTGCAGGAGAGATGGGCCAGAAAGGGTCAGATTACCGTCCCTTCCATCTCCGTGGTTGGGCCCCTACAGATAAATTACCAGTGATAACAGCAAAGTATTTCTACATCAGAATACACTTTTGGAGAAAGTGAGGACAGTACAAATGATGGCCAGGTCTGGCTATGGAATTTTCTGAACCTGCATTCCGGCATTCTCTCCGCCGAGTTCAAACCATCGTGTTGTAGACTGTGCGGGACCAAAAACAGTCCTCCTGTGTAGTGACAAATTGTTCCAGGCTTCAGTGAGCAAGTAATTATTTAAATGGAGTCAGTGTGAGTTTAAATGTGACAACTATTTCTTCACTTAAAATGCCAAGGGAAGTAGGATGATCAGCAGGAATTTTTCCCTCTAAAAGAGCTTTTTCGGTTTTGTTTCAACTATTTAGATTAAAAGGTTAGAATTATTTATTACTGTGGGCAAAATTACAAATCATAGATACCCTTGTTAAATACACTGTAATACAACACTTGTGTTACTGATTAGATTTTACTTACTCGTGTTTAGTTTTATGATATTCATTAGTCATTTATACTTGTCTGCATATAAACCATCATCTTAAAGTGGACATCTCAATTCCAAAAAATGTATCTACCATCTGTGGTTCTAAGTTTGCCTCACCAGACGTTACTCTACAAAATGTAGGGCGTTTCTCCCACTGTCACCTATAAATAGTACAGGAGCGGCCATATGTGCCACTGGAACCAGGCTTCCTCGCAGAGAGCGCTGGGCACATTCCAGAAGTGAGTCCTTCTGCTAACCTAGTACCGCTCAGTCCCAAACGCGGTGTCCTGTTTGTGCCCTGCCCATACAGGGTATGCCAGCTCCGGCAGGCCTTTACAAAGAAGAAAGCAGTCACACTATCACAGAAAGCAAGAACCACCCACCTCTAGACCTCCTGCAGTGGTTGTAAAAACTACCGATTCCGGGGCTCCCTTCAGAATCCTTGAGGGGGGTCCAGGAATCCGCATCCCTGGCCGAATCTGCAGGTGGTTTTCATGCATGCAAGCTGAAGTTTGAGGACCACCGACTTGGAGGTCTTCTGCTCACCAGTCTCCTGGCAGATCTGCCGCCAGCTTTGTGGGGTATTAGCTGTTTACCAGATGATTTGCTGTTTTGAAATTTTAAAAAAGAAAAGGTTCACAAAACTACACCTAGAATATCAATCTTCCAGCTGGATCAACACTGTTTTCTGTCTTGGGACTTCGGGGTCTCACAAAGGAAGGTTTGGGGCTTCAACACCATTCCGAGGGGCCAGTGGTCCGGGTTGTCTGCAGAGGCTGCCAGGGTGTCACTCATATGCTTGCTGTAGGGTAATGATTTCAGGTGAATTGCTGCCCTCCCCCCATATACAAAGGGCTTGATAAAAAGGATTTGATAAATTATGAAAACCAAATCTCTTAAACTGGAGGAAACTATATCCTGAGATTATGCCAAAGTATATGGATGGCTCCAGACTCTGTAGGTGCCTGGGGGAGCTGCTTTCCTTGGAATGCCACCTGGCACAGCCAGCATCCTGGGGGTGGCCATGGTGGGGAGGGGCGCTGGTGGCAGTGACGGGGCATGCAGGGCCTCCAGGGTGCTCGGCGGCCACCCTGCCCTTGGAGGGTCCTCCAGGGCTTGCAGATCCAGTGGGAGCAATGCTTCTCCCAAGCTCTTCCCAGACCCTGTGTGTGTTATCTTCATGGTGGACTTTGTATCTCTCCACTTGTAAACATAGTCACAAACATCCACAGATGTACCTACATAGATCAGCCCTCTGTGTTTTCAAAAACAGTAAGATACTGTGCAGTCTAGTATATTACCATGAGGAGAGAAGAACTGTGCGTTTCTCACCCTATTTCACCATCTTCTGGGAATGACTTTGCAGGCTTTGTAAGGAGACTGAGTCGAGGAAGCGGAAGAAAGCAGGCATGAGTGCTGAAGTTCAGTTTTCCTCATGTCGCATGTTCTTTCTGTTCCTTTTGAATGTATTCAGTCCAGTGTGGAATAGCCACCTTAGGACCTTGACCCACACTTACACTTTAAGAAATCATTCTAGTTCTTAAATTTCAGTGGTAAAGCCAGAGTCTGGTGCTTGAAAGGTATTTACAGTCCTCAAGCAGCACTTTCTGCAGTTACAGATTCTTTACTGCCCCTTTTATGTCTGAACTTTACATACCGGATTACTCATGTCAATAGGAGAAAGAATAGTGCCTTGATTTAGCAACTAGCAGTAGTGGCCCTTCTCTTCTGGGAGAGAAGTGGTGCCCCGGAGGCCCATTGCCTTGGGAGGCATATGGCTCTTTGCTCTGATTCATTGAGAATCCTGGTAAGAAGCATTTCAACAAAAAGAATGGTAAAAGCCACAGTAAGGAAAGCCCTTCTGATCCATTTAGTAAAATCAAATGTACATTTTATAAGGCAGAAATACTAAATAGAACTATGTATTACTGTAAATTCTATCCCTGTTTATCTCTCAAAATAATAGCGCAGTCCCACTTTTGATCATTTTTATGTTCGCACACCCAAAATGCTTGTTTTAAAATATATAATAGAGAATGAAGAAATTTGGGGAATTTCAGACCAACAATATGTTTATATTCATGTAAGTCTGGTTTTCAAATCAGTGTAAATTTAGTCAGTCATTTCCATAATACATATTGGCCTAGTTCTTTATGCTTACAAGTTGCTTTTGTGTACACTAACACATTTAATGCGTAAAATAGAATCTTACTATTCCTACTTTCAAAATAATACTCGTACATAATGCATTGTAAATACTGACAAAGCTATCACTTAAAACCACTGGGGAAGCTCGACGCCGCCGGAGCCATGTGGCCATGACTTGACCGCTTTCTCTGGAATTGTTTTGGCTGTCATTCCTTTGACCCCAGTCGGAGTCAGCCAGCTAGGACATGCGGACTCCCATAAACAAGCCCCTCTTTGTACACTCATCCTGCTCTTTTATCCTTCTCTTCTTCTGAAAAGGGTGTTTTTTAATGTACAGGTTTACTAATTCATATCTCGTTAGTCCCCAGAGACAGAACTGCGTGGACGCAGTCCAATCCGCTGCTTTGAACAAGGCGGGCTTCGCGGTGTAATATCTCTCAGCTGCTTGAGGTTTCACACATTCACAAAAATAACAGCATTTTTAGCTGATCCCAATAGATTTTTCTCTGCAGCTGCATCACTTGAAAAAGCTTTTTGTTCCAGTTCTTAAAGTCTAAGTATTGAAAGTAATTTGAAAAAAAGACAAACATCCCAATTACGATTTGTGTGTGTTGTGATGACTTTAAGGACTGACTGAGCTGCAAATGGGCTTTGAAAAACCAGCCAATGTGCCTGTGGAAAGGACGGGATTTCAAAGTGCATTGTTGAGTGCGCTGATGTGGACTCATGGGCACGTGGCAGGGTAGGCTTTTTTGGCAGGACCTATGGTCTCAACCTGCAGTGATGCTAACGATATTAGCAAATTAGCACCACAAAGCTTGCCAGCTAATTCACCAGAGCCTGCTCACTCTCTCACTGCTGTAATTAAAACTAATTATTTTCTAAAACATAGTAATACATGAATATGTGCAATAATCATTTTGTAGTGGGCAATCTGCGGAGCCTTTTTTAAAGCTTTTTTTTTTCTTGGCACATTACGCTACATGTGTCCCGCCTCGGTTGAGCCAGCACTTTCATTTGCAGAATGTAGAATGGGCGCTGTTCATAAAACCTCAGGTTTATTTTCATCTGAAATAGGCCGGGTTTCTGGTTCCCACTCCTGCGCAAGGCGTATCATTCTCTCCCCGCTCTCTCCTTCCCTCTCTTCCTCACCCTGACTCTTCACATCTGGTCAGTGCCTCAGTTGCAGCCCCGTGTTGCAGAGATGGTTCTCACAGTGGGGTACTCCAGAAATTCAGCTGTTATTCCCTGGATAGCTACACTGATTCCTTACTGTAGCCTTGTTCTTCCACTAAAAAGATATCTAAACCCATATTTCTAACCTGAAAATGTCTGCTGGTATCTGCAATGAATGTGTGGAAGTCAGCTGTTCTTCGGTGAACCTTTCATGCTGAGGCCTAGGTAGAATTGATTGGATTTCTGAGCCTAGGGTCAGAAAGTGTGGTGTTGACTCTGGAGCTGCTGTGGGCCTCTGACCTGGGGGGTTGAGCTGCTGTGAGGGTTGATGACCACAGGCTCTCAGACACACTGAAAGGATCCCAGCGCCATTGCAAAGTATTCGGAAATCCTTTCCTTCAACAATTTATTTTTAATTATTGTTTTTGAAGCTGTCTGCTGTGATTGTCTTCCCTTATTGTGGATAAGACCACATGCAATAGATAAGGTTTTCAAAAAAAAACACTGGGAAATGTCAAATAATTTTACAAGCTATAGATTATTTGTACCTATGAAATGAAGAAGGCACTAAATCCTCTAGTGCCTAGGTAAAAAATGTGCACACCAGCATTTGCTTCTAACACCTGATTAGTAATTTAAACATTTGCCTTATTTCCACTTGTTGCTTACTCTTTTAAAGGTATAATAATTTTGAAAAAATAATGTTGATAAAAGTTGACCTTCAGTGGTTTGGGTCTTAAGCATAAAGGATGCCTGCCCTTTTTTTTTTTTTTTAGTTAAAAAAGGATTGCCAGAATTCGGTGCTGTCTGCATTTCAGAAGTTAATATGCTCCCCATTACAATGTCTTTTTTCTTCTCTTCCTACAAGGGAAACGCGAGTGCCTCCTGCTTCACTCTGTAACTTGTGCTGGCAGGAACATAGTCTGACGAATCGCACATATAATCCTAAACTCTTTCTCCTGTTTTCGATTAGCATCTATGGGTCTTGCAGATATGATGTCTCCTGGTGAATCCAAACTGCCCCTGCCTCTCAAAGCAGACGGCAAAGAAGAAGGCACTCCACAGCCCGAGAGCAAGTCAAAGGTACTTCCTTTCGCCTCTGCACGCAATGTGGGGTCTGCCTAGCAAAAAGCTGCCATGTCGTCCTCTCTCACTGGTGTTGGCCGACACGTTGTTTTCGTTTGGTGTCTTCTGCATGCCTTCATTTTGTGCGACATGTTTGCAGTCTTCTCTTCTTTCCCCAGCCCCTTCATGGTGTGGATCTGAAAGTTACTAGTTCTTATGGCATTAACTCACGGCTGAGGGAGACGGGTGGAGGGACAAGACCCACCTAAGAAAAATGCTTCGGGGTGGGGAGAAGCAGGGGTCTTGCCTGGTTTCGGTACTTGCAGCCATTTTCTCTGCCTTCAGTTTATAGCTTCCTGTTTTGGCCGCCTCAGCAACAACATACTTAATATTTTGCTTTCCTGCCTTATTTGACAAATAAGGTGAACAGCTTTTTTTTTTTTCTTTCTTTCATAAGGGGTAACCCATGCTTAGCATTCCATGTAAGCTTGAAGTAAGCATGGTGGCGAGTGGCCTTCTCCAGCATCCAGCAAACTTACCCAATTCTACTAATTAAGAATGTTGTTTTAATACCTTTATCTATGTGTGGTTTTGTGTGTTTGTTTGTACATGTCTTTATATATATATATATATAAAAAATTAGTTTGTTAAAGTGGATGTACTTTTTGTTATTTTAAATAAAGTTTGCCCTACCTTTGTCACTTTTTTTTTTTTTATTCCTCTACCACAGGATAGCCACAGCTCTCAGGGTATTTCTCAGCCCCCAACCCCAGGCAACCTGCCAGTCCCTTCCCCAATGTCCCCCAGCTCTGCTAGCATCTCCTCATTTCATGGAGATGAAAGTGATAGCATTAGCAGCCCAGGCTGGCCAAAGACTCCATCAAGCCCTGTAAGTGGCTCTGGTTTTTTTTGGTTTTGTTTTTTTTGGGGTTTTTTGATAATTAATTCTACTTGAATGCTTGCTTGTTTATTTGTTTTATAAGACTTTTTCTTTATTATTTATCCATGAAAGGGTTTTCTTTATAAGTAATTATATTAGTGACAAAATGAATAAGGTTTGTGTGCATCAAAGAAGTTGGTATCTGGTAATGAAAAAGCTGTTACAAAGAAGCACCTCTATTCAGAGCATGCGAGTGTGTTAACTGGGTCGAAACTCCTTCACACAGTGACTTTTCTAAAATGTCTAATCCAATCTGCACTTAGAGAAGATTTTTCAAAAGTGTTACTTCTCCATTTATATGGGAACTAATAGCAGCCATTGACATAATGACAAGTTTGGCCCCTGACCTGTATTTTGCATGTTCTGTCTATTTCAAAACCGCCTCCCTGAAGGAAGTAAATAGTCAGTCGGGGTATGGTAGCATCAGCCCTGCTTTATTTTCAACCCATTTGTCTGAATTTAATAAAAACATAGAAGAAATGTTAGCATTCGAATGAAATTTTCGTTTTATAATGTGTACCTATGTTAGAATCAGTTGAAATAGAATAATTCTGCAAAAGACTGCTGATAATCTTGAAATTAAGTGTTGATTTCTTTACGACAGATAAATTATAACAAAAATGTTATGGATGTATCAGGGAATTTTTTAAGCCTCAATGTTCTTCTGACCCTAGGATTGGACCTTTAGTTTCCTACTAAAGAAATTCTGTGCCATTAGAAAAAAAAAGTAATGGTGCTATAGTGACTTTTATTTTACATTCATTTAAAGAATCAAAAGATTAAAAAAAAAAAAACCTTAACATGCAATTACTTGCCAAGAAGGAACAATTAACATGCTCCTTTCTGTAAGACAATGTATTGACGAGCACAGCTCAGGAAGGCAGGTTGGAAGGAAGAAGAACCTAGCTGTGCAGAATCTGGCAATTCGGTCAAAACCCCAGAAGGAGGCTGCTATTAATTATCCATTCACTGATTTAAACAGATAGAGCCTGAAGGTTTGAAGAGTTGGTTGTTCAACTAAATGTTTGTAAAATTCACATGCAGCTCTAGGATAACCAGCATTTTCCCTTTCAGAGGAAAAAGGGGCAATATTCGCTCTTACGTTCTCTGTAGCTACGTTTCGATTTTGCAGCCCCGACATGAAACAGAAAGCGCTTCTAGGATGGGTATAGCAGACAGCGCTTCTAGGATGGGTATAGCAGACAGCGCTTCTAGGATGGGTATAGCAGACAGGGCTTCTAGGATGGGTATAGCAGATAGAGCGCTTCTAGGATGGGTATAGCAGACAGTGCTTCTAGGATGGGTATAGCAGACAGGGCTTCTAGGATGGGTATAGCAGACAGGGCTTCTAGGATGGGTATAGCAGATAGAGCGCTTCTAGGATGGGTATAGCAGACAGCGCTTCTAGGATGGGTATAGCAGATAGAGCGTTTCTAGGATGGGTATAGCAGACAGCACTTCTAGGATGGGTATAGCAGACAGCGCTTCTAGGATGGGTATAGCAGATAGAGCGCTTCTAGGATGGGTATAGCAGACAGCGCTTCTAGGATGGGTATAGCAGATAGAGTGCTTCTAGGATGGGTATAGCAGACAGCGCTTCTAGGATGGGTATAGCAGACAGCGCTTCTAGGATGGGTATAGCAGACAGCGCTTCTAGGATGGGTATAGCAGACAGCGCTTCTAGGATGGGTATAGCAGACAGCGCTTCTAGGATGGGTATAGCAGACAGGGCTTCTAGGATGGGTATAGCAGACAGCACTTCTAGGATGGGTATAGCAGACAGGGCTTCTAGGATGGGTATAGCAGATAGAGCGCTTCTAGGATGGGTATAGCAGACAGCGCTTCTAGGATGGGTATAGCAGACAGCGCTTCTAGGATGGGTATAGCAGATAGAGCGCTTCTAGGATGGGTATAGCAGACAGCGCTTCTAGGATGGGTATAGCAGACAGCGCTTCTAGGATGGGTATAGCAGACAGCGCTTCTAGGATGGGTATAGCAGATAGAGCGCTTCTAGGATGGGTATAGCAGACAGCACTTCTAGGATGGGTATAGCAGACAGCGCTTCTAGGATGGGTATAGCAGATAGAGCGCTTCTAGGATGGGTATAGCAGACAGCGCTTCTAGGATGGGTATAGCAGATAGAGCGCTTCTAGGATGGGTATAGCAGACAGCGCTTCTAGGATGGGTATAGCAGACAGCGCTTCTAGGATGGGTATAGCAGACAGCGCTTCTAGGATGGGTATAGCAGATAGAGCGCTTCTAGGATGGGTATAGCAGACAGCGCTTCTAGGATGGGTATAGCAGATAGAGCGCTTCTAGGATGGGTATAGCAGACAGCGCTTCTAGGATGGGTATAGCAGATAGAGCGCTTCTAGGATGGGTATAGCAGACAGCGCTTCTAGGATGGGTATAGCAGACAGCGCTTCTAGGATGGGTATAGCAGATAGAGCGCTTCTAGGATGGGTATAGCAGACAGCGCTTCTAGGATGGGTATAGCAGACAGCGCTTCTAGGATGGGTATAGCAGATAGAGCGCTTCTAGGATGGGTATAGCAGACAGGGCTTCTAGGATGGGTATAGCAGACAGCGCTTCTAGGATGGGTATAGCAGACAGCGCTTCTAGGATGGGTATAGCAGACAGCGCTTCTAGGATGGGTATAGCAGACAGCGCTTCGAGGATGGGTATAGCAGACAGTGCTTCTAGGATGGGTATAGCAGAGAGAGCGCTTCTAGGATGGGTATAGCAGACAGCGCTTCTAGGATGGGTATAGCAGACAGCGCTTCTAGGATGGGTGTAGCAGACAGCGCTTCTAGGATGGGTAGAGCAGACAGGGCTTCTAGGATGGGTATAGCAGACAGCGCTTCTAGGATGGGTATAGCAGATAGAGCGCTTCTAGGATGGGTATAGCAGACAGCGCTTCTAGGATGGGTATAGCAGACAGCGCTTCTAGGATGGGTATAGCAGATAGAGCGCTTCTAGGATGGGTATAGCAGACAGGGCTTCTAGGATGGGTATAGCAGACAGCGCTTCTAGGATGGGTATAGCAGACAGAGCTTCTAGGATGGGTATAGCAGACAGCGCTTCGAGGATGGGTATAGCAGACAGCGCTTCGAGGATGGGTATAGCAGACAGTGCTTCTAGGATGGGTATAGCAGAGAGAGCGCTTCTAGGATGGGTATAGCAGACAGTGCTTCTAGGATGGGTATAGCAGATAGAGCGCTTCTAGGATGGGTATAGCAGATAGAGCGCTTCTAGGATGGGTATAGCAGACAGTGCTTCTAGGATGGGTATAGCAGATAGCACTTCTAGGATGGGTATAGCAGACAGCGCTTCTAGGATGGGTATAGCAGATAGCGCTTCTAGGATGGGTATAGCAGACAGCGCTTCTAGGATGGGTATAGCAGATAGAGCGCTTCTAGGATGGGTATAGCAGATAGAGCGCTTCTAGGATGGGTATAGCAGATAGAGCGCTTCTAGGATGGGTATAGCAGATAGAGCGCTTCTAGGATGGGTATAGCAGATAGAGCGCTTCTAGGATGGGTATAGCAGAGAGAGCGCTTCTAGGATGGGTATAGCAGGCAGCGCTTCTAGGATGGGTATAGCAGACAGTGCTTCTAGGATGGGTATAGCAGATAGAGCGCTTCTAGGATGGGTATAGCAGATAGAGCGCTTCTAGGATGGGTATAGCAGATAGCACTTCTAGGATGGGTAGAGCAGACAGCGCTTCTAGGATGGGTATAGCAGTCAGCGCTTCTAGGATGGGTATAGCAGACAGCGCTTCTATGATGGGTATAGCAGACAGCGCTTCTAGGATGGGTATAGCACACACAGCGCTTTGAGGATGGGTATAACAGACAGCGCTTCAAGGATGGGTATAGCAGACAGTGCTTCTAGGATGGGTATAGCAGACTGAGCACTTCAAGGATGGGTATAGCACACACAGCGCTTTGAGGATGGGTATAGCAGACAGCGCTTCTAGGATGGGTATAGGAGACGGGCTTTGAGGATATGTCCATCAGAAGTAGCAGGAAGGGGTGCGACTCCTGTATTTTGATGTCTTTATGTCATTTGCTTTGAGTCTCAGAAGGCAGCCAACATTGTGAGTTTTGCCCTCATAGTCTACCCTGGTTTTTTTGTTTTGTTTTCTTCTTTTAATAGGAAAAGTATTTCTGAATCAGTAATGCTCTCAAGTTAATGGTTAGAATTCGGATAACTTTTCAAAAGTATTTGTGTGTTGGCCCACAGGGAGAATTTCAGAGGTTAAAAACAATAATCTTCAAAACTTAAGATAATAGTCCAGGCACAGTGGCTCATGCCTGTAATCCCAGCACTTTGGGAGGCTGAGGCAGGCTGATCACAAGGTCAAGAGATCGAGACCATCCTGGCCAACATGGTGAAACCCCGTCTCTACTAAAAATACAAAAATCAGCTGGGCATGGTGGCACGTGCCTGTAATCCCCGCTACTCGGGAGGCTGAGGCAGGAGAATCACTTGAACCCGGGAGGCAGAGGTTGCGGTGAGCCAAGATTGTACCACTGCACTCCAGCCTGGGCAACAGAGCATGACTTCTTCTTGAAAAAAAACAAAGACAAAAAACTTAAGATAGTAATTAAGAATAAGACCCTGTTAAAAACAAAGACTAACAGTAGACCGCATTACATTGTCTAAAACTTTCATCTTGCTAATTTCATTGACTTCTAAAGAAGGCTTGAGATAGTCACAGTGTTTTAATTTGCTAGTTAGATTATCTCCATCCACTATAGAAAACTTTATCAAAATCGACTTTTCTTCTTTAATGTAAGACAATAGCAAACTGAATTGTAAACTTTGCTTTCTGATTATAATTAAACTTGAAATTGTACATTTTTCCAAATATTTCCATATACATGATTTCTTCCTGTACCATAAATGGTATTAAGGATTTACAAGCAAACTTCTGGCTCCTGTGGTAACAAGAGAAAATGAAGCTCACAGCAGTGGAGGATGTCAGACTATTGCTCTGTGTTGAAAAAACAGCCTCTTTTTTGAATGAGATGCTAACTCAAAAAGGGGAGCACAGGAGAGTGTAATGAAGGACCTGACAGCATCCCTGCTATCAAATCACCGCAAATACATGCAACCCCGGAAGAGTTAACTGCTCTTTCTGAGATGCCACTTCAATTTGGACCTAAAATTGCTCTTAATAGTGTCCTCAGTAAAGCCTGTCTAACAGCAGGTCTGGAAAAGGCAAAATGATGAAGATGTTCTATGCTTTGACAGTGTGCTGTGAACCATCATTGTTTTGTTACAAAACACTCTAAAATAAAAATAAACATTTGTCCATACACATACACATACACATATTACCAGGCATATGGGAAAGACTGCTGAAATGTAAATCTGCCTAAAAGACTTGAGGAAAATGTACTTATAGGCTTAATTAAAGTATATGCAAGGAAAACATTTGTGGCACCATAATAATGTCTTGCTGTAATTTTACAGCAATTTCCATTCCTTTTTCTTGCCTCCACAAAAGTTTCACAGCCGTAGGATTCAATTTTTACAACACTGAAGCAGTACTAGGTAGGCCTTAGCGACTGGGAAGAGTAAAACCATCTTCCTGAAGGGCAAGTCAGTTTGCCACTGTCAGTGGGAGGCATGTAAATGAAGACCTTCATCCAAAGCCAGTGTCTTTGAACAAGGATAGTATGTTTGGAGCCTGGTCAGTGATGACAGTGAAGTCTTTAGTTGCCTTCTGTTCAGACACCAGGTATTGGCTGTGGTCATGGTCTGCCCAGTGCAAACCTTAAGCTGGGGTGGAGGCATTGAGTGCTGGTAGTGGGCATAACCCCTCTGCTCAGCCTCCAGCCTTACTAGACTGCCCACACTCATTCCGTCCCATGCTCAGTGAAATCCTGTTTGTAGGATATCTGGATCAGCTGTTAATTCCTGTTAGCATGCTGCCAGGCTTTTCACAACACTTCTCGTCCATTGGAGTAATCATTCACAGAGAAAAATGCTATCACAGCCTCCAGCCTGCAGGGCACCGTGCTAGGCGTTGGTGATACACGACATCCACACAAACTGTGCCTTTGGAACTTAGAATCTAGTCAGAAAAGTGGGTGTCAGACAGATAATCATGTGCAAAACATACAGTTTGATGTAGTGTGTGACATAGTGCTGCAAAGGAAAAGTGAAGAGTGTGGCAGTGGGGAAACTGAGGCCCTGGTTTAGCTTAGCGAGGCATCCTTGAGACCTCTTCGGGATTTATCATGTAAACTGAGGCCTGACCATGTCAGTTCTGTGCAGATGCATTTTCCTACATTATGGTGCCATAAAAATGCTTTTTAGAAGATCTAAAAATTATGAAAAATAAAACTATTCTATTAGAAACCATCTTCATTACATTTTTCTAAAGTTACGACAACAGATTGAGATACGTAAAAGTTAAACTTCGGTTTATTTAACTAAGGAGAGAAAAGTTAATATATAGTCAAACTGTGTACATCTTTATCTCAGGCCTATTCCAGCTTCTAAGAATCCAGTCCCTTCCAAGGCAGGAACCAGCATTTCTGTGCCCCATTGCTCGGTTCATGATTATTCATCCAGAACCATTCCCCAGTTTCAGTTTAGAGAAAACCAAACCAGAAATGGCAGCTGGATTTTACAAACAGGACATTAGATGAGCTCATTGGAGCAATTTTAAATTGAAATGATTGCTTTTATTTGTCTTATCTTGAAATTGAATCTCAAACCTTTACCTCAATTTTTTACAAACAAAATGCAAGAGGGAAGTTTTTTTACTGTTACCTGATTATAGATTTTAGTGCTTTTTTCCTCATGTTCTTATTTCAAATTTTCACTTTTGAAAAACATTGGACCCATTTTGTTAAATGTAATTCCCCAAAGGAAAAGAAAAATCTCCACATGCCAAAATTTAGAAACCTCTTAATAATATCCCGTTAATTAAAAAAAAAAACAAAAAACTCCACACCGAAATTTAGAAACCCGAGATTAATAACTCCCGTTAGTGACAGCAGAGCCTCTGAGGTGCTTCCAGGTGAGAATCTGGTGGAAAGTGTGTTAGAGCAGCCGCTTTTCCTAGTCAAGTAGGCCTTGCGTACAAGAATTTGGAAAAGAAACTAAAAACGTATCATTTGGATATATAGTTTCTATATTCTAAGTGTACATATGGGTTTATAGACACATATTTTCACACATGTATATGAATATGTATACATATATATTTTTTAAGCTCTTAACTAAAGTAATTTTTAGGTGACTTGAAGTGTAGCCTCAGCATTGAAGTATAATCTAAAATATAAAACAACTATTTTTATCATTTTACGTTTCCTGTCTACAGCAGCTGTATCACCCATTAGATATTTGATAAAGATGTTTTGCCTCAGTAATCCTAAAGCTGAAGGCTTAGAGTCTCAGCCCAATGACTGTAGAGTCACGTGGTAGTCAAAGGGAAAGCGGCTGCTTCACGTGCCGTGTCCGTTTCATTCTTGGCATCCTTTCCCAGGAACCTACTTTTACTGGAGATCATTTCGCTAAATAAGGCAACATCTAGCCTCAATGGCAGTCATGTTATTTAACCCCCTAAACTTTCAGAAATATGTTTAAAATTCTTGTTAAGCTAATTAAAGAAAAAGGAAAAAAAAAGAATTCTCTCTATAATTATTGCTCTATATTGCAAATAATAACCTAGGTATACATAAATAAATGAAGTAAATTAATGTTCCAAGAAATCTTTATTGAGAACTGAGAGATGATTTTGCACAATAACCCTGGTATTGCAAATACTGTAAATATTTTTACAAACATAGAAATATAAAAGAAAGGGAAGAAAAACAGTTGACCCACCTACTTGTCCAGATTTTGGAATCCATAGGGTAGGCTTCAGGTGTTCAGAAATGGCAACTCTTGATATTTTAGAGTCAGGTAAAAGCAGATACATAAAAACCCACGAACTAGAGTATCAGTATAAAACACACGAGCATATAAATACATGGGCATAAAAGTCAATGCATATGTTGATATATTGGGATATGAAATAGCACATGGTTAAACCGTGGAGTCAGTGTCTCAGTCTATTGCTTCTGCTTAAGCAGGAACAGTGACAGTTTGTTACCTGGACAGAGAAGTTCAAGCAGTGTTAAGTAGGGAAAGCCAGCTGTCAGGAGTAAATCCCAAAGTTTTCATTGCTCCTTAGTTGATCTAAAACAAAACAAAACAAAAAAAATCCCACCAAGCTTAGAGCCCACACCACTGATTCCTGTGACTGGGAATCTGCCTTAGAAGACTCCCTTTAGCCGTTCTTGTTTTGATAAGGAAAAGTAAGAGTCCATTTAGTGTTTGGGGCTCTGTAATACCACATGGAAAGTTTGTAATTCACTGTGATCATTCCATGAGCTAGAACCTTTTTACTTTTAAAAATAATATGAGGTGTCACTGGAGTTTTGCCTTCTGGGATTCAACGCTTATATCCAAAAGGGGCTTTGTTCTTTTTTGTTTGTTTTTAAGGGCATAAAACGGGGAGTTTGGGCCTTTAATTTAAAGTAAAAATGAATTCCTAATTAAGAAAATGTCTAGTTTGTGCCTGAACTAGTAGCCTTCATTCCTTATTGTTGTGTGATAGCAGTAGTTTTTTAATCTGTCCTCTTATATCTGTTAGCTCATTAGTTTTCTCTCCCCTTCTTCCCTCTCCCTCTGCCCACCCATGCCCCACCTTCACATGCTGCTTCTGGGTACTAGAAGTCCAGCTCCTCCACCACCACTGGGGAGAAGATCACGAAGGTGTATGAGCTGGGGAATGAGCCAGAGAGAAAGCTCTGGGTCGACCGATACCTCACCTTCATGGAAGAGAGAGGCTCTCCTGTCTCGAGTCTGCCTGCCGTGGGCAAGAAGCCCCTGGACCTGTTCCGACTCTATGTCTGCGTCAAAGAGATTGGGGGTTTGGCCCAGGTAAGAATGAGTGAGGGAGTGAAGAAGGCAGTATTATGGATAAGCTCATACAGAGGCTTTCTTTCAATGTGTGGACTCAAGTTTTTTTTCTCACAAAGGGAAAGCTAAGCCTGGGCAGAAATCACCTCCCTGCAGCCCGTGTCTGTGTGCTGTCAGGGAGTGCTGGGGGACCCTGGCTGTGCCACCGACTCACAGTGTGACCTCAGCAGGTCATGTACCTGGACCTCAGTTTCCTCATTGATACGGTGGGCCAGACTGGATTTTTCTATAGATTTCCTTACAGCTCCAGAATTCTCTGCAATCTGCCAGTATTTCATAGTAAATACTCAGAAATGTTTAACAAATGACTGAATTAATTATCTGTCAGATATAAGTCACATTGACTGCTTCCCTCTATCCAGAGCAGGTTATCAAGAAAATTAAGTCATACTTGTCAAACCACGCCCACAGCAACCGGATGGTTAGGAGGGCCAATACTGTGACCTCCAGTGGGTTAGGCCCCAAGTGGGATGAGGGCTGCCTGGGGTACAGGATGAAGGAGCTGTCATCATGTGTTTGCTGCACTCTCGGAGTGAGTGCATTCTTAAGTCTCATTGCCCAGGCATTGGGCTCTGAGCCCTTACTCCTTAACCAGGAGCCTAGCTGTAGGGCCATGGCCTGTCATAGGAACAGGGAAAAGGCACTCACTGTGTAGCCTCTTTCTTAAATACATGAGTCACCAGCCCCAAAGCATAGATGAGAAAACTTGTATAACAAAATCAAGTACAGGACTGGAATGGTGGGTCACACCTGTAATCCCAACACTTTGGGAGCTTGAGGCCAGGAGCTGCAGACGAGCCTGGGCAACCTAGTAAGACCTTGTCTCCATTAAAACTAAAAAACTTAGCCAGGTGTGGTGATGCACACCTGAAGTCTCAGCTATTCAGGAGGCTGAGGTGGGAGGATCGCTTGAGCCCAGTTCAAGGTCACAGTGAGCTTTGAGCACACTACTGTACTCCAGCCTATGTGACGAATTAAGACCCTGTCTCAGTAAAAAAGAATATATTTTTTTTAAAAATATGATTAAGCTGTAGCACAGGGACACTCACAGGGTAGGTGGTGGGGCCAGGTCTGTCTGACTCCAAACACATTCTCTTTCCATTTGCCAGTGATTCTTGAGCCTAGCTGTGTATTGGAATGGCCTGGAGAGCTTTTAAAAGTTGTCAGTCCCTGGGCTGCCACCCCACATCAATGAAATGAACCTTCTGTGCCCAGGGTAATCTAACAGGCAGTCAGAATTAGGCGTCCTACACCCTACCAAGGTGGTGGGGCCACTCACTATCCTAGGGCAAGTCACCTGCCCGGCAGGTGTCCTGAGGGCCTCCATGGTCTCAGCGCTGCATCTCGAGGGAGAAAGGGGAGGCCTTCTTTGTGCTTAACCTTCCCCTTAGGTGCCTAATCCATCCCATGGGGGCCCATGACTCTGCCTAACCAGCTGCTAATTCGTGGGATACCACGTGTGAGTGCTGGTCAGCAAAGGGAATGATTGAGACATACTTTGCTCTAACCTGGACTCCCCTGACCTTTCCCGTCTGCACCTGAACTCCTTTGCCCTCTGCTCCTGGAATCGCCCGACCTTTCTCCCCTGCACCTAGCCCCTTCTGACATTGATTTTTTAGAATCACCAAGACTGCTCAAACGATTAGATTTTATCAGCCAGCACACAGTAGGTACCGTCTGGCTACTGCCCTTACTGTGACTGTGTCTGCAGTGTGTATAGTCAGGTGAGGTCTGTCAGAAGACTCTCTGCAGGCTTGGCTAATGAGGTTGCTGGAATGTAGCTGGGTTGTCTACGCAACACCATCCATGCTCTCTACCTCGTGGGCATCAGATGTGGTTGGGAGCAGGTGCTGCAACCACAAAAAGCCCCACACCCAGCTTTCCTTCCTGGGTCATTCTGAGCAGCGCCGGCTTGCCATTCCTGAAGCTACCCGCAGACCCACGGTTTGCAGCCCGGCATTAAGTGCCAAAAGAGGGCGTCGGGCTTCTCAGGGAAAGTTCACAGTTTATTATACACCACTGAGTACTAAGCAAATGGACATAAGAGAAAGTTTGAATCCAGAAATGCACTGTTTCATTACAAACCACTGTCCCTTTACCCTGTCTCGTGCTACACAAGGCAGGAGACTTTCAAAGGCAAAACCTTCCCCAAGTTATTTGCAGATCTTCGTGTTTCATTCGGTGTTTAACCTTTCATAACCTGTTCCCAAGTGGGAATCGAAAGGTTAAAATAATGCCTCAGATCTTGATGTCACATTTCAGGAGTTCTCTTTCTTCCTCCTCCTTTTGCGACTGTTGTCTCCAGCCTAAGCGTCCTTGAGTAAGAGCACCTCACAGGGAGGGGTGTGCCCGCCCTGCCGGCAAGGCTGCTGGCCAGTGGCATCGTGTCGGGCTTTTTACATTGGAGGCCGTTGGTCTCAGGGCTCACTCACTTTCACCCAGGGTGCTGCTTTTGCTTTTGCCTGACGCCCACAGCAGTCTTGGGGTGAGGGGACAGGTGCGGCCCAGAAACACAGGCCTACTCCTGAGCGCCTGCACCTGCTGGAATGAACACTTTCACACTGGTGCCCAAAAACCTAAACTGCAACATAGTGCCGCCGTTGCTTTTTAAATGTTTTGAGATGCCCTTTTTCCTTAATTGGAGGCGGGGTGGGATGAGCGTGAGGCATTGGGAGACGCAGTGGGCAGAAGGACCTCCGAGCAGAGCTTTTTCTTTGCCATCAGCAGATTCCCTAATGGTTTTATAACTGTAAATGCTGCCTATGCACTCCTGAGTGGGAGTAATGAGCATTAGTTAAAAGCGGCAAATGAAAAAAGTAAACCAAGACATTAAGTGCTTCTTTTGTCTCCTGGCTTTAAACAAGCCACTGTGCTGCAAACCAATGATCCTGCCGTGTTTTTTTTTGTTGTTGTTGTTGTTGTTTTTGCTAGGTTAATAAAAACAAGAAGTGGCGTGAGCTGGCAACCAACCTAAATGTTGGCACCTCAAGTAGTGCAGCAAGCTCCCTGAAAAAGCAGTATATTCAGTACCTGTTTGCCTTCGAGTGCAAGATCGAACGCGGGGAGGAGCCCCCGCCAGAAGTCTTCAGCACCGGGGACACCAAGAAGCAGCCCAAGCTCCAGCCGCCATCTCCTGGTAAGTGGCGGCGCTGCAGCCATTGGCCCAGGAGAGCCCAGGCACCGGGCTGGATGTTTGGGGAAGGTCATTTCACAATCAGGCCAACAGAGCACTCAGGACCTTTGCGAGGCGGCAGTTCTGGTGTCATTTTGTTTGTTTAATTGGACTCCCATTGGCAATGTTAAGGGACTAGAAAATAAAACCTAGGATATGGCCATTTCTGGTGGGTACTTGGAAGGCACCTTCTTTTGCTTTACATTAATCAAAACAGGCTTTCGGATTCTGAGCCATGTAAGTTTTTTCCTGATACAAGTATTCCAACAGATTCCATCTACCTCTACACAAAATAACGATCCCCAGTGGCCTGTCTGAACACTTGAGCACTTCTAGGAAGTGCCACCTGCTGGTTTGACAGCCAGCTTGGGTCAGTCCTGCCTGTCAGGAACCCACAGAACTGAACTTTAACAAAATGAAGTCTGGGCTTAGCTTCTAATCACCCCTGCCCAGCAAGTCCTCGCTTCTAGGGAAGTTAGCGAACTGTCGTGGTAAGGATCCACACAGCCTTGTGGAAACAGGTGTTCATTGCGGCCTTGCCCTGGAAGTCAGGGGTCTTAGGAATGGGTGTAGTGCTCATCACCAACATGCTCACAGGCCACACCGCATCAGTGACGCCTGCTGGCTCCCTTCTGTCTCCTCCCCACTAACTGAGACCCTCCCGTTCCTTTCAGCTCCCCTGCTAGCCTTTGTTCTGCTGTTTGGATTTCAAAGTTGAAATTGCTAAATCATATAATTTTGATAACTACGATAGTAGAGGTGGGAAGAAATTGACCCCTTAGTGCTGGGTGGTAAGCTCACTCCAGTAGACCGGACCATTCGCTTCTCTGTGTCTGGCTCCCATCAGCGACCTTCAGCATGTAGCCTCACTGTTCCTGGCTCCTGTCTAAAGGTGCGGCTGTGCCCACCGCTCCTGGGCATAGCTTGTTCTGAGCATGGTTGGCAGCCCATGTTTCCTGAGCACTTCCTGTGTGCCAGGTACTTTTCTAAGTGCTATCATTTCATCTTCACATCAGCCCTGTGACACTGAAACTATTTTAAAATCCATAAGAAAATGAAGGCCTTGTGGAATCTAAGTGCCTTGCCCAAAGCCAAGTAGCTGGGGAGTAGAAGGGCTAGAGTATACACGATACCCACCAGACACCTCTGCCTGTATTGAAAATACCTCTGTAACAGGTAAAATGTGTACACACTGAAGCCAGAGAAAGAAGTTGTTTCACTTTTAATGATTTCGTCTCGCTGCTGTCTGGATGGCAAAGCTGGTATCCAAGCTTGCCAATCAAGGGATCTCACATGAATACTTTGTAGGCCCAAAGCGCACTTCTAGCGAATATACCTAGAGTTACATCTGTAGGCTCTAAAAACAAGCAGAAATCCTCGCTAACCTCATCCTTAAAGATTCAAAGCCTTTGCCAACTCCGGCGTCCCTTGAAAACTGGGAAATCTAATTTTAAAAATCTCACAACATTACATTCAGTCCACAGAGTAAAACATGCTGCCTGTGAACAGCTCTGAAACTATTTTTCCAAAATAAAAACCCAGTGGGGTGTAGGGACCAAAGTGGTGATGTCTGCGAAGATCTAAGGATGTGTTTTATTTGCCAGAAAAGAACTCGTGTCACTGAATGGTCCACACTTGTGTGTGGAGAATAGCTTTCCCAGCGTGCATCAGCTTCAGGACCGGCAGCCCTGCTGGGGCGCATAGATCCCTCAGAAAGTGGAGGGCCTGTTCTCTTAACAGCCAGCCCTTTCCTTTTCCCCCTTTTTAAACTGCCATTTTTATGGCAACATTATCATTTTAACTACACAAAAGAGCTTGAATTGCAGGTGTACTCCTGGTAATACATTCTTCTCAGTAGTCTAGATGGAGCCGAGGTCCTGGGACACGGGAGGCAGTGGAAGGAAAGGCTCCTGTTCCCGCCCAGCCCCCGGGAGCGCATGCAGGGGGCTCCAGAAACACAGAGGCGCCCGGGGTCGCAGATAGAGGCACCCCGTCCTTAGAAGCCTCTGGCATCACTGCCACCCAGCCAGCAGGTGGCCTCTCCAGTTAAAGCCCCATCATTGGGGAAAGTGTCTTGGAAACATTTTTGTCATTAAAGGAAAATAAAATTACTCCTAACTCTTGGCCATGTTAGAGTCTTATTTATTACGAGATTTTTAGACACAAATTTCCAGTAAAAACATGTGTTCTTTGAAGTCACTTTTTCCCAGAAGAACATAATTGTAGTTTATTTTTCACCAGCACAAGCAGGCAAACTCAACTAAAAGATTCCAAAGAAACATTTTAGATTTTTTTCCCCCAAGGGTCGCTCTGAACCAACTAAAATCCTAAATCTTTTGACTGTATTCTAAGAGCATTCCAAGCCATGTGTCTCTGGTTGGGTTTTGATTTGGGGTGGCTCATACAGCTCTGGGCTTCAATTCTGTCAGCCTCTGGGAGGCATGAGCCCCTTGGCGGCTGGAGCTGCACTCCATGTCACTGCCAAGTTGCTGTGTGGCTTCTCACACCGGATGCCTGGGTTCCTGTCTGCCAGCGACCAGAGCTCAGTGACTGAGACTCCCACATGAACCTAGGCAAGGCCTTGGGGTATGGTTTGCATTTGGAAGGTGCCAGTGGGGGCCTTGTTCTAACAAATCTAGAGAAGGTCATGGTGGAGTCTGAATGAACACTGTAGGAAGCGCCTCCCCAGATGGCCCCTGAAGCCTGTAAGCTGGAGACAGGGAGGGGAATAAGGGACCAGGTTGGGAGAAGTGGGGCAGGGGTGGGGCACAGAGCTCCATGTTCAATTAGTGAGTCTGTAACCAAAAACCCATCCATCTTGGCTGGCAGGTGGCTGACTCAATTTCTATTATTAGCTGACAGGTGATGTCACAAAACCTGTCATGGATCCAACTAGGGAATCCTCAGTGGAAGATAAATGAGAAAGGGCCTCAGGTTATAAACAGAGGTGCCCTCTGGTTGACCTCTAGTCACTGTAGACCTGGGGACATACCAGCTCTTCCTTCTCCCTACCCTATTTCCCACAACCCGCCAGAACTAGGGCACCAGGTTTGTCCCACGTAAATTATCTTCCCAGCTAGGAGCTTGGCCATGCTGTCTGAAGTGTGTGAATGTACTTAACCTTCAGTAACCTTTCCATTGTTTACTTTAGAGTATACATTTGTAGCTTCTGGCAAAAGGTAGGGATGTCCTAGAGAGCCTGCCAGCCGCCTCTATTAATGGAGTTACAAGAGGTTGCATTCTTTTTTTTTTTTTTTTTAATGAAAGGGAAAAAAACACTGGCAAGAGAGATTTTTTTTCCTTTTTTTTTTTTATTAACTATAAATGTGAATACTTGTAAATAAGAGTCATTCTGAAATCAAGCCTTGCAAGTGATGTTTCCAGGGAAGCTGTCAAGGCTGGAGCGGAGCCGGCCTGAATGTCGAAACAGGTCGTTTCTCTTCTGCAGCACTAGGCGGGCAACCATGTCTGCAGGGTTATTACCCTCTTATGTAAGCTGCAAAAGACGACTCCCTTCCTTTACTCCAGTATGCTTTTAACATGCGTTTCCAGGGTTTTACAAAAATTTGGTTTATAAGTATTAGTGAATACATTTTTCTTTTGAAATACCTACATTAAACATCAGTCTTCTCTGTATAACAAACCCCCGTGGCACACATTTACCTCTACAACAAACCTGCACACCCTGCACATGTACCCCTGAACTTAAAGTGAAAAAAGAAAAGTAAATAAAACCTTTTTATTAAAAAGTCAGTTTTTCCAGCATCTCTGAGGACTTCTCTAAGTGATTCGGTGCAGGGTTCACGGGGGTGGGTGTTACGCCAGCGTTCATTCCAACCCAGGCCAGGGGCTGGACAGACCTAATCTGGCTAGAAATGACTGTGTCTAGCTGAGGCTTTCCGAGTAGAAATAATGTACTCATTTCGATCTCTGACTCCTTCGCGGTGTACTCTGTAACCTCTCGTGGTTTGTTTCACCTCTGGTGCCACTGAAGTGAAATGTAAATAATGGTAATTGTAGTGAGCCTTGGGGACTACCCAGGAAAGGCATTATACACGATTACATGGAAAATGTTATTCACAAGCAGCAGTAATCCTGCCATTTGTTCGGGAGGGGGGGTTTGGAATGAACGCTTTTATCATAAACTCTATGAGGGCAGGGGTTGCTATCTTTCTTATCAGTTTGGTCCACTGGTGTATGTGGGTGTAGAAGAGAGCCTAGACTGTAATCGATGTATTACTCCTTCCATAAGTATTTGTTTAATTCACACGCAAAACCAGTATCTATTGATGATCCAGCATGCTGAGGACTACCATAGATGACAAAGCAGGGGTCCTGAAAATGTTACGTTTTTCCTTCAAGGTGAGGTTAATTTTTCTAAGAGTCCCACATAAGGTTTGGAAAAAACCTGTTCCATTCTGTTACCATAATGTAATTATACTTAAAGCCAAATCTCAGCCCCCTAATGACAGCATTAAAAACTCCGAACCGGTATGACTTGTGTTTTTTGATAACAAATCTGATTTCATAAGTCAAAAAATGACTGCTATTAATGACAGAGCACAGACGCATTCAGATGTTGAGAAGCTACTGAAGTGACATAAGGCTCATTGTTGATTTGTATCCTTGCTTTTCATCGTAAACATTTCACATTGCCTAAGACCCAGTACTAAGTTTTCCAATTTTGTTTCTCAAACAGCACAATAATTTATTGAATTGATGCACCAAAATTTTCATCCCATTTGTAAAAATTTACACTTACATTATTTCCAGTATAGACAACAGTGAAATAAACACCTTTCTCCCTAAAGCTTCTTTTTTTATTAGATTCTTTTATTTTCTTTTCTTTTCTTTTTTGAGACCAAGTCTCACTCTGTAGCCCAGGCTGGAGTGCAGTGGCACAATCTCGGCTCACTGCAACCTCCGCCTCCCAAAGCAATTCTCTTGCCTCAGCCTCCTGAGTAGCTGGGATTATCGGCATGTGCCACCATACCCAGCTAATTTTTGTATTTTTAGTAGAGACAGGGTTTCACTTGTTGGCCATGCTGGTCTTGAACTCCTGACCTCATGATCCACCCGCCTCAGCCTCCCAAAGTGCTGGGATTACAGGCGTGAGCCACCTTGCCCAGCCTATTAGACTATTTTCTTGGGATAAATACTCAGGAAACAAATATCCAGTCAAAAGATATAAATATATTTTATGGCTTACAAATGAAGTATGTTGCCAAATAGTTTACTCAAAAGCTTCTTTACTAATTTTTACTGTAAACAATATAAAAGCAACTGAATTTACATCATTATCAGCAATGGCCATTGTTAATGTTTCTAATAAGATGGTGTCTTATGTACACATATTTCTTTCATATATATAATTAGTAAGGTAGCTGGGCTTACTTGATAATCTCTGGATTTTCTTCCTTTTTCTCTTGGTACCACTACTCTCAGCTAACTCAGGATCCTTGCAAGGCCCACAGACCCCCCAGTCAACTGGAAGCAATTCCATGGCAGAGGTTCCAGGTGACCTGAAGCCACCTACCCCAGCCTCCACCCCTCATGGACAGATGACCCCAATGCAAGGTGGAAGGTATGTTCAGATAACTCTGTGAGCCATATCAAGTCAGATTTGTTCATCTTGTAGTTTTCTGGAGCGAACTGCATGGAGAGAAGAAATGGTATTCCCGAGAGAGTTTTTAAATGTTGAGTGCTACTAGTTTTATTCATGTCATTTATTTGGGATGGTTTTTGCATTTGCACATTTCAGGATTGGTTTATCTTCTGAATACACTGTTTGGAGGTCACTCCTGCTGTATGGTTAAGCTTTCATTCTTTGCATCTCTTCAGAAGCAGTACAATCAGTGTGCACGACCCATTCTCAGATGTGAGTGATTCATCCTTCCCGAAAAGGAACTCCATGACTCCAAACGCCCCCTACCAGCAGGGCATGAGCATGCCCGACGTGATGGGCAGGATGCCCTATGAGCCCAACAAGGACCCCTTTGGGGGAATGAGAAAAGGTATGTGCAGAGGGTCCTCTGCCCAGGTGTGGGCCAGTGGGCATTCCACTGTCTGCTGTTGTACCACAGTGCCTTTCACTCAGATTGCCTCTGCGCCCGTGCTGTCCAAGCGTGGGTCCCAGGTCCCCATCCCACTACACGAGTGGCCTTGGGAAAAGCAGTTAGCCTCTTTGTGCCCCCACCCTGTCTCCGGCTGGCGTCAGTGCCTTCGGCATCTTCCGCGGCACATGCTCCCTGTTTCCGGATACCTGCTACCTCCTCACACACACCAAGTTACATTCCTCATCTAGAAACTGGGAAAATAATAGGACCTGCTTCCAAAGGCATGGTGAGGTTATAAGTTCGTGCACACAGAGCTCAGAGAAGAGTGGCTGGCAGCTGTGGCAAGTAAGCGCGGGCCGCACAGCACCCGGCATGGCATTGCTGTGCTTGAGTAGTGTGTGCTGGGCACTAGCTCGTAGATTGGTAATCACAGTCGCTGCCCGCCCTTAGGGAATAACAGACTTCCTGCCTTTTTACTTCCTGGGAGGAAACAAAAAACAAGCACCAACAGGCAGTTAAAGACTGTGGTTGGTGGAAGACAGGAAAGCAAAAGCAGGAAAGGATACAGATAGCAGTGGTGCTGGGCGGCGCAGCAGGAGAGAGGGGGAGTGATTAGATTGGGCTGGAGGGAAGCACCCTGGGGAGCTGGCACGGGGGCGGGGGGTGGCGGCAATGAGCTTGGCATATGAGAGGTAGGGGATGTTCAGAGCACAGTGAGATGGGCCCAGGGACGGGCAGAGGTCGTTGAGGCCCGTGGGCCCAGAGCGTTTCCATCTCTCGTGCGTATTGATGAATCTGGATTTTTCACCAAGGTGAAAGATGTTGCTTGGGGAAGTGATAGGAGTAGTTTTTTGTTTTGTTTTTTTTTTTGTAAGAAATAAATAAATAAATGGCCGTCTCTGGAGAATGTACTGGGAAGAGGTAAGAATAGCTTTGCAGAGGCCACTGTGAGCATCTGGGGCAAGCTGGCTAATTGGAGCTGGACACCAGCCACGCAGAGGTGCTGGTGGGGTGAACGCGGGCCCTGAGGGAGAGGCTGACAGTGACTGGGTGGGTGAAGACATGATACCCTGCAATGTGGAGGACTGGGAAAGGACCAGGCGGAAAAGGAACTGGAATCCCTCTGGGATGTGTCCCCAGGGTAAGGCACAGAATGTGTGGCTGGAGCTGAGCAGATGTTGGAATCAGTATAGTCTTGGAGTAGCAAGTGTAGAAGCCGTCTCTGCAGCGATGGGATGGATGAGGCCTTTGAGAAACAGTGCAGGGGTTTGCAGCTGCCATCAGAAAACACCAGGCGGGCTCTCCCCTGATGCCTGCTTCCCAAGGTCGAGGCGGCACTGAGGTTGCAACTCTCTGAGCTGAGGCGCTGCCCTCCAGTTCTGCCCGTGCTGTATCAGCCACAAGTGGAGACTCGATATTTTGATGTGGGCATTCTTCCTAATGCATTCAAGTCCTGGGAAATTGAAGCATGATGTGAATGTTATTGGAAAAAGCATATAGAAGAAATAGTGAAGAATATTTTTATGGAAATACTTACTCTGGAATCCCTTAAACCTATGTTGTGCTTAGATGTTGGGGTACATGAGTTTCTCAATAACATTGTCTGAGTGGAGAGAAGCGTAAAGCTCAAAGCCTTGGTTTTCATACGTATTATAGACCAATGAGAAAGAACAGTGAAGAATCTTTAAAATTTGAATATAGGACACATTCCATTTAAAAATAAAATTCATAGTATTTCATATGTAATATTTTGGATAACACTCATAAAGCAAGATCATCTATAATTTCTCCTTTCAAAACTTTCAGGGCTGCTTATTCCAAGTAAAGGTTTTGCAGAACATACAATAAATCCATAAGCTCAGAATTTCAAAAGCTTTGTGAATGTGGGGGGAGCTATATATATATATATATATATATATATATATATATATTTTTTTTTTTTTTTTTTTAGTGGTATGAGATGCTAAATAGAACATTTTATTAGTGGTTTTGGTGGGTTCAGACTCCGAAAATATGACGACATGGAAAAAATTCCTTAGTAATATTTGGAATTTGGCCTCAAATTCAAAATATATTGTGAATCATTCCCATATCCCACTGATTCACCACGTTAGACAACTGTAGGTGTATTTCCCTTGTGTCCTTGTGCCTGTAATTTTTCTGATTACAAAAATAAATTTGTGGGGGCCAAATGATTGTGGGATCACCTTGCTAGGCCCTAAGTAGATATAAACAGATAATTCTTGCTTTACAGTGGGGTTACATCAGAAGAAACCCATCCTAAATTGAAAATATCAGTCAGCTGAGAATATTTTTGATTTAAACAGTGAGTTGATCCGGACATAACCCCATGTTAAACTGAGGAGCATACTGAACGCCTGTCGCTTTGACGTGAGCATAAGGTTGAACCATCCTACTTTGGTGACTGTCTGTAATGTGATTTCATCAACCATGTAAATGATCCCCAATGGCTAGTACAATCCCTAGTGTATTTCAGTGCACCTGCTGCCATACAGTGGTGATGTTTGAGTACCAAATTAAAGCAGATAAACAGAAAATCCACAGGTAGCAGATTTTCTTAAAGTCTTACTCCTGTTCTATATGGTTTTCCATTCTTCAGTTTGCCTTACTCTGTCAATAATCTTGATGGTGCTCTGATTTTTTGTTTAGTGACTAACTTCAGTGGAAAACATACTCTCTGTCACTGTTGCTGCTGCTGCTGGTGGTATTAACCTGTAGTATGGTAGTGTGGTCAGTCAAAGAGCCTGATCGAATATTAGCCCTCACTATCCCTGAGGAGCCTGGCCCTGCCTGTTCACCAGCCTGCCTTCCCTGCCTTACTTCACTGATGGAGGCACTGATTGATTACATATAAGTAAACATCATTTTATATGCTTAACTGAATTAGTGTATTTTGAATGGCTATTAATATATGTACACATAGCTCTACTTACTCTTCTTAATTGAATAGATACACCCTAATGCTCCAGTAATGGATGAGTTGTTTCATAATCTTTTGCTGTTATCAACAATGATGCAGTGATTGTTGAAGTACAGGTTTTTCACATTTGTAAGAGTGTTTCTGCAAAAGAGATTCCTAGAGTTAGATTGTGGAATCAAAGGATATGGACTTTCTTTTAGTTTACTGAATAGCTCAGCTTTTACAGTAAAACAAACTACCCCCAGAACTTAGTGGCTTTAAAAACAGTAACATTAATTTTGTCTCTCAGTTCTGTGGTAGACGTTAGTTCTTCGCTGTGTGTGTCATGTTGTCAGCTAGGACACTGAGGTGGCCACCATCATCTGGGAGCCAGGCTGAGAGCTCTGCTGGGCTCTGATACCTCTCCAGTGGCTGGCGTCATCCCCAGGCTCTCTGGGAACTCAGCTGGAACTGTTGGCTGCAGCCTCCTCCATGGGGCCTTTCCATGTAGTTTCTTAGGTGCCCGTGACATGGCAGATGGGTTCCAAGAGGGAGCACTCCAAGAGGACAGGTCCTGAGAGCAAGAACTTAGAACACTTTTGCTTGCATCCCACTTGCTGGGGCCCTCGTAATCAATGCTAATCACATGACCAAGCCCAAAGGCATCATGGCAGGGGCTTCGCAGGTCACGAATGCTGGGAGATGCGCTTCTTTGAGGGTCGCCGAAACAGAGCCTTCCATAGCAGGTAAAGCAGGTATAGGCAAAGGTTATGCCAGTTTAATGTTCTCAAAAGAGCATGTGAGAGTGTGTGTGTTCACACCCCCTTGTTAAGAATGATCATCGTCCGTCATTTTAACATTGGCCAATTAGATGGAAGGGAGAAAGCCTCGTTACTGTTTTACCTTGGATTTATTCCATTATTAGTAAAGTCACACATCTTTTCATATGTTGATCAACCATTTATTTTTCTTCTGTGAATGTCCATTTATGTGTTTGCCCATTTTTAATTTGGTTGTCCATTTTCCTGGTGATTTTTTAAAATTTCCTTCTGTATTAGAGAATTAAGCTATTTAATTATACCATGCGATTTCTGTCTATCTCTGTTTTCACATCTACAGAATAGAAAGTAACTTCAAAACTGTTTCTACCACAGTAGATAAAACAGATGAAAGCACATTGCAAGGGAAAATACTTGATGCTGGCATTGGGCCCTCTCTACCAGCGCAACAGAATGTGTCCACTCACGAAATCTTAACCAGCTTTTGCTTCACGTAACATAAAAGTAACTATCTAGGATGGGGAAAGGGAAAGGTAACAATACTGTATGTAGATGAAAATTTATATTTAAATGTTTAATTTGCCTTCAGGCTAGTTTCTGGACCTAACCCAATTTCCTTCGGGCTCTGAGCTGATGCTAATTTGCATATACAACCTAATTGGCACTCCACCCTGTATTAGAAATAGTTGTATCTCATTCCATCTTAAGCTATTCTTAACTCTCTAATAGTTTTTTAATCCTTATTTTGGAGTGAATCAGTGGTTGAATGTTAAGGTTTTTGCTTTTTCTCTTATGGAAGAAGGGAACTAACTTTGTATACATATTTTATGCCCTCCTTACAACCATTTCATGAGATAATATTACTGGCCTCATTTTATAGACAAGAAAATAGGGGCCAGGTATGATTACTCATGCCTGTAATAACAGCAACTCAGAAGGCTGAGGCAGGCAGATCACTTGAGCTGGGAGTTCAAGGCTATAGTAAGCTATGATTGCATCACTGCACCTCACCACTGCAGTTGTACCACTGTACCTCACCACTGCACCTCACCACTGCAGTTGTACCACTGCACCTCACCACTGCAGTTGCACCACTGCACCTCACCACTGCAGTTGTACCACTGCACCTCACCACTGCAGTTGTACCACTGCACCTCACCACTGCACCTCACCACTGCAGTTGTACCACTGCACCTCACCACTGCAGTTGCACCACTGCACCTCACCACTGCAGTTGTACCACTGTACCTCACCACTGCACCTCACCACTGCAGTTGTACCACTGCACCTCACCACTGCACCTCACCACTGCAGTTGCACCACTGCACCTCACCACTGCAGTTGTACCACTGTACCTCACCACTGCACCTCACCACTGCAGTTGTACCACTGCACCTCACCACTGCACCTCACCACTGCAGTTGTACCACTGCACCTCACCACTGCACCTCACCACTGCAGTTGTACCACTGCACCTCACCACTGCACCTCACCACTGCAGTTGCACCACTGCACCTCACCACTGCAGTTGTACCACTGCACCTCACCACTGCAGTTGTACCACTGTACCTCACCACTGCACCTCACCACTGCAGTTGTACCACTGCACCTCACCACTGCACCTCACCACTGCAGTTGTACCACTGCACCTCACCACTGCACCTCACCACTGCAGTTGCACCACTGCACCTCACCACTGCACCTCACCACTGCAGTTGTACCACTGCACCTCACCACTGCAGTTGTACCACTGTACCTCACCACTGCACCTCACCACTGCAGTTGTACCACTGCACCTCACCACTGCACCTCACCACTGCAGTTGTACCACTGCACCTCACCACTGCACCTCACCACTGCACCTCACCACTGCACCTCACCACTGCAGTTGTACTACTGCACCTCACCACTGCAGTTGTACCACTGTACCTCACCACTGCAGTTGTACCACTGTACCTCACCACTGCACCTCACCACTGCAGTTGTACCACTGCACCTCACCACTGCAGTTGTACCACTGCACCTCACCACTGCAGTTGTACCACTATACCTCACCACTGCAGTTGTACCACTATACCTCACCACTGCAGTTGCACCACTGCACCCCTTAACACTAGATGATGGAGCAAAACCCTATCTCTAAAAAAAATAATAAAAATGTTAAGAAGAAAAAAAAATTAAACTCAGGTGACTTAACCCAAGTAAGGAATGGATCTGGGCCTGTGTTCGTTTATTATGTGGTTATATAACAAGTTACCACAAATTTAGCAGCTTAAAACAGTATAAATGTATGATCCCACAAAGTCTGTGGGTCACAAAACTGGCACAGTGTGACTAGGCCTGTGCTCAGGGTCTCACAGGCTGAAATCAAGGTGTCTGGCAGGACGGTGAGCTCCTCAAAGGCTCAGGGTCCTCTTCAGAGTTTAAGTCTTGGCAGAATTCAGGTCCTTGTGGTTGAGGCTGCAGTCCCGTTTTCTTGACTGTCCTCTGCCCACCCTCCCTAGCACGTGACTCTCTCCACAGCATGGCAGCTGCTTCTTCAAGGCCAGCAGGAAAATATCTCTGACTTGCTTCATCTCTAAGCTCTAGACCCAAAGTTAAAGGGCTCCCCGGACAATCTCCCTTCTGGTTAACTTGCAGTCGGCTGCTTAGTAACTATAGTCACTTCCGTGAAGTCCTTTTGCCTTGAACATAATATGATCATGGGAGTGATGGTGTTGTATTCATAGGTCCTACCCACACTGAAGGGGAGGGGCTCATGAAGGTGCCCACCGGGCAGGGGAGCACTGGATCTTCAGGGCCATCTTAGATTTTGGCCCCCACAGAGCACATCTTGGCTCACACCTTATGCTCTTTCAATAGTATTATGGTCTACCATATTAAGAAAAAGTATGGCTCATGCCTGTAATCCCAGCAGTTTGAGAGGCTGAGGAGGGTGGATCACCTGAGGTCAGGAGTTCAAGACTAGCTTGGCCTACATGGTGAAACCCTGTCTCTGCTGAAAATACAAAACTTAGCTGGACGTGGTGGTGGGTGCCTGTAATCCCAGCTACTTGCGAGGTTGAGGCAGGAGAATACTTAAACCCGGGAGGCGGAGGTTGCAGTGAGCCAAGATCACACCACTGCACTCAGCCTGGGTGACACAGCAAGACTCCCTCTCAAAAAAGAAAAGTACAAAGACAATAGAAATTACTAGCAGGGATGGATGGGCCTGAGACTTTAGAAACACCTAAATGTCTGCATTTTTAAAATATTGCAGTGCCTGGAAGCAGCGAGCCCTTTCTGACGCAAGGACAGATGCCCAACAGCGGCATGCAGGACGTGTACAGCCAGAGCCCCTCCGGAGCAGTGTCCAGTCTAGGCATGGGGCAGCGCCAGCAGTTTCCCTATGGAGCCAGTTACGACCGAAGGTGAGGGTTTTCTCAGATGGCGACAAGATGATTTTCTAGAAACTGTGCTTTCTCCTCAAACACGTGCTTCTGAGTCCTGGCAGCTGAACCACTGATGACAGTATACAGTGTCCCCTTTCCTGTGAAAGTAAAGAGGCAATGGCTGTTGGTCACCAGGTGAGTGTCAGGTGGCTGCCTTCGTAGGAGTTATCTTCCTAAAGTCAAGAGCCAGGGCCACCCCAGTCACATTGGCACCCAGCATCAGCACCCAGCTTCCTTCTGAGGGCCTGGCAGCTGCACACTCCAGGTGTGGATCACCTGGAGCTCCTGGGTGCCTGGGCCACCACAGCACCAGCCTCCCTCTCCTCTTTTCTGTCTTGGGCAAAGGTCTGAGCAGGAGTAGCCACACTGGGCCTTCAGCATTCTGGAAAGGTCTTCCAGGCAGTGCATTTTCAGATGTTGCCACTCTTCCCTGTGAACATTTTAAATAGAGAGACAGTACTTTGCACCTTAATAAACATCTCTAGAAAGCCCACAGCACAAGGCTCACTGCAGCCTCGTAAGGAAGTCATCTTGATGTGAAAGTGGCAAGTTCAGCAGCCAGACTGATAATACAGACTGATTTTTAATTAGCTAGGAGGAAAAGTAATTGAAATGGCTCTGAAAGGGCGTCTGCAAACTGCTTCCTAAGATAACGGCCTAGGGTAGGCCTCTTTTTGTGAAGAAGGTCCCGTGCCTGTGCCCTGACTTCAGTACTTATCATCATAAACCCCTCCCCTTCGGTGGTGTGTTCTCTACCTCCTAACAAGAGACACAATTATAAACAAGGCTTTCATATAATATTTCAGATTTTTAAAGAAAAAAATACAGAGGCATACTAGAAGGGCCTTTCCCTCGCCAGAGCCACAGTGGCATGCCACAGGGTGGAGCTGACTTTGGGGTCGCTGCCTTTGGAAGCTGCGTGTGCTGTTCTGCTGGGGACCACTGGGCCAGACCCACTCACCTTTCATCATTCCACATGCTGGGGTCACAGGGACAGGTCGGTTGGTGGGAAAGCTTCCTTGCTGTAATACAAAGGAGAAAAGGTTCAAAAATCACTGCTTTACCAAATGAGGTTTCTTTATGGTATTGTCTGTGAGCCTGGTTCTGGGGAGTCCATCCCATGTTGCTTTCTCCTAGGCACCTAGGAATTTACTCTTCTAATTCTTAACCTGGCCATGATGTGGTCAGTATTTACTTGTGATATATTCATTCATCAGTTAACCATAAGGTATTGTTTAGTGTGCTGGATCAAGGATTTCAGTTAGGTTTGTTTCATTTTTGAGGGTCCAGGAAAAGCTACAGATGTTTTTTTGGTGGATAGCTGGCAAGATTAGAAGAAGAATTATCTTGGCGCTATCATATTAAAGATAGGTCTACTTCATTGTTAAGTTTTCTCTTCTGAAAAAACGTTGCTTGTTAGGCAACTTAAATTTTACCATGTCAATTACATTTCTTTCCTCTTATCTCTAAGCTTCCTTCTTAGATCTCAAGGTTAAAAGTTACTTATCGAAAGTGCCCATGTCTGTTTCACATGTGATAGTCTAAAAATTTATTTATTTTTATTATTCTCATTCTTCAATCACGTTGGGAATATATTCAGTCCATTGTTCTGTTTCCTACAAGACTTAGTATATTAACCTAAACCAGTGTATCTTTCAAAGTTCCAAATCTATTGCCTTTTAAAACTTGCTATTTTTGATGGTATTTGTAATTTCTTAATATGCTAGTAGTTGAAAGATAAAAGTATGAGTTCATTTCCATTTTAAGATGTAATAGGTGTACATTTAAATCATCCCTATTATTCTTTTCTAGCCCTTTGGGACATAGGACTTTGAAATTCTGAGCACTTGTATTTATACAGTGATTAGTTAGCTAACATTTGAATTAAGTTTGAAGTGTAGCTTTTAAAAATTAAACATTTTCCATTCATAATGAGAATGTGCAAAGGACAAACATGTCGGTGTTCTGGTACTTCTAGGAACATTGCTTTGAGTCTTAAGTTCTTCTCGTCGTTTCTGGCTTCCATGGATGCCTCACATCACAGCATTGTACGACACTTCCTAAGGCACACATCAGTGGAGAGGCGGGGCTGCGGCCTCCACGCAGAGGCCAGAGGCTCTGACAGGTGCTTACAGGGCGCCTGCCTGTTCAACCGGTATTCCTCTGACACCTATTAGCCAACAGCCCGAACCAGAAGTTTGGCACCATTCCCAAAATGGGTGTTCCCATCCCTGGTGCTAGCAGTTGGCATGCGGCTGCGTCTCAGAGGGCCTTCGTCGGAGGGGTGCACAGTGAAGGTCAAGCAGAGCTGCTGGGGGAATCGGGGTTCCTGGAAATGGATTGTTCCTTTCTCCGTTTGCCTGAAGCTCTTTCTCAGTTAAGTTTTCTTTGAATGCCTCGTTCCAGGCATGAACCTTATGGGCAGCAGTATCCAGGCCAAGGCCCTCCCTCGGGACAGCCGCCGTATGGAGGGCACCAGCCCGGCCTGTACCCGCAGCAGCCGGTGAGTTGGCGAGTGGGCGTGGGGCGCTGTGTTTTCTGGTTCTCTCCTGGAGGCTCAAACTCAAATTTGTCTTTTCAGAAGTCTAACAAAAGCGATCAGTGTTTATGGAGCATTCAGGACATAGTTAACGCTAGAAAATACTCCTGGGCTGTTGAAGTCAGCAAATTAAAAATCACTCTTGATACATGGTTTCCTGAAACAAATATAACCTGTAATAGGAAGCTGAGTACATTCATCCTTGTAAATAACAACCAGCCCAAGCTAGAGGTGGTATATTTCAGACACGTATCTGTTGTGTATACTATTGCATCAGAAGCCATTTTAGAACACAAATTTGTCAATGTTTTAAAGAGAATATGTAGAAAAGCAGCTTATTATATACTAATAATGAAAGTGAATTGGCTTTTTAAAAAATAAGATAAGCTACTAATGGTACTTATTTTGAATAAGTAGGACAGGTTTTTGCTGGTTCACAGGTGACGGCTGCAGCTCGGAGATGCTAGGCTCTCCCCCTCCAGTGCCCAGCGCTGCTGCAGAGAGTGTCCCTTCGTGGTGCGACTCTCCAGCCGTACAGGACTTTGCCATTTCTAAACAGCTTTTCATATCTGAGATCTCTTGCAAAAAATAAAAATTTTGAAAACTGTATATACATTATTACATGTATTATAATTAATTATATTTTTTTCATTAATTTTGCTGGAGCATATAGATAGGCACAGTGAATTGTTGTTTTTTTTGAGACAGAGTCACACTCTGTCTGGAATACAGTGGTGGGATCTTGGCTCACTGCAACCTCCGCCTCCTGGGTTCAAGCAATTCTCCTGCCTCAGCCTCCCAAGCAACTGGGACTACAGGGCCGCCCACCACACCCAACTAACTTTTGTGTTTTTAGTACAGATGGGTTTTCACCGTGTTAGCCAGGTTGGTCTAGAACTCCTGACCTCAGGTGATCCGCCCGCCTCAGTCTCCCAAAGTGCTGGGATTACAGACGTGAACCACTGCACCTGGCCAGTGAATTGCATTATTAAACCAACTGATCTTAAACAGCTTTCAAGTAAAGTGAAAAACACTAGCACCTCACTGCCTTCCATCAGATTCCCACCTACCCCGATTAAGCACTAATCCCAGAGCGTCCTGGGAAGCAAGCCTAGTAGCAGGTGTGGTGCCAGCCCTGTCCTCAGTGCCAGGACCAGCGAGGCTTTGGGGGAGCCCACCTGGCCAAGCCAGAAGTCAGGGCAGGAGCCATGGGATGGATGTCTGGTGACACAGGCCAGTCTGGGGAGCTGAGTCCTGTTTGGAGGCGTTTCCATAAAATGAGGCCCAAGAACCCATTTATCCTGAAACTCTTTCAGACTGGCCCTAGGTCCTAGCTGTCCCGTGGGAGGGTCCCCCTGCCTCCTGCCGTGATCCTAGCACAGCTCCCAGCATGTGTGGCATCTGCTTGTCCGTGAGTCCAACGCTGGCTGTCCTGGTGTCCCAGCCTAAGGAGAGGAGGCTTTTTTTTTTTCCCCACAGAAAGTTTCAAACACGTGAAAACAAATTTTGGATGCCGTCTCCTGAGTGTGTGACACAGTGTATATGATACTGAGATATTTAACATAAATTTCTCAGGTGTTATAGGAGCTTCCCATATTCATTTCAAAATGAACATTCTAGCAGGTAGTAACTATTTTGCATCGTTTCAGTGTGTGATTATACCTGTACGAGCACATCAGGGTGATTTATGTTTCTGTGAATTCCAGAATTACAAACGCCATATGGACGGCATGTACGGGCCCCCAGCCAAGCGCCACGAGGGCGACATGTACAACATGCAGTATAGCAGCCAGCAGCAGGACATGTACAACCAGTACGGCGGCTCCTACTCAGGGCCGGACCGCAGGCCCATCCAGGGCCAATACCCCTATCCCTACAGCAGGGAGCGGATGCAGGGCCCAGGGCAGCTCCAGACACACGGAATCCCACCTCAGATGATGGGCGGCCCACTGCAGTCATCCTCCAGCGAGGGTCCTCAGCAGAATATGTGGGCAGCACGCAATGATATGCCTTATCCCTACCAGAACAGGCAGGGCCCTGGCGGCCCTGCACAGGCGCCCCCTTACCCAGGCATGAACCGCACGGACGATATGATGGTACCTGATCAGAGGATAAACCATGAGAGCCAGTGGCCTTCTCACGTCAGCCAGCGTCAGCCTTATATGTCGTCCTCAGCCTCCATGCAGCCCATCACGCGCCCGCCACAGCCGTCCTACCAGACGCCACCATCACTGCCAAATCACATCTCCAGGGCACCCAGCCCAGCGTCCTTCCAGCGCTCCCTGGAGAACCGCATGTCTCCAAGCAAGTCTCCCTTTCTGCCCTCCATGAAGATGCAGAAGGTGATGCCCACGGTCCCCGCATCCCAGGTCACCGGGCCGCCGCCTCAGCCACCCCCCATCAGAAGGGAGATTACCTTTCCTCCTGGCTCAGTAGAAGCATCACAGCCGGTCTTGAAACAAAGGCGAAAGATTACCTCCAAAGATATCGGTAAGAATTCCAAAGCTTTCATTCTGAATCGAGTTCCAGTTGCAGTGCAGAATTTTAATTTCTGTGTAGATATTGTTCTTATTACTCTCAAAGGGATGAAAAAAATTATGACTAGAAATTATCAAGGCGCATTTTTATATGAGAATAACAGTTAGAGGCTGCTAATTTAAATTAAGAAATAGTGCCAGAAAAGATTTTGAAATAAAATGGCAGGTTTTTTTCCCCATCCTCCTAAAATGGCAGTTTTACATGTGAATGTTATTTGTGTGAAAGATCAAAGCTTCAAGTAAGAAATCAGGGAATCCTCAGTCATTATGTACTATATTTTGGGCTTAAAGATTTGACCTTAACCAAGCCACTTAATCGCTACAATACGTGCCTAACAGACCCTCACATGAGGCTAATGAAATGCTAAAGGTGACCGGAGAAAATCTGAAGGCAAGCCACTCTGTAATTTGGTGACAGCATAGTGAATTTCCATGGGAAAAAGTCAAAGCGTGGATGTATTATGTAGATTGATAGACGGTATGACAAACAGAATATGCTATGCTGTGATACATCGACTTGATATCCCCAATGCACTGGCAGACATGGGCCAAGAACTGTGTCACTCCAATGCTGATGTAGCTTGTTTATCCTCTGTGGGATGTTCTGAATACTAATCAGAGATCTGGACTGTCTGGGAGGACACATCGAGTTTCTGCATGATTTCTGAAGTACTTTTAATGCAGCGAGGGAAATAATAGGTGTGAGTTGTATTAGAAAAAATTACTCAAAAAAACTTAAGATCAAGTTGAGTTCAAATCATTTGCAGTGATTACAAAATCAAATATATTAATGATGAAAGACATCAACCACTGGACATGAAGGAGATGTAGATTGAGAGACCAGCGCAGGAGGATTGCCCAAGCTCAGGAATTCGAGGCCACTGTTGGTCAACCTAGCGAAACCTCGTCTCTGCTAAAAATAAAAACGTTAGCCAAAGTAGAACCCATTTCTGTAGTCCCAGCTATTCAGGAGGCTGAGGTAGGAGGATCGCTTGAGCCCAGGAGGTTAAGGCTTCAGTGAGCAGTGACTGTGCCACTGCACTCCAGCCTGGGTGACAGAGTGAGACTCTGTCTCAAAAAAAAGGAGATAGAGGAAAAAAGGATTTAAAAAAAGTGTGTGTGTGCGCGTGCGCGCCCGCGCGTGTGTGCACGCATACACACACATATATATTCCTTTATATAGATCCCTTTATATATACATATGTCTATCCCTTTGTGTGTGTGTGTGTGTATATATATATATCCCTTTTCATGTGTGTGTGTTATATATATCCCTTTTCATATATATATATATATATATATATATATATATATATGGTTGCAGAGGGAGAAAAGGAGACAGACACAGAGCCCCATTTTATATATAGATAATGTGTATATAAATGCACATGTATATTGTGTGTTTATGTGTGTATATGTATGTTTAAGTAAATTATGTCTAATTTTTTTTTAAATCAGTGCACGTTATATAGCATTTGTCTTCAACCTAGGGAGATTTATATTTTTATTTTAAAAAGTAATTTTGATTTTTCTATTGTAAAATCAATATGTGCCTATCTTAGAAAATTTTAAAAATAGATAAAATAAAGGTGGAAAAGCCACAGTGCCCCGCCCCCCGACCCACATCCACATCCGATGATTCTTGGTGCCTGAAGAACGCCCCAGCCTCCGGGCGGCTCCAGGGGTCTGGCCAAGCTGGGTCTCTGCCCTCTCGGGCTGGCGCCCTGCACTGCCGCCACACCTCCTGGGAATTCCAATGCCTGTTGTCTGTTTCCCCAGCCCCATCTCATGGCAAATCTCACAAACTTTCTACCTGATCATTTTGTCTCCTTCAGTAGCAGGAATATTAGGGAAAACAACAAATTGCTTCCCATTCTTTGGCTCCGACCATGCTCCTGAGAAATCTGAGCCATCAAAGTGCTGCTGTTTGTCACAGCATGTTCTGAGGGCAGGAGCACAGGGCTGGAGGAAAGCAGCCTGAGAGAGCCCAGGCCATGCATCTGCGGAGCACGCTGCTTTGGAGTTCAGTTTTGCTTCCACGTTCTGCATACTTGGCGGCCTTCCGAGACACCACCTTGAGACACTCATGAGTGGAGAAGGCAGAAGAAGACAGATACCACTTTTAGGTTTGACTTGTTTATTAAAAGCTCTGATACCACATTGCAGACTCTGTAGGGTGGCTGAAAGAAATAACCGAGCCGTGAGAAAGGACCATCTGTGCTCAGCCACTCCACCTCTAGAAGCACTTTCAGCTCACGCGTGACCAGCAAAGCAAGCAGATCTTAAACAACACGAGTTTCTCAATACAGCTTATGGCCTCCATTGAAAATCTGAAGTCATCACACTTCACTGTCCCTGAGGACGTTTGTTTAAAGTCAATATTTAACTCAACCCTCCACTTATTTTTTCTCATTCTTTTGTTAACTTTCGTTCTTTCATGCATATAGTCGACATTAATGATATCCTTGTTCTTTCCCATCTTCAGTTACTCCTGAGGCCTGGCGTGTGATGATGTCCCTTAAATCAGGTCTTTTGGCTGAGAGTACGTGGGCTTTGGACACTATTAATATTCTTCTGTATGATGACAGCACTGTTGCTACTTTCAATCTCTCCCAGGTAAGCCAGCATAGTCCAACTAAGGAGCAGATTAGAGTAGGAGTGCATGAAGCCGTGCATAGTGGCACCTGAACTAATGCCTTCGTTAATTAGCACTGAGCATCTGACGGTGGCAAACCTTAATCAGTGTAGAGCTATCTGGGATGATATTCATTGCAGTCTTTAGTGTGTATACACACATACCTCTCTTTCTTACGTGAGAACAGTGACCATGTGTGTATGTGTATATGGGATAGATGACAGTCGTGATGATAAATTGTGTACAATGAATATTAGCAGGCCAGTGGGAAGTAATCACAATGTAACATTAAGTGTGACTGCAGTCAGCATTGGAAACACAATTGGTTGCAATGAGACATTGCCCTACTTTCCAGGAGGACTTGACATCTTTCTTTTAATTGAAGAGATATTCAAGATTTAGAAATTGTATATTGTGTATTTATAGAAGATATCAACATACATAGAAGGATAGAGAATGGTTTAATGAACCCCCACGTACTTGTCAGTCAGCTAAAATAGTTACCAACTCATGGCCAAACTTATTTCCTAGTCTGTACTCTCCCATGCCTGCCTCTCCAGGTGATTTGAAGCAGTCATGTAAAGCCTACCACTTTTAATGAGCTTAAACCCCTCCTTTGTTCATTTAGGCTTCAGGTAGCTTCCAACATAATAGAAGAGAGGAGCACTGAAGTTTAAGAAAAATGCCCAAGAGCCCACAGGGCTGTCGACTCTTAAAGAAATACTCAGAAATAAAACATGGAAAAAGGGTCATTTTCCCTACAGTATACAGACTACTCTCTACTTTCAGTGCAAAAACTAAAAACACTTCACTTCCTTGCTTTTATTGAAATAAGACCAGAATCTTCTACATCTTTCTTCTCTCCTTTAAGTCCTCATTATCAGCCTGGAAAGGCAACTTTTTGGTTGCTAGAAAGTTGATTAATAATAAACATTGCCTAAGTTCCGTGTTAACAAAAGATAGGAATTTAAAAGCTGCGTACTGCATGTGCTAGAGTGACACACTTTCATCCTTGGGTTAGGTGAGCTGTTGACCCCGTTTTCAGAACTAGAATTGCTTTACTAACTTTCCCTTTCCCCCGGCAAGTAAAGGGAAAACACCCTTGAAACAATGCACCTTCAGCACCCTAAAAGCAATTCTTTCTAGTTGGTGCTAGGGCTTCCCCTGGCTTCTTAAAAATTGTTCTAACTCTACTTTTAAGAAACTGACAGTGGGAGCTGAAGGTACAGCTGATTTCCAGAACATCTACCGGGAAAGAATCCTCTTTATCACTTACTCTTTAGAGTTCCTAAACGTGGTAGGGGTGTTGGGAGAGAGGATGGTTGCTAATCATGAGTGTATTGTTTTTTCTGATAGAAACATTTGCTTAAAGGAAGCCAAACTTGCTCTCGGAGTCACTGGTCTCTGACTTCTGTCTTTCAGCTAGAGTTGTAAATAGCTGAAAGGTAAAATTGCATCTTAGGAAACATTCTAATGTATGTATCAGAGGCTAAATTGATTGTTTTTAATTTTCAGTGTTCATGAGCTACCACAGTGCTGAAATTATCTCCTCCAAAAGATACACGGAGAACACAAGTCAGGGTAACCTATGGCACCTGAGACAAAAATAACCATAAAATCCTAAGAATAACAACCATAAAAATCCCGGCAAGTGAGTCTCAGATAAATAATATAAGAGAACAGAGTCACTTTGGGCAAAAGAGTCCATAAAACCCATGTTCCCACTCTTCTAATAATGAGTGCATTGTATCTAAATCAGGAGCAGAAAGGTAAAGAACAGCAGAGCACTCCCTCAGTGGTAATATTAGAAATATCAGAATAAAAGTAGTCTAGGCAGGGTAGCAGCAGATGAGACACATGCTAAACCTCGGTTTTGTTTGTAATGGAAACTTGAGGAAGTCTGTTGCACCTCAAACATAGTTTATCTTTCCTGGTGCAGCCAAAAAGGAAGGAAAGCATGTGATGATTGTGACAAGATATTGACAGGTCTCGGGATCTTTCCCCTCCTCGGTCATATCTGATGTCATGACATTGTACCTGTTCTTTCTTTCTCCTCCTCCTCCTCTCCAGTTGTCTGGATTTCTCGAACTTTTAGTCGAGTACTTTAGAAAATGCCTGATTGACATTTTTGGAATTCTTATGGAATACGAAGTGGGAGACCCCAGCCAAAAAGCACTTGACCACAACGCAGCAAGGAAAGATGACAGCCAGTCCTTGACAGAGGATTCTGGGAAAGAGGAGGAAGATGCTGAATGTATTGATGACGACGAGGAAGACGAGGAGGACGAGGAGGAAGAGAGCGAGAAGACAGAAAGTGAGGAGAAGAGCAGCATCGCTCTGACTGCCCCAGACGCCACTGCAGACCCAAAGGAAAAGCCCAAGCAAGCCAGTAAGTTCGACAAGCTGCCAATCAAGATAGTCAAAAAGAACAACCTGTTTGTTGTGGACCGATCCAACAAGTTGGGGCATGTGCAGGAGTTCAACAGTGGACTTCTGCACTGGCAGCTCGGCGGGGGCGACACCACCGAGCACATCCAGACTCACTTTGAGAGCAAGATGGAAATTCCTCCTCGCAGGCGCCCGCCTCCCCCTTTAAGCTCTGCAGGTAGAAAGAAAGAGCAAGAAGGCAAGGGCGACTCTGAAGAGCAGCAAGAGAAAAGCATCATAGCAACCATCGATGACGTCCTCTCTGCTCGGCCAGGGGCACTGCCTGAAGACGCAAACCCTGGGCCCCAGACCGAAAGCAGTAAGTTTCCCTTTGGGATCCAGCAAGCCAAAAGTCACCGGAACATCAAGCTGCTGGAGGACGAGCCCAGGAGCCGGGACGAGACTCCGCTGTGCACCATCGCACACTGGCAGGACTCGCTGGCTAAGCGGTGCATCTGTGTGTCCAATATCGTCCGTAGCTTGTCGTTCGTGCCTGGCAACGATGCCGAAATGTCCAAACATCCAGGCTTGGTGCTGATCCTGGGGAAGCTGATTCTTCTTCACCACGAGCATCCTGAGAGAAAGCGAGCACCGCAGACCTATGAGAAGGAGGAGGATGAGGACAAGGGGGTGCCATGCAGCAAGGATGAGTGGTGGTGGGACTGCCTCGAGGTCTTGAGGGATAACACATTGGTCACGTTGGCCAACATTTCCGGGCAGCTAGACTTGTCTGCTTACACGGAAAGCATCTGCTTGCCAATTTTGGATGGCTTGCTGCACTGGATGGTGTGCCCATCTGCAGAGGCACAAGATCCCTTTCCAACTGTGGGACCCAACTCGGTCCTGTCGCCTCAGAGACTTGTGCTGGAGACCCTCTGTAAACTCAGTATCCAGGACAATAATGTGGACCTGATCTTGGCCACTCCTCCATTTAGTCGTCAGGAGAAATTCTATGCTACGTTAGTTAGGTACGTTGGGGATCGCAAAAACCCAGTCTGTCGAGAAATGTCCATGGCGCTTTTATCGAACCTTGCCCAAGGGGACACACTAGCAGCAAGGGCCATAGCTGTGCAGAAGGGAAGCATTGGAAACTTGATAAGCTTCCTAGAGGATGGGGTCACGATGGCCCAGTACCAGCAGAGCCAGCACAACCTCATGCATATGCAGCCCCCGCCCCTGGAACCGCCTAGCGTGGACATGATGTGCAGGGCGGCCAAGGCTTTGCTGGCCATGGCCAGAGTGGACGAAAACCGCTCGGAGTTCCTTTTGCACGAGGGCCGGTTGCTGGATATCTCGATATCAGCTGTCCTGAACTCTCTGGTTGCTTCTGTCATCTGTGATGTACTGTTTCAGATTGGGCAGTTATGACATAAGTGAGAAGGCAAGCATGTGTGAGTGAAGATTAGAGGGTCACATATAACTGGCTGTTTTCTGTTCTTGTTTATCCAGCGTAGGAAGAAGGAAAAGAAAATCTTTGCTCCTCTGCCCCATTCACTATTTACCAATTGGGAATTAAAGAAATAATTAATTTGAACAGTTATGAAATTAATATTTGCTGTCTGTGTGTATAAGTACATCCTTTGGGGTTTTTTTTTTCCTTTTTTTTTTTTAACCAAAGTTGCTGTCTAGTGCATTCAAAGGTCACTTTTTGTTTTTCACAGATCCTTTTAATGTTCTTTTCCATGTTGTATTGCATTTTGGGGGAAGCAAATTGACTTTAAAGAAAAAAAGTTGTGGCAAAAGATGCTAAGATGCGAAAATGTCACCATACTGTGTCAAAAAGGTGAAAAAGTATCCATTTCCTATGCGTTTTACTCCTCAGAGAATGAAAGAAACGGCATCCCGTCACCCGAAGTTCTGTGCAATAGAGATTTCTACACATACAGGTATAGGGGCTCAAGGTGTGCCAGTCAGCAGTCACAACTATGAAATGATACTGGTCTCTCCACAGGAAAATGGTTCCATTAGGATGGGAGCAAAAACAATGTTTTTTAAGTTAAGATTGAAACACAAACCTGCCAACGATCCGGAGACTGCTTCCTCACCACTCCCGTCGCACCTGCTGTCGGCGTTGACCTTCCACATGACAGTTCTTCACAATTCCTTTCATCATTTTTTAAATATTTTTTTTTACTGCCTATGGGCTGTGATGTATATAGAAGTTGTACATTAAACATACCCTCATTTTTTTTCTTTCTTTTTTTTTTTTAGTACAAAGTTTTAGTTTCTTTTTCATGATGTGGTAACTACGAAGTGATGGTAGATTTAAATAATTTTTTATTTTTATTTTATATATTTTTTCATTAGGGCCATATCTCCAAAAAAAAAGAAAAAATACAAAAAACAAAAACCAAAAAAAAAAAAAACAAAAAAAAAGAGGGTAATGTACAAGTTTCTGTATGTATAAAGTCATGCTCGATTTCGGGAGAGCAGCTGATCACAATTTGCTTCATGAATCAAGGTGTGGAAATGGTTGCATATGGACTGATGTAGAAAATGGTTACCAGTACAGACAAAACAGAGAAAATGAAAAAATACAGCTAAAAGGAAGAAACACAACTTCAAAGATTTTTCAGTGACGAGAATCCACATTTGTATTTCAAGATAATGTAGTTTAAAAAAAAAAAGAAAAAACTTGATGTAAATTCCTCCTTTTCCTCTGGCTTAATGAATATCATTTATTCAGTATAAAATCTTTATATGTTCCACATGTTAAGAATAAATGTACATTAAATCTTGTTAAGCACTGTGATGGGTGTTCTTGAATACTGTTCTGCTTTTCTTAAAGTGGTTTCCTAGTAATCAAGTTATTTGCAAGGAATAGGGGGAATGCAGCAGTGTATCCACATTATAAAACCCTACATTTGGAAGAGACCTTTAGGGGTTACCTACTTTAGAGTGGGGAGCAACAGTTTGATTTTCTCAAATTACTTAGCTAATTAGTCTGAAGCAATTAACTCTTAACGACATTGAGGTATGATCATTTTCAGTATTTATGGGAGGTGACTGCCGACCCACTTGAGGTGAGATCTCAGAAGCTTACTGGCCTGAAAATGTAACTTTCTGCCTTTTACTAACTCCATCTTAATTTTAATCAAAGTTCAATCTATTCCTTGTTTCTTCTGTGTGCCTCAGAGTTATTTTGCATTTAGTTGACTCCACCGTGTATAATATTTATACTGTGCAATGTTAAAAAAAGAATCTGTTATATTGTATGTGGTGTACATAGTGCAAAGTGATTATTTCTATTTCAGGGCATATTATGATTCTCATATTCCTTCCTACCTGGTGCACAGTAGCTTTTTAATACTAGTCACTTCTAATTTAAACTTTTTCTTCCTGGGTCATTGACTGTTACTGTGTATAATCAATTTCTTTGAAACTGCTGCGTAATGATGCTGTTAGTGGACCTCTACCTCTTCCCAGCCCTCTCCCAATCCCAGTATACTCAGAATCCCCAGCCCCTCGCATACACTGTCTCGGTTCACATTACTCACAGTAATATGTGGAAGAGTTAGACAAGAACATGCAGTACAGTCATTGTGAGACGTGACTCTCTGGTGTCACGAGGAAAAACATCATCTTTTCTGCAAGCAGTCTCTCATCTGTCAACTCCCACAGTACTGAGTCAAACCGTCTTCTTACATAATAACGCAACCAAATATGTGTGGAATTAAAAACCCATTTATAATTCGACTTTAAATGCATCTGCTTGCTAAGAACGGATTTGAGTGCTCTGAGCTTCAAATATGGAGATTTGTAAGAGGGAATTCAATATTATTCTAATTTCTCTCTTACAGAGTACAAATAAAAGGTGTATACAAACTCTAAACCTACCCAATATCCCAATTCCTTTGTCAATCAGAAGAGTAAAATAATTAACAAAAGACTGTTACGGTTTGCATTGTAACCGACACGCAGAGTCTGACCACTAGGCAACAAGTTTTTCTATCCTGATACGCACCACAGTCTCTAGACTAATCCAGGAAGACTTTAGCACCCTTTCTGTATTCTCACCCCGAATCAAGATTTACAGAAGCCCGTGAAGAATTTACAGCCTGCTTGAGATCAGCTTGCCTATAAACTGAGTTATTGCTTTGTCCTAAAAATTAGTTGTTTTTTTTTTTCTATGAGGCTTTTCAGAAATTTACAGGATACCCAGACTTTAAATGTGTACCAAAAAAAAAAAAAGATAAAAAATAAAGGTGCAAAGAAAGTTTAGTATTTCGGAATGGTGCTATAAAGTTGAATCTGTTGGTATTCGAGTGGATTTTTTTAATGTCACATAAGAGGTGCTGGGTGGCGTCTGCTCAGCAATAGCTATTCACAGTGTTTTGTTAGAGGAGGAGAATGATACAGAAGCGGTTTTTACTGATGAAGGTGGCCTGTCCAAAGACTAGTTACGCTGTGTTTTCAGAGTTATAATGAAGGATGAGATTTTTTCAAGGGCATATGGGCAGTCTTATACAATGTAAGCTGTTAACTACCTCCTTTATGAAAAGAAGCCAGCCTTTGCCCTGGAGTCCATCCATTTAAAACTGTTGGAAATCTTTCATTTCCTATCAAACCACATGTACCTTTGAGAAAGCAAAGAAAGTATTGTAAATGAGCCACAAACGGACACTGCAGACAGTCCCTGTTCTTCTTGCTGAGCGTTCGTTCACTTCTTTGTCTAGAGGGCCATGGCCCAGCTGCCTAGAGTCCTGCTCAGCGCCACCCTAGGAGAACTCGGAGTAACTTCATGGTCAGGCAAGATGGTTAAAACTCTGATGAATACATTCGGTAGCAGCATTTAATCTGCTAACACGCAGCATTATTCATGAATTTAACAGAGATGTATCGAGCACATGCTGTGTGCCTGGCTCTGTTCTAGGCTCTGAGGAGTCCTCAATAAACAATGACCCTGTTTCAATTATGTTCTAGTCTTTCATGTCAGATGATTATAGAAATCAACTAGTCCTCCAAATACAGTATTTTACATTGAAAACACTCCGAACGATCCATGTTTATGCATTGAACACTTTTTTTTTCAAAGACAGGGTTTAGCTCTGTCACCTAGGCTGGTGTGGAGTGGCATGATCATAGCTCTCTGCAGCCTTTAACTCATAGGTTCAAGTGATCCTCCCACCTCAGCCTCCCGAGTAGCTGGGATTACAGGGATGCGCCACCACGCTCAGCTAATTTTAAAGAATTTTTTGTAGAGATGGGGTCTTGCTATGTTGCCCCAGCTGGTCTAGAGCTGGCCCCAGGCAATCCTTCCGCTTCAGCTTCCCAGAGCTCTGGGATTACAGATATGAGCCACCATGCCTGGCTGAAAACTTATTTTTGTTAAGTCAGAAATAAAGTAAGGCACTAGCTCTTGAGAATGACGGGGGTGGTGAGATGAGCTCTGGACTGAAAATCAAACACACTTAAAGGTTAAGTCTCATCTGGGTGTCAGCCTTAGGCTCCCAACTGTGCTCACCAAAAGTCCGAGGCCTATCCCAGCTCAGAGCTGCCCCTGCAGAGCATGTGGTTCCTGGCTTGCCCGGGCTCCTGCCAGCAGGCTTGTGAGTCCTGATGTGGAAGGAAAAAGCAGCAGTGGCTTGGCACCCAGTGCTCCCAGGCTGCACAATCAGCACTTAGAAATGCAGGAACTGACTGCATCTGTACAAAGGCCTTCGTCAAGGCCCCTGGCCCCAAGCCCCACGCTGTCAGGTGCACCCACATGCCTCTCTAGGCACTGGGCTAGCGCTTCTACCTCTGATCTCTGGTCCTGGTTTGGTTTTATGATGATCCAAGTCATGGCATCCTCTAAAATGCCAAAGACAAATTGCCGAGTTAATTTATTTTGGGATTTAAAATTATGAAACCCTGAGGAAAGTTGGTAGGACAGACATCAAGTCTGCCCCAAGCAAGAGACTCATTTGTCGTCTTCCCGAATCTGATTTCAGGGACTCGAAGCTTTACCCCAGCTTTTTCCAAAATGTATTCTAAGAAACAGAAGAAATCTCCAAAAAATCTCCTTACATATTTTCTTGGCAATCCATGGTCCATATTACCATATTAAAGTTAGAAATCCTGCAGAAGAGACACCTGTTCAATCCAGGCATTTCCTAACTTAATTAACCTTGAAATTTTTTTTTTTAAAATAGTTCCTGAAAACATGCTGCAAAGCTTTGGGAAACAGCTTCATCCACCTGCGGTCATGCCTGGCATTGCCCTGGACTGAATGCTCCTTGCATTCTTACTGCTGAAACTGAAATTAAGATATCCTCATAGGAGGAGAGAGCATGGAATCCTCTCTTGCTATTTCTGTGGCCTTGAGCCAGGTACTTAAATTCTTTGAACCTCCGTTTCCTCATCTGTAATATGGGCATGACACCATCTCATAGGATTGGTGAGGATTCAATGAGATGATGTATACAAACAAAGGCCTTGTCACATAAGTGACCAGTGTATATGGACCGCAGGCATCCACCTGTGCATACGTATACACTGTTCCTTTGGCTGTTGTCCTAAAATGTGTTTCACACGAAGCCCAAGAGAGTATCATTCCATTTTCATAACCAGCCACACAGTTAGTGTGACTCATTGCAGCTGTTTTTGTTTTATAGTAAAAGGGCTTAGTCCATTGAAGGCCTGTATTCAGTGCCAAGGGTGAGTCTGCATAATCTCTCTACCAAATGTCAGTTTTAGGTGTCCGACACCCTGCAGTGGTGGCAGATCCCACCTTTTTTGCAGACCTGGGGGAAGCACATCTCCGGATTACAGTCACACCATAAATTTGCTCTGCCCTAACCTAAAAAAGTGGCTTGTAATACCCTTCAGAGGTCAGATGTGGCAGGTGGCCAATCCCAGTGTTTTATTTGATAGTCCTTTTCATCTTGACTCATAGCAGAGAGAGCCTCTCTAAAGGGAGCTACAGTCTTCACGCGTAGCCGGCAATAGGCTGGAGAAGTGAATTAGAACACTCTGCTCTTCCCGGTAGGCTTAAGGTCAGGTGAATGAATCAATGAAGCTTGAGCTTTGGTCTGCATACGTTTGGTATTTAGCTGGCCCAGGATTTGTATATTCTACAACCTAGATTTTCCCCCAAGAGTTAAAGAACCGAAGCTTGGATGCAGCTCTTACAGATGGTCTTCACCAAACAAAAGCGCTTCCTTCAGACAAGAGCCACGGCATTTGGCCTCCTGGTAAGTAGTGATTACTTCACATTTGGGTGTCTTTTGCGCTTGAAAGAATTTCATGGCTGTTAATGGTTCTTCCCGGAAGCCTTGGTATGCAACATTATCACATCCAACCCCCAAAAACAGAAGCAGAGGCTGACAAACAAAATAACATGCTGAGTTAGAACCAAGCAGAGACCAAGAATGTGTATGTACCTAAGATACTTTGCAGCTTTACGCAAAATCTAGAGGAGACCAGGGACTTTTAAAACAGAAGCTGTGATGTACACTGGCCACAGATCAGAGGGAGACAGGACTCTTTATTAATTCTTCATTACAGAGATGTAATGTCATATGCTCAGTTTGTTTCTGTGCCTGTATTAAAATGATACTGTTTAGGCCAAAACCAGGCCAGTCTCGGCAGTGCTCTGCCTTTGCACAGCAGCCTCTTCCAAGGGTCGGTCTCCTTACTGCTGTCGGCGTTGTGATCCTCCAGAGCTTCCCCTGCATGTTTCAAGGAATAAATATGTTTATCATGCCCTCCCTGGTGTGAGTGGCTCCTGTTACAGTGCTCACACCTGCACAGCCTCTTTGGGCCTCCCTTCTCATTCTACTGCCCAAGGCTTGTGTGAACTTGAGTCCCTACTAGACACACATAGTCTCTGAAGGAGTAAAATTCCTAAGGCATGTCAGGCACATTTTCTGCTCACTAGGATCCTCCAATATACCATGGCACTTTCATTGATATTGTGGTTTCTTCAAAAAATACTCTGGGCCCAGAGCTTTCCTAAGTGATATTTTATGCTGGACATGGTGGATCATGCCTGTAATCCCAACATGGTGGGAGGCTGAGATGGAAGGATCACTTGAGGCCATGAGTTCACAACCAGTCTGAGCAACATAGTAAAATGTCTCTACATTAACCAGTTTTTAAATTAACCAGGCATGGTGGCACACACCTGTAGTCCCAGCCACTTGGGAGGCTGAGGCAGGAGGATCACTTGTGCCTAAGAGTTCAAGGCTGCACCGTTGTACTCCAGCCTGTACAACATAGCAAGATCCTATCTCAGAAAAATAAAATAATGGACTGGGCTTGGTGGCTTATGCCTGTAATCCCAGCACTTTGGGAGGCCAAGGCAGGCAGGTCAATTGAGATCAGGAGTTCAAGACCAGCCTGACCAACATGGTAAAATCCCGTCTCTATTAAAAATACAAAAATTAGCCAGATGTGGTTGTGTGCATCTGTAATCCCAGCTTCTCATGAGGCTGACAGTGGAGACTCTGAATGAACCCTAGGAGGCAGAGGTTATAGTGAGCCAAGAGCAAAGATTGAGCCACTACACTCCAACCTGGGCGACAGAGTGAGACTGCCTCAAAAAAAAAAAAAAAAGATGCTTTATGATAAATTCTGCTGCTGTCAACATTAGCCAAACCTTAGCCAACTTAAAACTGAAATCCATAGTCATCTGGGGACTGGGCCTGGCCAGCAGGAATCAGTGTAACGTTTGGCCCTGGGTTTAGTTAGGTTCCCTTGGAAGCTTCACTGACTTGGGACTATTATTCCACTTAATAAATGGCCTCTAGTGCCCTGTTAGACAACACTTAGGGTTCTGATTCAATGGTGTCTTCTAAATTTCACTTTTCATGCATCCATTAAGACTTAGAAGAAGACACTTGAGGAATGATAAGTGACAAGGACATTTGGGGAGGACACTAGTTGCTTAGGTTTGGCTCATGTCTATAAAAATTCAGGTCTCATAAGACCGCCGATTTGTTCCTATGGGGGGAAGTGACGTGGTGTATTTTACACATTTGAGATGAAGACAGTTAGCAGGATTTTAAAATTACCCATAAGTGCAATGCTTGTTTTGTTGCTTCAGTGTGTTTTTCACCAAATGGTGTGAACATATGGCCGGAGCTTCTCTTGGCCATAAGACGACCTGAAAGGAGAAGACTCCCCATGGCAAAGAGCCACAGTGATTTATCCAGATGAGTTTCCATTCCAAAGGGGAGCTTAGAGTGGCGGCCTCTCAGCCAACTTCTCATATGCAGTCCCCTCTCCCCACACTTAACATTCCACTTCTGCTGTGTGGGTCATAGAAGATTGGAATGCATCTGGAAAGAAAATGGATTTTGTTCATTAGTGGAAGTTCATCTTGGTGGGCCCTGTTTTCAGATACTAAGTGTGATGTATTAGCTTGAGGGCTTGGAGTACTGAGCAATCAAATCTTGGTGGGAACTGGCATCTCTTCCCACCCACCCAGCCTCTTTAGCAGCCGTTGTTGAATGGTGAGGTCTGTAAGTGGCATGGATTGCTGTTCGTCTGATGCCTGAGCGGGGTATTGGACTTCGATTTTTGGAGAACACTCCTTAAAGCCTGGTTTAAGAGCCTGGCTTCCTTTATGGCTTTTCAGTAGCTGAAAAGTGTATTTTGTTTTTTATTTTCAGGATGGCGGGGGAGCGCCTACCTCATCCCCAGCCCTCACCTTGCCTCAGCAAAGGTATTGGGGTGAGGGGCCATGACCCCCAGAGCAGCCAAAGGGTGCAAGACCCGGCTCTGTCTTCTAGGAGGGCTGGTCTTTGTCCAAGGGTCCTGGTCCAGAGCCTGCTCACCTCCACGCCTCTGTCTGTCACTCCCTGCAGCACGACAGTGGGCAAAGCCTGAGCACAGTCTAGCATGTAATCAACATTCAGGAAACCATCGCATGTTTTCATTCTGAAAGCAAATATCAAGCATCAGCATGTGCCTCACGGGGCCGCACATGTCAGCAGGTAAGACCCAGCCACGGTGATAGTGATGGCGCCGCCAAGGGGTGCCCAGGGTGCCGTGGGAGCATCCCGGAGAGGAGCCCACCCTAGCCAGGAGGGAGCAACCTAGGAAGGCTTCCTGCAAGAAGCTACCTTTGGAGACAGGGGCTCATCATACGGGAGAGACAGTTGGAAGAGATCCCTGCACATTCTGGAATCTGAAAAAGTAAAGAGTTCAGTTGTGGGTTTTGAAAGGTTCTGTGAGAGGAGTTGGGGTGGGACATACAAGATGAGGCCAGTGCCCTGAGTCTCTCCTGAGAAGCTGGCCTTGGCAAGATGCCAGCGATTTTAAATATGGGTACAACAGAATGGGATCCTCAATGAGAAGGATGCAGGGATCTTGAGGAGTGAGCTGGAGGCTGCACCCACTGGGGGTTTTCCAGAACCCAAGCAGGGCAGGGCAGGGCAGGCTGCGGAGGGCAGTGGCTGCCAGCCGAAGCCCTTAAAAGACCAGACAGGTTCCAGGGTGTGAGGGCAGTGGGGTGTAGGGTCGGGTGGACATAGGGACAAAAGGGAGAGGGAGGTCCTGGTGCTGGTCACACAGAGGCCAGATCCAAGGAAGGTCTGGGCTGGGCAGCCAGCCTCAGGGAGGGCATCTGTCTGGCAGGATTAGGGCCCGGTGGCGTCCAGAACCTCTGAAGGCTCTGAGCTGGTGGCAGGGGGAAGCTGAGGTTGCTCACCAGTCGGCCTTTGGGAAAGGAGAGTATCCCCTGCTCTCCACATGGGCGCAAAGTCACCACAAGAGTCTGGGGAAAGCAGAAGAGGAGGCCGAGGGGGACAACACTGCAGAGTGAGGACCAGAGAGGCCACAGGAAGGTTCATGGCCAAGAAGCCGGGAAAGGCAACGAAGCAGGCTCCCCCCACAGCCCTGCAGGGGCACAGCCTGCCCTGTGGTGATGCTAGCCAGGGAGGCCTGGGGCCGACTTGGAGCCACGAGAACTGTAAGCTTGTCCACGTGTGTTGTTTTAAGTCACCAAATTTGTGGTGATTTGTTGCAGAAGCAACAGGAAACTGATAGAGGGGCTTTTTGAGTCTGTGGTGCTTCTAGGACTCCTGACAGAAGCCAGTGAGGGGGCGGCTGAGTGCTGGGTCCTGGGCTCAGCGGGAGGAGAGGGGTGGCATCATCTCCATAGAGGTGGGGAGTGCGGGGTGAGTGGAGACCTCAGGGTGGGAGCGGGTTTGGGCCGGAAAGAGGAGGCGAGAAGAACAGGTGGGCAGGGTGCTGGGAGAGGCCAGGGAGCCCATGTTGGAGCCAGGGGCCGAGGGCTTCCAGGAGGCACTGAGGGCCCAGGCTGCAGGACTGGCCCAGATGGTGGCACAGGGCCCCTCAATTCTGCAACAGGAGCTCGTGGGCCATGCAGATGACAGGGCCAGCATTTGGGGGCCCAACTCACTCCAGTTTGGGGAAGGCCTGCCCCACCAGCGACCTTGCTTCTCCTCATGCATGAAAAATCGTCCTCCTTCGCTCTTCACCAAGTGTGGGTGGAGAAATGGCCTTCAGCACTCCTTAGAGTGCTTCCTCTGGCCATGGCAGCTGCTTTCTGGGTGCGTTTCTGTTCGAGGGATTGCGCCTTTGATCCTGAGGATGGGGAGCTGGCCTGGGTTGAAGGTGAGCTGAGGACCCAGGTGAGGCTCCCCAAGGCCCCCAGCTGGGCCGAGAGAAGAATGGGAGCTGCCCCCCGCAACTCCTAGGCTTTGTCACCTTTGTCCCAAGTCAGTGGGACAAACCTAGAAAGTGAGGCATTTTGGACAGTTCCAAAGTGGCTGTGTCCTGACCTGGCCAGCACCGAGGGCCCCGGGGCTCCAGAGGCGCAGATGGGCTCCCAGGATGCAGGCTAGTGGCCCCTGACTAAGGCAGGCCCCCTGGGTGAGTGGGGAGTGGGAGGCACATGCACTTCCTGTCCCGGCAGCTCCTCGGCAGGCCTGAAGTTCTCTCCAAGCCTCATCCCAGCCACCAGAGCTTCAAGACTGCCCCAGGCTCCTGGCACATTCCAAGGTAAGCACCTGGGTTGACGGTGCCCTTCCCATCAGCACAGCCACGCCAGGGCTGGCTGGGGACAGGTCACAAGCAGGGTTTCCCTGGTCTGCTGTCCCCTCCACTCCTGTCACTTGGGAGCCTGTCTGCACTAGCACAGAAAGAACACCACGGCTGTCACCCGCCCCACGGTCATTTGCTCAAGGCCTGGAGCCGGGTTTGATTCACCAAGAGCTGGTGTGGAGAGAGACACAACTCGTTTCCCTTTTCTAAGCTGCTCCCAGTTCCCAATGATGGGGCTGACGAGTGTTCCTGGGAAACCAGAGCCTGCCCTGCCTTTGCCCCAGGGCTGCGCTCAGCCTTCCACAGGCCCCCCTGCGGAGCTGCCCACAGCCCTCCCTGCTGGCCTGGCCTCTGCTTTCCGCCCCTCCTCTTCTGTGACAGTGCCTGGAGGTTGGGGTTCGCGCTCTCTCTTCTGATTAACCTTGGCAGAGCCTTGACTGTGGCAGAGAACCCACTCTCAGGGGCGCTGAGGCGACGCACTGCTGAGTCATGAATTTCTCAGCTTATCCTTTCTTCTCCTTCCCTCCAGTTCCGTTTGTTCTTTACTATCTTGCTTCTTACTTAGAACTTTTATTTTCATTTCTGTTGAATTTGGTAAAACACAATCACGTTATCTACGTTCCCTGGGCGCAGTGGCTCATGTCTGTAGTCTCTCAGCTCTTTGGGAGGCTGAGGCAGGGGCATCACTTGAGCCCAGGAAATTAAGACCAGCCTGAGCAATATAGTGAGATCCTCATTTTTACAAAAAAATTAAAACTTAGATGAGCCTGGTGGTGTGTGTCTGCGGTTCCAGCTGCTCAGGAGGCTGGGATGTGAAGACTGCTTGAGCCCAGGTAGTCAAGGCTGCAGTGAGCTATGATTGCACCATTGCACTCCAACCAGGCAACAGAGTGAGACCCTATCTCACAGCCAAACAAAATTTAAAAATACCAATTTGCTTCTCCTATGCCATTGGAGACATTCCTATGCCATGACTGTTGTTTTATAAAAACCCACAATGGCCATGTTCTCCTCTCCTACTCGTGAATTATTTTGAAGGCTCTTTGAGTTTTAAAGGTTTTCTTTTCCCTGTTTTTCCTGGAACTACTGAGTTTTCATTTTATTGCATTGTCATAATATGCGGCTTATATAATTCCTACTTTATCACTTTTCATCTCTTATTTCTTCCATCACTACTTCTCTGCTCATTCTTGCCGTCTGGGATCTCCAGGAATACCCAACAGATACTCTGTGTTCTTGCCTTTTCTTATCTTTCTCGTTATTTATGATTTTATCCTCTTTCTCTTTTCTTCCGGTGCTCAGAGAATTTCTTGAGTCATTATTTAGCTCTTTGTAATATCCAATATGCTATTCATGGCTTCTGTTGAGCTGAAAAACCAATGAGTAATTAATGTTTTACTTCTAAAAACAATTATTTTTATTTATACATTTGTGCATATCTTAGTATAAAAACAATATTCTAAAAATCTCAAATTGTTCTCTTTTACTTTTAGAGACAGGTCACTCTCTGTCACCCAGGCTGGGGTGCACGTATTGGGTGGGCACAATGCTGGCTCACTGCAGCCTCGACTCCTTCCTGGGCTCAAGTAATCCTCCTGCCTCAGTCTCCCAGAGTGCTGGGATTACACGCTTGAGCCACTGCACCTGGCCCTGTTCTCTTTTCAAAGATACAATTTTCTCCCAAGTTTCTTTTAGAATCGAGTTTTCTTCTGTTTCTTGTCGAACAGCAGTTTCACGGGAAAACAGTTGCTGGAATTCCTCATATAAGCCCCTTATTTTACATTTCTGGATCTTTTTTATGTCCAATTATTTTTCTCCATAATCTATTAGATTTGAGATGGATTTTGTTGGAAATTGTGTTGAAATATTTCAGTCTCACACAAAGGAGTAAAGGGAAACGGAAGGGACCCCGTACCTCCAGGTCCCTTCGGTTCGCCCCCCTCCCGCTCCTGGCCACAGTGGGCTGCACCCCCACAGCCTGGGGTAGGACGCGATGTCCCAGCTCCTCTGTTTCTTTGGAATTTGCTGAAGCTTTCTTTTGTGACCTAAAACAGGGCCGGATTTTTATTATGAAAAACTAAACATAATACCTGTTTTAAAACATTTTATTTGACAACGATGGTAGACTCACAGTAAGTGCAAGAATACTTCGGAGGGGCCCTGCGTGCCGCTCGGGTTTCTCGGTTGCTGCTTCCGAACCAGAGGGCGCTGTGCAAGCGGGAGGGGCCGGCATGGTGCGCGTGCGCAGAAACAGCGCCGCGGAGCCCGCAGCCGGCTCTCCCTTTCCTGGACGGCCGGGGCCCACTCGGGCTGGCGGCCCGCTGCGCTCGGGTCGTGCCATCGTGGGGACTCCGAAGATGCCTCCTCCAGGACCAGACCATGAGAGTTTATGCCAGGGGCCCTGGTTCTCTGTCCTCATGGGCCTCTCCCTACTCGCCTCACCACACAGACGCTCACACGTACACACATTCACTCTCAGACACATACGCACGCACACACACACACAGACACATACTTTAACGCACACATAGGCACATGCACACACACGCTCACAGTCACACACATTTTCACGCACAGGTGCATGCATACACAGTTATGCACACACGTAAACACACCCTCATGCTCAGTCACGCACACATACCCTCGCGTTCATGTGCACACACACACATACACACACACTGGGCCCGGGCTTCTGCCTGGAGCCAGGCGCCCCCAGTCCCCCAGCCCTGGGAACCCCGGCGTAGTCCTCACTCCCTCCCTGACGCCTGAAGGCGCAGGTCCCCAGGGCTGTTCTCCTGCGGCATCTGTCCTCTGCGGGTCTTAGCCCCAGCAGCCCTGTGGGTCTCTTCCTGGGAGGCCTCCCGACCCTGTTCCCTGGTTCCCTGGCATGGACATGTGGGTGTGGGTATTGGCAGGAGTGGGGGTGTGGGTGTGGGTATTGGAGGGTGTGGGGGTGTGGATGTGGGTATTAGAGGGTGCGGGGATGTGGGTATTGGGGTATGGGGGTGGGTATTGGAGAATGTGAGGTATGAGTGTTGGTGTGTGGGGGTGGGGGTGGGTATTGGGGTGGAGGGATGTGGGTATCGGTATTGGGGTGGGGGTGTGGGTGTTGGAGTGTGTGAATGTGGGTATTGGAGGGTGTGTTGGTGTGGGTGTTGGAGGGTGTGGGTGTGGGTATGGGTATTAGGGTGTAGGGATGTGGGTGTGGGTATTGGAGAATGGGGTGTGGGTGTTGGAGGGTGTGGGGTGTGGGTTTTGAAGGGTGTGGGGTGTGGGTGTGGGTGTTGGAGTGTGTGGGTGTGGGTTTTGAAGGGTGTGGGGTGTGGGTGTTGGAGTATGTGGGTGTGGGTGTTGGAGTGTGTGGGTATGGGTATTAGGGTGTAGGGATGTGGGTGTGGGTATTGGAGAATGGGGTGTGGGTGTTGGAGTGTGTGGGTGTGGGTTTTGAAGGGTGTGGGGTGTGGGTGTTGGAGTATGTGGGTGTGGGTGTTGGAGGGTGTGGGAGTGTGGGTGTGGGTGTTCAAGGGTGCGGGATGTGGGCGTGGGTATTGGGGCTGGGGATATTGGTGTGGGTATTGGAGAATGTGGGGTGTGAGTGTGAGTGTGAGTGTTGGAGTATGTGAGGGTATGGGTGTTGGGGGGTGTGGCTATGGTTATTGGGGTGTGGATGTTGAAGGGGGTGGGGGTGAGGGTGTGGGTGTTGGAGGTCATGAACCCTGCATGCTGGGTGCAGTGCAGGGACAGTTCCAGAGACTTTTTCTCTAGATATGGGGACCAGCTGGTCCTGGCTTTCCTGGCAATTCCCCCATTTTGGCCCTGAAAGTCCTGGGTCACCCTCCCCGTGCCCCCCCCCCCCCCGCCCAGGACCCTCTGGTCTCATTCCTGAGTCCAGGATGGGCCACCCTGAGCGTGCTCCCTAGCCAAGGGGTCTGCTGCAGTGGACCCACCCCTTCTGTGGCTAGAGGAATCTGAAGGCATCCGGTTGGTGAATGGTGTTGTCCCCTCACTCCCAGCCCTGTGGCCCCAGCCTGGGGTGCCCAGTCTCTCCTGCCTGCCATCCGCCTCTCCAGCTGCCAGACGCGCTCTTCCCTGCCTTTCCAGGTTCTCATGACAGTTGCACACGCTTTTCCCTGTTGGCAGGGCTGGAGAGAGGGCTGGAGTCACTCTGACCTGGCCTCCCCGTCCTCATCTCAGGCAGGGTTGTCCCAGCAGATCTCACGTGACTCTATGGATTTGCCCACCTTAGAGAGTGGCTCACACAGCGGTTGCTCCCACCTGGCCCCAGCCTGGTTCCCCTGTTTCTTCAAGATGAGTCTCCTCCCATCCACCTGGGTGGTTCCTGCCATGAGGGGCCCCGTTCTCTTGCTCCTTCCCCAGTAGAGAAAACAGTCAGAAGCCGTGTTCTGGGTATGCGACAAGGTCACGTCCCTTGTCCGCCCAGACCCCAGTTGTGAGGGCAGGAGTGGGGCTGGGCCCTGGAAGGCAAAGCACTCGGCAGTGGGAAGATGAGGACCCTCCGGGAAAGCAGCTGCCCAAGCTGTGGGTGTGTTTTCTCCTTAGCTTACTGGGCCTCGATTGATTTTGCTGTTAAAGAGGAAAGGCAGTGTTTCCTCTTTCCTCAGTGACATTTTGGGCCATTTATGAGCTGTGGTTTTCCTGCCTCTCTTCCCCGAGAGGGAGTGACTCCGTCTACCCAAGTGCAGGGGTGCTTGGGGAACACAGATGGGTCCCCTGGGGGGGACTCTGTGAAGGGCAGTGGTGAGGCAGGAGGACGGCCCAGGGGCCCTCCAGGTGATGAGCAGCTCCTAATTGGTCTGAGGCGGCCCCTATGCATCACCCTCTGGTCCGTTGGAGCGAAGGGACAGCTGCAACCTCTGTGCAGTAAACACAGAATCCCACTGTGTCACGTGGCCCAGGGACCTTTAGTACTCATGGGCACCAGAAATGCCCCATTGGGCAGGCAAACCCCCAGAGCTGATTTGGAAGGAGGTCTCCCCCAGTGTCAGAGGTAAGCACCGGGTGCTCCCCATGATAGCAGTGGACTGTGACTGCAAGTATCACTCCGCACCTCCCCCTCTGGCCCCGCAAGCCCTTGGCACTCACGTCCAGGAGGTCCCCATTGTTCAGCCAAAGGTAAGGGCCACTTCGTGCTAAAAAGCGTGCTGGGGCGGAGCGACTTCTTGGTCTCTTTTTTTTTTTTGAGACGGAGTTTCGCTCTTGTTACCCAGGCTGGAGTGCAATGGCGCAATCTCGGCTCACCGCAACCTCCGCCTCCCGGGTTCAGGCAATTCTCCTGCCTCAGCCTCCTGAGTAGCTGGGATTACAGGCACGCACCACCATGCCCAGCTAATTTTTTGTATGTTTAGTAGAGACGGGGTTTCACCATGTTGACCAGGATGGTCTTGATCTCTTGACCTCGTGATCCACCCGCCTCAGCCTCCCAAAGTGCTGAGATTACAGGCGTGAGCCACCGCGCCCGGCTTTTGGTCTCTTGATGTTTGCAGCAGCTCCTCCCATTATGGGCCTCAAGAGCGCTGCCGCCTCCCAAAAGGGAACACAGAGCAGGTGGCTGGTGTCTGTCCTGCGCCAGGGAACGGTGGTCTGGGGGTGCTCCTGGATGGGGTGGAGTGGATGGATGACAGAGAAGGGGGGCCCTAAAGAACAGAGAAGCTGTGATGGAGGCAGTGAAGGAAGACATTGGCCTGAAGGAAGCACGCGACAGAAGGTGCCGGGTGGAGTCCTGTGCAGTGATGAGGATGTTATTTTTGACAAAATGAAGGGAAACATTCAGGTGGTCATTAAAGAGCATGGTAATGGGCTTGTCACTTGCACTTGGTGACAGCTGAAATGGCTGCTAATTTCTCCTGTACCTCCAATTACCCTTCAGGAGCACGTCCGTCCTCACCGTCAAGCCTTTCCAGCCAACAGAAGCGAGCGAGGAAGAAGATCTATGTAGCCTCCGTGTGTCTCTGGGAGAGAAGATTGATAAAAGCAATTAGAAGTTTCCGGAATTGCCTGGAGAAGAGAAGGCCAGCGGAAGGGGAGGGGGCAAAGAGGAGGAAGGAGAGGGCACCAGTTAATAACGCCTGTCACACTGCTGAGGGGATGCTGAGGGCCTCGGCTGGGCTGTGTCGCGGCTTCAAGAGGAACAAGGAAGCGATGGCAGCTGTGCCCGCGGTGAGGACATGGCTGGGCATGAGGAAGCCTGTGGCTGACCAGCTCCAGGAGGGCTCTGGGGGGCTGCAGTCCCTGGGGGCAGCACGCACTGCAGGTGGCTCTGGTCGCCCCTGGGTTTGGCGCCCAGCATATTCCCTCGACACATGGCCATTTAAGGCCCAGGCCAGCAACCCGTCGGGTGCTCTTAGCCGCCTGCGTCTGCTGAGCCTTTTGGGCTTCTGGGACCTTTGTGACAGCAGTCACCAGGCTTTTCCTCCCAGTGGCTCTGAGCATCCTCCCCAGGGGAGCGGCAGCCTTGGAGGGGGTGAGTGGGGTGGGGAATGAGGGACACCGGCGGTCCGCTCCGCTCAGCTCCATTGTCCCCTGCAGCAGCAGGAGCTGGAGAACTCGGCTGCAGTCATTAGAGCCAGGAGTTGGCGACCAGGGACTGTTGGGGCCTTGTGTGGGGATGAGCTGTGAGGACTTTCCTCCCTTTAAAGAACAGGGACTAGCAAAATCATATAGATGAAATCAAAGCAAAGAGGAACCTGTTTCAGAGGTGAACAAGAGAGAGCTCAGAGAAGCGCATTAGGGACATATGGCATTTGTCAATCAAACACAGAGTAACCTTCAAACAGCCATTAGAAGGCAGCCCCATGCCGGCTCCACCATTTGTGCCGGCTGAGGGCTCCCCCGTCCCGCAGGCCCCACAGACGCTCCGTTTCTGGGACTAATTAGCCTTCCAGAGGGCAATCAAGGGCCTCTGCTGGAACTTTCTTAGGAACTGAGTCGTTAGATGGCTTCAAATGGACCCCACTAGAAACAGACAGGAGCCAATTAGGCCAGCGGCTCCCTCCTAGGGCCAGCCAGGCTGCCCAGCAAGCCGGGAGGCACCAGCTCTCATGGTGCCCCTCTCTCCAGCCACACTCATCCCTGTTCCTCCCCACATCCCCAGTACTCACCTTGAGCTCATTAACCTTCAGGGCTCCACGAGGGCAGGCGTTGGGTCTGCTTTGCACACTGCTGGCTCTTCAGAGTCTGGAAGGGCGCCTGGCATGGAGCAGGTGTTCACTCAGTGTGGCCACATGTCTGGGTTGTGTCCCGGTGGAAGGAACCACGTGGGATTTCCTTTGAGGAACATATTTTCAACAGGCCAGCCGTGTCTACTTCCGCTTGGGTTGGACATGAGTTAAGCATAGGGAGAAGGGGACATTCGTGCTGTCTTGCCACACTTGCCAGCCAGGCCCCTGGCCTCGTCCCTGAGTTTCCTTCTTTGGTTCTTTTCAGTGTGGTCTTTGGGCACCTGCTGGAAATGGAACCCTGTGGAGATCCATGGCAGTGCCGGCTCTGCCAGGGGCCAGGCTGCTGCTCATGCCTTACCTCGGATTTGCTCTTTCCTTTCTGCAGCCGCAGCTACGTGAGCATCTGTGTCTACTGGCTGCGGTCACCTGTCCCGAGCGTGGCCTTCCTGGTGACCATGACCTGTTCAGGAAAGGAGGGACGGGTCTCCCTGGTTGCTTGGGTGTCTCTGACTTTGGCGTCTATGGAGTCGGTGCCCATTGGGGGGATGTTTGACATTACCCTGGGGCTCCCCGGTCCCTTTCTGTTGCTTTGCTATCGATTTGTCGCCACCTCCTCCTACTTGAGTGTCTTATCGGGTCTGCTCAGTCAGGCGCCTGCCCCCAGCCTTGCTCCTGGCTCAATGCTGCTGCTGTTTCTCTGCAAAGACCACTTGTGAGGAGGCCCCTAGGGACACCAAGCAGACCAGCCCACTTGAGGACGGGAGGGCACATCTCACCCAGGGGCAGGAGCATAGGAAGAGGCCAGGACTGTCCCTGTGCAGAGCCAGCACACAGACAGCCCAACACTCTGGGAGCAGGGACGGGGTTACTCATGTTGGAAAAATAAAATTCCAGAGTCCCAGGAACAATAAAGTCTTGAATCGCGGCCAAGGAAGTGGGCGCCAGAGGCTGTCCAGTGCCCCCACAGCCACTGAGTCTGCTGACTGAGCGCTGGAACTAGGTGCCAACTGGGGGCCTGCAGGCTGCCCTTGACCTAGCACACCACTGCGTTTTCCCACAGGACCTGCCGACCGCTGACCTCCCGAGTCCACTGCTGCCCTCCACTCACTAGCCCTGGCCAGGGCCCAGGGTATGGGTTCTGGCCACATCGAGGGGTGCAGGGAGACTTTAACAAGCCCCAAGTGGCAACTGCCAAGCTAACAGGGACATGGCAAACAGCTGCACAAATCATTCTTTCCTTTGCTCCTTGAGTCCTCTCGTTCACCCTCCCTTCTTTGTCCTTTTCTTAAAATGAGAAGCTAAAAATATGTCCATTGTAGAAACTTAGAACAGTATCAGAGCATAGAGAAACAAAGTTAAAAATATAAGTTACCTGTAATTCTGGCACCCAGAAATATCCACTTCAATAAAGCGTTCCATTTTATAAGCAAACTTTAAATTTTATTACATCATAAGCCTCTTCATGTCATTAATTTTTCCAAAGTTTGAGCCTTTGTGGCTGCCTAGGGCCCCATTTATTTCACCAATCCCTAGCTGTTGGACATTTATGTCTTTTCCACATTTTCACCCTCATAAAAAATGCCGCAACAAACATATCAGAAGATAAATCTTTGTTGAAATCTCTAATTAATTCATTAAGATAAATTCCAGGGAGTGAAAACAGTATTTCAAATGGAATGACTATTTTTAAAGCTATTTGGACATGTGGCCAAGTTACACTCGTGGGAACGTCGTGGAAAATCCCAGCAGAAGTCTAAGCAAGGATGTGGATCCAGCTCCTTGAACCCAGAGCGTGTGGATCCAGCTCCTTGAACCCGGCGGGTGTGGATCCAGCTCCTTGAACCTGGCGGTTGTGGATCCAGCTCCTTGAAGCCTGCGGGTCTGGATCCAGCTCCTTGAAGCCAGCGGGTGTGGATCCAGCTTCACTAAACCCGGCGAGTGTGGATCCAGCTTCACTGAACCCGGCGGGTATGGATCCAGCTCCTTGAAGCTTGCGGGTCTGGATCCAGCTCCTTGAAGCCTGCGGGTGTGGATCCAGCTCCTTGAACCCGGTGGGTGTGGATCCAGCTCCTTGAACCCGGCGGGTGTGGATCCAGCTCCTTGAAGCCTGCGGGTGTGGATCCAGCTCCTTGAAGCCTGCGGGTGTGGATCCAGCTCCTTGAACCCGGTGGGTGTGGATCCAGCTCCTTGAACCCGGTGGGTGTGGATCCAGCTCTTGAGCCCGGTGGGTGTGGATCCAGCTCCTTGATGCCGGCGGCGTAGATCCAGAACCGGCCAGCGCTAGGTTATCTTCCCCAGTCCGACATCTGTTTTGTTTTCATTTCCTTGTCAGCAAGATCAATTTTTTTTTTTTTTTTTTTCCTAACCCATCTATATTTTGTTTTCTGGAAATTTTCCATTTGTATCCTTTATCATTTTTTTTTTAACCAAACTACTAATGTCTTATAAAAGTTTATTCTGTTTGAGTTATAATCATTAAAATATCTCCTCTGTCGCTGTTTTCCTTCCCCATTCCCCTCCCTCAGTTCTATGTTTCAGTCCTCAGTCTCCATCTACAAAATGACTCGCTGGGCCAAACGACTCCTGACTCTGAAAGTCATTTCAAGAGCTGTGTCTGGCTGTGTTCTGCCGGAGCGGAGATGTCTGGTATAATCCTCCCTCTCTGCAGCCGGTTCAGTTCTCCCAGCCCTTAGCATAGTTCCGGAAAACTTGAATTTCAATGCCTGCCTGAGTGTGAGTTTCACACTTGAGTAACCAAGTCAGGTTTGCTAATCAGGCTTGCAGGTGAGAGTGGGAGCTGGTCCCTCCCAGGAGAGGGTCAGAGCAGCCACACCAGGAATCTCCAAGGCTGGGCAAGGCCAAACTGCTGCAGAAATGCAAGGTATGGCCCAGCCACCCCCATTTATTGGATGAGGAAATAATATTTCCACACAACAGATTTAGGTGTAGATGTCAATTCTGTCACCTGAAAGAATTTATCTCTAAATATGAAAAGGAGATTCCAGAACAATCCAAGCCATTCATGCACACACACGCATCCACACCCACACATGGAGATGGGGATCATGTACACAGGCATGCACACACACACACACAGAGACTGGGATCATGTACGCCCATGCACACCCTCACATGGAGACCAAGGTCATGCACACATGCATACACACACACGCATGGAGATGGAGATCATGTACACAGGCATGCACACACACAGAGACTGGGATCATGCACACCCACACACACGGAGACCGGGGTCATGTACACACAGGTGGAGATAGGGATCATGCACACACACACACACGGAGACCAAGATCATGCACATATGCATACACACCCACGTGTGGAGACACGTGCACGCATGCCTACACGTGGAGACTGGGGTCTGGAAGTATAGTCTTCAAAATGTTAACCAGTTCTATCACTAGGAGGTGGGCTTAGCCATTTTTTATTTGGTTCTTTTAATTGTATTTTTCTATGACAAATGTCAATTATCCTTCAATAAACAACACCCCTCCCCCTCCTTCCTTTCAGATGCTGCTTCCAGATCCATTGCCATGAGGCCATTGCCCTCTGAACTGCACTCCCACCTCTGGGTGTCACCTCGATGCACCCTTCCAGGTCTAGCCTGTAGATGCTGGGGTTCCCAGGTGTCAGAGGGTGCAAGGAGAGTCAGGGTCTGTGGCACAGCTGGAGCTAGGGATTGTGGAGGGGGTGTTCTCCCGAGCTATGGGTGGCTTTACCAACACACATTATTAACGAGACCCAGAATTGGCCAAATCTTAAATTCAGCTGATTTTAAAATTAGGGGAAAAAATCCAGAATTGGCAACACAGGGGTCATGATGTCTCATAAATATTCCTGTCATGTCTTTTAAAACTTAAGAAAAGCTAGTTTTAGTCCCTAAGGTTTGGCCTGGAAAAGGAGGCAGCTGTGAGGTCAGCCCCCAGCATCTGTGTGCGGCAGCGTGGGACAGTCAGAAGACCTGTTGCAGGTGGCCGCCTGCCTGCTCTGTGCCTCGGGCTCCCCAGAAGACAGCAACTCTGAGTCCCCTTGGGTTCTGTCTTGCAGGGTGCCAGGGTATCAGGTGAGACCAAGGGTAGCTCTGGGGTTTGATGGGCCCTGACACTGGCCTCTGTCATCAGCCTCCCTGAGTGGGGACCCAAACCGGGAAGCAGTGCCAGGCTGCAGGATTGGGAGAGCTGTGCCCAGCCCAGCAGCAGCTGCCTGGGTCTGTGCGTGGGCCCAGAACTGAGGGTGAGGGTGCAGTCCTGGGGGATCATCCCCTGCACCCAGAGATGCCACCTCCAGAAGAGCTACTCCAGAGCCACCAGACACTTCCTGGAACTTTTCTGAGTTCCTCCTGTCCTGAGAAGTCACAGCTGCGACCTCCCCTTCCCCCACACGTGTCGGTGGATGTCTGGGCAATCCAAATCGCCACTCAGCCGCATCAGGTACATTTACCTCCCAGGCTGTCCATGAGCACTGCACTGGCAGCCTCTTTGTTCCTGCCTCCCTGGCTGCTTGCCCACTTGTCTGGTCTCCATGGCAATGAACACCTCTAATGGATGCACTGAGGTCACGCCCGCAGCTTCTTTGCTAAGACTTGTCACCTCCCTACCAGTGCACGCCCCCAGCTCAAAGCCTCCTTTTCCCTAGATTACCCTGCATGCAAAGGATCTAGCTTCACCTCCTAAGATGTGTTCACCACTGGCCAGCTCTCTTTTCCACCCAGTTTTAAACATCTCAGAGATGGTTTTCTAGAAGGTTTGCTGACCTGCTCTGGACTGTCTAGTCTTTGGACAGTGGAGAATGGGGATGGTTGGAGTTGTATACCATTTGGGGATGTGGGACAGTGGCCTGACGGGTGATGGCACTGCTCTCAGCAGCATCTTTAAGAGGCAGGGGCCCCGGTGTGGGGTAGGCCAGGTTGGAATCACCTCGAAACAGCTTGTCAGGTGACTGAGCACCTGCTATGAATCAGGAATACACTGGTGGGCCAGGTAGTATCCTTCTTCGCATAGCCTTCGGGCCAGTGAGAACAGGGTCATCATATTTAGCAAACAAATACAGAAGATGCCCAGTTAAATTAGCATAAGAATCAATATTCATTGTTTATCTGAAATTCAAATTTAACTGGGCATCCTGCATTTTGTCTGGCAACCCAAAGTGGGAGAGAAAGAAAACAAATAAATACAGAAATAACATCATTCCAGGATTCTGGTGTGTGCTGGGCAGGAAAGGCCAGCGTGCTGTGAACACATCCCAAGGGGACAAGTGGACGCCAGCGTGCCAGGGTGTCAGGTGAAAACAAGGGTAGCCCTGGGGTTTGATGGGCCCTGACACTGGCCTCCTGATGCCCTGGAGCGTGGGAGGAGCCAACATACACAAAGCCCAGGGAGGACTCTCCAGGCTTTGTGTAGCTGGAGCAGCTTGTGCAAAGGCCCTTCGGTGAGGAAGGGTTTGACACCATCCTAGGCCAACAGGCCAGGGTGGCTCCGTGCCTCCGTGCGGCTGGCAGGCAGGTAATATGTAAACTTGAATTGATGGCCTAATCCACCTAGCCACAAGGGGTAGATGTTCGACAAACTGTAGCCATTATGTCTAATTATTGATCATTCTAATTTGTAAAGTCACGCCAGATATGAATTCCAGACATTTCGTGAAAACATTTCGTGGAACATGTCCTTTGGTGAACGAAACTATATTTATCTTAACTTTCTATAAAGAGGCTATTTCAGTGCATACCATACTCAATAGCATTCAGTCAACCATAATGTATTTTGCCTTTACGTTTAAAAGTACTCTTTAAAAATTGAAATGTAAGACTGGCGCAGTGGCTCCCGCCTACAATCCCAGCACCTTGGGAGGCAGAGGCAGGTGGATCATTTGAGGTCCAGAGTTGGAGACCAGCGTGGCCAACATGGTGAAAACCCATCTCTACAAAAATACAAAAATTGGCTGGGCGTGGTGGCGCTCACCTGTAGTCCCAGCTACTTAGGAGGCTGAGGCAGGAGAATCTCGTGACCCTGGGAGGCAAGGGCTACAGTGAGCCAAGATCATACCACTGCACTCCAGCCTGCGCCACAAACTGAAACTTTGTCTCAAAAAAATAAATAAAATGCAAAATATTATCTGAAATTCCCTATTTTCTATTACAAGCGGTTTAAAAGTCAGGTAAACCCTTAAGGCATACATGTCACCAGGAAAGTTAACACAAGTACAGGTCAGCAAGAGGACACTCACATTCTTTCAGGCTGCAGAGACTTGGGCCTCTGCCTCCCTCCTCGTGCTCCTGGCACCCCCACACCTGCTGTGGGATTTGGGCTTGTCTCTCAACGTCTCTGAGAACCGGTTTCCTCATCTATAAAGCAGGAAAAATGAGAACACCTCATGCTCCAGAGCCATCGGGAGGAACAGGGAAACAGCGTCCGTCAGGGTGTGTAGAGGCTCTGAGGCCATGAGAAGGAAGGGTCTCAGAATTGCCCCAGTTATCCCCTTTCTCCTGGGAGATAAGGAAGAGAGGCCGTGCCCCCTACCCTGCCCACAGCTTCCAGGCGGTTCCAGAAAATCATCTTCCAGCTTCGTTTTCCCGGGTAGCTTGCTTTCCGTCCGCTGAGTCGAGGATGGAAGATTTAACAAACTGCTCGTAGGTGTTAAAGTACAATTTAGTGCCGAGACATGTGTCTAATGGAGCTTAACGTTTGAAGGCTAAATATCAGTGGCAGCATTGAAGGGAGCTGTAACTCACCCTCCTCCCAACTGCTTTTGTCTTCTTAGATAGTTCCTAGGCCCAGAAAACACCATTAAAGTGTGTCACACTCTCCCAGCACCAGTGGGGACGGGGAGGTCTGTCTCCCGCGGAACGCGGTTCCATGGCCTGTGCCGACAGGCCCTGGGCCTGGCTTCACATCTTAACTCTGCGGCGCCCCAGCTGGTACATGGCTTCCTCCTCTACACACGGGAGGGCTGAGGTTGTCTACCCCGAGGGTACCGTGCAGATTCAGTGAGATGGCACGAGGTTGCCAGGCTTCATGCAGTGCCTGGACCATAGGCGACATTCAGCGGCAGCCCAGTACAAGGCCAACACTGACCTCGAGGCCTTTCGCAGGGTAGGGACCCGGGTATGCTATCATCGTTGCTGAGAGTGTGTGCTCACGCACGTGCGTGTCAGCTCCCAGACCTAACCCCCACCACCACACACACACGGCGGATGCAGAGTCCAAAGGCAAAGGCCCTCGCTCCTGAATCTTCTCCTTCCCAGTCACAGATACCTTGAAGTCAACATCATCTGCTCAGCCCTTCAGGTCAGGCTCGGATCCCTGTATCATTCAGAGCCTCGGTGGGCACAGTCTCTAGAACAGGTGGTGCAGAGCCTCTACTTGGAATTCAGGTGAAGCCACGTTACGGGGAAGTCAGCTGCACTCGGGAAGAGTGTGACCTTCTATTTTTGCTGCACCTCAACAGAAAACTTTACGCTTGAAATTAACAGCATGTCCACTGCCGGTATTTGTGGTTACTCCCTGCAACGTAAATCTCTTTTAGAGTTGTGTGAGAGCAGCATACATAATGAAACATCAACTTGAAACTTGATTTAGAGTGCCTTTTCATTAATAGAACAAATGAAGTGGACCAAAAACAGAAAGTATATTCCCTTGGGCCTAATTAAAACACTGAGCAAAATACATCTATATGTATATTTTAAATGAAGACATTCAGTAGCCAGAATTAGCTACAAAAATTAATTCAAATTGAAAAGTACATTATGAGTGCATTGTTTTTATTAACATAGCCAATATGCTTCCTCTGAGATAGCTCCAATAATGTGCACCTGATTTAGTGCCTGTGTGATATGACAGGCAGGCTTTGCTTTAAAAATACCTCACACACGACAAAGTGGGCCCACTGGGGCACCTCACGGCTGGTTTAACTGCTCTGTCTTTTGGCCCGAGGAGGATTTCCAGGCAGCATGTAGGAGTCAGAGCAGGAATGGCCTCTCTGACTGGGGTCTCTCATCCTCAGCTCAGCTTCTGCAGCACAAGGGCCTGGCCGGAGCTGGGGAAGGGACAGGCTCTGTTGAAATGGAGAGGTGCGTTGAGGGCTTGGAAGGCTCGACCTGGCACCATCAGGCCTCTGATAGTGGTCAGGAGATGTATGGAGGGTACCAGCGTATAGGCATGAAGGATAGTGGCCTGCGTGGAAAGACATCTGATTTCACGCCGAGTTGAGGGGAGTCGGTGCAGTGTTGGCCATGACCCCGCAGCCCCAGTCCTGCAGAAGCAGGGCACCAGGGGGGCACATACAAACTTGGGAGGGGCAGCCCAGGGCAGGATACTGGCAGCCCACCTTCTATAGGGTGGCAGGTGCCCCCTCCCCCTGACAATTCTGGTTGATGGCAGAAAACACCCCAGAGGCCAGGCCACCTGACCAGAGAGTTCCCTCAACCACAGGGGACAGGGCTTTGTTTCTCCGCTCTGGGACAAAACTCCTTAACATGACCCTCAGGGACACAGATCAGCCTCCACACGTGGCGGGAATGGACCCGAGGAGCCACCATGGGAATAAGGGAATGGAAAGTGCTGTTCAGGGTGGCTGATGCACTTCAAGGACTGCTGGTGTGAGGACGCAGCTGGGAAAGGAAGATGCTCTCCAAACAGGGACAGGAGGTTTGTGTTTACTCAGGGGCCACCGAGAACCCCTGGCTGGCCAGCACTGACAGCAATGGTATCCATGCACTCGGACTGATGTGAGGATGAAATTACATCCTTCCTGTGAAGTCTCATTCCTCAGAGTAGTAAGAACTGCGTAATTGTTAGTCATTATTCTTGTTATTCCACAAGTTACTGGCTCCTATTCCAGCCTCTGAGAACTGCCAGAAAGTCAAAGATCACAATAATAACTGACATTTGTACAGGGCTCTATAATTCACAAGTCACTCTCCTTTAAACAGACAATAGCATACACAATTATTATTCTGATCTTCACTGAGGAAACCGAGGGCATGTGACTTTCCCAGCACCACACAGCCACGAAGGACAGATGCAAATTCCCATCTGAGTCCCTCATTCCTCCTCCTGTTCCTCCCACCCTGAGGGCAGGGGAGGGGATCCCTTGGAAGACCACAGAGGAAGTTTCCAGGACCATGGCCTTCTCCCTCACAGGCTGGGATAGAAGAAATGAAGCCAGGCCAAACAGGTGTGGGCCAGCAGGAGTGAGCTGACCACAGTCTGTCTCCCCTGGATCCCTTTGTTCTGGTCAGCAACTGGCCTTATTCTCACGCAGTGGCAACAGCAGTTTCCGTGGTGATGGGAGGACCCAAGGTCCCAGGTCAACTCCCTATTTCTGGGTGATTTGTTGGAAGACTGATGGCTGCTACCCACATCTTTCTATTTAATTGGATTAAGAGGCACAGAGTAAGAAATTGTGGGCTCACAGAATTCTTAGACCTCAAGTTGTCAGAATGGGGCCTTCTGCATTTGCTCATGCTGAGTCAATTTCCAGGAGCACATGTCCAGGTAAGCAGACACCACCCAGCCAGCCCTTTACCCAGGCTGGCTCCAAAAAGAGGCCGTCCGTGTGTGATCAGCAGTGTTCCTTTGCTCCGTGTGGCTGCTAATGGTTTGGAAAAGCTAAGGTTCTCCATTAATAGGCCCGAAGAGCTTTCCCTCCCCACCTGGCCCTGGTCCCAGCTTTCATCTCAGCAATACAGAAGGATTGTGTAACACCTGCTGCTGCCTCATGAGTGACATCTCCCAGGAGTCCAGGCTCAGAACTGGGTCCAGCTGAGGGTGTGGAGGAGGCTTGCCTATCTGAGATTTTGAGAAAAGGCTGGGGTGGAAAAGGTTGGTTGGGCCTCTTTCTTCTGAAAGAGAGCAATCTAGTCTCAATCTTCAGAGGCTGAGAGGGACACAGACTTGCTTAAAAGCAGCACAACAATTGCATGGGGGCACTAGCGTTTGTTCAGTGTGTATACAGGAAGCCCTGCTCACACCTGGCGAATGGACTTTGAAAGCTCGTTGCTGCCCCAACAAGTGATGGGGACAGAAGAGATCACTGGATTCCAAGGGCTAGTGGGTATTTTTAAAAACCAAGGAGAGAGGAGGTTTTGAATGGCAGAAGACTAGAAGACTAGACCCAGCTGCTGAAACAAAGGCCAGGTGGTGGGGCCCTCCAGTAGGGACCCCCAAACCATGGGCTGGTTCTCACCATTAGGTGCCTTTGCTGGCCCCTGCCTTTGTACATGCTGTTCCTGGCCTGAAACCCCCTTCACCTCACTCTTGGCCCTCAAGACATAACCTTCATTGAACATCATGTGGATTTGAGTGACATTCCAATATCTGGATCAGCCTGAATTTGGTGTTGAGAGGAACAGCAGAGAGAAAGGTGTCAAAAACAGGTCAGAAGTGTTCTTACTGGGGTATTGCAGCTTGCAGTGCAAAAGGTGGGGAATTGGAAAGGCAGAGCTTGTGGGGGAGGAGATGCTCTCCTTCTTTGAACAGGATGGATGGATGTCTTCTGACAGCCACACAGCCATTGGGGACAGCCAAAGTCACCAGAGGAAGACACGGTGAGGACTCAGGCTTGGGGGTGGTGACCTGGGAGTCCCTGCGTTGCCAGTAGTCAGACCTACTAGTTGCTAGTAGTCCCTGGGTTGCTAGTAGTCAAACTACTAGTTTGCCCAATGGGCAAACTCAGGAAGGGTGGGGTTAGGTGTGGAACGAAGCAGACCAGGCTGGCAGTGGAGTGCACAGGGCCAGGCACCCTCCCTGGGGGCATCAGCCTGGGCATTCTTTACTGCTCTGGAAGGGAACCCAAGCCCCAGGACTCTAAATCTTATGCCACTGTTCAAATATAACCATTTCTTTCTTTCTTTTTTGAAATGGAGTCTCACTGTGTCACCTGGCTGGAGTGCAATGGGGGATCGCATCTCACTGCAACCTCCGCCTCCCTGGTTCAACGGATTCTCCTGCCTCAGCCTCCTGAGTATCTGGGATTACAGGCATGCGCCATCACGCCCAGCTAACTTTTGTATTTTTAGTAGAGATGGGGTTTCACCATGTTGGCCAAGATGGTCTCGAGCTCCTGACCACGTGATCCGCCCATCTTGGCCTCCAAAGTGCTGGGATTACAGGCCTGAGCCACCGCGCCCGGCCAAATAATAACCATTTCTAAAAGTATTCCTTAGCAATTGGAACTTGCGAGCTGATGGCTTTTAGTGGATCCCAGGAGGGGCGCTGGGGGGGGGGGGCACAGACCTGTGCCAGGCAAGCAGCTGCGGAGAGGACAGCACACCCAGCCTTCAGTTCCTCACAGATGAGACTCTGCCCGGAGCCGAGGCCTCTGGCTGCTGCCCCCTCTGCTTGCCGGGCCGCAGTAACACCTAGAGCCAGATTTCTCAGACAATCCTCACTCCTCCATGGTGGCTGCCTTGGGAGGTGTTGAGGGGTGAGGTGAGTGGCAGCTGGTCCCAAGCAGTGGAGAGGGCAGGAGAGGGAGTAAAACGTCGTCTTCCAGGGGTGCACACGGAGGAGGGGGCGCTGCCCAGGCTCGGAGGGGAGCGGAGCGTGGAGAGGAGAGAGGTGCCTGACCCCATCCGCCCAGCGCTCGGCTCCGCCTGGAAACTGCAAGTCCTGGGCGGGGAGAAGTGGCACCCGCGGGGCAGGGCGGGCGGGGACAGCAGGCGCAGGAGGCCGCCCCACCCCAGCGCCCAACTGCAGACCTGGGTCGGTCGGCCTCGGACCCCGTAGGCGCCTGCGGAGCTGGGGTCAGGGAACCGACAGCTCTGCCACGGGCTCTACAGGGGACACCGGCCCCTGGCGGCCCCGCCCAGGCCGAACAAGGCGGAGACCGTGCGTCCAGGAAGCTCTGGTGACCTGCGGGCGGGGCAGAAGCCGGAGGCGGGCGGAGGGGCTCGACTCCGCGACGCAGACTCCTGGGTCCACGGCAGCCCTGGCCGGGAAGTGAGGCGGTTCGGCAGCTTCAACAGCGCCTGCCGGACCCCGGGGAGCAGCGGGCTCGCCGCCGACGCTGGACGGCGTCCCGGCTTCGGCGGGGACGGCCGGAGCCAGGGCCCTGCGGGGACCATGGGAGCCGCTCAGCCGAGGTGGACCCGGGGGCCCCCTCACACCTCACCTTCCTTCCGAAGGGCCGGGGCTAGGGACGCAGTGGAGGGCGACGGGCTTGAGCCGAGCAGCGCCCGAGCTATCCCTGGCCGGGTCCCCACACCTGCGCGCGCGGGCGTCCCCGGGGTCGGGGTCGCGAGGAATCGAGGTCCCCGTAGCCCCGGGCCCGGCAGGCCTGCGCAGTCAGCCCACCCTGGCGAGGGGCCCAAGCACCTGCATTTAACCGGTCCCGATCTCGGCACGTGGTCGCGTCGCTGTGGTGGCAGACTCGGGCCAGCTCCTGGACGCTTTGGTGCGAGAGGGAAGGTGCCCCTGCGGACGGCCCGGGTGCCGGGTGCCGGGTGCTACCCCGCTGCCACGCGGAGGTGGAGAACGCCAGGCAGCCTGCCGTCCTAATTGGAAGTGGATGTTAAAGAGGAGAAATTCAGTTTTGTCAAGTGAAATGTCGCGGATTTCGAGTCTCAAGCCCACCCCTAGCCCTTTGGTATTTGGCTATCTTTATCCTCGGCAGTGTGTGATTCCCATGTTTCAAAGAAAGAACTTTAAAGGTTCATAAAGCTCCAAAGATTTCAAATAGCTCTTTTAAAAGCACTTTGATGGTTTAAATGCAGGCACATGAATTACATATCTCTTAAATTACACAGGGTTTTAAATCTAAGGGAAAATGTCTTTGGCAAAATGAATTGGGGTTTTTTTCTTGCGTAAGTAGGTTTGTGTGTGTGTGTGTGTGTGTGTGTGTGCAACATATTCCGATCCATAGCAGGTGGGGGAAGGGAGGCAGCAGGTGAGGATGCAGGGCTTCCTGCCACCTGGCTCCTGCTCTCTCACAGCAGAGTGGGCATTCGCTGGCCTGGCCCTCTGTGATCCTCTCAGGTGAAGACAGCCATGTGGCCACGTCTGACCCTTGAAAGTCAAAAGGATGAATTCCTCCAGGGAGAGGGTGCCTCCCCTCTTCATACCATCTCTGCCCAGATGCACGGTGAATGGGGGAATGAATGATACAAACATCTCATGGAGATACAGTCACATCTCCACTCACTACGCCGGCAGCTAGCCTGTGACCAGCAGCAACTGATCAAAAGATCAATATCACCAGGTCAAACCTTCAAGAAAACAGCAGCAAACAGAAGCTCCAGGGAGCAGTTTGGTACAGCAGTCCCGGATTATCCAGTTTCACTTTCCATGGTTTCAGTAACCAATAGTCAACCATGGTCTGAAAATAGGTGAGTACAGTGTAATATATTTTGAGAGAGCGGGAGACCACATTCGCATCACTTTTATTACAATATATTGTTATAATTGTTCTATTTTATTATTGATCTCTTACTGTGCCTAATTCACAAATTAAACTTGATCATAGGTATGTATGTATAGGAAAACACGTAGCATATATAGGGTTTGGTGCTGTCCAAAGTTTCAGGCATCCCCTGGGGCTCTTGGAAAATATCCCCCATTGATAAGGGGAACTTACTGTATCATGAACGCTCACACAGTGTCAGGCCGCACAGGCTTGAATTCCTGCTCTGCTGCTTATTATCAGGGTGACCTCTCTAATCCTCAGTACCCTTATCTATAAAATGATATCATAGTGGTCCCTCTGGCACTGGATTGTTGTGAGAATTGTTCTAGATATATATGAAGCTCTCAGTAAATGGCCCACCCCACGGGCACCTTTGTGAGATGGTGGTGATGTAGAGGATAATAGTGGTGATGGTGACTGTACTGGCAATGGTGGGGTGAGGATGGTGGGAGTGATGGGGTGATGCTGATGATGATGGTGGTAAGGATGAGGGTGATACCGGTGGTAGTGGTTATGGTGATGTTGATGATGAGGGTGGGGGTGATGGTGGTGATGATGGCGATTGTGAGGGTGATGATGGTGGTAAGGACAAAGGTGATGGTAGTGGTAGTGGTTACAGTGAGGGTTGGGGTGAGGGTGATGATGGTGATGTGGTGATGATGATGGTGATCCTGGGTCTGATGGGGTGATGGTGATGATGGTGGTAAGGATGAGGGTGATAGTGGTGACAGTGGTTGTGGTGATGGTGATGAGGGTGGGGGTGATGGTGGTGATGATGGTTTGGATGGTGATTGTGGGGGTGATGATGGTGGTAAGGATGAGGGTGATACTGGCGGTAGTGGTTATGGTGATGATGATGATGAGGGTGGGGATGTTGGTGATGATGGTGACAGTGGTTATGGTGAGCATGATGGTGGTAATGGTGGTGATGATGATGGTGATCATGGGACTGATGGGGGTGATGGTGGTGGTGATGATGGTGATTGTGGAGGTGACGATGGTAGTAAGGATGAAGGTAATAGTGGTAGTGATTATGGTGATGGTAATGATGCGGGTGTGGGTAATGGTGGTGATGATAGTGATGGCGGTGATGGTAATTGTGGGGGTGATGGTGGTGATAGTGGTTATGGTGAGTGTGAGGGTGAGGGTGATGGTGTTGGTGAGGATGAGGGTGGTGATAGTGGTGGGGTGGTGATGAGGTGGTGGTAGTGAGGATGATCAGGATGATGAGGTGGTGATGGTGAGGATCAGGGTGATGTTAGTGGTGGTGGTGATGGTGGTCACCCCACAAGCTCTCTTACAGCAGCTGGGTCCCCATGTTATCACCAGTCTCTCCTGGTGTTGTCTATACCTCCTGTCTGTGTCAGGCGTTTTGGTGCACAGCATGTCTCATCACCCATCCTGTTATTCACCCCCAAGGGCGCTGTCCCTGCCCCTCTTCCACCATCAGCTCTATAGGGCAGGAACCAGTGCTGACACACACAGCCATGGCAGCTGGCAGTCTTCCGGGGTGGTGGGATTACACACCCTCCAGCCTAAGAGCATCCCCTCCTCCCAGGCCTGAGAGATTCATCTGTGGGGCAGATGTGCAGAGGCCAGACCTCCTGCTGTGCTCAGCACAGGAAACTTTGCCAGGGAGTCCTCAACAGTCTTGTGCGTGTGTGAGCAAAGGGAGAAAAGAGGACCCTCTAAACTATTTCTTAGAACAATAAGCTTGGGAATGAGATTTGCTTAGAAGAAAGTATTTCAAAGACAGCTCTTAGGGTCATGGTTCTTCCTGAGAAGCAGAACATATCGGCAGAACACCTTGTGGAAGGGCCAGGTCCAGTCACGTAATTTCCCACTTCCCACTCTTCTCAGGAGCCCTTTGCACAGAAAGTCTCCTCGATCACATCTCATCCCATCCCCAGGAGTTCTCGGTCTGTCCCCCTTGCCCTTGATTGACATGATGCCAGTTGTCATTTCTTTGGTTTATGTGCATGTTCCATATTTATTGATCTATCTGGCCCCGGTGCCCCAGTTCCAACCGGGATTGTAAGACCCTGGAGGGCAATGCCCCTGATCTTCCTTGAATGTCCCACACATCATTTAGCAGACAGGAGGGGAGCACCCCCACTTTATGCATCCCCCACGGGCCTAGAATGGTGCTTTGCACATACTGGGCATTGGCAAATGTCTACTGAATAGACAAGTGGCCAGAAGGGGTGGGGGTAAATGCCATCATCTCAAAGCAAGCGCTATCCTTGTCCTTCTCAACTCAGGTGGCCCCAAATGTCGTGTGTGTGGGCTGGGGTTATGTTCAAGGCGAGCTGCAACGTGAATGCCTCTGGAGGGGAGCCACTCAGCTCCAACACCTCTCCTTCTAAACACAGCCAGAGGCTCCTGGGGAACTTGCCTCCTCCTTCTCCCCAGGAAACGCTTTGTGATTTTAAGCAATCAATGTTATTAGATTTTTTCAAACGAATTCCTCGTCCAGTCGGTTTTCATGCCAAGCTCAGAAATGCTTCAAAACTCAACACCCTCCACAGCACAATGTCTGTGAAACTGCTAACTCCTGATTTTACCGCAGGATTCATTGTGGGGTTGGGGGCGGGGGGAGGGCTGATCTGGAGAAATCCGACAAGGCGCCACCACCACCCTAATCTCTCTCTATTACTGAAATGGACGGCGCGATGCGGATTGCTGCGGCTGTAAATCAGCTTTGTGTTGGGGCTAATCTGACACATTTTTCAAGTGTTGTTCTCCGTTCGGCTCGCAGGGAACTGCTCGGTTGGCACAAAGTTCGCCATCAATCTCCTCTGGTCGCTCCCACCGGCTTGACACCTCCTCCGAGCTGTCCTAATATTTTATACATAAACCAGTTTGGATTCACAGGGCATTCCAACTAGTAAATGCTCTCAGATTCATCTTTATGGACTAGCAGCCCAGCCTTGTAGGCGTCCCAGCTTCTCAAGATTAAAAGGAGTTTTATTTGGTGTGTGATGCTGCGAGGGGAGGAGAGGCTGGCGGCTGGCGGCTTCTATTTTTATTACGCGTGCTCCTCTCCCGGGAGGAGGAGGGGGCGAGGCTGGAGCGATGCCTCGAGGGCGGAGCCCCCAGAGATGCAGCCTCTTCATTGCGCTTTTATTCCAGCCCCTCCCAGCCCCGTGTCTGGGCCCTTTGAGGCTCCCCAAGGCCTAAGCCAACAGGGATGTTTGCAGTGACCAGGTGTGCTTGTCTCGGCTGGTCACAGGGTCGCAGCCCAGTACCCTGGAAGAGGAACCCAGGATCAAATGGATTAGGACAACCACCGGGGGAGGGGCCGGCCCTACGGAGGAAATGAAAATAGTTGCAGTTTCATTTGCTTTAAGCACGGCCCTCGTAATAAATGCACACAGCAAATGTGCTGAGCAAACACCTCGGCATTCATCAATATGCGGGGGCTGTTTATTGCCTCATAAACTTGGAAGCAAGTGATATTGTCTCCTAAATCAATGGCTGCGCGGACAGCCTTGGGGCTCCAGAACTGCTCGGCCAGGCCGCGCCCGCGCTGAAATTAATGGCTAGAGCACTGACTGCAAGGTGCTTAGTCACTGCCGAGGGGATTAGGATCCATTCCAGGGGACAGCAGCCAACGTGAGTGTGTGTTTGCGGGGAGGACTGGTAGGCTGTGAGTGTCCTCATTTGGGAGCTCACTCCAGGGTGCAGGGCCAGTGACCCAGCCCTGGGGAGGGTGGGGATCTGGCTGCACCTGGCTCCAGCCTCTACCCCGGGGGAATCCCCAGCACCTTGCAGCCAGCCAGCTAAGGCTAAGTGCTGAGGAAGAGGATGGAAGGAGGGGAGCCAGGCAGCCAGGTTTCCAACGGGGATCCCGGGAAGTGTTGATGGAGGTGGAGGCTGCAGTGGGGACAGTCCTGTCCCATAAGGGCTTGGCCGCTTCTGGGAGGCTTCCAAGGTGGGATGGAATAAAGGACACCTACCCTTGGAAAAGGCTGTTGTGTTGACCCAGCCCATTAATGCAGCGCGACTGGGAGGAGCACTGTGGCCCAAGCCGGCCGCTGCCCTGCCCTTCCTGTAGGGTGTTGAATGGTGGCCCCCAAAGATATGTCTGCATCCTAATCCCTGAAACCTGTGAATGTGACCTGATTTGAAAAAGGAGTCTTTGCAGATAAAATGAAGGATCTTGCCATGAGGCGATCACCCTGGAGTACCTGTGTGGGCCCTAAATCCTCACCAGTGGCAAGCGTCCTTTAAGAGAGAGGCAAAGGGAGATTGGGACAGAAGGGAAGAACAGAGGAGGGGATGAGGCTATGTGGAGTCTGAGGCAGAGACTGGAGTGAGGTGGCTACAAGCCAAGGAATGCCAGGCCTGCCAGTGGCCGCTTGGTTTAGGGCCTCTTGCCTCTAAGCCACGAGAGAATGAACATGTTGTTTTAAGCCACCCAGGCTATGGTCATTGGTAACAGCAAACACAGAAACTAACACATGTCTCTTCCGCAAACCTGGGCTCCCCTAGAGTCCAGCAGCTGCTCCCTACATTTCTTGAGATGACTGGTTCTGGCCAGAAATGCCCAAACCAGTGGGGGCACTGGTTACCAAGACAGAGCCTTGGAAAAACTCCGAGCTTCCTTCTCTTGGCCTCAGCAATCACTCTAGTGTAATAATAGCGCCATTCAAAGCGCAGGTGGTTTTGTTCGCCTGAATTTGTTAACCTACTCAGGGACTTGGGACTCCTGCCAAGCGGAAGTATCACTTAAAGCAGCAGGTGCCCCCAGAATTTTACTGCGGTCAAAATTGAGCCTAGACAACATGGCAAAACCCCGAGTCTACTAAAAAATGCAAAAATTAGCTGAGCATGGTAGTGGGCACTTTTAATCTCAGCTACTTGGGAGGCTGAGGTAGGAGAATCGCTTGAACCCAGGAGGCGGAGGTTGCAGTGAGCCGAGATGGCACCATTGCACTCCAGCCTAAGCAACAGAGCAAGACTCCTTCTCGTCGGGGCTGGGGATGGGAAATGGGTCTGGGGACGAGCGACAGGAAGCTGTGATGCGGGGCGTGGGGCTTGCACCCCACTCACCCGTGCTGCCCAGGGGTGGTTTCCTTGTCCACACCCCAGCCGCTTTCCAGTTAAAGGTTTATTCTCAACCCCAGCCCTAGGTCCTGTGTCTCCAGTTGTCTCATTTGTTTCCCTTCAGGTGCCTATCCCTTCCACCTGGGGTAGAGATGGGTGGTGCCTGAGCCGGGGAAGAGAGGTTCGTAAGTCATTTCACAAGTGGGTGAGTTAACTGACTTGCCCACAGGCGGAGGCGGATGTGGAGCCAGATGCCCTCTGATAAGCGCAAGAGGGTGCTGTGGAGAAAAAGTCTGGGATTTTCTAGAGGGTCTTGCATTACCTTCAAAATTTTGAGTGTGGTTTAAGGTTCAACTCTCTGCCTTATAGGATCAGAAACCCCAAATCGTTCTCACCAGAGACAGAGGGCTTCCTCTCGCAGGGGCCCACGGAAAGTGTTTCAGGTGTGGGATGACAACTGATTAACTAATGATGAGAAAGATTTAGGCTCTACTGTGGGAAATCGCCAGTATTTTAATGCTTCTGCCCTATAAAAATGGCAATTTCATATGGTTCCACACTACTGCCACCACAGGGGCCTGGGATACTCGGATCCCTTTAACCTCAACTGTTCCCTGCAGGTCCTGAACACAGGAAGCCCAATTCTAATCCAAGAGGTTCTTGGTGTGCAGTGAACTGCAGCAGGGATTCTGGGACTAGAGGGCGGGCTGCTGCCCTGGCGGCTAGAGCTCTGGCACCCACCACTCCGCCATGATGCTCTCTTGTTGAACAAACACAACTTCTCTGGACACCAACATCAAACAAGGCAACTCTGTGACCAGATGGGCGAGACAAAAACAAGGCCACTTGTTTGAACAAGGTAATTACGTCTGAACACAGACACACACACACACACAGACACACACACACACACACAGACACACACACACACACCCCATTCAAGCCACAGAAGCAACCACCCATGCCTCCCTTTCACCCAATGTCAGTGATGGCTCCTTCCTTACCAATGACAGCCTTAGCTCGTGCTATTCATTCTCATCCTGGATAAAAACTAGTGATGCCAATCATACCCTATCCAGAGTGACCGCTCCCCAAGTCACCTAACACAAGCTCAAATCCTGTAACAAGGTCACCCGCCACCCTCTTACTGAGACCCCCCAAGTCTCTCCATGGTGAGCAGTTTCCCCTGTGACAACGAGTACCCAGAAACTCAATTTTATTCAACTGTGTGTTCCTGGTTTCTTTGGCTCAGGGGCATTGATAATGGCAACAGGCTCTGCCAGCCTGGACCTGGCCATCTCTGCATTGAGGACAGGCCTGCCAGCACCACCAGCACCACCAGTATCACCATGTCTGCCACTGTTGCCATGACCCCCCCCCACCATCATCACCACCACTGCCACTATAACCACTTCCAACATTGCCACAATGGCAGCCCTCTCAGTAGTAACACTGCCACCCCTACCAGCACAGTTCTCACCACCCCTCCCTCCCTGCTAAGTTTATCCTCCTTTAATTCCATGAGTTAAGAACTGTTGTCTCCATTTCCCCACATGAAGCTATTATGGCTCAGTCAGGTGTCATAGACCAAATGTTTGTGCCTTCCTGAACATTCACGTGTTGAGATCCTCTTCCCCCATGTCATGGCGTTAGGAGGTGAGACCTTTGGGAGGGGATTAGGTCATGAGGGTGGGGCCTTCATGAATGGGATTAGTGCCTTTAGAAAGGACACAAAGAGAGGACTTCCACCTGCAACCCGGAAGGCCATCACCAGAGCTCATCCAAGCTGCCATCTTTGTTACAGGGGCTTTAATGGACTGAGACACCAGGTCAGGAAACTGGCTCAAGACAGCATAGCAGGGCTGGATCCTGCTTCTCCTGAAGGAGAAGGCGTTGGGCCACCCCACATCCACCCCAATTTCACCCTATTTTCCCCATTGCCACCCCCTTCCCTCTTCTCCTTCCCCCTGCTCAGAAATGAGCTTCCAGCAGCTGTCTCTGGAACCCTCCGGGCAGTCCCAGCTGGCCCCATCTGACTGCAAATTGCTGCATTTAAGGTGGCTTTGCACATGTTGTCCCCAGTGCCTTGTGTGTGGATTTCACAACTGAAGATCTTATTTCCTTCATACCAAGTCCCCCAGTCTACCTCCCTGTTGCCACCATGTGCCAAATGCAGTGAGCACATAAATTCTTTCCAAAGCCAAGAATAGAAACCAAGATTTATGAGTCTCAATCTATTACTGTAACCAGCAGGATCACTTTCTCCCCATATCCTTTATTTCATGGCCATATTTTTCTTCATAAATGGCACCTTTTTAAGATGCTATATAAAGAGGCCCAATTCAAAGTTTTAAATTCAGATTATTTGGGCTATTTGAGAACATTCTAGGCAGCTGAACTATGAGTGGAAATGCCCTTTTTACATGCTTGAGTAAGTCCAAACAGCTTAAAGGATTTTCTTCAAGTTTTCAAAAAAAAAAAAAGATTTACTTCCGAACTGAGGAAAAAATATGATAAATTTCTGCACAAAAGCAATACCTTGAGAGAGAAATTGTGTATGTGGCTGTGAAAATCAGGGGCTTTGTAGAAATGCAACCCAGCCTACAAGCAAAGCTCCCACGGGCTCGTAATGGAGATGTCAAGGGTGCTTGCAGAGAAGCAGGCTCAGGTGGGTTTAGGGGTGTGTGAAGGCTGAGATCTCTTCTTCCAGTGCGTGTTTATGCTAACCCCCCAGAGATAAGGATTAGAGGTCCGGCATGGTGGCTCATGTCTGTAATCCCAGCACTTTGGGAGGCCGAGGAGGGTGAATCACTTGAGGCCAGAAGTTCAAGGCCAGCCTGGCCAACATGGTGAAACACTGTCTCTACTAAAAATACAAAAATCAGCTGCTCATGGTGGCACATGCCTGTAATCCCAGCTACTCCAGAGGCTGAGGCAGGAGAATCACTTGCACCTGGGAGATGGAGGTTTGCGTGAGCTGAGATCATGCCACTGCACATCTGGGAGACAGAGCAAGGCTCCGTCTCAAGAAAAATAAAAGGATTAGAAACAGAAATCATGCTCACCATAGTTTAAATTGTTATTGATTCTGTTGAGTGTGAACGGGGAGCTTTTCCGTTAGGGCACGGGATGGCATGTGGCACAGTTCACGGGAATGGCGGGAGCTTCCTGGCATGACAGAATTTCTCCTTTTATTGCTAGTGAGGCTGCACTGTGGTCTAGAAGCAGCTTCCAAAAATCTTCAAAAGACACGTTGCTGAGATGGTGCTGCTCACTCTCTGAGCTCCCGTGTGCACTTCCCAATCGCGGCTGCGGAGGAACAGGGTGCTGTGGTCTGCTGTTTGCACCCCAGACCTGCTAGCTGCATTTACCAGCTCCTGGGCCCCTCCTGAGGGGACTGCTCTCCAGACTCAGGGTCCTCTCCTGATTGGGGGTAGGGGGTGCTTCAAAATGCCTTCTCTGATTAGTTTCGAAAATGAGTGTTCCACGTGAGTGGCATGGAGGCCTCGCCCTGTCCCTCAAGGGCTGGACGACAAGAGAGTCCATGCTGTTGTCTTTCTTGAGAAAAACCTTTCGACCAGGTTCAAGGGTTCCTTAAGACTTGGATGGGTATCCAATTACTTTTCTTTTCTCTCAATGCATCATTAAAAATATTGGCTTCATAGAACACTTGTCTCATCTGTTTCGCTCCTAGACAACCCCTCTCCCCGCAAGAAAGACAAACCCCAGTCTCCCCAGACAGCAGCCCCATCTCCTCAAAGACCTTGGGCAGCTGCCAGCAGGGATAACGTGCTTTCCATCACACCAGGGAGGCTATGTGCTGTTGTTTCTGTTTTAATATTTCACAATGGTGATTCTGGCCAGAAATGAAAGCATTAAAAGGCTCTCTGGCTCATAAGCCCCCTGCCTGGCCCTGTCCTGCATGGGCAGGTCGTCACTCCTGATGCCAGCGGCAAACGCTTAGCAGGCGCTGCACTTTCCATGAAACGAAAACGCTCCAAGTCTAGAGCCAGAGTGGAGGGTACAGTGGCCCCTCTGCATCGCCCCCACCTTCCCCAGACCCACTTTCTCATTCACCGCGGGGCCCATCCCTCAATGGGGGACCTCTATTTGTTCTGTTCAGTGCAGGGCCCCGGCCCTCCCACACAGTGGGGTCCTGTGGCCTTGTCGTGGGGAAGTCCTGAGCTTCAGGTCCTCAGAGCCCCAAAGCCGTAAGGGGGCTGCTCTTGGTGCGCTGGCCTCCTTTGGACCCCGAGCGCCGCAAGACCAAGATGGATCAGAGCATCTGCAGCCGTGTCAGAAATACATTGATTTTTGTTACAGCCACGAGGCCCATCCAATTAAAAATAATCACCAGCGTGTTCCAAGTCCTTATTCTTGCCAAGCGCATTGATGGCTGCTCACATGGAACAATGCTGTTTGTTGAACATGGACTCATTTTCACAGCTGATCAGAGAAGAAATGTTGAAGCGTGCCCATGCCTCCAATCCTGGGCGGTCTGGAGGTTTTCCGACATGGTATTAATCCCCATAGGCCTTTAAGGGGCTTGGGCCAGGGCAGCTTTCCTTGTCTGGGGCTAGAGTCATCACTAACCATTTATTACATTTCTGTCTAGAGTCAGGGCACAGGCCAAGGTGAGGTCACAGAGAGAGAGGAGAGACGGCGATCCTATGTGGTGCCTGGGAAGCATTTATAAACTGCCAGCAGGTTGGGAGGGGAGGGACAGGCAGGTCCTTCGAAATTACATCTGCTACCACTTTGTAAACATAAAGGACAAATAGGAAAGAGACAGGACACAAACCTGCCCAGGTAGGGCTGTTTATTTGCTTATTGGTAGAGGCAGTGATGGGATGGAAAAGTCAGGCATTGATACCAGATAAACCCGGATTTGAATCCCAGCTCTACCACCAACTAGCTGTGTGACCTTAGGCAAGTCACTTACCCTCTCTGATGGCTGGTTTAATTATCTCTAAAGTCTAGCTAATAATACCTTCCTGCAGGGATTGAATGGCATTACCACTTATAAAGTCTTTAGAAGAGCACCTGGTGTATACCAACTCATCAAAGAACACAATTTTGAATACACTTCACAGTTTTCTGTAACTCTCAGCAATCTTCCTAATGTCTATTTGCTCAAGTCTGAAAGTATCCCAAGAGTCTATATTTAACGTTTTTCCCCTTCTGGTTGAGGGTAGCAAGGAATGAGAAATTATATACAGAAAAAGTTTCCTTGACAATTCCCATTTTTTGTTCTGGAGATATTCTTTCTTTCCAAGCTTTTAAAGGTTTCCTTTTTAGTCCAGATTTCTCTGTATAGAGCCACCATAGCAAGTTTGTTTTCTGGTCTGTGCGTTGGTTGGTTTGTTTTAAATGGAATCTGGCTCTGTTGCCGAGGCTGGAGTGCAGTGGCATGATTTCGGCTCACTGCAACCCCTGCTTCCTGGGTTCAAGCGATTCTCCTGCCTCAGCCTCCCGAGTAGCTGGGAATACAAGCATGCACCACCACCCCTGACTAATTTTTTGTACTGTTAGTAGAGATGGGGTTTCACCATGTTGCCCAGGCTGGTCTCAAACTCCTAACCTCAAGTGATCCACCTCCCAAAGTTCTGAACTTACAGGTGTGAGCCAGTGTGCCTGGCCCAGTCATATCATGTTCTGGCGAATACGGGTACAGAATGTCTGGGGTGTTAGCAGTATGACTGGGGGGGCGGTTCTCGATGTCCTTGCTGGTGTTTCCTTTCATGAGCTCTTTAGGTGTGTAGCTAGCTGAGGCCACATGGTACAGTGCTTAGGCAGGGGGCTGCGGAATTCATCCACCTGCTTTTAATCACTACCACAAACTGATTTTGTCAACCAAGTTCTCCAGTTCTCGTTTGTCTGTTAAAAAGGGGTGATAAGGATAATACCCTCTTCCTGGGACTGTTGACCCCACACACTGAGTTTTAGGTTCCTGACATCAAATGGACTGTTATTGTGTAATGTTGCACTCTTCGAAAACACCTTTTTCTAGAAAGTAACCAGATGATTTGTGACTCAGATTTGAGATCCCTCTGCTCAGTGTATTCACCAGAACTTAGTAGAGTTGTTCTTTTTTAATTTTGCCATGTTAGCAGGTGGGGAGTGGTTTTAATTTCCATTGCCCTAGAGACCAGTGATTTTGAGCATCTTTTCACGTGATTATTTGCCATCCATATATCTTCTTTAGCATTATCTGACAATTTGGCAAATTGTTCAAATCTTCTGTCATTTTTGCATTGTTTTCTTTTTTTATTATTTTGAGAGTTTAACAACTATATTCTAGGTATAAGTCCTTATAAGTATTTTGTCGATATTTTCTTCCAATCTATACCATGTGTTTTTATTCTCTTCACACTGTTTGTTTGTTTGTTTGTTTGTTTTGAGATAGGGTCTGGCTCTGTCACCCAGGCTGGAGTACAGTGGCATAATCACAGCTCACTGGAGCCTCAACTTTCCTGGGCTCAGGTGATCCTCCCACTTCAGCCTCATGAATAGCTGGGACTACAGGCACACACTACCACACCCAGCTAATTTTTTTTTTTTTTTTTTGTATTTTCTGTAGAGACAGGGTTTCACCATGTTGCCCAGGCTGGTCTCAAACTCCTGGGCTCAAATGATCAGCCCACCTTGGCCTCTTAAAGTGTTGGGATTACAGGTTTGAGCCACTGCACCAGGCCAACATTGTCTTTTGAAGTGCAGAAGTTTTTAATCTTGAAGAAGTGCAATTTATCACTTCTTTTTTCTCTTATAGATCATGCGTTTGGGTGTTGCAGCTAAGAAACTTTTGCCAAACCAAAGTCACAAAATTTTCTCCTACGTTTTCTTCTAGGAGTTTTATAGTTTAGTTTTTACATTGAGGTCGAGGATCATTTCGAAGCTAAGTTTTGTGTATGGTTTGAAGTTTGCATAGAGGTCCCATTTTTGCATATGGGTGTCCTGTTATTCCAGCATCAGTTATTGAAAAGATGATCCTTTCCCCATTGAATTGCCTTTGACCTTTGTTGAAAATCAGTGGACCACCCATGTGATGAGGGGTCTCAATTCATTTTATAATCTTGTATTAAAATTCCCTGCTTCTGGCCTTCATTCCCTGAAACTCCTCCCTGTTACACCCAGGCAGGGTCCCCCACTCTCAATCACGGGCATTGCTCACTGTATTGGGTCCCCACTGCAAAAAGCACTGACTGATCTCCTATACCCTGAAGTTCTGTGAACCTTGTCCCAGTGGAGCTTGGCTGCAGATGGGTGCACAGGCCTCTGAAAGGTTGGGGGGAGTCCCCTGCACCATGTTTTCCAGAAAGCCTGTCATTCGAAGAGCACTCCCCAGTGTGGACCACAGCTCTGCATGCCCAAGATGCTCTGAGACCCTGGCCAGGTTGGAGTCCGTGGAGCCCCTCCACTTCCTCCCACGCCCGCCCCATCCTTGCCTTCCCTTAACTCCAATCAGGCTGGAGAGCCTCCAAAAGAAACTTGATGAGAAGACCTGGTCTACCTTTGGAATACATGGAGGGTGGACTCCTCCAGCAGCCGGTCTTGGCCGCCTCTCCGGCAGCTGCCTAGGGAGGCAGAGCACGCGCGTCTGAGGGCTGCTGGCTGCATTTCCCAGCAGTTAGGAATTAGATGAAGCCATAACCAGCGCTATACTTGGCAAAGCACCTGGACACAATAGTATGCTTAATGAAATGATTAAATGTCTCCTTGGCGGAGCTTCATTTCATTGATTTAACTTTTATTGACCTCTGATGAATGTCTGCCAAAACTCTAGCGCAGCACAGAGAGGCTGGGCAGGCATCTGCCACCAGGCACGGTTTGGCCTTTGTCCCTTCTTTTTCCCCCACCTGGAGAACTCAGTGCCATCATTTCTGCTCTTTAAGCCACATCCCCTGGAGGTAAGTGAATGACTACTGAACTGGAAAAATTTTAATAAAAATGTTTCCTTTTTCAAAGAAAATTGGTCCTGGCGAGGCAGAAATGTAGAGGGCCGTGTTCCTTAACAATCCTCTATTCGATCCACTGAAAATCATATGGTTTGTATCTAGGACAAAACATATTTCCAGAGAGTCCTACCAAGATGTTTCATGGAAAATATTTTTCAAAGGGACAATTTTAACGGTAAGATTCATAGGAGAAGTCCTGTTCACTCTGTCCCTTCTGTAAGATTGACAGTGCCCTTCACCTTCACAAAGATGCTAAGAAAGTCTTGGAGGTTCGCCTGCCTAGCTCAATTCAACTGTTTTTGCAGCGTTACTTAAGCTAAGAACTTTTTTTTTTCACCTAAACTATTAACACCAGGGAACTCAGCTGGAAAATGACTTTCCAGAAAATTCCATAAAATGTTCACATAAAAGCAGTATCTGTTGCTGTGTTCTATTCAACAGAAGCCTTAGAATCGGTGAAGGGTGAGACAGTGAGGAACTGGGGCCACCCCAGGCGGCCTGCCTGCTTCTCTCTGGCATTCCTGGCCTGACCAGACATGAAAAGAAATCATGTTTTCCAGCGATCCTGAGAGTGTGGGGCCGGAAGCCCCAACCAAGTTCTGTGACTGACCAGTTGAGTAAGACTGTTGAACCCCCAGATCAGAAACAGCCCATCTCCCCAAGCTTACCACGGTGTATACTGACCTATGATTGCACAGTAAGTGGACAGCAGATAGTTTTTATCTTTTTTTCTCCTACCAGTTTTCTGAAGAGATTCATTTTTTTCCAAATGTCACAACTGAATTAAAAACAGGTTTTTTTGGTTTTTTTCCCCAACTTCCTTCCTTCTGCACTGCATCTCTTCCTTCTCCAAACTCATGTTTGGGACTAGGGATCTGCTATGAAAGACTTCCTTTTTTTTTTTTGAGACAGAGTCTCTCTCTGTCGCCCATGCTGGAATGGAGTGGTGCAATCTTGGCTCACTGCAACCTCTACTCTGAGATTTAAGCAATTCTCCTGCCTCAGCCTTCTAAGTAGCTGGGATTACAGGCACTTGCCACAATGCCTGGCTAACTGTATTTTTAGTAGAGACGGGGTTTTACCATGTTGGTTGGGCTAATCTTAAATTCCTGACCTCAGGTGATCCACCTGCCTCGGTCTCCCAAAGTGCTGGGATTACAAGTGTGAGCCACCGTGCCTAGCCCAATCTGTCTTTTAAGAGGTATCAGCCATGAAAAAATGGAATACAACAGTGAAAGCTGCTCTCCCCACTTCGTATAGAGCTGCCACTGCTGCTAATGTGGAATTAGATTAGGGGTTGACTGTCCCTGTGAAATAAACTCTCCCTACAGTCAGAAAACATCTGGAAACCACAGAGTCAGCAGATAAAGCTCCACCTTCCCTCTCGCCGCTCCCCAGCTCCCCACACAGTGTGCTGGGCTGTCATCTGCATCCTGTGCATTCATTCTCATTCTTTATGCCTTGTTATTCTGTCAATTTCTTAATCTATTTATGCTGACTTTATTTTTAGTGGGCCTATTGTGACAGTGAATCCTGAAATTGCCTTGGTTGTTTTCTGAAAATGGCCGTTACTGAACCATAATGCAGACCCCAAATAAAATAATGTAAGCCCCAGGCAGTTTCTGGAGGTCTGCAGCTGCTGTCTACATTTAGAGCTGCATATCAATTCTCCCTTCGGAGGGGGTTGCCGGGAGAGGCAGCTCAGAAGGCAATGCCGTGTCATATTTAGATGAGCATCTCTGGGTCTTGCTAAAAATGCTCACTTCTTCCCCTTATGGAGAATTTCTTCAAACATTAATAAATTCCCTCCCCTCTCCCTATCTTTTGTTAGCAAACTATAAAAAATGCAAATGATCCAGAAACCAATTAATTTTTAGAAGGTTGCAGCTGCTTTGCTGTATTCACAAGACGTGGTGGGCACATTAGGGTGTGCATCTCAGGCACGAGCATGCAGAAGGCATCGGCTGCTTGTCGCAGTGGTGCTGGCTATCTCCAGACAGGAGCTGTCATTCCACTGTGTCCAAGCACACAGATGACTTCCACATTGCATTCCACATCCCAAGAACCTGCTTGTGAAGGGGACATGCCGGGGCAAGACGGTGGCCTTGTGATATATTTCCAGTGACACGATGAAAAGTTTCACCTTCTTGTACCAAGGAAATGCTCAATGGAGAGGCAGGGGTGCTGGCACTGGCATTCTTCAGCCCGCCTCTGGTATCTTAAGCCCTAGGGGCTTTGGGGGTTACAGCTACTGGAACTTGGTTAGATTTAGAGCTCATAATTGCAAACGTCAAAGTATTTATTTTTCTGGCGGTTCTGCAAAATGTCGAAATAATATTCCTGCAAGAGAACACTGTCAGTCTTCCTTCTACTTTCTATGACATTCAACCATACTGTTCACAGCTCACCCATCAGCCATTCTCCTTTTCCATTCTTCCCTTGTAGCAGAGGCTGGATGTGGTTGAGGTAGAAGGATCTCAATCCCATAATTTCAGCCTCCCAAGGTACACTGCGCCAGGTCCAAACTAATCACTGTGATCCCATGATTGGCCCAGGACTCAGCATGTGACCCCATTGAGGCTAATGGGACACAGAGCAAGCCTGCTGATGGGGCTTCTAGGAAATACTTTTATTTTTCTTCGGCTACAAGACAAAGGTTCATAGGGAAAAGACCTTTCTGTACCTTCCCCAATCTCCTGCCTCCAATGCTTCTGTGTGATGATGTGATACTTGGAACATGGTGGCATCTTGTGACCATGAAGGGACAGACTTGGCATGGACAGCCATGTGCTGCTGCAGGTGGCAGAGCAGGTAACCAGGAAGCCTGGTGCCAACAGCCGTCCTTGTGCACCTGTGCCAGCCGGGACCTCCCACCTCTGGACTTCTGGCCCATGAGCTCACGCCCTGTCTTCACTGCCCAGTGCCTGTTGGTCAGCTGTTTCGTTACTTGTAATTGAAAGCATTCCTGATGGACTCAAGACTCTCTGAAGAAACCTTAGAGGTGTGTCACCTCTGCTGTCAGCCATTTGAATGCCCTCCCAGCACTTCCACACTAAATTCTAACTGCCTCCTGAGTCTCAACTCTTCTCCACAGTTCTCAAGTAGAAACTGTTATGATCCCCACTGTATAGATGAGCAAACTGAGGTGCAGCACACAACTTGTTCAGGACAATTAGCTAGTAAGTGACAGAGCTGGACTGAAACCCAGCAATTCGATGCAGCCATACTCTCAATATCAGGCTAATAGGTTGTCTACACCTGGATGGCATCTGAATTCAGTAGTTGCAGACACAGAGAACGCGGACATGCTCTGGGCAGCTGGGCCCTCTGCTGGAGACGCCTGCAGCTAACACCCCTCTGCTTATGGGGTATGTTTCCGTTGTGGTTGTTGAGCTAGTCACTCAGCCTCAGCTTCCTCCAGGCTGTTTCATCATCTTATCTGGAGGATTTCTTTTTTTTTTTTTTAATTGCATTTTAGGTTTTGGGATACATGTGAAGAACATGCAAGATAGTTTCAAAGGAAACGAGCAGCCTAGTGCCCAGAAAGAAAAGAAACCCTGAATCAGAGAGGGTTCTGCGAGTTCAAGGCCCCAGAGGCACAATAGCCCAGAAGCCCCAAGGACTTTCTATCAAAACTCACAGGTACAACCTTGAAAACACAGGAAAAGAAAACAAGAACTTGCCTTCTTGGGCAAAGGGAGCTGAAAGAGGCCAGGCCCAGAACTCCAGAGCTGAAATGGGAGCAGCTGCAGCCTGGCTGTTATTCCAAGCATGTCATGCTGAGAAGTAATGGGAGTGTGTGCTCATAACTGTCTGTGCTGTGGATTGAGGACGCGTCCCCCTGGAAGCATCGACTCTGCCCCCGAATCACTTGCTGAGGGTGTGCTGTGCAGAGGGGCTGCCCACACAGCTTCTCTATGTTGACCATTTTCTTGCTTTATGCAAAGTAATTGGCCAAGCATTGTACCAAAGAATGATAATTAATCCACTGGCTTAACCCTTGATGAAACTATTTTCTTTTCACGATCCAGCCTGAGTGTTGGGAGAGATGAAATAGAATGTTGAGAGGCTGAGGAGAAGGAGGCTTTTCCCATCTGGTGGGAGCAGCTGGATGACGGGCAGGTTACCCTGGTGTGTCTCAAGCCCTCGGCCACACACCACTCATGCTCATTCCTATCAAGGGAAGAACTGCTTTCAGCAAGCTAAGGCTGGCTTGAAAGGGGTCCAAGATCTGGAATATCCATCCCTTAGTTAAAAACCTTTCTCGAACTTCCTGTCCTTGTCCCCACCTATCCAGACAATCAGGGAGGCAGCCTAGGATCAGAGCCTGGCAGGGATAAGACACCTACCCCAAGGACAGACAAGGAACAGGCGAGATTCTAACAGGCTGGGGTGGGTTTCAATAGCAAACAGGCTGCAAATAACAGTAAGTCCTGCTAAACAGCACTGGAAGTGGAATCAACTTCACTTTGTACGTTCCGTCCTGAATGATATAAGAATACACACACACACACACACACACAGAAAGAGAGAGAGAGAGAAATGGAGAGACTATGCCTATTAAGATTTGATGTGTTTCTAACCTATAGGATTTCTCTAAACATGCTGTGCAGGTCTTCCAGCAATAGATAATATAGAAAACTTCCAGAGACAGAGATGCCCTTCTGCTTCCAGCCCTCTGATAAAGTATGAGAGAGACAGATTTTTAATAATGTATATCCAAATAGGAGAGAAAAAGATACTGAAACTCTAACCTTGAGACAGCTCTAACCCTACATGGTAATATATGACCAGCAGTCACAGATTTTCCATCATTTTAAAATACACTTTTATGTATTTTAGAAATATTTGCCATAAGTATGTATTACTTCAACAATCAGAAAAACATTAAATTAATAATAAAATTAATATCAAGATGAAAGAGAAAAGACCCACAGAGCCTTTTCTGCATTTTCATTCTTGAATTATATAAAACACACACACATGTGCACACACACACAGGCACAGAAGTTTTTTTTAAAACTAAAATGGTGTTTTTTAATGGGAACCAGAAGTTGAACAATTACATAGTCCAGCACAAAAAAACCTGTATGCTGTCAGGAGTTGGAAGCTTACAAAGTAATGAGAGTAGCACTGGATACAAGAAGGAAAACAGTTCCAGGTTCCAGAGCCAGGCTAATACAACCTCTCCCTGCAAGCCTGTCTGTGCTCCCTCCTCAGTTCCATCTTACCAAGGCCAAAGCCGCCTCTGTCCTCAACACCCCAGCCCCCTTGGAAGCCCTTACAGTCCCCACCACAGCCCCAGTAGGCACATTGATCATAACCTCCTCTACCACCATGACAATCATCTCCATCGTTACCCACCATATGAGAGCCTCTGGTTCCCCACCTGGGCCATCTGGTTTAGGGGACTTACACTGGTTGCATTCCATTCACTCCTCCAAGGAATCATGCAGAAAACCATCACCACCACCATCGCCATCATCACCATCAACACCATCATGAACACCATCAACACCATCACCACCACCACCACCATCGCCATCAACACCATCACCAACACCATCAACACCATCACCACCACCATCACCATCATCACCATCAACATCATTACCACCATCACCATCACCAACACCACCAACACCATTAACACCACCATCACCCTCAACACCATCACCATAACCAACACCAACACCAACACCATCATCACAATCACCATCACCATCAACACATCAATACCATCAACACCACCATCAACACCAACACCACCATCACCATCAACACCATACCATCATCACTATCACCATAACCAACACCAACACCATCATCACAATCACCATCAACACATCAACACCATCAACATCACCATCACCAACACCATCACCATCAACACCACCATCACCATCAACACCATCAACATCATCACTATCACCATCAACACCTCACCATCAACACCACTATCACCACCATCAACACCACCATCGCCAACACCATCATCTGTTACCAGCATCACCATTGACACCATCCCCATCCCCATCATCATCATCACCATTAATCATCAAATAACCCATCATCAGCATCATCACCATCATCACCATGAAGCCACACCAGGATGCAGAGTGTGTTGAAGAGTAGAGGACACCAAGGAAGAGAAGTGGAGTGGTGGGATGTAGGGGCCAAGGCAGCCATATGGAGTGTCCCATATGGAATAGAACTTGGTCTCTGGAACTGGATTCTGTTTCTGCAAACTGCCAGCTTTGTGACATTGGAAAAGTCACTTAACCTCTCTGAGCCTTAGTGCCCATGCATGTAAAATCAGGATAATAATGGTCCCTGAGGTGATGATAAGAATTAAAATGTGTAGGCTGGGCACAGAGGCTCACGCTCCCAGCGTTTTAAGAGGCCAAGATAGGTGGATCCCTTGAGCTCAGGAGTTTGAGAACAGCCTGGGCAACATGGTGAAACACCACACACACCCACACACACACACATACACACACACACACAGTCAGGCCTGTGGTCCCAGCTGCTCTTGAGGATGAGGTGGGAAGATCCCTTGAGACTGGGAGACAGAGATTGCAGTGACCTGTGATCACACCACTGCACTCCAGCCTGGGTGACGGAGTAAAATCCTAACTCAAAACTTAAAAGAAAAGAATGAAAATGTATAAGCCCCTGGTCAAACTACTAGTCTGACCCAGGGCAGGGTCTCAGCAGCTTCTTCCACTGCTGCTGCTCCATCCCAGCAGGAGGTGGCAGGACTCAGGTGGAAGAGTCAGTTCAGTAAGCCACCCTGGAGATCTGGATGTCTGGAGAAGGTGGAGCACAGAGCATGCAGTGTGGAGGAGCAGGAAACTCCCGTGGGAGAAGAGGCAAGACTAACCATGACTGGACTCCGGAGGCCAGGGGCTATTGCTGGCATTTAAGGGATTGGGTGGCCACGAGGGCACTTTCAGCCAAGGGAACGAAAACACCTGACAGAAGCTGGCTGATCTGATAGTGAAACAGATTCTTTCAAATCCAGCACTGGAAGGGAAGGTGGCACCAGATTTGGTTCTTGGGCTCTGGGTCCCCCGTGGGCGGTGGCATCCAGACACAGTCTTCAGAATAAGGACCGTCTCTCCTGGTCTCTTTCTTAAAAGCCAAGATTCCTTCCCATGCTGAGTCCTGCGCCCACCTGCACCACTCACTCACTGCAGATTAGCATGATCCTGGGCTTGGGCCGATCAGAGTGTAGCCCTGGAGCTGCAGGTAGGGATGCTTGGCTCTGAGCCAAACAAAACTGGGGTTCATGAAGAAGAAACAGTTGTCGGGGGTAATGTCTGGGCAATGCACAGCACCCACTAAATCCTGAAGGGGATGTGGTGTAGAGAGAGGACTTCCCAGCCGGGTTGGGGCACTGCGCCCTGTGGCCACCCAATCCTACCCTGGAAAAGTTCGTCTTGGGCAGAAAGCTGTGCCGCTGTCCACCATGAGGGGTCAGCTGGGGGCTCCTCGAACATGGACTGCAGGCTACCATACAAAGTGGTGCATGAAGGATCTAGAACAGACCACATGCCCTCCTTACATGGAATTTTAGCAGAGCCCAGCATCTGACACAGATCAAAACAAACAGCATCTGTAGGGACTGCCTCCGGGACACCTGAGCCCAGCCCTGTGCTCAAACCTGAGCAAACTCCAGGACCCGGGTGCTTTTCTTGTCACTGCCTGAGAGCGTCAGGGGCGGTGCAATGGGCAGACTCAGCCAGAAGGCTTGGGGTGTCACAATGGCTAAGGGACAAGCTTAATGCCAGAGGGAGAGACGCAGGGTTGGTCCTTAGTTTCCACATGGCAGGTTATCCCCGGGGGGCTTCCAGCATTTTGTACCGGGGACCCACAGCCAATTTCAGGAGTCACGCGATCACTGTGCACTTCTCTCCAGGCAGGCCCACTAGGAGCCCTGGGCTCCCCTCCTCTTGTTTGACAGTATCTTGGGGTCTGAAGAGGGCTGGAAGTGATTCCTGGGCTGCCTGCTGTGGGTGTGGTTGGGTTTTCCCAGCTTCCTGGTCAAACCTGGAGAGTTTCCAAGGGCTTGGAGGAAGAGTCCCCTTCCTGGGAAGGCTGAATGCCCTGATCTCCAGACTGGGGACCCTCAGGCAGCCCACTTATATCACTGTGAAAATGGGGGCTCACTTGCACTCTCCCTTTCTCTTTTCCTCTCAGAGCCTTGTGCAATGCTTGTTTTGAGATAAATTTTTCACATCTGTGGAATCCTGCCTTCCACTCTGTGGCATATGAGTCCCCTCCCACTTCCCTCCCAGTGCCCTGGGCTTGGGTCCTGCCTTTTACTTTCAGTGTTTCACTGTGAACACTGAGGAAGGACCTCAGGTGTGTGAAAGCGCACACACCACTCCTGCTTAGCTTGCTGTCCCAGCCGGTCCTAAATCAAGCACCTTCCTCCACCAGATTATCCTCTAGCATTGGTTTAATGATAACCTATTCACTTGACAACAAGCAATTTAAATGTTTTTTTTTTTCCTTTTCCTTTTCTTTTCTTTTTTTCTTTCTTGCCTTGACCCAGCCAGCTTTTTTAGCCAGATAAGTGGTATTTTACCTTGGAAGCAATTATCATCATAATTACAGAGATGGCTGTCATTGGAAAGGTGATATTCTAGGAAAAGTGTCAGAGGCTCCTGGAAACTTTGCTCCAGAATCCACACTTGCAGCCAGCTCAGAATGTTTAATCAGTTTCTTCGCCTCTCTACCTGCTCTTTGGAAGTCAGCTCATGTCAGCGTCGGAGGTCACTTCCTGGTTTGGCTGGAGGTCTTCTGAAGGCTGGCTTCTGGAGTATTTAGGGCTGACTTATTGATCTATCTGCTGATTTTGAACCTTTGGCTTCAAGAATGTAGTGTATACACATTGCAGTCGCAAAATTACGTAAGCAAAAATTGTGATTTGTTTCTACAATTAAGTTAAATTTTTATCCTGAACTTCTTTTCTGTCTAATGGTTAGAAAACCTAATCTAGTCAACTGCAGATAAACTCAGACAATTTCATGAAATTTTTGTGCATAAGATCAGTTAAGAGCAGGATTTTCTGCCAGTTTTCTTGCTAGCATCTAGCTCATCGTGGGGCAGTTGGATGGGTGGTGGTTTTCCTGGTGTGGTAAGTTGCAAGCATGACCTGACTTCACCTCTCCCTCTATTCTGCCCTTTGCCACATAATTATCGTGTGTCCGCCATGCTGACGCCTGCCTCCATCGTGGGACCTGCTTTGGCCAATGGAATATCAGCAAGTGTGAAGCAATAAGAGCACTTGCATGATTAGACTTGCTTTCTCTTCCCCTCTGCCCTTGCCAGGAGAAGGACATGCCCCTGCCAGCCTGCCGATCCCAGGAGAAGAAAGAGAGGCAGGTGGAGCACAGCCAGCTCACCTGGATGGGATGGAGACCACCGTAGCCAGCAGCCCCAGACGTATGACAGAGCAGCCCACAGCTACTGCAGGCTCTTGGGAGAGCCTGTGTCAGGGGCTGAGCCCGGCGGGCTCGGAGCTAAATGCGTGTTTCCTGTGGTTAGGGAGCATGGCAGTGAAAGGGCACACACAGGAGGTCGTGCAATCCAGGGGAAACGTCTGCCCTTCCTGCACTTGCATTTGCAGAGCGAGAAGGTCTTCTTGTGGTTGGTTACTGATATCTTCTATTCCCAGTGGGATCCATTGGTTAGAACTGCCCCTCACAGGCCTGGAGTGGTGGCTCATGTAATTCCAGCACTTTGGGAGGCTGAGGTGGGCAGATTGCCTGAGGTCAGGAGTTCAAGACTAGCCTGGCCAACATGGTGAAACCCCATCTCTACTAAAAATATAAAAATTAGCCTGATGTAGTGGCAGGTGCCTGTAATCCCAGCTACTCGAGAGGCTGAGGCAGGGGAATCGCTAGAGCCCGGGAGGTGGAGGTTGCAGTGAGCCAAGATCATGCAACTGTACCCAGCCTGGGTGACAGAGTGAGACTCCATCTCTAAATAAATAAATAAATAAATAATAACTGGAAGATGGTGGTAACGTGATACAATAAGAAAATGTATGTAAAGAAACTTCAGTTAATGCCCTCAAAGTTTATCCTGTCACAAGAGTTTGATTAAATGGAGAACCTCCTTTTGATTTGAGGCGATTGGCCAATGAGAGTGTGGAACAAAGCTGAGTGAGTTTGAGAGCTGAGCAAGGAAGGGCTGGCTTGGCAGAGAGCCGTCTGGGAGAGCTACCTTCCACCGTCAAGGCTGATGCCATCGGTGGGCTGCTGGATAAATCACGTAGCCTCTCAAAGCCTCAATTTTCTCCTCTACAAAACAGGGGGTTGGATCAGATGATATTTTTGGTCCATTCCAGCTTTGAAGTTCTGTGACCCAGGATTCACGCCAAGAACAATTAAGGCCAGAGCCAGATTTCTGATCTTGCTGAATTGACCACCTCTCCTTCTTTAAACTGACAGTTTTCCTTTCAGTTTCTAAATCTGATGGTTGCTATAATTGTTGGGCATTGACAATGGACGTGGGATGACAGCTGGACCCCCATGCAAACATCAGAGTGTAACGGGACAAAGATCATGGGCTTTGAAGTGAGACCAACCTGGGGTTTATGTTAGGAGGTGTTCAGCTGAAAATAACTCACAAATACCTAACGTTGGCTTCAACCATAGGACATGTATCACTTTCTCACCAAGAAGTCTAGAGACAGGTGACCCTCGGCTTGGTTTGACAACTCCATGACGCCATTCTGAACCTGGACACAGCCCAAGCTTCCATTTTATGTCTTCAGCTTGTTGACTTCCTCCTTGTCACCTCATGGGTCTAAGAAGGCTGCCATCGGCCACACACCTGACATCCATAACATGTCCACACGCAGGAAGGAGACATGAATTCAAGAGGCATTGGTCCTTGATCTGTTCCCCACTTTTTACCAGGGAGAAAACTTTTCCAGAAGCCCCTTCTCCCAAAGTTTTCTCTTCCATCCCATTGTCCAGAATGGGTTACATGCCCATCCCATGCCACCCCTGCCCAAGGGGAACAGGATTCTTGTGAACAGCTAAGAGCAATCACAATCCGTCCCCTGGGGCCAGCCAGATTGCCATAAAAAACAAGGTGCAGCCAGTGCCGTGGCTCACCCCTGTAATCTCAGCACTTCAGGAGGCTGAGGCAGGAAGATCACGTCAGTCCAGGAGTTCGAGACCAGCCTGGGCTGCACAGTGAGACCCTGTCTCTACCAAAAAAATTAAAAGAATTAGCTGGATGTAGTGGCATGCACGAGTAGTCCCAGCCACTCAGGAGGCTGAGGTGGGAGGACTGCTTGAATCTGGGAGTGTGAGGCTGCACCATGATTGGGCCACTGCACTCCAGCCTGGGTGACAGAGTGAGACCCTGTTTCAACAAAAAAAGGGGGCCTGGAAGTTGGTAGGCAGCTAACGGGATCTGCCACACTGGATTTTTAATTTGGGCTTCATTCAATTGTGCGCCTGAGCAAATCACTCAGCATTCGTGAGCAGCATTTCCAGCATCTGGAAAACAGGATAGTCGTTCTCACTTCATGGGGCCATTGGGAAGAATATGTGGACAGCATCCAGGACATTTGACCAGACCACACGGGCACCCTTGCTCTTCCTGACATTACTGTGGATGACGGTGGAGGGGGCATGGTCTGTGCCCAGCCGTCTATTCCCAGGTTTCAGTTTCAATAAATTCCATTTCCACGGCAAGACACGCATGAGCGTTGCCAAAGTCAACATGCTCGGCTCGCGTGTTTACGGCTGCGGCACCTGCTGCTCTAACGAGGCTCTAGGCTGTTCTGTACATATTGGTTTTGGACAGTGGCTGCTGCGATTTTGTCTTCAGATTTCTTATGGGGGAGATTGAGCATCTGGCAACACGGCCTCTAACTGCGAGGAGTGTCCTAACAAGCACAGTGGTGGGTCGTGTGCTGGAATCGGCCTTCTGTGAGGGGAGAAAAAGGGCATTGCTTAGAGAAGGCACTGATTCCATTGGCAGGGTGACCTGTTTCATGCCCTATTGGGGTCTAATGGGTGTCTCGAATTTGCAAGCTCAAGTTGAACTCGGGGGTTTCCTGTTCTCTCCCCACAGCGGATCCGTCCGCCGCCTCTCTAAACAGAGCCTGAGCTGACCTCACCTTGTTCTCGTCTCTTCTTCTTTATCCCGCTCACTCTCTTGCAGTAGGCCCTGTCTGTTCCCCAGGCCCAGGACAGCCTCTCCCGCTGACCGTGCTGAGACAGAGGCTGGGCAGCATCAAGCTCTGCCCAGACTTTCTGGAGGCTTCCACTGCGAGAGGAACACAGTCCAGACCTTTCCCTGGCCCCTAGGCCTTATGATCTGGCCCCAGCTGCCCCTCAGGCCCCTCTTCCCACATAGGGCCAGCCTCAGGGCTCTTGGCATCTGCGGGGGCTGTGACCTAGGGACCCTGGCCTGGTCGTCGCTCTGCTGCCCTTTTGAAATTCTGACCAACTGTTGAACAGGAGGCCACATTTCCTTCCACAGTTGACACCACAGACTCTGTCCTGTCCCCACACTCTTTCTGTAGGTCTCTGGACACCCAAAGCTCCTCCTTTTTTCTTGAGGCTCAGGACTATTCCCCAGCCCTTGGAGTGGACCTGCCTTCCCAGCGCAGACTCCCCTGCCCGCCACTACCCCAAAACCCAGCAGGCCCTACTTCGTGGCCCTGTTCCCCACAGCCCTTGCCCTCCCTGTAAGCCATCTTCTCTATTTGTGGCATCTGGTTTCCCCCACATGCCAACCTCCAGGTGAGCTGTGCCACCTGTGTGTATACACTGGGGTCCCCATGCTTAAGACAGCAGGTGGCGCACGTGGACAGAGCATGCACTCAGGAAAACCACCGAATGAATGAATGAATGAAGAGCATAATGCAACCATCTGATTCCAGAATTTACATTCTGTTTTAGGCTTAGTGGAAGTAATTTAATATTCTGTGGTTTTGATTTGGGACAGGGTTCACTGAAGGAGAGGAAAATCAGTACGGCCTGTCTCTGCTTCGCTGGCACTGGCCTCTCAAAAGATGTGGTTAATTGGGTATTCTGAATATTCAGTGAGCAGCTCTAATGCTTTAATCAAATTAGGACTGAAGTAAAGGACAATGCCCAGAAGAGTCACCAGTGAGCGCATGCATGTGCGCGTGCACACACACACACACACAACCATATACATACACACATACACAAACACATACATACCACACATACACAAACACATACACACACACACAAACACATACATACCACACATACACAAACACACACAAATACAGACACATACACACATATACACAAACATACATACCACACACATACACGTATACACAAATACACATACACAAACATACACACACATGCACTCACATACACACACAAACACACACAAAAACACACACAGAAACACATGCACACACATACACAAACACAAACATACAAACACATGCACACATGCACATATATATACTCATGCACACACACATGCAAGCACACAAATGCACATACACACATACACATACACACAGAAACACAAAACACACATACGTACACAAACATGCACACACATGCACATACACACATGCATGCACACAAACGCACATACATACACATATGTACACACATACACATGCAAACATACACACTTGTACACACATACACAAACATATACAGTTCAAACATATACACTTGCACACATACACATACATACACACGAGTTTAGGGCGGCCACATCTCTTCTGAGTGGCTGCAGGTGCTCTGCAGAGAGACCGCACACAGCCCTGACCTGTGTCTGGCAGGGGCTCCAAGGACAAAGGCAGGTGGGCCCAAGTGAGGTTCACACTCCCCGACTCCAGGATGCTGAGGTCATGCAGCCTCTGCCCTCAGACCCAGCCCTCAGCAGCACCTGTGAGATCCAGCGTGATCCCCACTGCCCATCCCTGCGCTCTGGTCGCTACGGAAGGCTAGGAGTGGATTTTAGGTTTGAGGACAAAACATTAGTCTTCCTCCAAGAGGCCTAACACTGGGCCCCAGACAGTGCCCCAAGGCAGCTTGAATCCTCAAGTGGCTGTTTGCACTGTAAGCTGTGAGCACTACAGGGGGTGATGTAGGAAAAGGCTGGGGAGCATGTAGGAGGCTCAGCACGCAGCCTTGGCTTCTCTGCCAGCTGTCTCAGTTCCGAACAACAGAATGCACCCTGACCAGTTTGTGCAGGTGGAGAGTTATTAAAGTGTATGCGATGGTCCACCGGACCACTGTGAGGGCTGCAGAGACAGGTCAAGGCCAAGCTTCCAGGATCAGTGCTGAAAATCAGCTACTCAGCCACCGCACTGCCACCTGCACCCATGAGGCTTCTGCATGGGGCTAGAAGGGCCAGCCCAGGCCAATGCAACCCCAACTCCTGTCACCACGAGAACGAGGGGCACTTGATTCCACTCGTGCCAGTAAAACGAAGTCCAGACCTTGTTCCCACACATTGCTCCCGGAAGGTTATTTGGAGCAAGAGGGGCTGTGACACCCAGGATGAGCTGGCCTGTGGTAAGGTGCGGTTGATGGGGAACTCTGTGCCTTCAGGGAAGGCCACAGTGCTGTGCGCTGCAGGGAGCATGAGATGCAAAAGAAACCAACAAATAACAGGAAGCTTCAGAAAGTGTCCTTCACCCAGGTGGAGGGCTTGGCTTCTGCGTCCGAGGCCCTGGGCACAGATCTCCATGGGAGCCTGCCCAGAGCCTGTGGGGAAGGGGGCAGCAGGCCTGGCCGTTCTAAGCCAGCAGTGTGGAGCTGGGTAGCCTCTGCCGACCAGGGAGTTCTGTGTGCGGGTCCCAGTAGCAAGCCCTGTGGCTCCTGATGGCCCCTGCTGTGAGCTACTAATGGTGCAGTTTCTTCAACAGGCCATTGGGCTGGTGTCTGACTGCTGCCCAGGGAAAACTATCACCATAAACACGATCACTGCCACAATGTGCAGACTGCCCAGTGCTGAACTGAGCACTTTAAAACAAAATTTTGTTGTTGTTGTTACGGAGCCTCACTCTCGCCCAGGCTGGAGTGCAGTGGCGCAATCTCAGCTCACTACAACTCTCAGCTCCCGGGTTCAAGCGAGTCTCCTGCCTCAGCCTCCCAAGTAGCTGGGATTATAGGTGTTAACGACCTCGCCCAGCTCATTTTTACGTTTTTAGTAGAGATGGGGTTTCACCATGTTGGCCAGCCTGGAGTTTGAGAACTCCTGACCTCAGGTGGTCCGCCGGCCTTGGCCTCCCGAAGTGCTGGGATTACAGGCATGAGCCACCGTGCCCGGCCTGCACCGAGCACTATAAGTCTCTTGTCTGTAAATACTCTAAGTAGCCCTGTAAGGTAGGCTTATCCCTACTTGACAGGGAGGACAGTGGTGTGCAGAGAGGCTGGCATGAGGAGGCGGTGGCAGCCTGGCCTGAGACAGTCTGGCTCTGAGCCACTTGGTCAAGTTGTTGCTTTGTGTTGTGTGGACATGAGCTGCCCTTTCGCTCCCATGCACACTACAAACCAATGGCACCCGTGGGCCCCACATGTGATTCACAAGGTCCAGCATGACAAGCCAAGGTTGGGAGTGACGTGTTCATTCTCCAGAGGACAATGACATCCCATAAGTTCTTCCCCTGAGAGCCATTTCTGTGCCCTGAGGGGCTCGGCACAGGATGGGGGTGCTTCTTGCACCCCAACTGTATGAGGAAGAGGATGAAGCTCCTTCTGTCTCAGAACTAGAGTTTGAGGACAGAGAACTCCTTTGAGACCAGAATAGGGCCAGAAAGTAGGTCTTTCCATCCTACCCCACAACAGAAGACCTGGGCCAGCGTCAAGATGAGTCTGGGTCAAGGCCCCTTGACCGCAGGCCGGCTCTCTAGAGAGAACACAGCCACCCTGCAGGTTCTGCAGAAAACCAGCCTGTGCTCGAAGATCGCTCTCGCTCAGCCGAATCCCGGCTTGCCTGGGGGGCTTGGTCAGCCTGCAGCGGGCGCTCAGAGTGTGGGGCCATGGCTGCATCATCAGCTATTCACTCACATGCTATTGTGGTTCGAAAAGAATTTGCAGTAGGATATGTGCAAGCAAAACACAAAAGATGTCAAATCTATTTAAAAGACCCAGGAGAGTGGTTAGAAACAAAATCAAGAGGAGGATAAAACGAGAATGCAAATAGGCAAGCTGTAGGAAGCCGCCTGCGGCCCCTGGCCAGCCCGCACGCAAGATTCCTTATTGCAGGAGTGAAAAGAGATATCTGGTCAGGAGCCAGATGCCTGTGTTTTCCAGTCTCCCTGGTTCTCGGCTTCCGAGGCTGTCTCTGCCAGGGCCTTTCCAGGTCAGAAGTCCTGCTTCCCGTCTGTTCTCATAGGAACCTCCACTCCCACGCACTCCCTTCCTGTCCTCATTTTCCTGGCCCTTCTCTGGGTTTATTTTCAGAAGCATTTTCTTCTGAAGCTACAGGGACAGCACAGAAGAGTCCATGCTCCAGCACTCCTAAGGCCCTCCCTGCTGCGGTAAATCAGGCTGAGCTCGGCCCTTCCCTACTGGCCTGGCCTCCCTCCCCAGCTGGGTATGGGCCAGCAGCTAGGATTGGAAGCCTGCATGGAAAGAGACCTGTGTACACCTCGAAGCAGCCAGCGTCAGCCGGAGTGCAGCCCTGGCTTCTCCTTCAGAGTTAAGGGACTCATGACCTCCCTTGTTACTCCTGGCTCATTTATAATCAGCTTTCCCATTATCTTGCAGTGAAGCCCTCCCAGATTCACATTAATTGCCTATAACTGCAGCTGGGTGGTTCATTTATTTTTTCTAATTTACAGGATCCAAATGGTTTAACCCCAATTTTATTTTAAAACTTGGGGGGTTTTGTAAACTTCAGAGGCACTGAGGCTGAAGTGGCCAGAAACAGACTCACACAAGTCCATGTGCACACACACCACGGCACATACCATCACACACACCATGGCACACACCACCGCACACACCACCACACACACCATGGTACACACCATCACACATACCATGGCACACACCATGGCACACATCCCACACACCATGGCACACACCACCGCATGCACCATGACACACACCATCCCACACACTACCACATACGCCATCACACACCACAGCACACACCATCCGACACACCACTGCACACACCATGGCACACACCACCGCACACACCATGACATGCACCACCGCACACACCATGGCACACACCATGGCACACACCATGGCACACACCATGGCACACACCATCGCACACACCATGGTACACACCATCACACACGCCATCACACAAACCATGGCACACACCACCACACACACTACCACACACACCATGGCACACACCACTGCACACACCATGACACACCACAGTACACACCATCTGACACACCACCGCACACACCATGGCACACACCACTGCACACACCATGACACGCACCACCGCACACACACCATGGCACACACCACCACACACACTACCACACACACCATGGCACACACCACAGCACACATCCCACACACCATGGCACACACCACCGCACACACCATGACACACACCATCCCACACACTACCACATACGCCATCACACACCACAGCACACACCATCCGACACACCACTGCACACACCATGGCACACACCACCGCACACACCATGACATGCACCACCGCACACACCATGGCACACACCATGGCACACACCATCGCACACACCATGGTACACACCATCACACACGCCATCACACAAACCATGGCACACACCATGGCACACACCACCACACACACTACCACACACACCATGGCACACACCACTGCACACACCATGACACACCACAGTACACACCATCTGACACACCACCGCACACACCATGGCACACACCACTGCACACACCATGACACGCACCACCGCACACACCATCACACACACCATGGCACACACCACTGCACACACCATGGCACACACCACCGCACACACCATGACAGGCACCACCGCACACACCATGGCACACACCACCACACACACTACCACACACACCATGGCACACACCATCACACACGCCATCACACAAACCATGGCACACACCATGGCACACACCACCACACACACTACCACACACACCATGGCACACACCATCCCACACACCATGGCACACACCACAGTACACACCATGACACACCACAGTACACACCATCTGACACACCACCGCACACACCATGGCACACACCATGACACGCACCACCGCACACACCATCACACACACCATGGCACACACCACTGCACACACCATGGCACACACCATCCCACACACCATGGCACACCCCATGGCACACCTCATCTTGCACACCACAGTACACACCATCCCACACACCATGGCACACACCATCCCACATACCATTGCACACACCACGGCACACACCATCCCACACACCATGGCATGCACCACTGCACGCACCATGGCACACACCATTGCACATACCACAGCACACACCACCACACACACCATGGCACACCATCGCACACACCATCCTACACACCATGGCACACACCACGGCACACACCATTGCACACACCATCGCACACACCATCCAACACACCATCACACACATTATCGCACACACCATGGCACACACCATCACATACACCATCCCACACACCATGGCACATACCATGGCACACACCATGACACACACCATCGCACACACCATCGCACACACCATGGCACACAACGTCCCACACACCATTGCACACACCATGGCACACACCATCGCACACACCATCACATACACAATGCCGCAAGCCGGGCAGGCCTTCTGGGTGAGATGTGGGGGAGTCAGGCAATATGATCTGAGGGAATGGTATGTAACCAGCACCTCCACCTCCATCATCACCAACACCACCACCACTGCCAACGTCAGTACCAAAACTACCACCACCACCCCCACCATCACCATCACCACCACCACCATCATCCCCACTACCACCATCACCATCACCACCACCATCAATACCAACACCAATACCACTACTATCATCATCATCCCCATCAACCCCACCATCACCTTCTCCTTCATCATCATCACTGTCACCACCACCAAAGCCAACACAGCACTATGACCACCATCACCATCAATATCACCACTGCCACTATCACCATCATGCCCACCACCACCACCATCCTTACCATCACCATCATCACCACCATCACCAATACCATCACTACTAGCATTAATACCAACACTACCACTTCTACCACCCTCCTTACCATCACCATCATCACCACCATCACCAATACCATCACTACTAGCATTAATACCAACACTACCACTTCTACCACCCTCCTTACCATCACCATCATCACCACCATCACCAATACCATCACTACTAGCATTAATACCAACACTACCACTTCTACCACCCTCCTTACCATCATCGCAATGCCACGACCCCCAACACCATCAATACCAACAGCATCACCACCACTATCACCAGCATCCCCCCACCATTATCACCATCATCTCCACCACCCACCACCTCACCAATGCAATCCAATGCAATAAACCATTACCACCAATGCCAACACCATTACCACCATCATCACCACCATCACCAACAACACCCACACTGCCAATATCAATACCAGCACTACTACCAATACCCAAATCACCACAACACCATGGTCACCACCACTACCAATACCAACACCAACATTACCAACACCAGCACTGCCACTATCATCACCATCCCACCACCACTGCTACCATCACCATCTTCACCAACAACATCAATATTAACATTACTACCACCATCACCATCACCACCACCACCAAACCACCACAACACCATGGCGGCCACCACCATCAACACCAAATCATCACTAATACCAACACCATCACTATCACCACCACCCCCACCACCACCACTACAACCATCTCTACCATCACTATCATTGCCATCATCACCAGCAATGTCATCACTGCCAACATCAATACCAACACTACTACCACTACCATCATCACCATCACTGTCACCACCATAAACCATTACAACATCAGGATCACCACCACCACCAATACCAACACCACATCACCAACACCAATATCACCACCATTTCCCCTACCACTATCACCATCACCAACAATGCTACCACTGCTAACATCAATACCAACACTACCACCACCATTGCCACCACCACCAAAACCATCACAACACCATAACCACCACCAGCACAATTATCAACATGATCACCAATTCCAACATCACTATTATCACCACCATCCCCACCATCACCATCTTCACCAACACCATCACTGCCAACACTATCACCACCACAACATCATCACCACTACCACAGCCACAACACCATCACCACCACCACCACTACCATCTCTACCATCATCAATACCAACACTACCACTACCACAAACCAAAACCATCACACAACACCATCATCACCACCACCACCAATACCAAAACCATCACCACCAACAAAAACACTATCACCACTATCCCTGTCATTGCCACCATAACCACCAACACCACCAATAACACCAATGCCATCCCCCTACCATCCCCACCACTGCTAGCACCACTATCACCACCAGCACTAAAACACCATCACCACCAACACCAATATGACTACCACCAACTGCCATCTCTGCATCATTACCACCACCACCATCACAAACACACCATAACAACCACCATCCCCACCACATCATCACTACCAACAAAACCAACACCATTATCACCATCAACACTACAACCACCATCACCACCATTACCACCACCAACACCATCACTACCACCACTACCACCACTACCAATAGCAACACTACCAACACCAACACCATCAATACCACCAACAGCCACCACCACTACCACCATCACTGTAACACCATCACCACCATCAACACCATTACCCACCAACAACACCATTACCCACCACCACCATCCTCACCAATGCAATACTAAACCATTACCAATGCCAACACCATTACCACCAACACCATCCTTGCCGCCACCATGACCATCCATGCCATCATCGTGACCATGATCACCATCACTGCCAAAACCATCATGACCATAATTGCCATCACCAGCAACATCACCACCACCAACACCAGCACAAACACCATTGCTACCACCACCGCCAGCACAACCACCACCACTGCCACCAACACCAGCACTATCAATATCACCATCACCACCATCAATCACCACTATCACCATCACCACAACACCAACACTGTTACCACCGCAAACTCCATCCCTACCTCCACCATCACCACCATTACCATCACAACCACTACCATCATCACCATCAACAACATTATTACTACCACCACCATCACCAATAATAAAACCATTATTACTATTACTACCAACAACACTAACACCACCACCACTTCCACCTCCATCACTACCCGTCATCATGTGTACACACACACACAGGCACACATAAGTATTTTATGAGTTCAATAGTTAATGAAGAAGTTTGCAGGAAAAAAAGTTTGCTGACCTGCAATGGTGTCAAGAATGTTTATTATTTACACGTTGCTGTCTTAACAGAGGCACAACTTCCCTCTTTCCTTGGGAAGGAGCAGATCCTATAAACAAAAATAGAGAAGTGGCTCTCAAACTTCATCCCGTAAGAGAATCACCCAGAGGGCTTGTTAAAACACAGATTCCGGGACTGCACCGAGAGTTCTGATTCAGCAGGTCTGGCTTTGGGGTTAGTCATCCGCATTTCTTTTCTTTTCTTTTCTTTGAGATGGAATCTCACTTTGTCATCCAGGCTGAAGTGTAGTGGTGTGATCTTGGCTCACTGCAACCTCTGCCTTCCAGGTTCAAGTGATTCTCCTGCCTCAGCCTCCTGAGCAGCTGGAATTACAGGCACCCGCCACCACACCCAGCTAATTTTTGTATTTTTAGTAAGGACAGGATTTCACCAGGTTGGCCAGGCTGGTCTCGAACTCCTGACCTCGGGTGATCCACCCGCCTCAGCCTTCCAAAGTGCTGGGATTACAGGCGTGAGCCACTGTGCCTGGCTCATTTGCATTTCCAACAGGTTCCCAATCAATAGCTCTGGGACCACACTTAAGAATCAGTATAGTAGGTGAAACACACACACACACACACACACACACACACACAGAAACACTTGCAGAATGAACCAAACCTTTTTATGTAAAAGTTTCTGTCAAAGTAGAGCTTGGAGAATGTGGAGAAATGAAAAATAAAATGAGAGCTAAAGACATGTTAAAATCATTTACCCGGCTGAGAAAAGTAATGCTATTATATGATTGACCGAGAGATGTAAATGTTGGAGACATATAGAAAATAGGAAGTTTTGAGGTCAAAGAAACCTTTCTGATGCTAGGACAGAGATGGAACCATTCAGAAGTGGCTGGAATATGGAGGTAGAGCCGTGGAGGAGCTGAGAAGCAGCAGGCAGTGAGGTCCGGGCACAGTGGTGGGTGGGGAGGGTCCCTGCTGAAGGAAGGAGGGGCCGTGAGGGGCGTGAACACGGTGTCCCTGGTGACCTGCTCAGCAGCATTGCAAAATATTGGCACTGCCCGCACCTGTTTTCAGACAAGACCAAGGCCCCAGAAAAGAGGCCAGCAGCTGAGAGGGACAGCAGAGCAGTGGGAGAAAGCCTGGCCCTTGTCATCCACTAGCACTCACTGAGCCCCTCCATGATGACACAAAATGCCACCAGTCAGAGCCTGCCAGCTGCCCAATTGCTCTGCAAGGCTCAAAGAGCCCTTCTTACCAACAGTGAAACTAAAATGCAGAGGTACATCCAACTCAAGAGAAGCACAGCCCGCTCCCAGGTGGATGTCTGCTTTGTCTCAGATTTGAGGCAGTCTTAAAGAGGGATGAGCAGACAGACTTGCAAAGGGGGTCTGGAGAGATGACACAGGGGTAGGTGGGTGAGGTAGCAGCCCCATGCAGACCCAGTCACCTCCCTCAGCCTCTTGGTGCCTGAAATCTGCCTTCTGATATGTTCTTCATCTGAAGATCTTCCCATGTTCCAGAGTTTCTGCTTAAAATGCAAATATCCCTGGGATATGTGGTGCCTTACGCCCTTCAGCCTGGGGAAGTGGCTGGTCCTGGCCTCCCGCACAGAGGAGGGTGTTTGGGCTCCCTCCTCCTGCCTTGTGTGGCCCCGTGTATATTTTTAGCTGATTTTTCAACTCTGCAAACACCAGGGAGGAAAGAGCAGCCAGAAAACACAGGTCTCAACATTCAGATGGAGAGAAAACTCATTTGGAGCTAATCCTAATAGTTCTCAGTTCAAAAAATATGGGCTTGGTACCAAGAAGCTATTCAAAGATGTCACCATTGCCTGGAGCCTACTCTTCCCTGGCCTCCATCACATCCATGACAGTGGTATGGGGTGTGACAGATATCAGGGTTTTTAAAACTCCCCAGAGGATTCCAATGGGTAGCCAAGCTTGAGAGCCCATGGCCAGGTCTGGTCTTAGGGTGAGAGAACCCCAGGGCTGGCGCCCCCCCACCTCCACCTGCTTGCTGTGTGGTCACAGGTCAGTTTCCCGCAGTCTGAGTGTCCAGCATGGCCCAGCACTGTCACCTGGGAAATGGGAAGGGCAACTTCCTTCCCAGGTCGATGTATCACAGATAATGTGTGTGAAAGTGCCCAAGGCATGGGGCGGGGGGTAGGGGGACTGGCAAAAAGGAGATGTCATTATTTTTGTGATTTTACTGAGGAAGAAACTGAGGCACTGAAGCTGTGTGTAAACCTCAGTCAGGCTCTCACCTGGAAAACCAGCCAGTTGGGGCAGAAATGTCTAAGGTTCCTTTGAGCTCTAGCAATGTGGGGTTTGCAGAGGGTTGAAATGCTGAGACATCTTGAATCATCTTGAAGAAAAAGACTCACACATGAGGCACATCTCTCCCCCAGTGCCTTAGGAAACAACCTGAATCCATGGACAATGAAACGAAACAGCGCCCCAGCTACTGAATTCCTCTCCTCTCCTGGCGCCCCTTGCCCAGGGCTTCTCATTTCCACAGCCTCCAGTTGCAACCTCTTGCCCTTCTTGGTCACCAGCCATTTCAGGTCCTGGGCAAATGGACATGGCCTAGGAGTGACCAGCCAGGGCACGGCCCCTTGGATGGTGCTATAGGCAGACCTGGGCCTCAGGGCTCTTGGGCCCCAGGAAGAGTGTTGAGAAGCATCTGGACAAGATTCCTCAATCTGGGCACTACCGACATTTGTAGCAGTGAATTCTATCGTGTGGGCCTGTGCTGTGTGTCGCAGAATGCGTAGCAGCATGCTGGCCTCTACCCACAAGGTCAGTAGCACCCTCTTAGTGGGGAAATGGCTCTAGGCAGTACCAGGGTCCCCCGGGGAAAGAGAGGCAAAACTGCACCCCCAGAGCCCCTGCCCCCAGCCTCTCATTGAGAGCTGCCGATCTGAAGGCACCCTAGTTGTCCGGAGGTGGAGGGAGAAATGAGGCTCCTTCGGATCAATATTTTTTGCTTTGTGTTCCTTGTATTTAAATTCACACGAGAAAGAGCCATTCTACAAGAAACGGGCAGAGTTGTTTCAGCTGCAGATGGACTCTGCGGGGACTGGAGGAAAGGTGGGATTTTCTTCTTTCAGGTACTCTTTTTTTTTTTGAGACAGACTTTCTGCCCAGGCTGGAGTGCAATGGTATGATCTTGGCTAAGCAACCACCACCTCTTGGGTTCAAACGATTCTCCTGCCTCAGCCTCCCAAGTAGCTGGGATTATAGGTGCCAGCCACCACACCCAGATCATTTTTGTATTTTTAATAGAGACGGGGGTTTCACCACGTTGGCCACGGCTGGTGTTGAACTCCTGACCTCGTGATCCACCTGCCTCGGCCTCCCAAAGTGTAATCCCACGCTGGGATTACACGTGTGAGTCACTGCTCCCGGCCGAGGTACTCTTCAAAAGGACACCCTAACCCTGGGAGCCACGGCCAGGGATGAGACCTCACCAAGCCAGATGAGGTGGGTGACAGGGTTTATGGTCCCCCAGGAGGCCAGGCCTCAGCGGGCTGGGTTTGCCGGCTCTGCCCCGCCCACACTCGTCTTTCCGGCCAGCTCCCACCACTGCTGGGTGCCTCTTCACTGGTTCACGGAGAGACGTTGTCACTGCCTTGGTCCGTGGAAAAGCAGGTTGCAGGGGTGGATGGGAGTGATCCCTGTTTTGGAAAAATAACACGTATCACCTTACACACACTCACACGCAGAGGGGAAAACGTGGCAGCAGACGCCAAAAGGTTCCTACAGTTATTGGAGGAAGCTAGGATTTCAGGTGCCTTTTTTTTTTTTTTTGGTTATGTTTTCTCATTTTTTGACCTTGAACATGTAGTTACATAAGTAACTACAAGAAAAAAAGTCATTGAAGGAAGTAGGCAGGAAATGGCACCTTAGAACCCAAACTTCAGAAACACCTCGTAGATCTCAGAGGCTCTAGGAAAAGCCGGCCCGTGGTTGTTGGGTTTTGGCACCCACCGTGCTGCGGGCGGGCCTGGGGGCTGAGCGGTTCGGGGTCGGGAGCGGGATACACGTGGGTAAACGAGGGACTCCGGGAGGTGCGGCTGCGGGCGCTGAGGCCTGAGCGCTCCGGGGAGCACGCGGGGGGCAGGGGCGACCCCAGGAGGGGAGTGGCGGCCACGCCCGGGGACCCAGGCTGCAGCCGGAAGGAGGCTCGGCCTCTGCGCCTGGGGCGTGCAGGGAGATGCCGGGTGGGCGCGGCCAGACTCGCGACCCGGGGACCACCGGACCCGCGGCCACGCCGTCAGGACGCGCTGGAGGGAAGGGCGGGCGGGCTTCTGAGGACAGTCGGGGAGATGTCGCCTGGGCGTTCCAGGGGACCAGACAGAAAACGAAAGAGCAAAAGGCAGCCGCGGCCTCCGGCGAGGGGTTATCCCCGCAGTCGGGGTCCCGGGCGGGGGTGAGGCCGCGGTGGGGACGCGCCGCGGGGCCTGGCTGTCAGGTCGCCTGCGCCCCGCTCCGTCCGCCCCGCCCCGGCCGGCGCCTCGGCCGCCCTCTGCTGGGCCAAGCGAGCACCGCGGCGGAGCGGCGGCCCGGGAGCGCCGAGAGCGGGGAAGCGGCGGCGGAAGAGGCTCGGCCTGGAGGGCCCGGGCCTCGGGGGCGTCCGGGGAGCGGGCGGGGGACATCTGTCAGCGTGGGCCGTGCGGGGCGCCGAGTGCACGGGGAGGGCTGAGGAGCCGGGAGGTTGGGAGGGACAGCGGGTGAACTGGAGGATGCGACGCGGCGGCGGACAGGTGGCCTCCGAGGGACGGCCCCGGGGCGGTGGGAGGGCGCGGGCGGCCCTGGAGGCCTGGGGCTCCTCTGCTCCGCCAAGACACCGAGGCTTCCAGCAGCAGATGCGGTTCTGGAGGCGGGAAGTCCGGAGTCCAGGTCCCAGGAGGCTCGGGGAGAATCCGTTCCAGGCCTTTCTCTTGGCCTCTGGGGCTGCAGGGTCCTCGGTGTTCAGGGCTTGTCTCCCGTCACTCCAGTGTCTGCCTCTGTGGCCACACGGCCCTGTGTCCCTGTGTCTGTCTCTCCTCCTCTTACAAGGACAACGGTGGTCTTGGAGTAGAGCCACTCTCATCAAATACGGCTTCATTTTGGTCGGGCGCAGTGGCTCACGCCTAATCCCAGCACTTTGAGAGGCCGAGGGGGGTGGATCACCTGAGGTCAGGAGTTCCAGACCAGCCTGGCCAACATGGTGAAACCCCTTCTCTACTAAAAATACAAAAATTACAGGGCGTCATGGCGCGTGCCTGTAATCCCAGCTACTCAGGAGGCTGAGGCACAGAATCGCTTGAACCCGGGAGGCAGAGATTTCAGTGAGCCGAGACCGTGCCATTGCACTCCAGCCTGGGTGACAGATCGAGAATCGGTCTCAAAAAAAAGAAAGAAAATTCACACACACACACACACCGGGCGCAGTGGCTCACGCTTGTAATCCCAGCACTTTGGGAGGCCGAAGCAGGTAGATCACCTGAGGTCAGGAGTTCAAGACCAGCCTGATCAACATGATGAAACCTTGTCTCTACAAAAAATTAGCGAGGCTTGGTGGCCGGTGCCTGTAATAATCCCAGCTACTCCGGAGGCTGACAGGAGAATCGCTTGAACCCAGGAGGCGGAGGTTGCAGTGAACTGAGATCACACCACTGTACTCCATCCTGGGTGACAAGAGCGAAACTCCATCCCCCAGCCACCCCTCTCACAAAATATATACGGAAAGGCCCGGTTTTAATAGAAGTCTTCAGCACTGAAAGCCTCAACACCAGGAGTTTGGACTTTAACATACCTTTTGTGGGGACACAGTTCCGGGTATTCCCGGTGGGTGTGCAAAGTCCACAAGGCGCCACTCCCAAGGCAGAGAGAACCTTGAAAGTTGCCATGGCGTCACCTCACTGGAGTGGAGGATTCTGATCACTTGTACTTCCCAGGGAGGGACAGGCCTGGGGACAGCTTGGGGTTTGAGATCAACCCATGTATTGTAGGCAACAATTATTTTATTCTCAAAAAACAACCATCCCACAAATACCCCTCCTTCACTTTCTTTAGGTAGAAGAGTGAGCCAGGTTCACTGAGGGAAAACAGAGAAAGTAGATGATAAAGGTTTAAAATACCAGTGCCCCATGGTGGCGGCACATGAAAGGCGCATCTGTCAACATAAGTGGGGTGGATGTCACTGTCCAAGTGGAATAATGCCACATGCCAGCCTTTCTGGACTGATGACTTTTGCCATCACTTTTTAGGTTTCGTTTCATAGACTCATCGAGAGGGGTGCTCTCTCAAAATCTGGCCTGCAGTTAGGACGCAGTGCCTCTGTAAGTGGCAGGTGATCTGCTTGTGTGGCTCAGAAGACGTGGAGAGTCTGGGCCTCCCTTGAGGAGGGGAGCTTGGAGAGGATGTCCTTTGGCCAGAGGCTCCATACTCTGGCAGAACCAGGAGATGGGACGTTCTGAGGAGACACGACTGTGGCAAATAAACAGGATCGCTGTTGGAAGAGGAGGGCCTAAGTGTCCAGAGGGGATGAGGGTGGGGAAGAGACCCCGGGGTCTCACAGCCCAGGAGCAGGACCAGACTGGCTGTGAAAGGATTGAGAAAGACAGGGTGCAGGGGCTGCATGGGAGAGGTGTGTGTGTGTGTGTGTGTGTGTGTGTGTCTCGACTGCTTCTTTTGAACAATGTAGCATTCTCTATTACAACTGCTACATAGCAATAGCCTTAAATGACAAAGTATCTAAACTCATAGAACAAGATTTCAAAAAATAAAGGACTGAAACAAAGGTATCCACTGGGTTCTCTCTCACGGTGTGTTCTCCGCCTCCTGAGTAATCCCAGCACTTTGGGAGGCCAAGGCAGGTGTATCACCTGAAGTCAGGAGTTCGAGACCAGCCTGGCCAACCTGGTGAAACCCCATCTCTACTAAAAATACAAAAATTAGCTGGGCGTGATGACTGAGGCAGGAGGATCGCTTGAACCTGGAACACAGAGGTTGCAGTAAGCCAAGATCATGCCACTGCAGTTCAGCCTAGGCAACAAAGCGAGATCCAGTCTCAACAAAAGAGAGAGAGAGAGAGAGAAAAGAAACTTCCTTTGTCCTAACCTGGGAAGCTCAGGGGTCTCTGCTCAGCCAGAACCGAACTCTCTTTAGATTTAAACTCACAGCAGAGGAGACTTCGTTTCTCTCTCCTGCACTCCAGCCAGCAGGGATGCCCTCCTTTCCTCTGGTCCCACTCATGGCAGACAATCAGGAATGACATGGAATCTCCATAGGAGCACATACATTCCCCCGCTGCTTCCTCCTCCACAAGTGACTCCACATTTCCTGGCCTCCCACTCCAGCTATTCCCAGCTAGCTAAGCATAATCCCCAAATTTTCAACAATGCTCGTTTAGGATGAAAACGGGGTGTCTCAAACAGCCACTACTTGAGATAAGGGTTTACAAACGACTTGCCGTTGAAAATTTTCATTTCAGAGCTCAGGGTTACAGTAACCCAGGATCTTTTATGGAAGGAGAAACTGAAAACTGAGTTGGTGCACAAGATGTTTTGTGTTGAATTTGACAAATGCCCAGTCAGGATTTCAGATACCTCCTGAAATAAAGCTACCAGGGGAAGATTTCAGCAGCATTTATTTTTATTTACAATTTATACCCTGTCAGCTTCTAAAAAGGATTGGAGGCAGCTTCCAATAAAAGACACATGCACAATAAGATTGCTAAAATGGGAACCGAAAATTGAAAACTCATGCTGAAGAAGGAGGGAGCCAAGAAGGTAAGACGAGGATGACGCAGGATTGGATTTAGTTCCGAGCTTTCTGGTGGCTAAAGCAAAGACGGAAATGTGAAGGCTGGCATGCGCTCCAGAATCTCAATAAAGAAAATAAAATTGTAACCTGTGTATTAGTCTCCAAGGGATATCAGTGTGTCTCCAGTATCATGTTCATTTGGTGACTCCTACCAGGGCCTTTGAGTGAGGTGACAGAGAGGATCCAGCTCTCCTGCCTGTGGCCAGCTTGGGCCTTTTTTTTTTTTGAGACAGAGTTTTGCTCTTGTTACCCAGGCTGGAGTGCAATGGTGCGATCTCAGCTCACCGCAACCTCCGCCTCCCAGGTTCAGGCAATTCTCCTGCCTCAGCCTCCCGAGTAGCTGGGATTACAGGCACACGCCACCATGCCCAGTTAATTATTTGTATTTTTGGTAGAGACGGGGTTTCACCATGTTGACCAGGATGGTCTCGATCTCTTGATCTCGTGATCCACCTGCCTCGGCCTCCCAAAGTGCTGGGATTACAGGCTTGAGCCACCGCGCCTGGCCAGCTTGGGCTTTAGAGTAAGACACCGGCTGCACCAGACCCCAGACAAGGGGCCGGGTCCAGCTCTCCATGTGGAGCGCTTGCTCTCGCAGCTGCCCCGCCCTGAGGTGGAGAATCCACAAGGCTAGTACCTGTCATTTCCTACTCAGTCAGTGCCGAGACCCCTGAGGCTTGGCCTTTTCCTGGTTCCATCCTCTCCGGTGTCCTGCAGGTGTTCATGCCTCTGGGCCTGGGGAGGGCCAGGTCAGCCAGTGGGGTGCAGGGGAATTTGGAATTTGGACCGCAGGCTGGGTGGTCCACAAGCTTGTTACTACAATCATTGTTATTTCTGATTCACTGCATAATTCTGCCGTTTTTATTTATAACGCTATTTGAGAGTTTGTGAAAAAGCAGCACCACCCTGAAAACACACAGTCTTCCTGTAGGCTAGGTAAGCTACAGCAGATTAACATTTTCCCCCAACCTTTTTTTTTTTTTTTGAGACAGTCTTGCTCTTGTCGCCCAGGCTGGAGTGCAGTGGGGCAATCTCGGTTCACTGTAACCTCCGCCTCCCAGGTTCAAGTGATTCTTCTGCCTCAGCCTCCTGAATAGCTGGGACTACAGGCACCTGCCACCAAGCCTGGCTAATTTTTGTAATTTTGTAGAGATGGGGTTTCAGCATGTTGGCCAGGCTGGTCTCGAACTCCTAACCTCAGATGATCCACCCATCTCGGCCTCCCAGAGTGCTGGGAATGCAGGTGTGAGCCACCTCAACTGGTCCATTTTTCTCTTCTAAAAGGGCTTCTTACCTGCACTTGTCCAGGTCCTGTGGGTTTAGAGCTTGGCATTTAAAGACCAGATTGGGCTGGTTGCAATGGCTCATGTCTGTAATCCTAGTGCTTTGGAGGGACAAGGCGGAAGGATTGCTTGAGGCCAGGAATTTGAGGCTTCCAAGAGCTATGATCACACCAGGGCACTTCAGCCTGGACAACAGAGCAGGAGGGCGGGGAGAGAGAGAGGGAGGGAGGGGGGAAGGGAGATAGGGAGGAGGGGGGAAGGAAGGAAGGGAGGGAGAGAGGGAGGGAGGGAGGAGGGGGGAAGGAAGGAAGGAAAGAAGGAAGGAAGGGAGGGAGGGAGGAGAAAGGAGGAAGAAAGAAAAGAAAGAAAAAGAAAGCTCAGAAAATGATATTAACTTTATATTCTTGCTGCCGTAGGCCAGGCCCGAACCTGCAGTCAGGGCCTTTTATGCTTTTATGGCCTGGCCTGGCCTTAACCTACCTTTCTTTTTCTTTGAGAGAGTTTCACTCTGTCACCCAGGCTTCCCCCTCCCAGGTTCAAGTGATTCTCTTGCCTCAGTCTCCTGAGTAGCTGGGACTATAGGCACATGCCACCATGCCTGGCTAATGTTTTTGTACTTTTAGCAGAGACAGGGTTTTTTGATGTTGGCCAGGCTGGCCTTGAACTCCAGCCCTCAGGAGATTCGTCTGCTTTGACCTCCCAAAGTTCTGGGATTACAGGCGTGAGCCACAGTGCCCAGCTTTTAACCTACCTTTCTACCTGTCTCCCTTTCTCTGTCCCGCCTGTCCTACCACTGTCACTACCTGGTCTCAGGCTCATTGTGCCACCAACAACTCTTGCTCTTTGTGCCAGCTTCTCCTGCTTCTCTGAGCTTCTCCTGTTTCTCTAGGCTTCTCCCTTTCCTCTGAGCTTCTCCTGCTCCCCCTGGCTTCTCCTGTTCCTCTGGGCTTCTCTTGTTCCTCTGAGCTTCTCCTGCTTCTCTGGGCTGCTCCTGCTCCTCTCTGCCTCATACCATCTCAGCCCATCTCCCAAGGCCCCTTCCTTTCTGGCCTCTTCCAGATCATTCTCTCAGACTGTCATCTGCACTGTCCTCTCCCTTTTCAGAGTCATCAGCCACACCCAGGTCTCGGGCAGTGCTCAGTGTGACCTTGTCTGCCTCTCCAATTATATCATAACAATCTGTGGCCACACCCTGGGTGCCCTCCTAGGTACTCCCCATGTCCTTCCACGTGGCTCCTGAAGGGGTCCAGGTTCTCGTGTGGTCATGCCTGTGCTCCTGCCCACTCCTCAAGTGCTCCCAAGGGCAGGGCCTGGGGGAAAGTATGGCTCCTGCAGCTGCAGGAGAGTGAGTCCAGAGGTGACAGGAGAGGGAGGCGGCCATGGAGAGTGACACCACCAATGCGGTTTTCAGTCCAGTGAATGCAGTCACTTTGGATTTGGGAGAATTGGGGCCAGTGTTGCTTCCGCTGTCCACAGAGGCCTCACGAATTTGTCTGTGCTAGCAAGTGAGTGATTAGCAAAGACGCATTCCTGCAACAAATCATGTCAAAAGCACCATTATCAGAACCACACAACAGGGCAGCGGTTCTCCAGTAACAGCAGCCTCGGGAAAACTGGGAGAAATATAGGCTCTCCAGCCCCACCCCAGACTGACAAAATCAGAAGCTCTGAGGGTGGGGCCAGGAGCCTGTGTCTTAACCAGCTCCCCAGCGATCCTAATTCAGGCTAAACTTTGAGAGCCATGAATCCAGGCAGGACACTGGGCATGTGTAAGCCTCCGCCTTTCCTACCGAGTGAACCTACGGACCCATTCACCCCAACACGGGTGCCAAGCCTTCTCCTGTCCCCCTCAGGAGCCCTGTGGTCTCTGAGAGCTCAGGTGTACTAGGGTGGAGAGGGAACTGTTGTTGGTCTCTGAGAGCTCAGGTGTACTGTGATGGCGCCTGGGCCTCCAGCAGGTGCGGCCTCTGAAGCCCAGGTCCGAGGGAGCTCCCACCAGCTGCATGTCAGGTGAAGGGTGGGCAAGGTCTGGAGGCCCAAGCATTGGGAGGAACCTTCCCTGATAAGTGTAAATAGTGTGCTCTGATAGTTAGCAGGATAAAACCCCAAATGCACCTAACACCAAATCCAGTGGGCCAGCAATCCAGGCTGGGAGCTTTCGGAGTGGGGTGCTGTGTGAAGCTTCATTTAACCCCCCCACAATGTGGTTCCGTGGGAGCAGGTGCTTGTTTCAGAGCTGAAGACAGGCCCTCATGGGGCCATTTGTCCAAAGCCATCCTGGTTGTCAGGGGTGTGCCTGTGGATGGAGGGGCCCTGGCTGGAAGTTAAGCTTGTGTATTAGGGTTCTTGAGAGACAGAACCAATAGTATCTGTCTACATCTATCTAGATAGCCAGACGAGAAGGGATTTGTTGGGAGAATTGGCTCACACATCTGTGGAGGCTGGGAAGTCCCACCAGAGGCTCTCTGCAAGCTGCAGGCCCTGGGATGCTGGTGGTGTGGCTCAGTCCCAGTCTGAACGCATGAGAACCCAGGGGCCACGGGTGTCAGTCCTGAGTGCAAAGGCTGGAGAGCCTGGAGTTCTGATGTCCAAGGACAAGAGAAGAGCATCCCTCCAAGAGGGAAAGACACCAACTTGCCCATCTGGGCACCCAGTTGTCTGGATGGTCCCACTCACATTGAGAGCGCATCTTCCCCACTTATTCCCCTGACTCCCATGCCAGCCTCCTCTGGAGATACCCCCACAGACACACCCCAAAATAATGCCTCACCAGGTTTCTGGTTTCTGGGTACTGCTTTATCCAGTCAAGCAGATGCCTAGAATGTACCATGGTGGCTGGGAGACTGGAGGAGGCCTGAGGGCTGGGGCCAAGTGGCAGAGGAGCTGGAATGAAGGGACACAGATCTCCCCTTCACCCACCAGTGGCCCTGGGGACCCCTTTCAGGGTGCACTGCCTGTTACACAGGTGCTGCACAATTTTCAAGTGTTTCAAGTGTTTATAATGGCAGGTTTGTCAGAAAGAAGTGTTAGCTGCAGAGACAATGTTTCTGGCATAGCACAGTGCTGAATAGACTGTTAATAACAGATAGGAAATAGATGAGGTTTGGGAGGTGATCGCTCCAGGTCCAGGAAGGATACTTCTAGCTGAGCAAAGGGCATTGGCCAGAACTCATAGGCCTTCCCTGGGGCCCAGAGCATGGGGCTCTGGAGAGTGGGCTGCCTGCTGGGAAAAAATCAACAACTTATCTGAAGGGAAAAATGTGGCTGGCAGATTGTCGGCACAGCAGAAGAATAGGTGAAACATGGAATTGGACACACATTGCCAAGTCACTGGTCAACATCTTTGTTCTGAAAGAGGAAGGGAAAAAGGCTTGGGTCAACTGACCTGCCAGGAAGCTATTCATCTGCCTCATCCTCTCCTCTCCGGAGAGCTGGGGCTGGTCCTGGTATAGGACCAGGCTGAGGGATCCCTGCAGGATATGTGAAGAAAGTTCTGGAAGTGAGGGTGCAGGGCACCCAGGTAAATATGAGAAGTCATGAAAAACCCAAGGGCTGTGAGCCCCTGCCCTGCCCTTCTTCCTGCTAAGAGGCTGGGGAGATGCCATAGTTTGTAGCAAGTGGACCATGAACACTCCTTTTCTGATGAATGAAATAAAATTCACATCTTGCTTTTCCAGGTGTTCTGTGCGGCAGGAGGAGGAACTGTCAGGCAAGAAGACAGAGAAAATCTAGGTGAGTCTGAAGACCGAGGCCCAGAGGGAGGTGTGATAACCTTTTCTGGCAACAAAGGATTAAATAAGGAGAAAGGGTGGGCGGAGCTTCAGCTCGGGGAAGCCAGTGCCCTAGCAATGCTGCTCCCTGATTGGAGGGAACTTGGACTTAGCAGCATGCACAGGAAGCTACCAAATGGCTTTAGAAAGGATTCCTGAGAAGCCGGCACAGTGGTAATCCCACACTTTGGGAGGCTGAGATGGGTGGACCACCTGAGGTCAGGAGTTCGAAACCAGCCTGACCAATATGGTGAAACTCCATCTCTACTAAAAATACAAAAATTAGCCGGGCATGGTGGCATATACGTGTAGCCCCAGCTACTCCAGAGGCTGAGACAGGAGAATTGCTTGAACCTGGGAGGCAGAGGTTGCAGTGAGCCGAGATCACACCACTGAGCTCCAGCATGGGCAACAGAGCAAGACTCCATCTAAAAAACAAAACAAAAAAACAAAGGAAGGTTTCCTAGGGCAGCACTCAGAGCTGCATGCTTCCTGAGTACTGTGACTTAGCTCCTTGTCCTTACTGGGGATGCCACTGTCTTTGAGAAGGCTTCTGCCTCCCTTTGGCCTGCCTGTCACTGGCCAACGCGGATATCACCACTGAACAGCATGGCACGGGGTTCCCAGCCTCAGGCCTTGAGGTGGCATAGCTCTTTGGCCACAGGGCAGTGACTATGAGCAGTGATTTAGAAGTTTGGAACCACAGAGACTAAAGTCAATGCATCCAGTCAGAATGGCCCAGGGCCCATAAGATTCTCAGCCTGTCATTTATTTGAGAGAGCTGTTTTTAATTTTTGTACTTAAAGCCCAGGCACGGAGTAGGGCATCACACATTGATACTGGAAGGGATATTAACCTGGCAGCTCAGACTTTTCTAATAACTCCCGCTGCCTCCTGGCAGACACAGCCCAGGAAAACCAGCTGCCCTGGGGTTTTTCAGGCAAGGTAATTAATGTGTGATGGCACTCCACTCAATGATTTAGCGACCAGTGAAAAAGTAAGATATCACACTGAAGCTTATATCAGGGGCACAAGTTGGGTAGATTAGGTGGAATTATTGGACTTTCTAGGGCATGTTGATTTCACTGGGAGGCGGATGGTGGGCTGGTGTCTGTCTAATTTCTTCAGTGAATGTGCCCAGGTGACCCTGGCCCGAGATATTTCTGTGTGACCTGCCTAATCCTAGGCACTTTCTGTAAAACTCTGACTTAGGTTCTCTGGCTACAAAACAAAACTCTCCACCCCGGGGGACGAGGAAAGAGCCTGACTTCTAGGTGGTGTTGCCGATACTACAAATAGGAAGACAGTGAGGTTTCCAAAATGAAGGGAGAGGTGCAGGGAGGTTTTTTTAGGTCCTTTGCTTTAGGGAGAATGCCACCCCCCACTCCTGGCCCCCATCATGCCTCCAGTGCCTGAGCAGGACACTGGCTGGTCCTGTGCAGCAAGACCGCCACCTTCTCCTTGGTTGGATGCAGGGCCATTGAGCATTATCTGTCTATACGGATCGTCCTGCAGAACTGTGTGTCTCCTTCTTCTGCTCAGTAGGTCACAGCTGGTGAGTGCAATGGGATCTTACCAGATGCCTTTCATCTTTAAACTATCAGCTCAAGGGGCTGGGAGTTAGAAACCCCTGACCTTGCAGCCTATGGCTGTAAAAGCCCAGGACATCCCCCCAACCCCACCCCCTGCCAAAACTGCTTTTTCATTTTCATTTTGATGTGATTTTCATTTTCTTGAGTTTAGGTGGTGAAGGCAAATGTGGTCAGCATAGACGAGAAGGCAAATGCCAGTCTCCCAGGACCTGCTTGGGTCCTCTTCCCAGGGAGGAGCTCCTCCCTCCCCTCTTCCCTCCTTCCTTTCTGTTCTTCCTTCTTGAGTCTGCTAAGGGCTATGATGGGCTTAGGCCTGAACCCAAAGAAACAGCCCTGGGTGAATGCCCTCTTCCCATCAAGGCTGTGGATGTTTCTCTAGGGCCTCACCTGACCCTGCATTTTCTAACCCTGCCCTTCACGCCCTTCAGTAACATTTAGAATATTGAGAAGTGAAAGCTAACCATGCTCACTGAATATGGATTCCACCCCAACTCAGAACCCTTACATTTTCACAGTTCCCAGGGAGGATCTCTGTATGTGGGAGACACTTGGAAAGACAGGAGAACCTGGCTGCGGCTGGTCTGCTGCAGAGCCACACCCTAGCAGGCAGAAGTGCGGTTTTATATCCTACTCCATATAAACCTGAACCCAGCCCTCCTGCACACATTCTCCACTGCGGAGCCAAGCCTCCCTGTCACTCACTGTGTCTCATGCCACGTCCAAGCATCTCTGTGACACAGGGAGTTGACAGACTTGGCCAGGTGTTGATTCCACACCATTTGTTGAGTCTTTGAAAAGAGAACCAGAGCTGGCCCATGAGCAAGCTGAGCACAGAGGTTTCCTCAGTCCTTATCTTCTGACAAGAGGTCTTGAGTTTTCATGAGATTTACTCACTAGAGTTGTCTTAGCTGTGTAACCTCTTTCCTGACGTTACACAGGAAGGATCAGAGTAGCTGTGGCCGCCGTGGCCTGATGGGAGATGGAAAGACAGGGAGACGGAGGCTGCAGGGACGCCCACCCCCTGGTAACACTCCCCAAAGGCTCCCGATGGAGAGGTCTGCCACGTAGACTCTGCTCCAGAGTAGGAAACATGGTGGGGGAGTCAGCCCCTACAACAGGGTCAGTGGGAGGACAGCCAGCAGCAATAAAATCAACACATTGCCATCACCCAGCTTGGCAGAGCAAAGGGGCAAAGTGCAGTTTGGCACAACTCTGTACAGACCGCCAAATTCAAGCTTTCTTTTAGAAATTCAGTTTTGCCAACCTGTCCTCTAAAGGCAGGGCATGCGCGAGGGCTGGTAATGCAGACATCGTCTGAAGGTGTCCTGAGGAGGGTCACCTATTAGGCTGCAAACCTGGAAGGCCACGCTAAGCCTGGGGTGTCAGAGGCAGCATGAAGGTACATTTTTTGAGTGTTTTCAGATGAGCAGGTAATTGGTGTTTTGAACGTGCCAAGCTTTCTCAGTTTGCCTGACTTAGCTTCTTAGGAATCCATTAAGAATGACCTTTACCCTTACGTCTTTAAATACATTTAATACACTCACCTGCCTATTTTTTACTATTGTTCTTGTTTTTTGTTGTTGTTTTTAAGTAACTGATTGTGCCTCATCAAACAGTAATGAAGGACGAAGGCCTCGAGCCGGCTTATGTAAGAAATATAAATCAAGGTCCTAAATCACTAATAATTGGGTAGGAAAGTTGAACTATATGTGCTTCCAGGTAACTGTGATTCTAATTTTCTCCAGAACTGAGTTATCTGCCATCAGACAAAATTTGCTAATAGCCTCACTCATTATTACAGATTCCTGCCACTGCTTGCGAGAGACGCTTGCTTTCCTCTTCTATGCTCACAGAATCGCGGCCTTGGGCGATTAATCCTGATAACACCAAGAGAGACCCGAATACTTGCTGTATCATTTAATGACTCTTGGCAGAAAGGAAAAACACTTCACTTGAACACGGTATTTTAAAAATATGTATTTTACTAACTTTCATGGCAAATTTAACTATTTGATGAAATGCCTTTGTATATTACTTGGCTGATTTTCATTTGTACTTAACAATTTGTCTTAAAGATGATACATGAAAATGAGATGAAAATATACAATGTTCCCCATAAACCAAACCTAGGAGAGATGAAGTGTTGCCCCAGTGAAACTGCTGAATTCAATGGATTTTAATTACTTTTTGTCCCCACAGGCTCCCCCGCTCCCACCTTAATTTCTTCTATTTTCCTGTTAGGTTGCAATCATTAATTTCAAGTTTGGTCCCATACTATCCATGAAACGAAACAAAATGTGTGACAGCCGAGATGATTCAGTGCCACCTTTGACTAAGCAGGCAAGCGTCCTTTTCAATGCCAGCCTATGCCCGTGCCCTGGTGGGAAGGTGGTGGGGATGGCCCATGGCCCTCTCAGGAGCCGCCCGCTTCCACGCCCTTAGACCACAGTCCTCCTAGTGATGGGCTGCCCGCCGTCTCGGGAGGCAGCTCCCATCCCCTACTTTCAACTCTCAGGTTGTCCGGAAACCACACTCTCTTGACTCTGAACATATCAGCAGCCCATGGATTCCTTTTCACAGGGCAGCAGTAACTTACCAGGATACATGTTTTCCCTTGAATGAATCCCGAGGTCTCAGAAGCCACTCCTTCCTGCCTGCTTTCTCTAATAGCTCTTTTGAGTGCTGAGACTCTAAGTGTAAAGCTTAACACTCAGCCAGTGGAAGCAACAGCCTTACCGAAAGCCTCCTTAATGATGGCTTAGGCAGGAAATGGAAATGGCTTGCGTTATCCATCCTTTAAAGCATTTCTAGTGCTCAGCCTCCATGAAATGGATTGCTTATAGGGAGATAATGTCTGTTCTATTCCTTTTTAAGTCTGTGAAAAATGTCATCCTGGTTAATAGGGTGATTAAAACTCTTTATGCTCCAGGAGATAAATGTGATTATGTTTGTCAAACTCTACCCAAGATAAAGACAGCAAAGAAGGCAAACTTGAAATTCCATCACATTTCCTCTCTTCCATATCCAGGGACATTCAGAGCTCAATACACAGATGGTACGTCTCATAAAGAATAACATTATCTGTTAAACATTTTTCCTTTCCATTAACCAATTTAACAATATGCCTCTGGTACAAAAGGAATAGACAAATGACGAAATCTTCTGATACTCAAGTTCTGACTGTGGAGAACAGCACTTGAGTCATACTGCTTTTCTAATTTTCATCTGTGTGTGACTTCACTTTTGCTTTTAAAATGCAATTGGAGCTGAGGCTTGTTCCCTCTTCTACGGAATTAGTTCCTGCTAGCCTCCCCTCTGCACGGGATTCATCGTTATTTTTACGGGAGTCCCTCTGCCATGGGTCAAGGACAGCAGAGGTGATGTATGAGGGTTTTGTAGACATGAGACATGCCACTCTAGTAAGTATGCAGACACTCCTTCAGCAACACATGTCTAGGTGTCCTCTGTGCCAGCCCTGTGGGAAAGCAGCGCCCCACCATGGCCCCTGGCTCCTTCCTAGGGCCTAGCTGCCTTCAGCCCGATGTGCAGCAGCCTCCCCAGCAGTGCTGACACCAGTTTACAAGGCCCTGAGATGGGTCCCTACCCTCAGGGAGGCTACAAGGCAGGAATCCATGAAACAGAACCACAGTTAACAATGATTTCTCCTTTAACACTCCAGACAGGTGGGAGAGTCTCCTTTTTCCTACCCCGTGGAGGTCTTTAGAAACCACTCAGCATTCTCCAGCTACAAAAAGTAAAACCCAGATTCCAGCTGTAACAGTTTTAGGTAGCACCCATTCTTTTCTTCCCCCACGTCAGATGGGTAATTCAGTGCAGCCGTTGTAACAAGGCTGGAGGGCCATCTCATGCGTGAGCCTGGAAACCTACGGTTATGAAGCACCAAAGGATCAGGTGGTGCGCATTCTCTTCAGGGGAATCTAGATTCAGACTAATTGTGTGGACGAAAACCTGTTCCTCTGGCTCCTGCCTTTCCTTCCTCTCATTCAAAGGCTACAAATCTCCTCTCAGAGATTTAGTTAACATGAAAGGCCAGTGAAGTTTTTGCTCCCCGCATTCACCAACCAATTTCCCAATCCTTTCCTTTCAGTCTTGGATTTTTAACAGATTACATATGAATCCCAGATGCTGACGACACCTGCTTCATTAACAATACAGCAATTTTAACAGGGTAACATGGTCTAGAGAAAAGTGTTACATTACGTATTTGACATTTCATTTAAAAATCTCCCTTAGATAGAAGGTTTCATGATAACAGAAATTTCAAATGTCCTTTATTAAGCCTGATTGCTGATTAATTAGAGCCTAGGCAAGTAGAAAGAAACGGCACAACTGATACTTAACTAAAGGTTACTTCTCTGGACATACTGACATATTAAAGTATTTCTCTTTTTAAAAATATCTAAAAATGCAATTGCACTAAAAATAATTGCACGTAGACATTATTCTCCGTCTGTTTTTTTGTAGGAGATCATGGAAGACAGGAGTGAGTTGGGTGTGCACATAGAATTCATCCTAACAGCTTCATTAGGGAGGTGGCACCAAATACTTAATATTGGGACTCAGTACTCAGGTGACTTTCCGGTTAAAAATGTTGAAGACAGCTGACAATTGGGCTTTGTTTCACTTTGACAACTGAGACAAAATTACAAACTGTCAGTGTTCAGAGATCCGGACCAACTTCTCAAAAAATACTTTTTTACCTCTGATATCATCATTATTTTAGCCCAACTGTGCCTTCTGGAGTGATCATAACTCATTGCTGGCTTTTTAAGTCTAAGAATTTACAGAGCCTTCAAGCAAGGGCATCACGTAAGTAACTCACATGTGTGTGCTGGCTGTAAATCACAGACCGCACTCAGGACAGGAGAGCAACACCCATCTCCTACTATTCAGGACTTACCAGGTGACTGTCACTTTGTAGTCTGGCTAACCGGAATAAGACTTCCAAATTCTGTTATATACTGACAAGAAAGGCTCTTGAAACTCCTTTAATTAGACACACTGCAGTACTATTGCTATTAGGGAGTCTGTTTCATAACTTTTTTTATCATACTTTTATTATACACTTTTTTTTAGGAATGAAACTCGGTTCAACTGAAACTTCGTTCAACTGTTACAAACAGAATTATTTCCTCTGGGATCCCCTCCACATAAGGAAGGTATCCCTGTAACTACTATTTGTAAATAGTCTTCTTAACTTTGAGAAAACTTTACCCTCCCCAACACGCACACACATACTCTCCTGTGATGAGGAGGCCGAATGCTGTCCAGCGCATGGTTCAGTCAGCAATCTGTCATGTTCCTGGGGAGAAATCAGTCCCTGTCCCTTTGCTGTCATGGTGTCTCCAGAGCCACCCCTTTCTGTAACAAGCATTTTGAAATTCATTCATGCTCATCTCATTTGGATTTCAATGTTTCTTCCCACTCAACAGCCGATTCGGAGTTCTTAGGAATTGCTGGAAATATTGATTGCATTTTACTTCGAAATTCTTTCATCTAAAAGAAGAAAAACAATCAGTTATCAAATGCTAAAAGAAGGAGAAAACAGCTATTAGAGATGGCACTTTTGCTGACTGGCTAGTACTTCACGGCTCACAGATAAAAGAGCCAGGGAATATCAATAAAAGTTAGGGACTATATATATTCTAGGTACCTTGAAAGAAAATGAAATATACTTCCTTTCTTCAAATATAAAGTTATTATTAAATAACATAAAACTTCACTCTTAGCTGGACATGGTGGCTCATATCTATAGTCCCAGCTGCTCAGGAGGCTGAGATGGGTAGATCACTTGAGCCCAGGAGTTTGAGTCCAATATGGGCAACACAGCAAGACTCCATCTCTTTAAAAACAAACAAACCACTCTTAATCTACAAGGCAACATGTCCTAAACTGTCAACCCTTCATAATTATTATTCCCTCCCAGGAGAAGAATGTGTATTGTTGGCTTTCACATATAAAGATGCAGTCGAGGATGGGATTTCTATCTGAACAAATAAATATAATTAGGTCAATCAAAGCTAGAATTTTAGAGACAGAAAGGGCAGAGAGAAGAAACTTAGTAGTTTAGTAAAGAATAAATCAAGGAATGGTAGCTAAAGCAGAATGTTCTCAGATGTCAGATAGTGGTGTTTTTTCTTTGAGGCAGGGTCTCACTGTGTTGCCCAGGATGGAGTGCGGTGGCACAATGGCTCACTGCAGCGTCAACCTCCTGGGCTCAAGCGGTTGTCCCACCTGACTGCCCCCAAGTAGCTGGGACTCCAGGTATTTGCTAATGTTTGCATTTTAGGTAGAGATGGAGTCTCGCTATGTTGCCCAGGCTGGTCTCAAACTCCTGAATTCCTGCAGTCCCCCCACCCCGGCCTCCCAAAGTGCTGAGATCACAGGCGTGCACCACTGTGCCCAGCCTAAGAGATCTCAACACGCAGCGTCCATGCAGTATTATTCCAGTTCACCTGGAGCACCTGCATCCACCTAAGTGCATAACCCCATCAGGTGGGACACTGATTTATGGAAGTCAAGTCAACTTTACACTGGCCAGTACTAGTAACACTCTCTGATTCATCCTGGCTGATCTACAGACGGTCCTTCTATGAAGATATTTCAGCACCACCACAGCACTGCATTCCAAATTTTTCTCATCAGCCATCTGCCAGTCATATTTTCCTAAGGATAGAGATTTCCTTGATCAGGTTTGTGAAGTACCCTGGACTCATCTGCAAAATGCAAGTCATTTCTTAGAGTGGTTATTTTGAGAATCAGCTAATATTTCTTTAACGTTGATGCTTATTTATTTCAATTTGAGGCTGAATCTTTACCTGGTTTCCAAATTAAGGGGTGCATCTTGTTTGGGACTTGTAAATCCTAGACATTTACTCCTAGCACTGCTGCCAGCAGCATGGACTCTGCTCAAATCCTAGCTCCACCACCTGCGAAAGCTGCTTACTCTCGAAAGCCATGGTTTCCACATATGTAGAATAGAGACAGTAATTACCTGCTTAAAGAGTTGTGAGGATTAAGGCGCATTTAAAGCATATAAAGCACAGCATCTAACACATGGAAAGTGCTCAATACACATTAGCTATTATCACTGCTGTGTTATCAAAATAAGTGTGCTGTATTCTAAGAACAAAGCTCACATGGATATAAACATTAGGGAATGTCTGTTAAGTACATTACTTTATAGCCACATATCATTTTGGTTTAAGTATTCTGTCACTGGAAGATATGTAAGGTCTTTCTTACATATTACATGTTGTCTGTATCCGTGCCAACCATCTCAGTGTTCTGGACCCAGACACTAATGTTGAAGATACACAGCTCATGGATGTCTCTCTCCCCACTCCCTCTTCCATAAAGAACTCATTGCTTTGTCCAAAACATTAATATCGCCCCCACTGAGGAACTTTGCATAGACTTTTATAGTTGAAACAGACATCTCTCTGGCCAGGGTTGGCAATGTGCTGCCTGGTTCTTTTACAGCTAAGCCAGATGACACAGTTTTCAAATAGGATGTCAGATGGCCAAGACATCAACAGAATCTCAGAGGAGGAGAGAAAAGGGTGGTGAGGACAGGGGAGGGGACCGGAGGATGCCACTGCACTCAGTCTGGACAACAGAGTGAGATTCCATCTCAAAGCAAAACAAAACAAAACAAAGACACGAACAGTGCTCCCTAGTGCTATGGGCCACCATTCTCACCTGTGAGTCCCAGTGCCTTGGTGTCCACAGTGCTGTGTTGTATATTCACAGAAAATACCACTGTCTCAGCTAGTAGTGCTCAAATGGAGTGTCATGACAAATGGAAAGTGTATTATAAGCAATTTGTCACAAATATGGACATTCTGTAGATACAATGGCTTTTTTAGATATTAAAACAGATTCAGGATTATGCCTCTAATAATATTATTCTTGTTCACATTTCAATAGCTTCTTGAAGGGCCATATAGCCAGTAGGCCGGGAGTGAGACCAACCACTGATGCTGCTCAGAGGGTCCTTACTGTATACCAGACATGCTTCTCATCCAACCCTCCCAACAACTGAGCGGAGTAAACATCATCCCTCTTTTAAAGATATGGTGATGGAAGCTCAGAGAAGCTAAACAATGGGCTGTGCCATGGCTGGTAAGAGCAGATCCGACCACTCTGAGTACTTACTCTGAGTACCACTTGAATATGCACACGGGACATTGCTACACATTTACCATGCATGTCTTGGTAGGGGAAAAAACATTTGAAAACATTTGGTCTAAAATACAGTGTGCTGAAAATTACTTAAAAGCTTCAGGTTATGTCCCCAATTTAATTAATTTCAGAAAATCCTTAACCATCAATTGGAATAAATAGGCAGTTGTTGGAATTCCAAGTTCTCAGTTTTAAAATGTTTTTGCCATTATCTGGCTCATTTGGCTTCTCTTTCTTCACTTGGTGCAGGACTGTTACTGCCCTCAACGCTGGGGGCGACAGGGATGGAAGCTCTATAGGATCTACTGACGAAAAACCCTTTGGATAATGTCAATAATTACAGAGTCAATGGTCATCTTCAACAATCTGGGACTTCTGCTTCTTCATAAAATACAACAGAATAAGACTATATAATACTAGTACTAGGAGATTAAAAAGCATAGCTAGGTTGTAAAATGTTGCTTGAACAGGAATAATATATGCCATTTGGGATCACTTATGTGTCAGGCACTGGACAAAACATTAGGCTCTGATTCAATCTTCACAACTCTATATGGCAGAAATTATTACCACCACTTTACATATAAAAAACCAGAAGTCAGAGAGGTTAACTTACCCATAAAGACATGGCTTATGAGTACAACTGGGCATGAGACATGCCCAGGACCTAGAAAGACAAAGTACCTCTGTATCTTCTACCCATTTGCCAGCTTTCACTAAAAATTACATAAAAAGCATAGATGTCTCTTTTAATGGTGACCATTTTATTTTGAATAGTATATGTTCACACGTAGCCAGTACTCACCTACTTTTGCATATAGGGGAGTTGTACCTCCCCACCTCCTTGAAGTTCGGTAACCATGTGACTAGTTTTGGCTAATGAAATATGAGCAAAGAATGTGTGTCGCTCCCAGGCTGAGCACTTATTCACAGGGGTTCGACGCTCTTTCCATAGCAGTCATGGAAATCTGTATTGCTCTGGTGGTGCCGAGCTAGCATGTGAGGACAGCTTTTTCCTCGAGAGTTGCTGAAACCCAGGGGGGGTTTACACAGCTGAGAAATAAACCTTTGTTATTTTAAGCCACAGATTTGGAGACTAGTTTTGACTACAGCATAACCCATCCTCCTCTGGCTGGCAAAGATGGTGAAGAGAATTATAAAATAGCCTTAAGGCATGCTCTGATGCCCTGTAATAGTACACTATGTTTGGCTGAAACACGAATAAAAACTAAAAGGCTGGATAAGAGGGAGCAGGTATTCTGCAGTTGAGCTCTCAAAAGCTCTTAAAACCATCTAGAACTGAACCAACTCTCTTCCCACTTTCAAGGAGCTCAGCACATCAGTGAATCCCATTGCATGACACTGCTTCCTGAGACATCAACATTTCTAGATATTTTCAATAAAGTAGTAAGGGAGCTCTGGTCAGGGTAGAAAAGGGGCAGTTTTTTGGAGGATCACTGTCCTGCTGGATAAATTGAACTAAGCAGGACTAAGCAGGTTTGGAGGGCAAATACTGACAGCTTTCACTTTTGACTAGTTTTGTTGCTATCCAAACTGGATCCTGAGATAAAATGTGTCTGAATATACTGTATTATTTATTTAATACTCAACTGCATTAGGAAAGCTAATGCGAATTTTTACATCTCAGCTTTCCATTTTCTAAGCCACTAATACTATCATTTAGGTAAATACCAGACATTTTTACTTTCTCCTCAACTTTCACTGTATGACATACATAAAGGCCAGAATCTGTAGTGAAGTTGATTTAGAAATACAAAGCAAACATGTAACTTTCTGAGAAATACAATCCTGAAGTATGCATCAAAATGATCAATTTTTATCATAGTAACAATAAGGCACAATTCAAAAGCAAAAACTTTCTGGAAACATGAAATAAATTGAATAGGAGGAACAACCTAGGAGCCTCTTAGAACCAGGACCACTTTGAGGCTAAGATCCAGCCTAGTAAGAATGATTTCTAACATGCTTCTTGATTTAATGTACTAATAGGTCAGGTTCTCAGGGGCAATTCTAAAATGACTTTCACTCAGTCAGGCTTTTATTTTTAGTAACTGCAAAATTTAGGGAAGTTTCCTCCCTGCCAAACAAACGACAGTAAATATACCACACCTCTGACTGTCAAGCCTCTTTTTTTTTTGAGATGGAGTCTCACTCTGTCACCCAGGCTGGAGTCCAGTGGCTCAATCTTGGCTCACTGCAACCTCTGCCTCCTGGATTCCAGCGATTCTTCTGCCTCCTGGATTCCAGTGATTCTTCTGCCTCAGCCTCCTGAGTAGCTGGGAATATAGGTGCGTGCTACCATGCCTGGCTAATTTTTGTATTTTTAGTAGAGACAGGGTTTCACCATCTTGGCCAGGCTGGTCTCAAACTCCTAACCTTGTGATCCACGTGCCTCGACCTCCCAAAGTGCTGGGTTTATAGGTGTGAGCCACCACACCCAGCCTGTCAAGCCTCTTTCTAAAAGCTTTCTCCATTACTGCATTAAACATTTTATAACAGCTACCATCAGATCATTATTTTCATATCTTAACCTAATGATCCTGCCTCACTGGTGTGCACACATACACACATGTGCACATGTACACACACGACCAACATGCAGCTACAGTCCCCACTTCATGTCTTTTTAATGACCCAGCTGAAAGGCCATCCCAGAGGAATGAAGGCCGTCTTAAGATGGATCCATTACAAAAAATACTTGTATGTTCATACTTTTATTTTTACACTGTAGAAGAAACTACCACTTTTTTACAGCATATACATGAACGTAGGTATAAACCAGTAAGAATGAAAGAAATAGCATATATCTAATGAAAAGAATCAGAATTTCCAGAACACAATAATACCTACATCCTACTTTTTGGCAACCACATGCCAACTACATATATATAACAAGGTAAGTGCTGCTATATCAGAGGTACCAAAAACACTTCTTTAGGAATTGTAAATAAGTACTGTCCAGCACCTGGATGCTAAATAAAAGAGCTGGAGGACTAAATAAATAGGAAAGTCACACTACCGACTTTCCTGTTTCCATCTTTTAGGAATTCAAGTTTATTAAAAATTCTGATATATAATCCTGTATCTATGATCTCTTCAACACTTTCAGAATGGTAGTTTTAGACAACTTTAAAGCTTAAGCTCCTGCTGAACTTCGCAAAGTGTTTTTGCACTCATTTTCAGATGGGCCTCCTCTTCAGGGGTCAGCTTTGTCTTTATTTGGTTGGTAATACCATTTCTCCCAGGATACAAGGAATACTGAGGAATACTTCATCTATTCCATAGAGGCCCTTAATTGTGGTGGAAACTGATGTGTTCTCCTAAGATTCTTCAAAATACTTTGTTAAATCAGCTACAGATAGGCCAATGGCCCAAGAAGTATAGCGTTTCATTTTGATAATCTCATAGGCACTAGCAGTCACTTCTTTGTAGACATTTTTCCATTGCTCAGGATCTTTGTCAGTTCCTATATCAGAGTTCAGATCCTTCAAAGGGACACCGGCTATGTTTACTCCACTCCACACAGGAACACTTGAGTCTCCATGCTCTCCGAGGATCCATCCACAGCAGCTTTCAGAATGGATACCAAGCTTTTGTCCAATCAACAAACGAAAATGAGCAGTATCTGGATTACAGCTGCTTCCAACAACACAGTTTCTGGGAAATGCACTCAACTTCCAGGCTACATAGGTTAAGATATCCACTGGATTGGAAACAATAATCAGTTTGCAGAGGGGGCTGTACTGGCCAATACTGGAAATCATTAACCTGAAGATGGCCACATTTTGCTGGACTAAATTAAGGCACGTCTCTCCCTTTTCTTGGCATGCACTTGCTGTGATAATCACTAGATTGAAGTTTGCTGTGACAAGGTAATCTTGGCTACAAACAATATTCAGCATTTTCATGAAAGGGCTGCCATGTTGAAGATCCACTGTCTTGCCCTTCAGTTTGCCTTCATCAAGATCCACAAGGGCAAGTTTGTCACTCAAGCCTTTTAATAATATGCTGACAGTGCAGGCCATGCCCACCGATCCAGTTCCTATGATGGAGACATTACTGTGATGAAGCGGCTCCTCGGAACTGAAGCGCTCAATAAGCTCACTCTTCACAGTCGCCATCTTGCTCACGGGGATGAAGAGCCAGGTGTGCTTGAGCGGCATCAGCGCTGCCCGACAGGGACACAGGACCATCCCAAGGCACAAGAAATTCGCTCCTGCTGAGCTCACTCTCTGGATGGCCCGCACAACAGGCACAGTCCAACTCATAGCTGCTCACTCAAGAAGTGGAAGGAGAGAATGGAAAAAAAACCGTTGACCAGAACGTTGAGACTCCAAGAGCAGTGGGCAGCACCTTCAACCCTCTAAGGCGGGTGTGCACGACCCAGTGCCTCCAACACATGCTTTCCATGGGTGCTCAGACTAGGGCGGTGAAGGGCTGTTTCGCTAGCAAGTGATTTCTGGAGTTAGTTTTCCTAAGAACATTCTCATCAATAGTTGACATGCTTAAGAGGCTAACCCAGATCCCTGGAATTACGAGTTTTCTATTTTTAGTATGAATGCCAAGGAAATCAGGTTACATCTTCTGAACCGTGACCCTGCCGGGAATGACAGGGCCCTGTGCTTTGCAAACTGGTGGCTGCCTGCACCATCTCCCAGTGTCCCAGAAGTGGGCTCCTGCTTTCTGGTGTATTGCGCTGGAGGCCTATTTATAAAAGATCCCACTGCCTTAGGGCCACTTCTGGCCAGGACCCACACTGGGACAGTCAGCTGGAGCTTGAGCGGGGTAGGAGCCGGCTGGGAGTCACTCCAGCACTAAAAACTCAACAGGCAAGAATGCTACTTCTTTTCTCATGATGGAGGAAAGCCTTTGATTGTACGTCCCGAAGAAAAACGACTTCTCAGGTGAAAGTTGGTGATGTAGCCCTCAATTAAAATGAGGATATCTCTCAAGTGTCCTTAAAAGGGCAAATTTTAACCAATGTACAAATCAGATATCTGACCAAAGCAGTGAAATACATTATCTAGTGCAACGTGGCATCAGTATGCCTTACTTCTGCATTTCTTTGGGCAATCTTAAGAACTAAATTCCCCTAACATTTCTGAGGAGGTGTCAACTTCACATCTGATGAAATGCATACCCTAATAAGTCAAGTAAATTACAAAAGCTCTAATAAAAACGACAGCATTCTGACCATGCAACGGTTCCTCAAAACCTCCCCCTCTTACTCAACAGCAGTGTGCTCTTCTGGAATGGGCTCCTTGGAACATGCAGCCCCTCATGATCAGCAAACGATCTCTGTTTCAGAGTATTAAATACTGACAAAATGAATACTTTATATTTGGAATTGAAAATCTTTTTTTTTTTTTAGACAGAGTCTTGCTCTGCTGCCCAGGCTGGAGTGCAATGGTGTGGTCTCAGCTCACGGCAATCTCCACCTCCCAGGTTCAAGCGATTCTCCTGCTTCAGCCTCCTGAGTAGCTGGGAACATAGGCACACACACCACCACACCTGGCTAATTTTTGTATTTTTAGTAGAGACACGGGGTTTCACCACATTGGTCAGGCTGGTCTCTAACTCTTGATCTCAGGTGACCTGACCATCTAGGCCTCCCAAAGTGCTGGGATTACAGGTATGAGCCACCACGCCTCAAAAAAAGAAGAAAAAAGGCAGCCCAGGAGGAGAGGAACAGTAACCAAAGGCGTTGGTGAGGGTGGGAAAGGTGTGCCATCAGTTGAATTCCTGGCATCCTGTTTCAGGGCAACCTGCTGGCCACGTTTTCCTTATCAGTATGGATCAGACACCCTGTTCAGATGACAGAGCCACAAACTCCATGACACACCAAATCGTAAGAGCACTAGGTACATGAATTCTCTTAGCACTGGTAGTCAGATTTATGGTTAACATTTGTCAAATTAAAAACTGCAGTTTTAAAAGGGTCGTCTTTATTTAATGGTGGCTAATGTTTTAGAGAAATCCTTTAAAAGCAACAACTTTTGATAGCTTTCATTTCTTTTATCTGTCATAACCTGAAATGTTTTAACCTGGTGCCTGTTCCCACCATCCACCTATAATGATTCCTTTCACCAGTCAAGTCATTTTCCAAGCTAAGTGTTCTTGAAAATGAAATTCAAGGACATAAAGACTCTTTGCTGGATGGCTACTTTCTATAGTCATTTTCTTTCTACAGTTTGAACCTCTTCAGAAATACAATCTCCATAATAGCTGCCTCTTCAGTTTTTCCCCTTAGCCACAACTAAGTCAATCTTAAGGTGGGGGAAAAACTGTTCAAAATAAAAAAAACACACCAAACAAAGCAGCTTTTTTATTTACAGTAAGTCTTGAGATAAAAAAGGAAAGCACTAACAAAGACAAACAGATGTATGTGACCTCCAGAGAAGATTTAGGTCTACTGAAAGATGTGGCAAGCCAAATATAGCTAGCCAGCTCCCTAGTGACTTCCTATCTTAGGTGGCTCATTATTCCTTCTGAATTGAAAACCTGACTCAAATAATCTATTCAAAACGCAGTACAGTATTATAGCTAATGGACGATTACACCTCAGTACTTTCGGTTATACCGCTTAAGAGGGAGGAAACAGGAAATGAAAACAACCAACAAGCCCCTGGGCCAAGAATGGCTGCAACTAACCCATTATTCCTTTCACCTGGATTCACACCCAGCTCTCAAATCCTCCTTTTCCTATCTGGGAGTCTAGTTCTGATACTCCATTCTCTTGCCAATCTTTGCCAATCCCCTAAGCAGAACTGACTTTCTAAAAGCCTATGTCACCACTGTACTTTGTACCTCTCCTTTATAGGATTTATCACACACAATTAAATGTAAAATACTTATGAATGTGTCACTGCAAGAAGGGTCACCTTTGGTTTATCAGCATATCCCTGTCCTCCAGAACAGAGCTGGGCACATGAATAGGGATTTGGTAAATGTAGTAGAAGAGAATGAATAACTGTAGAGCTGAGCAAGCCTGGAGAGTGGCCTAAAAGGTGAGACAGACTGCACCTAGAAAGAGTTCCAAAAATCCAGGTAAGTAAAATGGGTAGGTGGCACCCACTGGGGCATCTTCAGAAAGTTGATGCAAAATTTCAAGTAAAGCTTTGGCTAAGCTAAAACATTTTGTGGCTATTTTCAAAGCCCATATCCACCTTTACCAAGTTAAAACGTTAAAAAAAAAACCCTACAGTGCTAGAAATGCAGTGAAACAAATACACAGTGGTAGAGAGACTATTTTTATCCTTTAAAGTTATTTAAAAATGTTTTGTTCTTTGGAAAACTTTAAAAAGGGACACAATGAAAGCAGTGTTAATTATTATAAGCTGATCTGAAATCAGCCACGAACTCACCAGCATGCAAGGGGAACATTATATAAACACAATTATTTTGAAAGTCATCTTCATGATTTGAAAAATCATAAAATACAAATTGTAGTTTTAAAATAAATTGGTGGGCTCTGCTTCTATTGCTCAGTAATTCTCACATGGGGGTCTTTGCAAATCCCAGCACATGAAAATATTTTCCTTTGTCAACAACATTGGGAAGGCTGGAGGAAGGACCAGCAGAGGCCCACAAAGAATAGAAAAAAGGCAAAATGTCAATTCAAAGAACAACATGGGGATAACTTCCTGTTTATGGTATTTAAATATAAAATGAATTGGCAAGCTCTTCTAATAAATAACCACAATCACATTTTTGTTCTTTGAAAGCAGCATCTTATACATAATTTTTGATGTAATGTAAAAGAGCCACTTGTGTTAATCATTAAAAAGGAAAACTTACAATGTGGCATAAAACATGGAAATCAAGGAAATTAAAATTCATTAGGCTGGGTGCTGTGACTCACACCTGTGATCCAAGCACTTTAGGAGGCCGAGGCAAGTGGATCACTTGAGGTCAGGAGTTTGAGACCAGCCTGGCCAACATGGTGAAGCCTCGTCTCTACAAAAAATACAAAAATTAGTCCAGCGTGGTGGCGTGTGCCTGTAGTCCAGCTACTCAGGAGGCTGAGGCAAGAGAATCGCTTGAACTCAGGAGGTAGGTTTCAGTGAGCCAAGATTGTGCCACTGCACTCCAGCCTGGACAGCAGAGTGAGACTGTCAAAAAAAAAAAAACAAAAAAAAGAGTGTGCCACTGAAATAAAATGGTAGAAGCGATGTGATCAGATTGCATTCAGTAAATACTTACTAAACACCGACAATGCATTAGGCACTGTTACAGGCATGAGGATGCAGCAATGACCAAGATAAAGGAGGTCTCTACTCTCAGAATTTACATTCTTTTTGTGAAGACTGATAAGACAGTAGTCAATATAATCTCATTTTGCAAGAGGTGCTACAAAGAAAAGAAAATAGGATAATTTCAGAGAGTAACTGGGTGGTGGGAATGAAGACATCTGGAGAAGCTGCTCTGAATTGAGTTTGGGTTGAAACCCTAAACAGCCAGCAATACAAGGACCTGGGGAAGGAGTTTCCTGGGCAAAGCTAGAATAAAGGCCCTAAGCAGGAACAGGCCCATGTGCTGAAGGAATACAAAGGCTGGCAGGGCTGGAGTGCAGCGGGGATGGAGGGGTGGGCAACTGTGGTGGTTCAAGATGAGGTCAGTGAGGTCGGTGAGGCTACGTCATGTAAACCTTTTTCAACAGGAAGCCACTGAAGGGGTTTAAATAAGGAAGCAGCATGATCTGACTGACATTTAAAAAACATCTCTGGCTGCTGTGTGGAGAAAAAAATTCCAGAGGGAATAAGGAAGAGGCCGGGGACTAGAGAGGAAACTCTTAAAACACGAGGCAACAGATGAATGGATGTAGAGAGGTGAAAGGAGGCAGGCCGTGTTCAGCGGCAGTGCTGACCAGCAGGACTTGCGTGCATCAGATGATGGGAATGAAGGGCAATGAGAGAATCCAAGAGGATTCTCACCAGAGTTTTTGGTTTGAAGTGGAAGGATGGGATGATGGTGGCATTTATGAAATGGGGAAGACCAAGGAGCAAGTTGGGAATAAATTGCAATCAAGTGCTCTAGTTGGGACATGGTTCGTCTGACACGCCTGTGAGACGTGTGAGGGCGCACAATACAAAGCTGAGACGCCAATCTGAAGGTCAGGGCTGGAGCTATATATCTGCACCGTTTGCTTTAACATGGCAGGGACTGGATGAAAGAGCCAAGGGGCTGAGGACGGATGGAGGACAGAAGAGTCTAAGTAGGAGCTACTGGACACTGATGTTTAGAGGCTGGCCAGGGCAGGGGCTAGCACAGGAGACAGGGAAAATGGCTCGTGAGGTGGAAGGTATCTGGGAAGCCACAGACAGTGTTTCGGTGGGGGGCTCCATTGTGCCAAATGTTGCTGGGAGGGCAAGTAACAGAGGATAAAGTAAGATCTGGCAACAAGGAGGGCACTGGCAACCTTAGTAACAGTTCCAGTGCGGCAGTGGGGCAAGGAGCTGGACTGAGAGAGGAAGGGAGAAGAAGTGGAGATAGTGACCACAGACACTCTTTTGGGAAGTTTTTTTGTGTAAAGGGGAGCAGACAAATGGGCTGGTGGCTGGAGGAGGCTAAGAAGTCTCTAGAGAGAACTTTAACAGGTGGGAGAAACTAGAGCATGTCTGTACACCCTGCAGCAGAGAAGAAACACATGACAATCACCTAAATGGCAGGGGTGGGCCTCTGGCAGCAGCATGGACCTTTCATCCCTGCTAACAGTAAGAAAGGCAGTGTGTGTGGTAAGTCCAGAGAAGGTGAAGGCCACAGTGCCCTGGCAGAAGTGTGGAGAAAGAGCTGCAGAGAGGCAAAGCAGGGGGCAGGGAGAACAGAGAGCTGTCAGAATCATCTTGGAACAAGACGGTGCCCTCAACTATAGTGGTTGTGGGGGTCGAGGAGAAGCAAGGTCTGGTGACTGATTAGATGTGGCCAGGAATGGCCACCTGGCTTTTCTCTCTGGGCAGCTTTGTGGGTGATGCTACTATTCATGGGGAGAATGAATCAGGAGTAGGTTGCAGTTGGGGACAAATGACAGTTCATTGAGGAACACATGTGATGCCTGCAGGACATCCAAGCACCTGGGTCCAGTCATGTGGGCCCATGGACCTGGGCTCAGGGTGTAAATGAAGACATCAGTGGCTGGAACGTGTTAAGGAGGAAAGATTGGGGATTAAAAAAAATTATAATAACCTTAAGCATAACTGTGCATAATAAAGTAGCAGCATTTCACAAATAAATGGGACAGTTGGAAGTTACAGATAAGAGCCAAACAGGAATCAAGAAAACTCATAAAAAGAAGAAAGAACTGTGAAAGCCTAGAATCTGTCAGTACAAGAAGCAAACAATAAATGATTGATCTGAGTCATCAAGAAAAAGTTAAATGGTAAGCAATTTACATAGTGGAAAAATACACAGCACATTAGAAAAAGGATTTCTTCTTAAAATTGTTAGAAACATTTCAGGTAGAAAAATCCATTTGAGAGAACATCATTTTCTGCTATTCTGGTAAGTGAATACTTACAAACTGTACATATCAACTAAATACAACACTGTTCCACAGTTTTAGGTATTTATAAGTGACTAATCAATCGTAGGCAGCTTTTTAAAACTGAGCTTAAGGGGAAAGCAAATGCTATGTCTTCAGTCCACAATGCTTTATTTTAGAGAGATCTGCTCATGTGTGCCCAATTTTCTAAGATCAGTCTAAGAAATAAGGACAAAGAAAAAGAAAATCCAAGTGAAATCAAGGCTACCTTCCTCCTGTGGGATGCGGCTGGGAACGTTATCGAGATGACAAAGTCTGATCTGTGTCAGACCTCCAAACGAAAAAGCTTTTATGGCAGAGCTGATTTGTCCCAGTCCTTGTCACAAATTCCCACTTTATAAAATGCTTGGGGCCCTATTTTACTTATACAAGGAAACTGGTGAGTTCTGAAAGAGATATTTTGGAAATATGCCAAAATAGCTGATTCCCCTGCTTGGCTTTTTAAAAAAGTACATTGGTCATTATCGTCCATTTTAAAGTGAGCAGGTCCCTGTGATTCGTGTTCTCTGTCACCAAATTGCTTGTCCACATTTACATCAAGTGCCTCTCCCCTATTACAGCTGCGATGGAATGGGGAATAAGGGATAGAGAGATGTTCCTGTCACCTCTGACTTGAACTTCCTCACTAATGCTCAGTGCTACTTCCAATTCATTTAAAAATGATTCCGGGAAAATATTACCCAGTCCTCAAGCTGTTTGAAGGCCCAAGAGGGTGACAGGTGGAACTACCTCTGCAGGATCATGATGACTGCTCTGGGAGTTCCACTGAGCACTGTGAAGAAGTGGAAGCGAGGCCGAGTATGCTGACGTGTATCAGAATAAGAAACTGAGGCTTGCTTCCTGGGGACAGAAGCTGGTAGACACCTCCAGAAGCACTGAAATTAGATTAGGCAAGGAGGCAGAGGGAAAGGTATCAGCTGATTCTCAGACTTCCCCTGCAGATCCCTCAAAAGTGGCTGCCATTAAAACAACCGGCCAGGAGACTCAGGTCTATTTTTAATCTTTGATCTAAGTCAATGAAAGTATATAGCACTGAAAGTCTATTTCCCGCCTTAGAGATTGTCAAAGTTCAACATTTCTAAGCTTTTTCACAGTTTTACCATTTACATATGGGGTTCTAACAGTCACTCTACCATGCTGCTTCATTTGAGATGAATAGGTAAAAATAATGCAGGAATAAATGTACTAATAAGAGAAACACCAGACTACCAGTGAAACTTAAATCAGCAAAGAGCCAAAAGAAATTTGATTGTAATTATTAGGTAAGGCCCTCGAGCTGGTCATGAGGTTACTAAGAAGTGAGCTTAAATATTATCATAAAAATTATACCTAGTAGCAGCTATAAAAAAAAAAAAACTGAAGAAAATAAATTTTATTAGAGTACATCCAATACTGTCCTAGAAAAAAGACACAATATTACTTCCCTTAAAGATTCTCTCTTATCATAGGAAAGTATAATATCCACGTATAGAGACATATTTAAAATATATCTGTTTTATTCATGTTTTACTTTTTGTTTTTTAAAGAAAATGAGGTCTGGGCTCTTGAGAAAGCAGCAACATCTATTAGCAAAAGAGGAGGCAAGACAGGGCCCAGGAAAGGTGCGCAAGACTCCAATCACAAATCACTTCCCTGAAAGTCCTTCCAGCAGCAGGGGCTCAGGAGAGATACAGGAAGAAAAAGAGTTGGGGGTGAGGGTGGATTATTTTCTGTCAATCAGATTGGCAAAAATTTCAGAGTAACAGAAGCCACTCAGGGCAAGGATGCCAGGAAACTTTTATGTATTTTTGACATCTTCTAAATTGTATAAACTTTTCTAGAGGGCTAGTTAGCAACAAATATCAAAAACATTTATAAAATGCACTTTGACTCAACAAACAATAGCATCTCTTGTACAATAAGATGTATGCCTACAGGTTCCCTATGGTATTTAATAGCGAAAAATTACAATCTAAATGCCATTGGCAGGAGACTGATTAAATAGACTGTAATGTACAATAGGGTTCCATGCAGTGATTAAAAGTGATGGAGATTTATATACTCTGCTGTGCAAAGATGTTCCTGGGACTGTTCAGTGAGAAAAGATTCCAGAGTAGCAGGCAGCAAAACAGCATTTCTCTACAATTCTATGAATATCCTACACAAGATGATCCAAAAAGATGTTTCGACTGTAATTATGATTACAACTTAGTCAGATTTCTGGTGATTTTTGCTTCTCTTTTTGTACTTTTTACACTGATTTTTTTTAAATGAGTACATATCTTTACAAAAAATACCCGACTGTCTTTTTTAAAATTTTGAGTAAAAAAGTCCTCTCTCTCTCTCTCTCTCTCTCTATATATATATATATATATATATATATATATATTGGCAAATACCGTTTTTTGTTTTTTGGTTTTTTTTGGGACAGGTCTCTCTCTGTCACCCAGGCTGGAATGCAGTGGTGTAATCTTGTCTTGCTACACTCTCGACCTCCTAGCCAGGCTCAGGTACTCCTCCCACAGCTCAGCCTCCTAAGTAGTTGGGACTACGGGCATGTGCCACCATGCCCAGCTAATTAAAAAAATTTTTTTGTAGAGGCAGGGTCTCACTGTGTTGCCTAGGCTGGTCTTAAGCTCCCAGACTCAAGCAATCCTCCTGTCTCAGCCTCCCAAAGTGCTGAGATTGCAAGCATGAGCCACCATGCCCAGACTAACGTAAATACTTCTTATCCCATGCTAAAGGGGTAAAAAGCAAATCAAAAACTCCCTTCATTTATACATTAATTTTAAAATTTAAATCTCTGACAATTTAAAGTATTTCACAATAACTAGGAACATTTTCATTTATGGTTTTTATTACAATTGAGATTTCAGCTCCTATGAGAACCGCTATAAATTATCTATAAATTCCTACTATACAAGGCATCATGAATACATTCTCTAGAAGCCACAGTAAAGGTTAGCAATGGCGATTCTACCAGTCCTTTGAGATAACCACCTCCTCACAAATGCACAGCACAGGTCCACAGACATAGCACATACACCCTTGATAAAGTTCTACTCATACAAACTAGGAATTATTTAGATATCTAATGTTTCCCCTTTTAAGGGGAGGAAAAAAGTCAAAGTAGTCTAGCTATAAATAACCTACCTCTTTTTTAAAATTTTACTGAATTTTTATTTTATTTCTTTTTCCTAAACCTCTTAAGAATACTTCAAGTATCAATACCTACTACAAATAATAAAAGGTAAAAATGTTTTAAAGTCACTGCTCTTGAGTTACATGTAAATAATTGTATGTAAACAGCAAGGTTTCTTTTCCTTCTTTGATAGGGAATTACCAGTTAGTAGAAGAATTCTTTAGATAATTTACCTCAACTATTCTACAAACTTAAACTGTCTGTCTGATAAAACAACCTAATCATAGTGCCCCATGTGCACTCGCCTGGCCTCATCACAGTGCCCCATGTGCACTCGCCTGGCCTCATCACAGTGCCCCATGTGCACTCGCCTGGCCTCATCACAGTGCCCCATGTGCACTCGCCTGGCCTCATCACAGTGCCCCATGTGCACTCGCCTGGCCTCATCACAGTGCCCCATGTGCACTCGCCTGGCCTCATCACAGTGCCCCATGTGCACTCGCCTGGCCTCATCACAGTGCCCCATGTGCACTCGCCTGGCCTCATCACAGTGCCCCATGTGCACTCGCCTGGCCTCATCTAGTGCCCCATGTGCACTCGCCTGGCCTCATCTAGTACCCCATGTGCACTCGCCTGGCCTCATCTAGTGCCCCATGTGCACTCGCCTGGCCTCATCAAGTGCCCCAGCGTGCACTCGCCTGGCCTCATCACAGTGCCCCATGTGCACTCGCCTGGCCTCATCACAGTGCCCCATGTGCACTCGCCTGGCCTCATCTAGTGCCCCATGTGCACTCGCCTGGCCTCATCACAGTGCCCCATGTGCACTTGCCTGGCCTCATCTAGTGCCCCATGTGCACTCGCCTGGCCTCATCTAGTGCCCCAGCGTGCACTCGCCTGGCCTCATCTAGTGCCCCAAGTACACTCGCCTGGCCTCATCATAGTGCCCCAGCGTGCACTCGCCTGGCCTCATCTAGTGCCCCAGCATGCACTCACCTGGCCTCATCATAGTGCCCCAGCGTGCACTCGCCTGGCCTCATCTAGTGCCCCAGCGTGCACTCACCTGGCCTCATCATAGTGCCCCAGCGTGCATTCCCAGGATCATGTACACAGCTGATTTAGGAGACTATAAACCCAAAGGAAATGTTCATTTTTTTCCACAATTAAGTTATTGCGATAAGATTAGTGCTATTTTAATCATAATCAAATGATAAAATGCCATAATTGAAAGTAATCGATGAACACAAACTGAATGGTCAAGGAGTGTTTGCTGGCCAGGCTGCGCAGGGGAGCAGGGTAGATATTGAACTGGCACTGATTTCTCCTCCTTGCCAATGGTGGGCAAACTTATCTGCTTTGGTCTGCTAACAAGACATCTTCCCCTACCTCTCCTTCTTTGGAACCTCTGATTAAATGACATGCCATTGTGCAAAATACACATGTGTGTTTATATTTAACGTTATTATATGTGTTCTATGTGAAATGAAATTCCAGAATAATTATGAATAAACAAACAGCAAAATCAAAATACTTTTAAGGAACTAAGTTTTACTTTAAGCATTTTAAACATGTTCCCTTTTAGGCCAGCAGATGTAGCTGTGAATTAAAATAGAATGTACCAGCACTTCCATCAAGCTGCTCTAGCTTAGCCATTAGATGGCACCCTTTTGTGCTGGAACTGGGTTTCTATCAGAGATTTAATACAGTTCAAGCTAGCTACTTAGAATTGACACTGGAGTATTTTGATTTACCTGCATTTATCTGGAGCGTCATCAATTATTGATTGAGTGTGTAGATTTGGACCATTTCTGTTCAATATTTTCTGACTGAGACTGTTTTCTTCGTCATAAAAAGATGAGACAGTGCACAGTGACAAAAGTTCTTACTGGACTCAGGGTAACCTCATAATTATCATCAATACTCTCTAAACGCAGAGTTGAATATATCACATAGCTGTCTGCAAGCCTCAGCACAGGGTCATCCATAAGAATTTGCTTAGAAAGTCAACAGGTAAGGCTTTTCCCACTCTACTCGGTAGCCCTGTCTTAGCACGGTGCATGGCTCAGAGGAGGCCCACAAATGACGTTAGAATGAACAAACCAGCAAATTAATAAACACTCCTGCCTTTAAAAGATGTGTCCTTGAAAAGCTATCAGTGGGTTCATTATTCTGTGGGCCTTCTCAGACATGGAGATCAAACTGATATGCCTAATGATCTATATGTAGGGAGACAGTGTGCATGCAGTCTCTCTTTTTAGCTAGACATAAACATGCAACATAAAAGGATTCCACATATTCTTATATTCAGTAGTGAAAACCAGAAAATATTTTCTTCTCACCAAAATATCTTATTTAGGCTGCAATCCTCGTATTAGTGCCATAAAACAAAGAAGTTCATATTCTACCCATCTTCAATGCTAGGCAAATGTCCCTGCTTTGTTTGCTAACAAGATAGCTTCCAATACCTCTCCTTCTTTGGAACTTCTGATTAAATGATAAACCACCTGGCAATCATTTGAAATGCAAATGTATGTTTATATTTAATATATGTGTTCTATGTGAAATGAAATTCCATAATAAATATGAATAAACAATTGGATTATTCTAGCACAGTCTAGTCCATAAACACCAAATTATCAAGTGTATAATTTAGATAACCTAAATTATAGATAAACCTAGATTGGTTTATGAAAATCGGGATTGACTCTTCTAAATCAGACTATTTGTATTTTCAAATACCTTAAAATTTGACTACGAAGTTTGTGAGCCACATTACTAAGCACTGAAAATTTTATGTATCAATTCCACACAGTTCATGCAAAGTGCTAGCAAACTGTCATTTTTATAGAAAGTAGAAGCTCAATAACTTTATTTCTAAGTACTACTTAATAATCTGAAGATTCAGACCTGGGTTTACATCTTGACACGGCCAATCACAAGCTATGTGGTCTTGGGCAAGTGATTTAACTTCTTTGAGCCCCAATTTCCTCATTTATAAAATGGGGATATTAATATCTGCTATATAGTTATTATGAAGATTAAATAATCTGCTATGTCTAAAATGTCTGTACAGTGACTGAAATGGAAGAAGAGATTTTATATTGGTCAAAAGCAAAATTGAAGTTAACAGCAAAAATCATGAAAAAAGTTTTCAGTCACAGATTTTCTGTCTTTTCAAGAAATCTCTAATTCAGGATTACAATGACTAGACAGCAAAGTTAACTCAAAAATAAAGGTTAGGGCCAGGTGCGGTGGCTCACAAGTTTAATCGTAGCACTTTGGGAGGCTGAGGCAGAAGATTGCTTGAGTCCAGGAAAAAATAAAAAAAAAATTGGCCAGACATAGTGGCATGCACCTGTGATCCCAGCTACTCGGGAGGCTGAAGTGGGAGGGCGGCTTGAGCCCAGGAGGCTGCAGTGAGCTGAGATTGCGCCACTGTACTCTATCCTGGGCAACAGAGGAAGTTCTCTGCCTCCAAAGAATAAAATATAAAAATAAATTTTAAAAACAAAGGTGAGACTAGGAGAAAAGCACCCGTATGGGTCTATCCATGTATTCTGAGTGAAAAGCACAGTAATGTGTTTGTTTACAATTAAACAAAATATGAAAAGCTCAATAATGCGTATGAGGTTGTTCCTGCAACCTCCCCAACTTGCCCTTTCTTCCTCCCTGCTGAATCATTCCCATCAGCATATATATGCTGCTAATTCTCCAATTTAAAATACAACAAGTAAAAAACCATCTCTTGATCCCTTTCTTTTTTCCAGCTATGACCCCATTTCCTTCCTTCACTTTGTGGCAGAACTCAAGATTCACCCAGACACTGTGCCTCTGATTCTCCTCTATTCTCTACTCAAGATTCACCCAGACACTGTGCCTCTGATTCTCCTCTATTCTCTTTTGAATCTCTCAGGCTTTACTCCACCATTTCACCAATGGCTGTCACACTGCCAGAGCCAGTGAATTCTCAGTTTTCCTCTTACGTAACTTATTATCAGCATAAAGCACAGTCACTTCTTGAAATGTTTTCTTTATCTGTTGTCTATGTCACCAAGCCAAGGAGATTTCCCTCTTCAAGGGTACTTTCCCCTAATTCCCCAACCTCTAACCAAGAGTTCCTTCCTCAGACCTCTTCTTTTGTTCAACCTTCACTGCCTTGGTGAGTTAATCTAGTCTTATGGCTTTAAATGCTGTGCATATACCAATGAGTCTCAAATTTACATCTTACCTTGTGCTTCTCCCCTAACTCTCAGCTTCTGTATCTAACTGCTTACTGCTCTCCATCTCACTATCAAACAGATGTGTCAACCTCACAAGTCGCAGATCGAGCTCCTGACGTTATCCCCCAATGCCTGTTCCTCACAGTGCTCCCCACACATCCTCCAGTTGCTCAGGCCAAAAGTCTTGATGACATCCTAATTTCACTCTTTCTCACATTCCACATCTAATCGACAACAAATCTTTGCTGACTTGACCTTCAAAATACATCCAGAATTTCTTTTCATCAACTTTACCACCGCCCCCTATCTCAAACAACTGCCAATTCTCACCGGTCATGAAGGGCCCAGTCCTTGCAACCAGTTGTTTAAAAAAAAAAAAAGAAGGCAGTCATTCTTTATGTAATGCTCTGTACCTTGAGGCATAAATTTTACATATATACACAACAGACACACTACACACACACACAAGCTTTTAGGATTTTTTTCCAAAAATGTATAAATAACACATTAATAATTTAAATAATTATTTTTAAAATGTTTTAACTTTTTTACTAAGATTTTATATATATGATGTCAAACAGCATAGAAAGTTGTTCCAAATTAATAATTCTATTAAACAAACAGCTAACGTCGATTTATTTATTTATTTATTTATTTATTTGAGACAGGGTCTCACTCCATCGCCAAGGCTGAAGTGCAGTGATCTTGGCTCACTGTTGTCTCAGCCTGCGAGGCTCAGGTGATCCTCTTGCCTCAGCCTCCTGAGTAGCTGGGACTACATGTGTATTCCACCACACCCAGCTACTTTTTTTTTTGTAGAGACAGGGTTTCATCGCGTTGCTCAGGCTGGTCTTGGACTCTGGAGCTCAACTGATTTGCCTGCCACAGGCTCCTCAGTGGGTTACTATAGGCATAACCCACTGCACCTGCCCTAATGTCAATTCATACAGGACATTAGCCATAAATCAGTGATTCATTATATTTGAAGTTTTACCACCTTCAAAAATTTAGCTGGCTGATTTATTAGTAATAAGAAGTTGTCCAGTTATTTGTAAGAATTTAGTCACATACTCTGTCATCATTTCCCAAGACAGTGGCCAAACTACATGCAACTTTGAAAACCAGGAAAATTTAGAACACAGAAAGCAGAACAAACATCTAGATACCAGTGACAAGACTGTAGTTACTCACATTGTGAACTCCTAAAGCTTTCCAGACTGCGACGCTAATTACACCAACCCCACACCAAGCATACAGTGAGCCCCAGCCCAGAGCTCGTAAGGCAAGGGAAGACCCGCTCTCCGGTAATGCAGCCGTGGCCATACTTCCCTGAAATGAGACAGAAAGGTTCAGGTAAAAACAATCAGTGCAGAAAGAATAAGCATTCTGGGAGTGTCTGCAAATTTCTCTGTGCAAGCAACATGATATTGGGAAGCTAGATCAACCCAAGGTCAAATTCTAGCTTTACTACTTAATAACTGCCTGCTTTCAGACTCACAAATATTTGATTATGCAAGACACTGCCTGTTAATTCTTCCAGAAAAATCCTAGACCATTTTGTCAAGATTTCTCTATCCCCCATCCATTGGCATTTTCACAGAATGACATTAATCCTAATCTGATAAGAGACAGCAAATTTATAACATACTATCTTCCATCTGGAAATACATTTCCATTTACTAGAGTGCTTTTCTTTTTTTGCAATAACTTTCTTTATATTGTTCTAATTTATTTTGAGAGTCTCATTCTGTCACCCAGGCTAGAGTGCAGTGGCATGATCACGGCTCATTGTAGCCTCAAACTCCCAGGTTCCAGCAACCACCGTCCCCCCACCTCAGCCTCTCAAGTTGCTAGGACTAAAGGTGTGCACCACCACATCTGGCTAATTTTTTTTTTCTTGTACCGACTCCTGGCCTGAAGCAATTCTCCCACTTCAGCCTGATATGAGTTATTATTAGCTATTGCCTATATCCAAAATGAATTTTAGTGGAAACTTGATTGTTAAACATTATCTTTCATTAAGTTTTATTCTAAATTATTTTAGTTTTTTTTTAAGTTCCATTAAGTTTTAAAACATCTAGTCACAAGCTTTATTCTCTGAGGAAGAATGCCACATGACATTCAGATACCACGTTCAAAATTTTCAAAATGAACACTGGCTGACTTGCTGCAGGAAAAGACTGACTTGCAAAAAAAATAACATTGTTTTAAAAGATCTTTAGACATAGACACACATGCTAGCATATATGTATATATGGCTACACTACTCCTCACTGACCCATCGTTTTTCTTAATTTAAATTAAAATTAAGGCATCTGTATATGGAAATTGAAATTAACAAATCACATTGCAATTAGGGTATATAGAATCCTGAAGATGAAACAGAAAAATTATTTTCTAAATGAGAACTCTGTATTTATAATACCTCTTGGGCCTGAAGATACAGGTGCCCTTTATCTTCTACCACTTACCAGAACCCTTGAAAAAGCAGGTGACAAAATTAATTTAAGTGTTCAGTTTGTCAGAGGTCAACTACATACTTAGAAATATGGTTCGCAGTTTTAGCTTTTCTTCAATTTAATCCCGAGATGAATTTTATTTAAATCAAGTGAATTTTATGTTTTTGGTTTTTTTGAGACGGAGCTTTGCTCTTGTTGCCCAGGCTGGAGAGCAATGGGACAATCCTGGCTCACCACAACCTCTGCCTCCCAGGTTCAAGCATTTCTCCTGCCTCAGCCTCCCAACTAGCTGGGATTATAGGCATGCACCACCATACATGGCTAGATTTTTAGTATAGACAGGGTTTCTCCATGTTGCTCAGGCTGGTCTTGAACTCCTGACCTCCGGTGATCTGCCTGCCTTGGCCTCCCAAAGTGCTGGGATCACAGGCATGAGCCACCATGCCTGGCAATAAAATGAATTTTTAAAATGAATGTTCAATCTAATTATTTCCCCTAAAGAGAACGCTCCTATCTGATATAATATATTGATATATTTGCATCACAGAAATATCTGGCTGTGTTTTCATAACATGTGCAATATATATGTTTAAATATTTATTTTTATAACTTCCCAGGTGGCAACTGTGAAGTGCACTGCCTAAGTGAGATTCGTAAACTGGTGCTTGCTCAGTATAAATGCATTAACTGTGTGCTCCAAAGTCTCTGAGTGCTTCTACAAACCATTTTACCTCTGAAACAAAGTCTGGGTAAGTGATAATACTCTAATTCCAATGTTTTCCCAGAGGGAGACCGAAGCATCTAAAACAGTGGTTCTCAAACTTCCTGGTCTCAGGATCCCTTTATATTTGGGACCTAAAGACTTTCAATTAGGTGGGTTGTATTTATCAACATTTAATGTATTCAAAATTAAGAAATTCTTAACTTGTATTAGTCATTTAAAAATAGTAAATCATTCTAGGCTAATATAAACCTATTTTTTTTTATGAAAAATCACTTTTCCAAAACAAAATTGTGCAAAGAGAGACAATGTTTTACATTTTTGTTACTCTTTATTTTCATTTTTAATTTTTTCTATTTTTTGAGATGGAGTCTCACTCCATCTCCCAGGCTGGAGTGAAGAGGCATGATCTCAGCTCACTGAAAAACTTCCACGTCCCAGGTTCAGGCAATTCTCATGCCTCAGCTTCCCAAGTAGCTGGGATTACAGGCGGATGCCACCATACCCAGCTAATTTCTGTATTATTAGTACAGATGGGGTTTCACCATGTTGCCCAGGCTGGTCTCAAACTCCTGCTTAAAGTGATCTGCCCACCTCAGCCTCCCAAAGTGCTGGGATGACAGGCATGAGCCATCAAACCTGGCCTGTTACTCTTTTAGATATCTAGCTTAACAAAAGATAGATGAATCTTCACATCTGCTTTTATATTCAATCTGTTGCAAGATATTATCTTTGGTGAAAATAAATGAATAAAACCTGGCGTCACACAGATATATGGTCACGTCTTTGGAAAATGGAATAATATCGTAATAGCTTTCCTTCTCTGATAATACACCAAAACAAATAATAAAGATTAGTTGCAATGTGCAACATGAAGTCATAACAATAATTTTTTTTGTAATTTATTACATTAAAATCCATTAGTCTATTTTGCACTTTGAATGGACTTTTATTCCATGTATCATGCTCATTCAGAAGATACTGGTCATACAGGTCTTTCAAGTTATACAGATTTTCAATTGTTGACACTATTTATTAAAACCGTATTTAACATTAAAAAAACAAACAAAAAAACGGTATTTTAAAAAACATCGTTAATGTCATAAAATCTCACTGGAAAAAACCATTAAATATTGAGCAACCATGAAGCTCAGAATGGCAGATAAAAGTTTTCTAAAATCTAATTTTCACTTGAAAGTCTGATTTTTATCAGGGGCAATAAATACTGACAATCGCTTGCTTGAAAAGACAGACTTTTTGTTCATTATCAAAATGTCCGCCAAATACCCACTTCTGAATAACCATGGTTCGTCAGTTGTTCTTTCAAGTAAAAATGATATTGTGTAAGAAAAAAGGGGTAATTTAGCTTGCAATTCAGTTGCTTTCCTAGAGAAAAACATCTTACTTCAGTATAAAATAGAAATGCTCTATATATTTCCCTTTACATAGTATATTAAAAAGAGGTTTAATTGAGAGTCATGTTTTCATAAAATTATTTTATTTCTCCAACGAGGACATTCTTCAGTAATGCTGGCTTTTAAAAATACAGGTGCTCTGTAATGGAGAGCATAATGACTTCCAGCAGTTTGGAGCTACTGCCTTGGTTATACCAAGGTATCAGCAGTTTTACTCCCCATGGCCTCTGTACCATTAGCGCAAGCATCTTAGTATCATTACGAAAACAGTTTTGACTTCATGGACCCAAGGATCAACACAGGGTTCTGTGGACCACAGTTTGAAAACCACTGTTAGACCGTGAAGGCCATCTGTGATGATCAAATATCAGAACAATAAAATAGGATGGAAAGTTGTTAATATGTGTATGTGCTCCCCCAGCCCCTGAGAATCCCTAGTTTTCATCAGATTATTAAAAAGGATCAGTGAGCCAAGGATACATAACTTAGGTTTAGAAATCAACCAAAACTCTACTATTAAAGCACTACTCTGATTTCTGCCACAAAATATTATTTCTGCTCTGAAAAACATTCTATAACACAGAGAAAATGATCCACAAGGTCCATTGTGATTTAGGAGTGATTTAGGAAGCTCCAACTAAGCTTAGACCATTCAGAGGGGATCCAAACACACTTTAAAGGCGGTCTCTCGCCATTATGGTATCAATAAGGCTTATGTATGATTATTAAAGATAAATGTAAGTGGAAAGGAAGCTTAACCATTTTATGTTTTACATAACACTTTCCTCCACAGCACACATCAAATTGAAATTACAGTTATTTGTGTGAATATTTATTTTTGAGACAGAGTCTTGCTCTGTCGCCCAGGCTGAAGTACAGTGGTGCGATCTGGGCTCACTACAACCTCAGCCTCCTAGGTTCAGGTGATTCTACTGACTCAGCCTCCCAAGTAGCTGGGACTACAGGAGTGTGCCACCATGCTCGGCTACCTGGCTATTTTTGTATTTTTAGTAGAGATGGGTTTTCGCATTGTTGGCCAGGCTGGTCTCAAATTCCTGATCTCAGGTGATCCGCTTGGCCTCCTAAAGTGTTGGGATTACAGGCGTCAGCCAGACACCTGGCCCAGATTTAGATTTAAAGTCATGTTGTGAATAGGAAATGTACCAGATAAGCTTTCAGTCTTGTTCTGCTAAAATTTAAGAAAGCACATATTTTTCTAAATGAAAATAAAGACCGTTGGTTAATTTGTATATTTCTAGAATCCATGAGGGTATATAAATTCACATCTTAAAGCAACGTGAAAGGCCATCAATATTTTCCTTATTTTTTTCTATACAAAAGCTGTCATATATTGTAAATAACAGTAACAGTGCTCTGAATGGATTTCAGTGTCACCAACCTTATTGAACCATTCAGGGCTTTTCTTTTTCGTCAATGATAATGTTGTAATAAATCCTGCAAGCATTCCCGCTGCAGCAACAGCACCAAGGAAAATTCCACCTGCCAAGAGTGGGGAGGAGGGGGGATATTTAAAAAATTAAATAAAAAGAGGTTAAAAAGATGTACAAAAGTAAGTTTAAGACGCTATTCGAGTGACAATCAAAATCACTTTTTGAAATTCAAGAAACCATGGCTAAGCAGCTCTTGCTAACAGTTAGTAAATGACAGTGGCTGAGAAACCCGTGTGACCTCACGACCTCTGGTTCCTGGGGTCATTCTGAGTTATTATTCCCGAGCGCAGAGAACAGGTTCAGGTTCCCTTCGCCTCTCCCCAGGGGACCACGGTGTGAAGTTTCTCACAGGTAGGAAAAGAGTGGCAATCAGAAAAGGCAAGGCTCGAGAACAACTGTAGAGGTGAAGGGGAAATATGGCACGCCAGGGATAGTAATAGCTCGCGGGATCTGCCCCCTGCCCCGCCCAAGGGGAGACTCCACCCAGCAAGCGATTTACCCGTCCCGGGCGGCCTGACTCCGCGGGCTAAACTCAGGTGCAAGCCCAAGCTAAGGGCACTCACAGCGGGATGGGTGTGGGAATGCCCGCTCCAGCGCAAGCCAGGGCCCGGGGTTAGCTCGTCCCGACGCCTGCACCTCACCTCGCCACAGCACACCTTACCTTTAACCAGGAAAAGCCGGTCATCCGTGGACCCCGGAGCCTCCAGCCGAGAAACCGGCTGCCCAGTCGCAGAGCCCGCTGTCTCCATATTTAGGTCGCCTCTATAGCGTCCGGCCCCAACTGGGTCCGGGTGGAAGCGAGAGCGAGACGGAAGAGAAAGGTTCCGCGCCGCCTCCTCCAGTGCAACCTGAAGAAGAGTCCGGAGTGAGGCCGCTGTCCCCAAACCCTCCTCCCCCGCCGGGGCGGGGAAGACGTGGTGTGCCCAGCGCCGTGGGGGCTGCCCTCCAAGGCTGTCTCCCAGGGAGGATCACTTGCTTTCTCCAAGGTGGTCATTGCTGGACTTAAGTGATCACTATGTTTGAAAGAACGCTCAGCCCCGACTGTGGGAGGCAGTGAGGGTCGCAGATTGCGCCAGGATTCCAGGCCCCGCCTGCTGTGAGACCTGGAGCTCATTTTCCCGACCAAGCTTACATTACGTCCAACGATTTGGCCAACGCTAACATTCCACGATTCTAAAACGCAGGCCTCAGTCTTCTGTCTACTTTTCTGGGAAACTTCCCAACAGTGGTGAGGAATAAGTGACAGGGTTTCTCCCTGGAGGAGAGCCAGCCGCCTGGCTCTTTGGCGAAGGCCCCCGTCGCCCCGATGAGATTGCTCAGCCTCCCTCGGGAAGTGGAATACTCACCGGATGACCGAATGAAGCTACACCCCCGCGAGGAGAGCGAGGCCCGCTGGAAGGGCTTGCAGAGTTGCCGGGAACGTTGATCGCTAGCAGGCCTGGTCTTCAGTCTGATTTGCCCATTCTGTAAATGGCCATGGAGAGGAGGAGGCTCGTGGCCATGGAAAACCTTTACAGCCTCATCTTTTAAAATAAGGCGATCTCTCTGCTATTTGTCCCGCCCCCCGTCCCTGGAGGGCATGAGCTTCCTAAGGATGGAGATGGGACTCTGCTCAGTTTATATCCCCCAGCTTTCAGGTATTACCTGCCTACGAACAACAAAGGCATGCTGGATGAATGAGTAAATGAATGCATCTGTTTTTGCATCAGTGAAGTGCAGTTAATAGCTCAAACCTGGCTCAGGGCCTAAACCGCTTCTCAGGTTTGTGAACTTGGGGTTAGCCCCTCTGTATCTCAGTTTCCTCATGTGTAAAATTTAAAAACTCATAGTAGGCCCGTGCGGTGGCTCAGCCTGTAATCCCAGCACTTTGGGAGACTGAGGCAGGCAGATCACCTGAGGTAAGGAATTCAAGACCAGCCTGGCCAACATGGTGAAATTCCATTTCTACTAAAAATACAAAAATTAGTGGGGCCTGGTGGTGCTCGCCTGTAATCCCAGCTACTCCAGAGGCTGAGGCAGGAGAATCGCTTGAACTCGGGAGGCAGCTATTGCAGGGAGCCAAGATCGGGCCTTTGCACTCCAGCTTGGGCAACTAGAGCAAAACTCCATTCCCCGGACCCTGTCCCAAAACTGATAGTACCTATCTCATAGGATTGCTGTGAGAATGAAATGAAGCAACATCTATAAAGAAGTTAGCACAGTGCCTGGCACGCATAAATATTCAATACATGTTAGCTCTAACTATTACCACCTTTGATTCCAGCAACTGTTTTGCAGCATTGCCTATGGGGATTTTTTTAAATGATGGCTGACCAGGGTCTGCCATGGGAGATTACAGCTCTGAAGGCTGGCAGGCGGCAGGGCAGAATCTAAAAGCTCCATGGGGTTTCTGATGATAAAGAACGACTGCTCTGTTCCAATTTTTGTGTGGATGAGATCACACAGAATGTATGTGACCTTTGGATTTCCTGGAAACACAATGTCAGTATCTGAAAGGGCATTTAAGCTGGTAAATGCTGTGCTAATTTGTTGAAGGACCTTTCCTTTTTCCTCCCCCTCACACATAATAGTGACCATAGCTGCTAACATGTATTGAGCGCTTTCTATGTATCTGACATTGCACTAAGTGCTTCAGGTATGTTATCTCACTTACTCCTCTCCAGAAACTCAGAAAGACCGTCTTGCTCAAGCTTGCACAGCTGTTAAGTGGCAGAGACGGGATTTGAAAGCAGGTCCTTCCTTATCCACTGTGCCAGTGATCCTCAAGTGTGAGCTTGAATATTGGGATCACCCGGAAGACTTATTGCACTCAGCTTACTGGGCCCCATTTCCAGAGCCTGTGACTCTGAGAGCATGTATGTCTCAGTTCCCAGGTGATGCTGTTGCCACTGGTTCCACTTTGAGAACGGCTTCTCTGTGCCTTCCTCTCACGATGACACCTCTTAAAATCCATACCGTACATTTCGACACTTGGAAATCTGCTTTCCCAAGACTGCTTAGGGAGAAAAAGTGCAGACTCCTCCACTTCCTTTTTTTGCTATCCCCCTAGAAAAGTACAGAAACTTTTTGTTTTATTTTAAGGTTTAGGCTGGGTGCAGTGGCTCAAACCTGTAATCCCAGCACTTTGGGAGGTTGAGGAGGGCAGATCACTTGAGGTCAGGAGTTTGAGACCATCCTGGCCAACACGGCAAAACCCTGTCTCTACTAAAAACGCAACAATTAGCCGAGTGTGATGGTGGCACCTGTAATTTCAGCTACTCAGGAGGCTGGGGCAGGAGAATCGCTTGAACCCAGGAGGCAGAGGTTGCAGTGAGCCAAACACGCACTGCTGCACTCCAGCCTGGGTGACAGAGCAGATTCTGTCTCAAAATAATAATAATAATAATAATATTTAAAAGTTATATCACTATTTACAGTAAGGAACAGAAGGGAGATCATAGATCTTTAAATCTAGGGAAGTTACAGAGTCCTGCATTCTGAAGCCCAGCTCCGCTGAAAGTAACTGCGCATCCTCGGAGACTGGTGTCTGCTTTGTTCTGAATGTTGCAGCTCACAAACCTCTACTTTCTTTCGAAATCCCCAAAGTAAAAGACAATCTTTCTTTTTTCTACCTGAAAGCTTCTTTTCCAAATATACACAGGGCTGAAAAGGCAACTGACACAAACTAATGGTTTACACTTCAGCCTTAGGCAAGCAATCTGCATATTGAGGCAAGCTCCTTGGTCGAGACCTGTTTGTGGAGAGTATTGCGACCCGATTTCTCACTAGCCCCCAGCACCTACCCTGTGACTTACTCTGTGCCAGGTCCTGGGAGATGGTGTTTCCAGAGCCTTGGAAGCCTGCCATGCACTAGGACGGGAAGTCCCTGGCCCTGAGATAAGACCAAATTTCAGGCATCCCAAGTTGGAATGCTGAAAGAAAACATTTTTAAAAAATAATGTTTCCCAGGCCAGTCAGGGTGGCTCACGCCTGTAATCCCAACACTTTGAGAAGCCAAGGAGGGCAGATCGTGAAGTCAGGAGTTCAAGACCAGCCTGGCCAATATAGTGAAACCCTGTCTCTACGAAAAATACAAAAAATAGGTGGAGTGGCACATGCCTGTAGTCCAAGCTACTTGGGAGGCTGAAGTAGAAGAATCGCTTGAACCCAGGAGGCGGAGGTTACAGTGAGCCAAGATCGCGCCGCCCCCAGCTGGGTGACAGAGTGAGACTCTGTCTCAAAAAAAAAGACAATGTTTCCCAAGGTCTCATATCTCTACAGGACACCCAGTTGGGTACTTTGGATACAACTTGGTTAACTGCACTGCTCTAAGAATTCCACAATCCCACCTAGATCCATTTCTATAGAAAGATATGACACAAGCTCCAAACGGGTGAGCTGCAGACCTTCCACGCACAGTTTCTTTGCAAGATAGGGGCTTGAGTTCTGAAACAGCAGGGCAGCATTTCCAAGCGTGGAAACCAGAGATTAGAAAGTCACAGAGCTTTTGTGCTTCATGCAGCAGCAGCAGGACTGATGTTTCCATGGAAGCACGGTGCTCTTCTAGAAAAATGTAACGGAAATCTCTTTCAAGCAAAGGAGGCTGCTGGGAAAGCAGGTTTATCTGAGACGGATGCTGTTGCTATTTTGGTGTTCGTTTTAGTCAGCCGAAAGTTCATACCAGGGACGCATTTGACCACATTCTTACTTCAAACTTTCTGGCTCCTGTAGATTCTATTTCAAGTTTTGACAGCTAGAAACCTGTTAGCTTTACAGTTCCCAGAATTTAGATAGCCTAAGCTCTAGCTGGTTTCGAACTCGGATAGAGTTTTTCCCCATCACTTTTTAAAACATTTCTTCAGATCTTCAATCTCTCAATGTTTAATGTATGAGGCTGACTTATTTTTAAAATCTGATAAGGGTCAACTCATTCTCACTCCTGCTTGATATAAGATAGTTGTCAAAAGTATAGGCTGGGCGCGGTGACTCATGCCAGTAATCCCAGAACTTTGGAAGGCCGAGGCAGGCGGATCACCTGAGTTCAGGAGTTTGAGACCAGCCTGACCAACATGGCGAAACCCCATCTCTACTAAAAATACAAAAATTAGCCAAGCATGGTTGTGGTGCCTGTAATCCCAGCTACTCAGGAGGCTGAGGCATGAGAATCTCTTGCACCCAGGAGGTATAGGTTGCATTGAGCTGAGATCGTGCCATTGCACTCTAGCCTGGGTGACGGAGTGAGACTCTGTCTAAAAGAAAAAAATGTATATATATATATATGGTGCAGAGATCTTTCAAAGTTATTGCCAGATTAAGTGTGTGCATAGAAAAAATCTGGACTTTATACTAAATTATTAACAGAGGCCACTTTGACAGAAAGGAGGAGGTGAGTGTTCTATCTGTATCTCTTCTGCTTTCTGCCTTAGTAAGTAAAATGCTGACCAAAGCCACATTTTCACATAGTTCTATAATGTTTGCAAAATTTTTAATAAGAGACATGTATTACTTCTGTGAGAAAAAAAGGGAAAAAGGGAAGGAAAACAATAAAATACTTTAAAAATGTATCACCTGTTTAAAAGATGGATTTCTGTTTAAATAGAAATATTATGTAGGTTTCCAGGTTAACTCATCAAACTCTCCAGCAGGATACCCAGTGACAGCGTTCTTGGAGAGCAAGGGTACGAGAGAGCAAGACTCATTATGTCGTAAGGAGAAGCTCTCAGCTGGCCTGAGAGCCCACATGGTATGTGCCCCCTCCAGTTTGCTGCTCTTGGGCCTCTTGAATTCTTCCCAATATCTGCTCTGAATCCCCAGAGCTACAGCTCCTTCGAAATGGCATTAGTATGATCAATACTGTGCACTAGAAATGCTAAGTATGGTAATAATTCCTCTGGAGTGAGCTGAAACTAGCTTGAGTCCAAAGCTTGAGTCTCATTACTCATTTCCGGTATCTCATTACTTATCCTTTAGAATCACATTCTGTAACTGTCTCAGGTTGAATAATATGTCTGTCTTTATCACAGTAAATGAGAGTTGCCATTCTATATCCCTCCATTCCATTTTTTTTATTGTAGAGTATATCTTTCCTATCTATTTCTGTGCTATCAGTTGAATCGTTACTGTTGATGACAGACTAGAAATCTTTTTGAGAGCTGTTATATTTCATAAGCCGCCAGAATTGTTTCACAAAAGATGCATATAATTTCCTTTAACTGTGTTTCTCTATCTTCTTGTGAGGATCAAATAAGATCACAGATGTTCAAGCATTTTGTAAACTGTTGAGTATTCTGGCAATGTAAAGCATTGTTATTTTTAGTCCTGTGTGTGTCCCAGTTATAGAAAAGACTCTTCGCATTCCCCAAAGCCAAACATATTTCCATCTATGCATTATCATTTTGCTAGTATTTAATGTACAAGCACATATGTTACACTCACATTTACTATAAAAATCTGTGATATCAACCACTTGCATCATTGAATGCATATTATATTTATTGTATTTTTTTAATCTATTCTATTCTGATATATAAAGACTATAAAATAGAAAATGATTTAAAAACAGGCACTATCACATATATCATGAAAGCATGACCATATAAAGTAGTAAGACCTTTTCTGACCAAATACCATGTTTAGATGGACTTTATTTTTTATTGATACAGCAAGTATTTACTGAGCACCTCTTATGGTCTTGGGACCGTTTTACTCTAGTGAGGTACAGAGGCAAAATCCTTGGCTTATTGGAGCTTATATTTCCATAACCCTTAATTTTCTAAGTAAGAATTTCATCAGAACATCTTTTTGTTTGAATCTTTGTGGTTGATATTCTTTCTAGGTCTTCTACTTTCTGCCTTAAAAGGTAAAATATGGTTTAATTCATGCTTAAAAAATATGCAGTGCTTTAAGTCACTTCTCTGAATATCAGCTGGTACTGTCAATGTGGATATAGAAGGCTTAAGAGGTTGGTCTGCACATATGCAGAAGCCAGACTGTCCTGTCTCGGAATTCAGAGGGGGCCTGTCGGGCAGGGACTAGTTTCTAGAAGTAGGCTCAGCAATTGAGGCCCAGACAAAAAAACTTAAAAGCAAGAGGCACATCTCAGAGGGGTCACATGCTAGGGGGTCATGGCAAGAGAGTTTTCCAGTCCAGGTGACCTACTTGTGAGATGAAGTAGAAGGATTTCTAAGTAGGTGACAGAGCATCCTGGAATCCAGGGCAGGGGAAGGGAGTTCAGAACTTCAGGCAGGAAGGTGGGTGTCACCAAGAAATTTGTCCTTCAGTAGCAGAGCTGCAGTCCTTCGGCAGGACTGAAGACCTAGAGATGGTAACTGGTAATTGTGCCAGACACAAATGCAGCTAAAATAGCAAGGAAATGAAACAGGCACCACTGGTCATGAGCCCAGTTGTAGACCTGGATCACTGATGTTGAGTCAGCAAGGCAGACTGAGAAGCTCAGGTCAAGAATACTTGCTATTCGGGTCAGGATGAAGGCTGGGTCTTCAGGTAGGAGTGGGGGTTCAGCCTCACAGGGGTGGGAGGCTCAAGGAGAGGGAGGGAAAGAGACAGGGATCTTGCCTTTAGTTGTGCAACGTGTTCATCTGCATGAAGGCCTCCATCTTGGGGGCCGTGGAACAGGCAGGGTCAGGAATCCAGCCTGCGTTTAGCTCACCAAAGCCATGTGCTCTGGTGCTAGAATCCAACAGTCTCGGGGAAAGTGCACCTTTACTGGTTCACAAAAAAAAAAAAGTACCACATGGGCCAATATTGGCTTCACAAACCTGATATTGAGAGGCTAGAAACCAATTTAAAATATCCCAGCTGCTAGGAGTATATCGCATATCTTAAGTGTATTCAGTCAGAAGAAAAATTCACAGGCTTCCAAAGTACCCAAGACTGCGGTCTCAGAAACTACAGTGCGGTTAAAGAGGTGAGAAATGTGTGTGGATTCAAAGTGCCTCTCAGATTCAGAGGACAGATCAGGTAAATATTGCTTCTGAGAGGTGCAAGCATGCTCAAGCTACTTGAATTGACATTATTTGAAAATATATACACGATCCTTGGACACATTTTTATAATTTTGGCTTCACCAGCCATTCCTTTCTGCATTGCGAGAGAATTGTCTACAATTACTTCCTGTTGGGTAGTTATATTTTAGGAACACTTTCTTGGGATTTGACTCCTTTCATTTACTCTTGCTTATGAAAGTAATAACCTCTTAGAATGTGATTATACAGCCTGATAAAATATTTACTATCTAATAAGTCACATATCATTTAGATGATAGTGTTTTATCTAGGTCTGCTGTTCAGGGCCCAATACCGTTTTAAAGTCAAAGCATTTGATGGATTCATTCTGAGTATACTATAAATAAAGGCTACCTCAAATTCTAGACGATGAAAATGTGCTAAGGGATACATCAAAGCTACTGTTAACAATGCCTCTTTCAAGGTGATGGAAAGAGCCTGGACTTGTCAGTTGTCTGGAAGCCAGGTCTAGTTTCCAGCCCTGTCAGTAGTGAGGAAGGATTGCCTCCATGTTTCTTAATATGGGCTTCATTTCCTTCCTCTGTAAAATGAGGGAGTGAGGCAGGGCACGGTGGCTCACGCCTGTAATCCCAGCACTTTGGGAGGTCGAGGTGGGTGGATCATGAGGTCAAGAGATCGAGACCATCCTGGCCAAGATGGTAAAACCCCATCTCTGCTAAAAATACAAAAGTTAGCTGGGTATGGTGACAGGCGCCAGTGGTCCCACCTACTTGAAAGGCTGAGACAGGAGAATTGCTTGAACCCCGGAGGCAGAGGTTGCAGTGAGCCAAGTTCACACCACTGCACTCCAGCTTGGTGACAGAGAGAGACTCTGTCTCAAAAAAAAAAAAAAAAATGAGGGAGGGATTAATAGATCCACACTTTGTCCAAATATGTTTCACACCAGTTGCAGAAGCCGTTAGGTGTTACCTGGACCAAAAATCAAAACCAGATTCTGTGATCAACTAAGTTTGGCAAACAAAATCTCACAGAATTCTTTGCTTCAGAGCCTCTCAGAGTCTTCAACAGGAGGGCACAGGAAGCATTGATTCTATAACTTATTTGACCATACAACTCTTTGTTTAGGAGCGTCTTGTGGGCTCACATATCTTAGGATATAGATATATAGATTGAGAAAATCCTGACCTACTTGGTCACTAGGATTCTTCCTAGTCCTAAACTCTGTGTTAAGTTTGTTTATGTTAGTTAAGTTTGGAGAAATGAGACTATCCCTTTAGAGGACGGAGGGCAATGCGCCCGCTCTCTTGCCGCTCATGGTAAGATCTAAAGCTTAGTGGTGGCTTTACCCTGCAGTTTGTCTGAACCAGAAGAGTGGTCAAAAGAGCAAAGACCAGATTTCATGATGGGGTGGAAGCTTTCCTTCTACTTAAGCCAAACACAGTATCTCACTTTCCCATGTCAAACTTAGAGCTTTTCTTCACATTCTAAGAGAGAAGAAGGAGAGCTGTTTGCTGGGGGAAAAAAGCCAAAATGGTCACGAATAATCTACTTCATTCCAATCAATTAGGAAGAAAAACGCAGTCCGCAAAGCACATTCTGAGTTGGTATAGTTGAGAAACCAAAATAGACTGACGTACAGTAGAATTAGATTTACTATTTCAAGCCCTGCTATATATTTATCCTTATTTGGTTGTCTTTTGCAGAGTTGAGTGACTCTGGAGATGAGAGTGACCTTGGGTCATGTAGCTGATCATCTTATATCCAAGAAGAATTCCTCCCAAGTTCTCCTAATTACAGATTCAGGAGTAGGCCTATTGTGACTCCTGATTTTAGAGCACATTCTACCTTACACACGGTTTCTCTTACAGTAACTGGGTACCCAGTGTGCTGTGATTGTGGGAGGAGTAGCATGTACTGGAGAAATCTGATGATGCATTGGATGCTAGTCACATCCTCAGAAAAAAGGCCAGGTGTGGTTCCATTTGCAGAGGTGGCTGTGTTTCATCTCACGTGACCCACTTACCCTGGCCAAAGCGAGTAGAACCAGAGTAACCACCAGACCCAAAGACAGCCATATATAGGCCAGCAGTTCTGCCTAGTGGGAACTGCAGTTATCAATGGTTCACCCAATCTGCAGCACATGGTATCCTGACGATTTCCTCTGTCCTGGAACTCTGTCTGCTCTTTCCTCTCCTAATTCTCTTGCAGCCATCCTTCAAGGTATATGCAGGTTTGCTTTCACTGTCTTTCATGGGACATCATGAAAGCCCTTATGGTGTCTTTGCTAGAATTAGAAAAACACACCCCTCTCATGGAAAATGGTTTTATTTAATGCATTAATACCTTGTTGCATACCTGTACACGCAGTGGTCTGGGCAGCACATGCTGCTCCCATAACTAGAGCCAGCCATAAGTACAGCCAGCCAGCTCATGGCACTATATGGGCTTTTAAGGGTTTATGAGTGGTATAAATCCTCTAGAAGTAAAAGCCCATATAGTGCCATGAGCTGAGTGGCTGGCTGTACTTCCTAATATTACTAATATAATGGTTAGGTCTGACACGTCAACCTCGCCCCAGTTCATTGTGTGTTCCACTCCAGGAGTCAGATCTGATTCTGGGTCCCAGTTTCTTCCTGTGTGTGCTGCTCTATTGTAGTGGCTGCACCCAGAACTGACCACATAACTGATGGGTCACGTGGAACTCTGGACAATACTCTTCCTCCAGCCAATCTTTGACAAGGTCCTGCCTTTCAGCACTTTATCAGTAAGATTGGTTGCATTTGAAGCTGGTTGACCTATGCCCAAAGAAGAGTGATTTATGTGTCACCTGGAATGCGACACCTGAGGTCATGCCACAGGTCTCTCCTCAGCCCTGGGCATTTCTACGTATTTATAGACAACTCGGACCTAGAGCTAGAAGGCATGCTATTAAATTGTATGTAAGGCTCAAAGCAAGAAGGTTTGGCTATTTAATGAATGAGATGAACGAGAGAAATGTCTTTAAAATGAACTTTAACAGGGATAAGTCCAATTTTCAGAAAACATACAGGTGCAGGATGGGAGAGATTTGGCCTGCAGCACTTCCCATGACAAAGACATGGACGATTTCATTGGTGATAATGCTGAAACAGCGGAGACAATTGTGCACCTGCCTAGGAGAAGTCTCACCCTCTTATTTCCATCTGTTCTGGGGCCACCGTGGAGGAAGCATCCTCCGAGAGCAGGCAGGTGAAGGGGAGTGACAGGGAGGGTGAGAAGCCTGAGCCAGCTTATCTAAGCAGAAATCATTGAGGGAGACATATTTCGGTTGGAGAGAGAAGAATTGGGAGACTGATGCCTCTCTCAGGAGACGAAGAAAGAAGTTATATTGGGTAGATCATGTCTCTATACGTGAGAACCTTTTACAAATTTGAAATGTCCCCAAAATGGAATTAGGTACTTTGAATTATGTTGTTTCCTATCATAAGGACTTTCTGAGCAATAAATGAACATCTTTGTATGTCAATAAACATATCTTTTCAACAGCAGTTTCATAAATATATCTTTTGTATTAATACAAAAAAATATATTTTTAATATGTCCAAGCTGATGTAGAAGACATTTCTCCACTGAGGGGCAGGTTGGAACTTGCAAGATGGCTTATACCACAGCACATGGGAAGCTCAGCTCTGCTGTCTCTGAAACTTTCTTTGTCAGCAGAGCAAGAGTAGATTTATCTCTCAGAGAAATATCACCTTAATCAGGCTCACGAGTGAATGCCAGCTTAATACAGTGTAATGAAAAATATGGCAAGAGAACCATAATGGGAAGCCAAATACCAATCAGAAAGTTGCAGGGAACACCACTTTTTGAGATTCTTGCAGATTAATTAGACAAATAATAAGGAAAAACGTTTGGAATGATTGAGGATTCAGTGAAATTTCCAGCTATAAAAGAAATCTTAATAAAAGTTTTAACTTTTCTATACATTAGCTATACCCCATTAAAATACAAAACAGAGGGGAAGAAATTCACTATGTGGTGATCACAACACTTGACTGACACATACAGAAAGGCTTGACTGACACATACAGAAAGGCTTGACTGCATTGCTTTTCTCCTCTGGAAGTCTTAATCACAAGGGTTGTTAATTCTTCTCCTTTATGTTATAAATATGCAATTCCTGTTGAAATCCACGTAAGATCTTTAGCTGTTTTTTTTTTTTTTTTTGAGACAGAGTTTCACTCTTGTCACCCAGGCTGGAGTGCAATGGTGCTATCTCAGCTCACTGCAACCTCCGCCTCCCAGGTTCAAGCAATTCTCCTGCCTCAGCCTCCCAAGTAGCTGGGATTACAGGTGCAGGTCACCACTCCCAGCTGATTTTTGTATCTTTTAGTAGAGACAGGGTTTCACCATGTTGTCCAGGCTGGTCTTAAACTCTTGACCTCAGGTGATCCACCTGCCTGGGCTTCCCAAAGTGCTGAGATTATAGGCATGAGCCACCACAACCCACCTCAAATAAGATCATTTTTCAACCTTGTCAGAATGATTCAAAATCCATCTAAATAATAAACATTCAAGAAAGTTCAACATTTTGTTGAGAAAGCACTATGACGAGAGAGACTTGCCCCACGATGTTAAAATGCATGATACTTTATATTAATTAAAGTACTAGCATGCTGAACAGGAATCTAGATCTTCAGAACAGAATAGTAAGGGCCAAAACGCACTTAAGTACATCTCATAGCTTAGTGAACAAGTAGAGTATTTCAAATCAGGGGAGAAAGTTTAAAAGTGGTTTGGGGGCCGGACGCGGTGGCTAATGCCTGTAATCCCAGCACTTTGGGAGGCCGAGGTGGGTGGAGGTCAAGAGATCGAGACCATCCTGGTCACATGGTGAAACCCCGTCTCTATTAAAAATACAGAAAATTAGCTGGGCGTGGTGGCACGTGCCTGTAATCCCAGCTACTCCGGAGGCTGAGGCAGGAGAATTGCCTGAACCCAGGAGGCGGAGGTTGCGGTGAGCCGAGATCGCGCCATTGCACTGCAGCCTGGGTAACAAGAGCGAAACTCCATCTCAAAAAAAAAAAAAAAAAAAAAAAAAAAAGTGGTTTGCGGACGAAATGAAACAATTAAAGTAATGGGAAAATTATAAATGAATGTCTACTGAAATAAGTTGATAAATAAGTTGGGAATAACTTTTTTTTTTTTAACCCCTCCGCACCCATTCCGGGAAGAACTTTTTAAGCATGAAACCAAAGAAATAAATAGAGATCAGTTTGATTACATAAAGTCTTAACACTGATCTACAGCAGACAGAGTTAAGTTTGCTCACTTAATCCTATGCCTTCTTCGCCCTTGTCAGCCTCTCCCTAACTGTTGGGAGTGGCCATGAAATTAGTTCTAGCCAATGAGACATAAGCAAGGGGCGGCTGGTCTTGTCTCCTCCTCCACTCTTCTTCCTTCTGCCTGGAACACAGACCTGGTGGCTAGTGCTGCAGTGACCAACCATTTAATGATGATAAGGTGACAAGCGGGAAAGCCTCGAGAGGACAGGGATGTGAGCCGTCACATTGTCAACTGTCTGAATCAGGTCCAGCAGCTGCCTCTCTATCAGATGCTTGTTATGTGAGATAATATATCCACTTTAAGACAGCGGAGGTGGGTTTTCTCTTTTTTGAAGTTAAATTCATTCCTAACTGATTCTGAGCTTAAGACAAAACATCATATTGCTGCAAAAGGCAAATAACACAAAAATATTTGCACTATGGATCACAAAAGTTCATATCCCTGTTTGTATAAAGACCTCTGTAAATAAGTAAGACAGCTATAGCTATTCCACTGTTTAAAAAGCAGGCAAAGATTATGAGTAGGAAGATTTTAAAAATAAGAAATTCAAGTGTCTAATAAATTCAGGAAAACATTTCAACCTCACTACAAATTAAAACAAAACGGACAAACATTGGAACAATTACAGTATTATTTTCTGGAAAGCAATCTGGCAAAAGGTATCAGAAGTTTTGGAATATCCATGCCCCTTGGGGATCTGTGCAGGGAAATGGTTAAGTTGTTGCAAAGATTGGCTGCAAGGATGTCTTCAACAATGCTGCTAATAACTGCAGAAGGATGGAAGTGGAAGACACGCGCGAGAGCTTTGGTTACGTACATTACAGGATTGCCCACATACAAAAATAATGTGTATTTATGAACCTGCTGTCGTGGAGGTATATTTGTTGACATGCAAAGATGTTCATTACTCATTATTAAGTGAACAGCAAGTTGAACCTCCCCGTAAGGATGAAATATTTCTATTTTTGTTAATACGTGTATTTGGATATTTATGTGTGTACAAAATGGCCATGGAAGGAAATATATCAAGGCACTAATGTTATCCCTGGTCTTGGCCCATATTTTCTGATTATTTATGTTCTAAACATGCATTACTTTTGAAATAAGAAAGTTATTACGATAAAAATATGTCTTGGTAAATACAGAATTGAAACATGGGGAATTAGAATTGATTATTTAGGCTGGGTGTGGTGACTCACACCTATAATCCCAGTACTTTGGGAGGCCAAGGTGGGCGGATCACGAGGTCAGGAGATCGAGACCATCCTGGCCAACATGGTGAAACCCAGTCTCTACTAACAAAAAATACAAAAATTAGCTGAGTGTGGTGGTGCACACCTGTAGCCCCAGCTACTTGTGAGGCTGAGGCAGGAGAATCCCTTGAACCCAGGAGATGGAGGGGTTGCAATGAGCTGAGATTGCACCACTGCATTCCAGCCTGGCGACAGAGCAAGACTCCATCTCAAAGGAAAAAAAAAAGAATTGATTATCTGATGGCATCAGGCTGAGATAAGTTGAGGTATTTGTTTCACAGTAAGGATGTCTAAACATTCCAAGCTATTCAAGTTTGTTCTTCAGCAAGGGAATTCATTGAGCACTATTGATGTCTGCTTTGATAATGAACTTCAGTGGCCTTTGCTGACAAGTACATTTTGCTTCAGATAGTTTGATATATTCAGTCCAGTCAAAGCCAAGTCCTACAGCTTTAAGGATGCTTCTGGATTTTGTTTTACTTTAAGTTTTGTTTTGAGGCAGAGGAGACAGGGTCTCCCTCTATCATCCAGGTTAGAGTGCAGTGATACTACTTGGACTCACTGCAACCTCTGCCTCCCAGGCTCAAACAATCCTCCCACTTCAGCCTCCCAAGTAACTAGGACTACAGGCATGAGCCACCACACCTGGCTAATTTTTGTATATTTTGTAGAGATGGGGTTTTGCCATGTTGCCCAGGCTGAGGGTACTTTTGTTTTTAAGGTGATTTTGTATTTCTTTATTATTTCTGTTCAAGTGATTTAAAACTTAACTCTCAGAGAGCATCTTTTTTCTCTTATTTCCAAGATTTTTGGGGGAAGTATGAGAGTATGCCTCATGATAGTCCCTAAATATTGGCTGAGAAATAAGTATTGGATTCTCATAGGCAGGTAATTAGTCTTTACCTTAAGAATAGAGAAGGTGCGGTGGCTTACACCTATAATCCCAGCATTTTGGGAGGCCGAGTTGGGCAGATCATGAGGTCAAGAGATTGAGACCATCCTGGCCAACATAGTGAAATCCCGTCTTTACTAAAAATACAAAAATTAGCTGGGTGTGGTGGTGTCTGCCTGTAGTCCCAGCTACTCGGGAGGCTGAGGCAGGAGAAACACTCGAATTAGGGAGACGGAGGTTCCAGTGAGCCGAGATTGCGCCACTGCACTCCAGTCTGGGCAACAAGAGCAAAACTCCAACTCAAAAAAAAAAAGAGTAGTGAGAAGGCAGATGACCAAGAACAACCTGATCCTTTGGTAGCTCGATTCTGCTAACTCCTGTTCTAACTACTTCTAACTTACCATTTTTCACATTTCTGAATCTATTGAGCCATGAGCAAGGATTACATTTCCTTTGCTGTGTTTCTCAATTTCACTAAACTACTAAATCCTAAAAATGATGATTTTCTTCATGGCAATTACCATCATGACCTTGCAAAAGCCACATATGCCAACTGGAACTTCTCCAGAATTTCTTTTTTAATGAAGGAAAATATTTTATTAAACTAAGAGCATGACTGATGGGAAAGTAGGGCGCATGGGAAAATATTGAAGTTTATTATTTTTACATCTGTTGCCCGGGGCCCATCAGGAAATAGAAAACCCCTCAGCTGGTTCAGCAGAAGGTTCTTTGGGGTTTTTTTGTTTGTTTGTTTGTTTGTTTTTCTCCAAGACAGAGTCTCTCTCTGTCGTCCAGGATGGAGTACAGTGGCACTATCTCGGCTCACTGCAACCTCTGCCTCTGGGGTTCAAGTGATTCTCATGTCTCAGCCTCCCAAGTAGCTGGGATTACAGGCACCACCATGCCCAGCTAATTTTTGTATTTTGTAGTAGAGATGAGGTTTTACTATGTTGGCCAGGCTGGTCTAGAACTCCTGACCTCAAGTGATCTGCCCTCATCGGCCACCCAAAGTGCTGGGATTACAGGCATGAGCCACAGCACCCAGCCTGCTCAGCAGCAGGTTCTTTAACCAAGGGACTGTCGCTAGGGATGTAGGCAGGGAGCCGATGAGAGGCTGAGGCATCCAGAAACTAGCAACAGTGGGAAGCTGTTACAAACCCTAGGCATCAAGAGGGATGGGGTGGGAGCATGGATGTTTTGAAACCCAGCAATCTGGCAGAGCCAGGAACTCCTGGAAGGATGTCGTCACTCCCAGAATCAGGAACCAAAGCATGAAGGGAACAGGGAAAAATGCCCAGGCTCCTGCCCTAGGATGTCCTCTGATGCCTCCCACTGACCCAATCTTAGCAGTTGAAAGGGACCCCACAGGAGTTCTTTGGAGCAGAGGAAGGTCAAGGAGGCTGAAGAATGCATCTGAGGGCACAGGTGGAGCATGACCAGCTCACTCTCTGAAGGAATGTTTTGTCCTTGAAAAGAGATAACACTTCAAGTAAAACATTGGCAGTGCTTAGCTGTGCTTCCTCTAGGTTCAGCTATGGGTGGTTTCAGGACCTTATAATTTTCAAAAGATTAAAAAAAAAATCAGTGGAATCCCAAAGAAACATGTTGTTTTGGACTAATAAATGTTTGTGTCCCCCCAAAATTCTTATGTTGAAGCCCTTAATTCCCAATTTGATGATATTTGGAGGTGAGGCCTATGGGAGATAATTAGTTTTACAAGAAATCATGAGAGTGAGGCCCCCACATGGGATTAAGTCCTTATAAGAGGAAACACCTGAGAGCATGCTCTCTTTCTCTCCATGTGAAGGCACAGCAAGAAGGTGGCTGCCTGCAAGCCAGGGAGTGAGCCCTCACCAGAAATCAATAGTGCTGGCACCCTGATCTCAGACTTCCAGCCTCCAGAACGATGAGAAATGAATTTCTGTTGTTGAAGCCACCTCGTCTATGGCATTTTGTCATGGCAGCCCAAACTATGATACATACCTAAAATGAAACACGCATATATTGAAGGCCGTACTAGCCATCATGTATCAAGCATATGCTTGGTGCCAGGCACTGTGCCAAGTGCTTTATCTGCCCAGGGTCATTTAATCCCCACACCTGGGGGGTAGATATTGTGACCCCATTTGACACAGGAAGAAACTGTTGTCCAAAAAATTGTTCATCCATCCCCCAAAGTCACATAACTAGCTAGGGTGGAAGCCTTCTGTTTCTGGAGGGCAGGCTGCTGTCACTGGTGATAGGTACTGCCACAAATTGGGCCCCAGTGTTCAAATGCCCAGAGTGGAGGGGCAGCTGCTGTTCTCAGTCACAGGAGGGCTGGGATAGGCAGTTTGGGGGACAGGCAGTTTGGGGGTCAGGTGGTTTGGGGGTCAAGTGGATTACTTCCTTGTTGTCTAGCTTCTTTCACCAGGATGACAGTAGGAACCTGGCAGTCTTGTTCATCACTGTATCCACACAACCTGGCATGCAGCAGGTGCTCAATAATGTTTGTGAATACATGACCCCACCAGATAGAATCAATGTTTGTAACTTACATTGTTTCCACCTGATGATTTTGTGGTTGTGCGAAAATCACCTTCAGCAAAGAGAAATGTACTCAAATGTTTTTTTAAATCAGTGGTGTAGAAGTGTATCTGAGCATGGAAACTGGTTGAAACTAGTTACTGCTTCCAATCTGGATCACTAAGGTGAGCAGCCCAGCAGGGCCACATGTGGAAAGTGGCACTGCACAGTGGGCTGGCCTCATCAGTGTGGTCACAGAGCCACACTCCCACAGCTGACATGTGTGCATGTGTGCAGAACCTATCTGATGCCATTTAAATATTTTTGGGTTTCTGTTAATTTCATTTTTATTTTTTGTAGAGATGGGATCTAGCTATGTTGCCCAGGCTGGTCTCAAACTCCTGGGGCTGAAGCAGTCCTCCTGTCTCAGCCTCCCAAAGTGCTGGATTACAGTTATCAGCCACTAAATGCAGTCATCATTTAAATGTCTGTGAGAGCCGTGGTCTGGCTCTATAGGAAAATGAAAAGAGTTCAAAGTCAAAAAAATAGGGACAAAATAGAGAAGTTTAACTGAAACCTTAGTTGAGGAACTGGTTTCCATCATCTTACATCAGGCAGTAACGTTGAAAGAAGTTTGAAAGATTAGATAATGCTGTCACTTGAACCCAGGTGCTTTAAGATTAACACCCTCTGAGAAGTAAGGACTTATCTTTCTCTGTTGTCAGACTACAAGAAAAACTCACTGGCCCATTATTATTATTAGTAGCAGCAGCAGCAGCAGTAGTAGTATTTTACCATTGATCTGAATTTCTTCTTTTTTTTTTTTTTGAGACGGAGTTTCGCTCTTGTTACCCAGGCTGGAGTGCAATGGCGCGATCTCGGCTCACCGCAACCTCCACCTCCTGGGTTCAGGCAATTCTCCTGCCTCGGCCTCCTGAGTAGCTGGGATTACAGGCACGTGCCACCATGCCCAGCTAATTTTTTGTATCTTTAGTAGAGACGGGGTTTCACCATTTTGACCAGGATGGTCTCGATCTCTCGACCTCATGATCCACCCGCCTCGGCCTCCCAAAGTGCTGGGATTACAGGCTTAAGCCACCACGCCCGGCCGAATTTCTTTTTCTTTATACAAAGAAAACCTGAACCCATGATATTTCAAAAACAAAAACCAAAGTCCGGGTGCAGTAGCTCATGCCTGTAATCCCAGCAACTTGGAAGGTTGAGGCAGAAGGATCACTTGAGCCCAGGAGTTTGAAATCAATCTAGACAACATGGTGAAAACTCGTTTTTACAAAAAATACAATTCCCTGAGCATGATGGTGAGTGCCTGTGGTCCCAGCTACTCAAGAGGCCAAGGCCGGAGGATCACTTGAGCCCAAGAGGTTGAGGCTACAGTGAGCTGTGATCATACTACGACATTCTAGCCTACGTGACAGAGTGAGACTCTGCCTCAAACAAACAAGACCAAACACAGCAAAACAAAAACCAGGTGGGCAACTTGCACATTCCCGTCCAGATGCCACAGTTTCCTGCACAATTGCGTTCTGAGCCTGGCGAAGGTAAGTACAGGAAGTAAAATGCTCTGGAAACTGACAGAACTAAGGAAGTGAGGCAAATGCTGAGAGAGATGGGGCATGCTGTAGTTAACTCCAGGTGCCTTAATGAGAAACAAGTGAGATCAGTTCATGGCCAGGGCTTGGGAACAGAGAACAGGGAAGCTGAGTTCAGCTGAATGAAGCACCTGTGCACATCCGAGGCACGTGACTCTCATTGCCCCACCACTCCAGGCTTCCTGGAGCCAATGCATTTCCTCAGCACAAGACTTTTTAGAATTCTTTAAAAATTGATAAATTAAAATTGTATATACATATGGTATACAGCGCTGTATTTTGATACATGTATATATTGTGGGAGGATTAAATCAAGCTACTTGTGCATTGCCTCCCACACTTAACATTTTTTTGCGGTAAGAACACTTAAAATCTCTCAGCAATTTCCAAGTGTGAAATGTATGGTTATTAAGTGTAGTCACCATGACGTACAATAGATCTTTTGAACACTCCTCCTGTCTACCTGGAATTTTCTATCCTTTGACCATCATCTCTCCAATTCCTCCTCCCCCCACCCCCAGCTTTTTAGTTTGAAATAATCCCATTTGTTCATTGTTGCTTGTGTCATGGGGTCACATCCAAAAAATCGTTGCTCAGAACGATGTCGTAGAGATTTTCTCCTAAGTTTTCTTCCAGCAGTTTTCTTTCACTTGTTACATTTCAGCTTTTAAACCATTTTGAGTTTGTTTTTGTATATGATGTGAGATGAGGATCTAGTTTCATTCTTCTGCATGTGGATAATCAGTATGCCCAACACCGTTTATTGAAGAGACTGTCCTTTCTCCATCATGTGCTCCCAGGATTTTTGTCAAAAATCAGTTGGGATGTGTCTGACACTGGTCAGTTTTGGCTGCAGGTAGGATTGCCTGGGGCAAGTGCAGCGCAGAACTGGAGTCTCACATAGGACTTGGCTGCCTGGCCAAAAAGTGATTTGAACACTTTGAGAAGACAATGCAGGTTTTTTGGGGATAATGAAATGGTTCTTTCCACTGGGTGAACTGTAGTTCTAGCCCTATAAAAGAATTAGACGCGCGTGCCTGTAATCCCAGCTACTCGGGAGGCTGAAACAGGAGAATTGCCTGAACCCAGGAGGCGGAGGTTGCGGTGAGCCGAGATTGCGCCATTGCACTCCAGCCTGGGTAACAAGAGTGAAACTCCGTCTCAAAAAAAAAAAAAAGAATTAGACATGGAGATGCTGATGTAAACCAAACCACACTATTCATATCTTTGTGTAAAGTTCAAGAAATCATTGAGACAATCTGACATTACTTAGATTTTAAGTGTTTGTAATAAGAGAATTGGATGCATTAGAACAAAGACAGCCCTGCTTGTGATTCCACTTAAAATGTGTAATGAAGTAATTGATTTCAGACATCATTTTAGATTGAGTCTAAAATTTGATTAGGCCAGGTGCTGTGACTCATGCCTATAATCCTAGCACTTTGGGAGGCCGAGGCAAGTGGATTATTTGCGTTTAGGAGTTCAACACCAGCTTGGCCAACATGGCAAGACCTCGTCTCTACTAAAAATACAAAAATTAGCCAGGTGTGGTGGTGCATGCCTGTAATCCCAGCTATTCAGGAGGCTGAGGTAGGAGAATCCTTTGAACCCAGGAGGTGGAGATTGCAGTGAGCCAAGATTGTACCACTGCACTCCAGCCTGCACAGAGTGAGACTCCCATCTCAAAAAAAATTGTTTAATTAATTTTATAAACGAATATTTAAGTGAGCTTAAGAGTCACTATATTTATAGGTTTAATGTATTATATTTATTACCATTGTTAAGGATTTGGAATGGCTTTGCTCTTTAGGACAGGCATTTGAAGCGGTCCAAAGGAAAATGGAATATATTAAATTCATAATTGCAGTTTCACATATTTGAGGGAATTTAATTAACCATATGTAAATGGGAATGATTAAGAACATTTAGTCTGTTCAACTTGATTTGATCATTGATAAAAGAAAAATAAAATTAATTATTCCTGTTTTGCTAGATGTATAAGAGTTGTCATTTGACCTTAGCGGCTCAAAGAAAACTTTAAAATGTGGCATGCCCTCCTCCTTTCAGCCTTTCTTCTAGAGGCCCAGGGTGCCCTGTGCTTTATGAGATTGGGGGTGGGAAGGCTGCCCATGAAGGCTTCAGGACAAGTGGTGAGATGTGCTCCTGCCTCTCTTAGCGGGTTGGGGACTGAGACTGCTTACAGGACCAAAAGGAGATCTGGCTTTGCCTCTGGGGACGGGTGCCCTGTGAAAAGCTACACACACATTTCCTAAAAAGAGATGTCTTCAGCAACAGGGTCAGCAACAAATGGAACCACACTGCACCTGCCAGAGCCTGAGCTTCCTCCCCCACATGCCCACTGTGCACTTCTGCGTACTCAGAACTGGGTCCTGGAGTCAAATTAGCTATTACCCTTTGTCCAATGCTGTACTGATGACACCATTGCCAGTTACCTCTGCATCAATTTTTATAGGAAAGCTGGTCTCAAGGCACTATAAGTCTTATTTTAAAGACAAGGAGCATTACTCAGTTTTCAATAATGCATAGATCTGGAGCCTGACAAGACATAAAAGAAGGAGCATTTATTCAGCTGGCAGCAATTAGTAATGGAATGGCACATTTTGAGCCAAGGAATTACACAGCCCCCTATGGGAAGAGTCAGTACTGTAAGAATAACACACCAGCCATATCTCAGGCCCCTGGCTATGTCTCAGCCATTCACTGGAGTCTTCAGCACATGCACATGGGATACATAAACTGTAAATGGCAAGTCCAAATGAAGACCCATCACAAGACAGAAGACAAGAAATCACATTGATAAGATGGATACCCAGTAAGAATCTGTTGACTTTCCTAGACAGGTAGGGGATTGTATTAGTCCATTTTCATGCTGCTGATAAAGACATACCTGAGACTGAAAAGCAAAAGGAGTTTAATGGACTTACACTTCCACATGGCTGGGGAGGCCTCACAGTCATGGTGGAAGGCAAGGAGGAGCAAGTCACATCTTACGTGGATGGCAGCAGGCAAAGAGAGAGCTTGTGCAGGGAAACTCCTATTTTTAAAACCATCAGATCTCATGAGATTCATTAACTATCATGAGAACAGCACAAGAAAGACCCACTCCCATGATTCAATCATCTCCTACTGGGTTCTTTCCAAGACACATGGGAACTGGGGGAGTTACAATTTAAGGTGAGATTTGGGTGGGGACACAGCCAAACAATATCAGGGATATATCTACTGTCTCAGAGCTGGATAATGATGAAGCACGGACAAGGATACCAGATACCCGACTCTTTAATGTTCTATATACAGTGATTCTAGTTACTTTTAGCAAAAGTACAACGTAAATTATGTGGATTCCAATTAAATGGGACAGTGGCAGAGTATAATCTGCTTTCCTCAATGGATAGGATAATTTATTCTAGACCAATTGTGTAAACAAAATAGGAGTAGAATAATTAATAGGCATATGAACAGACATTCCAAACACTCATGTCCTTTAGAATCACTACCTTATGGTAATTGATATGGAAAACACACACACACACACACACACACACACCTATTAATTTTGAAAGGCAATCTAAGAATTTGCAATTGTTATCTTAATTTGTTTAAAATGCAATTGATAGTAAAGAAAATCTATTAGTAAGACCATTTTCTCTAACTTAAATTGACCTTTATTTACCAAGATTCACAAATGAGTTATTTCACAAGAATTTTTAAAAGATAGAATGAGAAGATATTTGAGACCAAGGAAATGATATTATTGAAGACTTGAAAATATGTTTGGGTCTCTTCTGGTAAAGCCTCCTTGTTTCCCTAGGTTAAGACAAGACTGTTTCTCCTTACTCTCAAAAGTACACATCTCTATCACAGTCCTTCCCCCAAGGCACCTTGTGATCACTGGTTATTTGGCTTCTCTCTCTCTCTCTCTTTCTAGACCAAGAGTTCCTTGAGGTCAGGAAATACATCTTTCTTTGTGGTCCCAGCACTTAACCCAATCCCATGTACCCAACAGAGACTGAGTAGATGTTTGCTACTTATCACTGGATGACTCATTTGCTGGTCGAGATGTGCCAGATTGGCTTGTGGTAAATGGAAGGAGCATGCATGGATATGGTGAACTGACCCTCAGCCACTATCCCACTCCTTCTAGAGGCCTTTCTCTCCTGCAGAGGCAGAAAACTAAAGGCTGCTTCTCTGGACTCCTGTGCAGCCAGTGTTTTTATGTGTGAATTTGGTTCTACCAATTAGATGTGCTTTCCTGAGATTTGGAAGTGGGAAGTGACATGCAAGGGGGAGAGGGGGACGGGTCACTCTTCCCCATCTTGGTTGTTGCTGCTGGCCAGAGAGGTGGTGGGGATTTATTTCCAAGTGTCCAGTCACTAGTGGTGTGCATTTTGAGGGCCTTTATGGGTGTATGGGAGGCTCTCTGATATCCAGATTGCAGCCAGGATGGGGTTTGTTTTTTGTTGTTGTTGAGACAGAGTTTCCCTCTGCTGCCCAGGCTGGAGTACAGTGGTGTGATCTCGGCTCACTGAAACCTCTGCCTCCCAGGTCCAGGCAATTCTCATGCCTCAGCCTCCTGAGTAGCTGAGATTACAGGCAAGCACCACCATGCCCTGCTATTTTTTTTGTATTTTTAGTAGAGACAGGGTTTTGCCATGTTGGCCAGGCCTGTCTGGAACTCCTGCCCTCAAGTGATCTGCCCACCTTGGCCTCCCAAAGTGTTGGGATTATAGGCATGAGCTGCCATGTCCAGCCAGGAATGGGGTGTGTTTTAACTCAAAACTTCAAGTGAAAGCCTCCTGGCAGCCCACCTGCCTGATTGAAGAATTCCCCTGGTGATCCAGTTTTGTGGTCTTGCATGGGGGTCATTCCTGGCAGTCAGCTGGGCAAAGATCCTCTAGCCTCCCAGCGACTTCATAAGCCCTGAATGATCTGTGTGCATCTCTCTGTGCTTCAGATCATTGTAATGGTTCCTGTTGCCCTTGAACCCTAACTGATGTAATGGAAAGGAGAAAGGAATCTGCTTGAAAGGAAGGTTTGCAGAACTTACAGTACAATGTACAGAACAAGGGATATGAGGCAATGAGAGGTACCTGAGAAGTTATTAGGAAATGAGAGGCTCCCCTAACTCATGCTTGTCTGTCTTAGACTCCATTTTCACCACGTTGATGGGTCACGTGGAAGGACCGAGAGTGACAGGGGTCAGGGAGAGAGATTTAAGAGCCATCAGCAGAAACACCTAGCAATAAAAGTGTGTATGTAGAGAAAAGCCCCTTGAAGAAGAGATCACAGAGACTTGAACTGGGAATCATTTCTTATTTTATACTCTTAAAATGAAAATATAACATATATACAAGAAAGATGGCCAGATGTGGTGGCTTGCGCCTGTAATCCTAGCACTTTGGGAAGCTGAGGTGGGTGGATCACTTGAGGTCAGGAATTCGAAACGAGCCTGACCAACCTGGTGAAATCCCATCTCTACTAAAAATACAAAATTAGCTGGGCGTAGTGGTGCACTCCTGTAATCCCAGTTACTTGGGAGGCTGAGGCAGGAGAATCATTTGAATCCAGGAGGTGGAGGTTGCAGTGAGCCGATATCGTGCCATTGCACTCCAGCCTGGGCAACAAGAGGGAAACTCAGGCTCAAAAATAAATACATAAATGACTAAACAAACAAATAAATAAATAGTACACATCTTAGGTACTCAGTTCAGTGAATCTTTACAGAGTAAAAACAACTGAGTCACCCCCACCTAGATCAAGCTATGGAACCCTACAGCACCCAGAATTCTTCCTCGTGCCTCTCTCCCAGTCCAGCCCTTCCAAAGGTAACCAGAATTCTCAGTGCTGTCACTGCAGATGCTTCCTTGTTTTTAAAAATTTCTATAAAAGAAATATTGCAGTAGGTGTTACTTTTGTGTCTGTGTCTGTTTTGGTTTTGTGTGTGTGTGTATCTGGTTTTCACACTCAACACAGGATTTGTGAGATTCAACCATGTTGTACAACCACCGATAGTTTGTTCATTTTTATTGCTGTACAGTATTCCACTGCATGACTTTTACACAACTTATTGATGTATTCTACTATTGATGAATATTTGTGTTATTTTCAGATTGGGGCTATTATGGATAGCACTACAGTGACTATACTTCTCATACATGTCTTTCGATGCACTTCTGTTGGGTATACACCTGGGGGTAGAATTGCTGGGTGATAGGGTGTATGTATAGCAGATTTTGCCAAACAATCTTCCAGAGTGATGTGGCCAGTTAGCATCTGCTGCATAACAAGCCACCTGAAAATGTAGTGGCTTAAAGTAGTAACTCATGGTTCTATGGGTCAGTATAGGGAACTGGATTCCTCTGAGATGCTTTATTTGTGCTCCATCTATGTAAGCTGGTTTCCAGCCTCCATTTGCAGTCAGGTGGCAGCTGATGGCCTCATCCACATATCTAGCAGTTGGCTGGTCGTCATTAAGAGTGATGGAGCTACACATCACCCATCAATGTCATTAGGACCCATGGATCATTCATCGTCTGGCAAGCTGGTCTGAGTTTATTCACATGCTACTGTTGGTTGCAGGGTTCCCAAGAGCAGCAAAAGAGAGTAAACTCCAACCTACTATCTCTTTTCAGGTTGCCTGCTGTGTGACATTTGCTAATGTCCCATTGACTGAAGCATGTCACATGGCCAAGTGCAGATTCAAAGAATCTAGATATGACCTTTTGGAGGAAGAAACTGCAAAGTCAGTTGCAGATTGTATGCGTTAATTGCAAATGCATACATAGGTAAGAAGAATTTGCAGCCATTTAAAAATTTGCTGCAATATTTTATACCGATGTATGCTCCCCTAACAGTGATGAGAGGTCCAGTTGTTCTTATCCTCAGCAATATTTGGTGTATCAGTCCTTTTCACTTTAGCCATTCTGCTAGGTGAGTGGTAACATCTGCGTGTTTTAAATTTCAGTTGTCTTGATGACTAATCATATCACACCCCTTTCCATGTATATGGTCCATTTAGATATATTCTTTCTTGAAGAACCTATTAAAGCATTTTTTTCTGTTTTCTAATTAGATTTTCTTCTCAATTATTTATAGGGTACACACATATATTTGTATATATTTGTTATTTATGAATTCTCATGGCTTGTCACTTGCCTTTTTATTATTTTCATTGTTTTAATGATGTTTTTAAATAAACAGTTCTTAATTTTAACAAAATACAATTTTTTACATTCTCCTTTGCATTTAGTGCTTTTGGGGTCCTATTTAAGAGCTCATTGCCCACCTCAAGATGATGAGGATACTGTCGTAGGTTATCCCCTAGAAACTACATTATTTTACTTTTCCCATTTAGGTGTATGATCTATCTGGAATTGATTTTTGGGTGTGAGGTAGGACGTCAAAATTCATTTTTTCCCCAATACAGCCATACTTCATTTTAATGCCCTCTGTTTCATTGTGTTTTGCAGATATTGCATTTTTTTTTTAGATGGAGTCTCGCTCTGTTGCCCAGGTTGGAGTGCAGTGACACAATCACTATTCACTGCAGCCTCAACCTCCCAGGCTCAAGCCATCCTTGCACCTCAGCCTGTCAATTAGTTGGGACTACAGGCGCATGCCACCACACTCAGCTAATTTTTATACTTTTTGTAGAAATGGGGTTTCACCATGTTGCCCATGGCTGGTCTCGAACTCCTGGGCTCCAGCAATTTGCCCATCTCAGCCTTTCAAAGTGCTGAGATTACAGGCATGAGCCACTATGCTCAGCCAGATATTGCATTTTTTATAAATTGAAGTTTTGTGGCAACACTGTGTCAGGGAAGTCTATCAGTGGCATTTTTTTTTTTTTTTTTTTTTAGCAATACGTGCTCACTTCAAGTCTCTGTGTCACATTTAGGTAATTTTCACAATATTTCAAACTTTTTCATTATTGTTATAAGTATTATGATGATCTGTGATTGGAGATCTTTGAAGTTATTATAATTGTTTCAGGGTACCAGGAATCACACCCACATGAGGTGGATAACTTAATAAATGTTGTGTGTGTTCTGATGCAATGGCCTCTGATTATTCAAGTGAAAACAAGAGTCTCACTTTAAAGCAAAAGTCAGAAATGATTAAGCTCAGTGAGGAAGGAATGTCAAAAACTAAGATAGGCTGAAAGTTAGGCCTTGTGTGCCAATCAGCCAAGTTGTATATGCCAAGGAAAAGTTCTTGAAGGAAATGAAAAGCGTTACTCTAGTGAACACACGAAGGATAAGAAAGTGAAACAGGCTTATTGTTTCTATGGAGAAAGTCTGGATCAAAGATCAAACTAGCCACAACATTCCCTTAACCCGAAGCTTAATCCAGAGCAAGGCCCTAACTCTCCTCAATTCAATAAAGGCTGAGAGAGATGAGGAAGCTGCAGAAGAAAAGTTTGAAGCTAGCAGAGATCAGCTCATGGGTTTAAGGGAAGAAGCCATCTCCACAACATAAAAATGTAAGGTACAACAGCAAGTACTAATGTAGAAGCTGCAGCAAGTTATCCAGAAGATCTAGGTAAGATAATGGATGAAGGTGACTACAAAAAACAACCAATTTACAATGTTGACAAAACGGCCTCCCATTGGAAGAAGATGCTGTTTAGGACTTTCATAACTACAGATGAGTCAATGACTGGCTTCAAAGCTTCAAAGAACAGGCTGACTCTTGTTAGGGGCTAATGCAGCTAGTGACTTCAAGTTGAAGTCAACATTCATTTACCATTCCAAGAATCCCAGGGCACTTAAGAATTATGCTACATTTACTCTGCCTGTGCTCTACAAATGTAACAACAAGTCTGGATGACACCACATCTGTTTTCAGCCATGGTTTTTTTTGTTGTTTTTGTTGTTGTTTGTTTGAGATGGAGTCTCACTCTGTCACTGAGGCTGGAGTGCAGTGGTATGATCTCAGCTCACTGCAACCTCTGCTTCCCAGGTTCAAGTTATTATTCTGCCTCAGCTTCCTGAGTAGCTGAGACTATAGGTGTGCAGCACCACGCCTGGCTAATTTTTGTATTTTTAGTAGAGAGAGGGTTTCGCCATGTTGGCCAGGCTGCTCTCAAACTCCTGACCTGAGGTGATCTGCATGCCTCAGCCTCCCAAAGTGCTAGGATTACAGGTGTGAGTCACTGCACTCAGTCTTAGCCATGGTTTACTGAATATTTTAAGCCCACAGTTGAGACCTACTGCTAAGAAAAAAAATTCCTTTCAAGCTATTACTGCTCATTAACAATGCACCTGGCCGCCCAAGAACTCTGATGGAGATGTACAAGGAGATTCACGTTGTTTTCATGACTGCTAACACAACATCCACTCTGCAGTCTATAGATCAAGAAGTAATTTTGACTTTCAAGTCTTATTATTTAAGAAATACATTTAGTAGTAAGGCTATACTTGCCATAGCTAGTGATGTCTCTGACAGATCTAGACAAAGAGCCAAAAGATTGTAACTCAATGAAAGCTGAGATGATCAGTAGCAATTTATAGCAATAAAGTATTTTTTAATTATGGAAGGGAAAACCTTTTGGAAGAGTCACCATTCTAGATGCCATGAACAACATTCATGATTCATAGGAGACGGTTAAAATGTCAACATTAACAAGGGTTTAGAATAAGCTGATTCCAACCGTCATGGGTGACTTTGAGAGGTTCAAGACTTCAATGAAGGAAGGAACTGCAGGTGTGGTGGAAATAATAAGAGAAATAGAATTATAAATGGAGCCTAAAGATGTGACTGAATTGCTACAATCTCATTATAAAACTTACACATATGAGGAGTTGCTTCTTAGGGATGAACAAAGAAAGTGGTTTCTTGAGATGGAATCTGGTTCTGGTGAAGATGTTGTGAACATTGTTGAAATGACCATAAAGTATTTAGAATATTCCATAAACTTAGTTGATAAAGCAGCAGCAGGTTTGAGAGGAATGACTCCAGTTCTGTAAGAAGATCTATTATGGGTAAAATGCCATGAAATAGCATCACATGATACAGAGAAATCTTTTGTGAAAGAAAAAAAATCAATTAATGCAAAAAATTTTATTATGATCTTGTTTTAAGAAATTACCAAAGCTACCCCAACCTTCAGCAATCACCAAACTGACCAGTCCACAGCCATCAACATTGAGGCAATACCCTCCACCAGCAAAAAGATTACAACTCAATGAAAGCTGAGGTGATCATTAGTGATTTAGAGCAATAAAGTATTTTTAAATTAAGGCTTGTGCATTGCTATTTTAACTAATACTATTGCATACCTAGTCTACAATCATATAGTGTAAACACAACTTTTTTTTTTTTTGAGATGGAGTTTCATTCTTGTTTCCCAGGCTGGAGTGCAGTGGCACGATCTCCCCTCACTGCAACTTCCATCTCCCAGGTTCAAGCGATTCTTCTGCCTCAGCCTCCCGACTAGTTGGGATTACAGGCATGTGCCACCACACCTGGCTAATTTTGGATTTTTATTAGAGATAGTGTTTCTCCATGTTGATCGGGCTGGTGTCAAACTCCTAACCTCAGGGGATCTGCCCACCTTGGCCCTCCCAAAGTGCTGGGATTACAGGTGTAAGCCACTGTGGCCGGCCTGTAAACATAACTTTTATATGCACAGGGAAACAAAAAAAATTTATGTGACTTGCTTTATTGTGATGTTTACTTTATTACAGTGGTCTGGAACCAAACCTATAATATCTTCAAGGTTTGCCTGTAGACCCACTATCATTTATTGAAAAGATCATTCTTTTTCTGAACTTTGTGTTATATTCTGGTGATCTATTTTAGTTTCCTTTCACTAATACCATAATATTTAACCTCATTTTACAATAAAACTTGATATTTGGTAATACAGATCTTCCAACTTTTGTTGATCAAGATTGTTTTAACTTTTCGTGGCCCTTTGCATTTCCATGTAATTTAAAAGTCAATTTGTCAATTTCCAATTTGTCAGTGAACCACAGGCATTTTTTTAAAATTGGGACTTCATTGAATCTATTGATGGATTTGAGTAGAATTAACCCTTAAAATATTGAGTCTTCTAATCCATGAACATGGTATATTTTTTTCATTTATTTGGATCTTTTCAAATCTTTTCAGGATGTTTTGTAGTGTTCAGTAAGAAGACTTTACCCATCTTCTGTTCAATTTATTCCTATCTCTTTGATGATATTTGCTTTTTATTGTAAATGGTCTTTTAAATTTCATTTTCTATTTTTTCTAACATATAGAAATACAGTGTTAACCTCAGAGTTGTCTAATTGTTGTGCCTTTAAGGATCATTTTTTTTCTCTTTTACTAATAACTTTACTCTTTTACTATTTAACTTTGGTTTTTGCAATCTTACAATGACATACCTATGTGCGGTTTACTTTTGTATTTATCTTGGTTAGAGCTTCTTGAATATAAATACAGCTCAGATGCACAACTACAAAATACAAGAAGCAGAAATACAGCTTCTTGAATTTGTGGCTTGATGTCTTTTGTCAGGTTTGGGAAATAGTTTCTGCCTGACTCTCTCCTCTCTAGGAGTTTTAATTGCACATACTTTCCACCATGTTTCATGTACCCCTGTGCTCTATTTTTGTATCTTTTCTCTCTGAGCTTCAATTTGGACTTTTTTGAACTAAACTATCTTCCAGTTTGCTAATTTTCTCTTCTGCTTTTAGTTATCAAGTCCAGGCTTAGAGTTATCAATCCAGTTATATTGTTCAGTATAGAATTGCCACTTAAAAAAAAATACGTCAGCACTCAATAAAATCCTCCACATTGTTATCTATTTTTATGACTATTTCAATCAGTTATTTTAAAGTCTAAGTCCGATAAACTTAATACATGGATTAAATGTGTTTCTCTTTTTATTGTCTTGGTTTTTTTCTCTCTATTAAATTTTCATCTTCGGTCATGTTTTCTAGTATGTCTGGTCATTACGGATTAAATGCTGGACCTTATGTATAAAAATGACAGAAGGTCTTAATGATGATTTCCTTCCTAGAAAGAGGATTCAGTTTTATCTGGCAGCAGATCACCTTGACCGAATCAGAAATTGAGCTGATTGGAGCGGAGCTTCAGGTTTTGTAAGGGCTATCTTTTCTCTTATTTGCCGTTACTCTTCAGATGTGGCCCTTTAGGGTTATCAGTGAAAGGTGTGAAGTGCCTACCAGAAATCCTCTTTGTTGGAAGGTCCTGAACTCTGAGTTTTGTCTTCCCAGGACCATGAGACCCCTAAAGTCTCAAGTTAACAAGCTGTTTGTTGGGTGGTTTCTTGGTTTCTTGCCTCTTGGACTGCGCATAATTAGTCTAGAAATAGGGCCATTCTGGCTGGGCATGGTGGCTCCTGCCTGTAATCCCAGCACTTTGGGAGGCTGAGGTGGGTGGATCACGAGGTCAGGATCAGAGACCTGATCCTGATTTTGAGACCAGCCTGGCCAACATGATGAAACCCCAGCTTTACTAAAAATACAGAAAAGTAGCCGGACGTGGTGGCAGGCACTTGTAATCCCAGCTACTCGGGAGGCTGAGGCAGGAGAATCGCTTGAACCTCAGAGGCATAGGTTGCAGTGAGCTGAGACAGCACCACAGCACTCCAGCCTGGGCAACAGAGTGAGTCTCCATCTCAGAAAAACAAAAAAAGAAAATAAAAAGAAATAGGGCCATTCCCCTGTGGCCTGCCAAGAGTCTCAGGGTCACCAGAGGCTGAGTGATGGGCACCCTTTCAGAGACTGAGCAATCCTTGGGAGCTCGGCTGTGTCATCCACAGACGCAGGCACCTTATGTCCCTGGGGAGTGGCTTACTACATTTGCACACGTAAACACCTACCCAACTACAAGAAAGAAGCCTTGAGTTTGGTCTCTCGTACTTACTTCCGTCTTGTTATGCCCTGGCAGGGCAGCCTGTGTGGGGAGAGCAAGCTGTGAGGGCAGGGACCAGAGGGCAGTGGTCCCCTCTCCCTGGTTGTGCCCTCCCAAGCCCTTCACAGCTTAACATGCAAACTCAGCTACTCTCTTGTTCCTCTTTCCATATTTTACATCTTCCATTTTTATACATTTTTTTAATTAAAAAGAAACCCTTAAAAAATTCACTGGGCTCTTTGGGGGCTATTTTACTTAGGAAAAAAATCTTTTTAAAAGCGCCATGTTCGTGCCCTGTGGCTAATCATAGCTTCAGGTGGCATGGATACTGATTTTACTGACCTTGTATTTGACATCTGATTTTGGAAGAGTCGAGATGCCCCTTGCCTGGCAGTAGTGGGGATGGAATAGTGTGAAGTCCTTAGGACCATGTGCAAGTTTTCCTTCTGCTCTGGTGCCCGGGAAGGCTTCCATTCAGCTTGGCCTGTCCTTCAGGCACGCTGGTAGAATGTTGCGATCACTCTGTAGATGAGAACACTGGATGATGATATGAATGTAGACCGTGTGGAAACACGTTCACAGTGTCTCCATCTGAGTGGTGTCCTTCCAGTGTCCCCATTCCCTCTTCATACATGGTTGCTGGTTGGAGGGAGCAGACGTGTGTCCTTGGAAAACAGTGCAGGGGCTTTTGGCTTCTTGTTAGATTTAAGGGTGGGCCTCTTTGGGCTCACCATGAACTGTTTACTTTCCGTGTATGTGTTTGTACACGATCCACGTTCTGGGAGCTGTGTGGTGACTTCCCCAGACCCCAGTATTAGCTCCAGCCAGCACCACAGCCTCGTTCCCTAGGGCGGGCCCAAGTCTGGGCAGCTCTTGGGGATACCAAGCATTGGAGGGACACAGGCCGTCTCAGATGGGACACCCATGTCCCTTCCCAGGGTCCACTTTGAACTTTCCCCTGGAACCCTCTAGAAGGTCCTGCTGTCCTACACCTGGCCATCCCGTGCCTTGGGTGGCACGTGTCTTTGTTCCCCACTGACTGGGAATGTCAGGCTCCTACAGGCCAGCTGCATGCTCTCCAGGAGCACCAACTGGGACATTCCCCAACAGGTAAAATCCTTTAAAATGATACTTCTACCCAACTTTGGGGGCCAAATGCCTGAGAGGGAAAGGAAACAGTCAAATGCAAACAAGGCGTCATACTAGAGTCCGGGAAGATGAATCGAATCACACAGGTGGTCCTAGAACCCCTATGGGATGGTTTAATACTTTGCTACTTTAAAATACAGAGATAATAGAAACAATCTGAATTTTCTTCATTCAGCTGATAAGGACTTCAGTGCCAGAGGCCATATGACAAAATTTTGCCTGTACCTAGGAGCACTTTTTAAAATATAGGATTTTAAGCAATGTTAAGTTGCTGATCTAAGCAGTAAATTTGCGCTCAAGTGTCATTTACAGATTATTTCTGTTGGAACTGCAAACATTGAGAAAGGCACAGGGACTGAATGACTCTGTCACACACAGCTACTCATGCACACACGCACTGCTTATTAAAAGCTGAGGTGAGATGAAGGGGGCCTACACGAATAACGAGTTCACCACCTTTGTGCCTGGAAAGAAGGGACTGGAGCCGCCAGGAGACTCACTTTCCCACCTCACTTGGGCCCTTCTCTATGCCTTAGTCTCTCCAGCACATGCACACAGCATGCACACCCAAAGACAACTGTGGCCCCTTCTACATACCCTACCCAAAGACAGCTGTGGCCCCTTCTGCACCCCGTCCCCCGCCCCGCTGGTTGTTGGGGGCTGGAGCGAGGAGGTCCCATGGAATTTGTTCTGGTTTCTAGGATGTAAACAAGAGGACCCCACGCCATGAATTTCCCTGCTTTCTAGACGGTGGAATGTTGACCCTGCAACTTTAGAAGCACAATCATTTATTAATAATTTTTTTGAAGCTCCCATCTACTCATGTTAGAGAAATCAACAGGTTCCAGGAATTCAGCATGTCTCTTTGTAACCTAAAGCATGTTCAGTGTTTGGAAACCGTATTTCAGTGATTTTCTGAATACCTTTCATGGGTAGGGCTTCTTCCCCCAGAATCTTACAGTCCCTTTCTGTGAAGAGAAGTGGACACACCTGGGAATTATTCCCTCCCTCTGGACTGTCGTCAGGAAACGCCTGCAGGGCCTTGCCCCGTCTGGGTGGTGTCCTCACTTCTCCTTCCATATAGGTGGCTCCAGTGGGCATTTTTTTATTTTACATTTTTTTTTTTACATGAAGCAATAGAAGTACACAATACTTATTTTCAAAATGTAATGTGCTCCATGAAACCTGTTGGCAAGCCCTTTCCTTCTCCACCCACCCCATCTAAATCTTTGGTTTTTACTTGTTTTTCGGATTTTTGTTTTTGGCCTTGTATCCCAAGGACTAAAAAAATAGCACAGACACATTTGCCGTTGAATGAACTAGTAAGTCACCGTAGGTGGTAGTCTTCATCGGTTCCTCTGTGTAAGTTTTTAAAGAATGTATGAAGATAGTCATGAACGTACTGAGTGTTCGCATCCTGCTTCAGTTCACCTTGGCTGTGTCTACACGACGTACTGAGTGTTCGCAACCTGCTTCAGTTCACCTTGGCTGCGTCTACACGACGTACTGAGTGTTCGCAACCTGCTTCAGTTCACCTTGGCTGTGTCTACACGACGTACTGAGTGTTTGCATCCTGCTTCAGTTCACCTTGGCTGTGTCTACACGACGTACTGAGTGTTCGCAACCTGCTTCAGTTCACCTTGGCTGTGTCTACACGACGTACTGAGTGTTCGCAACCTGCTTCAGTTCACCTTGGCTGTGTCTACACGACGTACTGAGTGTTCGCAACCTGCTTCAGTTCACCTTGGCTGTGTCTACACGACAACAAATGTTTGGCAGGGAATAAAGTCATGTCTGGTGTCATTTGCGATAGTGTGCCCCTCCCCTTTCAGTGTTGGCTCCAAACCTTCCTTCCCTTTTATGTTTGTGGGGAGGGGACCACCCAGCAGCAATCACCAACCAACCAACCAATGGGATCTACTTAGTGGTGAAAGGATTGGCTATTTAATTGGTATCAGGTGCTGGCCCAACCACACCACAGCGTGGCCACTGGGTTCCTTTAGAGACGGCCTCCGTTTCCAACGTTCCCCCCAAATGTTTGCTTTTTCCCCAGTCAAGAGGGGATCTCGAGACTCCCGAGTGGAGGTTGTGAGTTTGCACCCTGCCTGGCTGTAGATAGACCGTATAGATATATGAAGTGGGGGTGGCGGCCGAGGGGCTCTTACTGCTGTTTGGAAACACTTGCGTCCCGTGGATCCAGCCTTCATGTTTTTCTGACATCCTAGTAATAGCAGACCCTGCACAAAGTGGATATCAGAGTTAATACTGGGTGGATACAAAATAACGAGAATAGTTTTACCAAAGATAAGAAATCTCGCAGCATGTCTGCATTTTACCACTGATGGGAGCGCATCCTTAGAAAACTGAATGTAACAAAACCCAGGACATTTCTGGAAATTGTATGCTCTCTAGCACCTTTGTGTGGATTTTTATACAAACACTGTTTTACGAGTTATATAAAATGTTATAAAAATAGGAAAAAAAAAGAAATAGGGCCATTCCTTGAGAGGACATTGCATGGAGAATGTAGGGCTCGCTTCTCTAGAATGCCAGCTCCTCAAATCCTTTGTTTGATGGTCATGAATCTACTTCTCTCCCAGCTCAGTAAGACTCTTGCAACACAAGGTATTATTCATTTATTTGGCCTCTGTGCTGCAGGAAATTTTCTGTAATAAATAGCCATGGTTGCATTTTATTTCTCTTCAGGATCTTGGCCCATTAAATCCTGGTGGCTTTGTTACTCTCTGCTGTTTAGAGCTGGTTTTCTTGGGGGGACTGCTTTATCCTGCCCATATGGGTTTAAAAAAATGTTTTTTGAGAGAGGCTCTCACTTTGTTGCCCAGGCTAGAGTGCAGAGGCACAATCTTGGCTCACTGCAACCTCTGCCTCCTGGGCTCAAGCCATCCTCCCACCTCTGCCTCCCGATTAGCTGGAACTACAGATGCACACCCGTGATGCCCAACCAATTTTTGTATTTTTAGTAGAGATGGGGTTTCACCATGTTGCCCAGGCTAGTCTCAATCTCCTGAGCTCAAGCAATTCTCCCACCTCGGCCGCCCAAAGGGCTGGGGTTACAGGAATGAGCCACTGTGCCTGGCCCTCATGGTTGTTTTTGAGAGTTAGTCCAATACAAGCTATCCTATTATTGGTGGGAGTAGAAGTTTCCCATTTTTTAATTTTTGGGGAAAAATAATATGTTGCCAGAAGTCTGCATTATGCACAGGGCATATTTATTCTTTCTCTCCCGTGCAAGGACGGAGGCTTCTTGTGATGCCTGTGTCTTCTCAGCCTCATTGCTTTATATGACATTTGATCATAAGCAGATTTGAAGGCTTCTAACAATTTGGTCACAGATTCTGTGATTTTCCACCAGTCACTGAGGACCTGACGTTTCTCAAACTGGTCTCCGGAGAACAGAATGATTTTCCTTGGCTGCTTAGAGGCCGGGGGTGTGGCTGTGGCAGCAGTAGCTGCTGCTCCAAGGGGTTAGCCTTGAAGAATCCACTGGGATAAAATATGGGGTTGTGTCACCCAAAGTTCAAGGGGAAAACTGGCTAAAATAAATAATTCCCCCTAAGATATGGCTGTTGCTATGCCTAGGGAAACGGTTTCCATAGGAAACGACAATAAAAATAGCATTCTTTTTAAGCTGGGAAGGAATGGCACTTAGGTATCCAGATTTTAAAATAATATTGAATAACAGGAAATGTTGAAAGATTCAGCTATTTCCGCTTGACAGCATCTCTTTTTGCATTCCTCAGATTCTGAAGAAATGGAAAAGAGATAGTTCTTCATGTCCTTCGTAGGCTAGAAAGAAATGTCAAAATGTCTTGAACCCTTTTACGGGACAGAAATATAAAATTCTGGCACCGCAATCAGATGTTTCCACTTTTCGTCAATTGAGAGCTTTTCTTAAGTTGTTGAGGGTTTTCTCAGCATACTCCGTTATCAGTCAACTGCTATGAGTTTTTGTTTGTTTGTTTTTTGTTTTTGTTTTTTTGAGACAGAGTCTTGCTCTGTCACCCAGGCTGAAGTGCAATGGCACAATCTCAGCTCACTGCAAACTCCACCTCCTAGGTTCAAGTGATTCTCCTGCCTCAGCCTCCTGAATAGCTGGGACTAAAGACACACACCACCACGCCCAGCTAATTTTTGTATTTTTAGTAGAGACAGGGTTTCGCCATGTTGGCCAGGCTGACGACAGGTGATCTGCCCATCTTGGCCTCCCAAAGTGCTGGGATTAGCGCTGCAAAGCGTGAGCCATTGCACCCAGCCTTCCATGAGCTTTTAAGAAATAAGTTGGCTTTGATAAGAACAAATGACTCCAATTTTTCCCCATATCTTTGACTTGTTTTCTATTGTTATCCAGAAATTTCTCCTTGCTTAATGAACCTTTATAAAAACATGTCTCTTCCCTTCTGATGATGGAATCATTCAGGTTATGGAAACACAGACATTTACTTGTGAGACATGTGAAAATGTTTTTGATATTTTAAAAACGAATTTATTTTAAGAATTACTTTCTGCTTCTGGTGGGGCAGCTCAGCCCACTGGAGGCAGAGTTAGAGGAAGCAGGGTCAGCTGTGGGTGCAGGGAATGCTGGGGAAAGCCAGGTCCAAGGGAGCTTCCCACCAATGCTCAGACAAGTCAGGGCCTGGACCACACACTCACAGATCTGAAGTTGAACCCTCAATCCCTCAGTTTTCAACTTGAAAGAGACAAAGAGTTTTAGAACTTTATTTAACACACAACAGTTAAAGGTAAATTCAAATAGTGGCTCCATCATACGACTGAGCTGTGTTCAGAAATGCCTCCAAGGTAAACTCTGATTGCCTCAGACCATGTGTCTGATGCCTCTGCTAGAAGCTAGTCCACACGGCACGCAGAGAGACAGTCCAAGGGAGAGTGGCTGTTGTCCTTTAATTAAATCCCCATAGCCAGGTTCTCTGTGCCAGAGCTGTTGAGCCTGATTTGAAACCCGGGCGTGTCCTACGCTAAGGAACGTCCATATTCCAAAGGAAATAAGCCAGGAATAAAAGGATGGTGGTTCCACTGGTGTGCCTCGCCGTGTATTAGTATTTACAGACAGCTTGAAAAGAGCTGAGGTCACATAAAGAAAGACAAAAAATAGATGTTGGGCCTGGTGCGGTGGCTCATGCCTGTAATCTCAGCACTTTGGGAGGCCAAGGTGGGAAGACAGCTTAAGTCCAGGAGTTCAAGACCAGCCTGGGCAACATAGGGAGACCTTGTCTCTATAAATAATTTAAAAATTAGCTGGGCAAGGTGATGTGCACCTGTGGTCCCAGCGACTCAGGAGGCTGAGGTAGGAGGATCATCTGAGCCCTGAAGGTAGAGGCTGCAGTGACCAGTGATTGTGCCACTGCCACTCTAGCCTGGGTAACAAAGCAAGATTCAGTCTCAAGAAAAAAAAAAAGAAAGAAAAGAAAAAGGAAAAGAAAAAAACCAGACATTGTACTGATCTTGTACGTAAAAGGAATTCCCAACCTTCAAAGTGAAATTTTAAAGCTACCTCCTTTTAGCTATCTTCTGGCTGCCCCAGCCAGGAGTGAACGCCTGGTCTCTCTAATTCAGCATTTGTATGCTGCTCTTCAGCAGTGTTAACTCCATATGGGCCTAATTTGTGTTTCCAGCATGAAAGTTCCTCAGTGGGATTTATTATGTCTACAGTTACTTTGTGCCCTCCCTGGTACCCAGGAAATTCCTCTAAAGCAAGTAGCTGTGTGATCTCAAGGAAATCACATAACTTCTAAACATTTTTGCGCATTTACCAAAAGAGGGTAATGATAGTACCTACCTACCTAATTGAGATTGTGTAAAGATTAAATAACTCAAGGAAACTGTGTAGGATGCTGCTTAGCATATGATACTCAGATAAATACTGTGCATAGGTAAATATATACATGTGTATGTATATATATATACACACGTAACATATATACTTCTATCTATCAATCTATACACATCTATATATATAAATATTGATGCTGGCTGGGCATGGTGGCTCACGCCTGTAATCTCAGCACTTTGGGAGGCCGAGGTGGATCACTTGAGGCTGGGAGTTCAAGACCAGCTGTCTCCACTAGAAAAAGAAAATACAAAAATTAGCTGGGCGTGGTGGTATGTGTCTGTAATCCCAGCTACTTGGGCGGCTGAGGCAGGAAACTGATTGAACCTGGGAGGCAGAAGTTGCAGTGAGCTGAGATCGTGTCACTGCACTCCAGCCTGGGCAACAGAGCAAGATTCCATCACACACACAAAGACATACATGCACGTGTGGGCACCTCCCCCCCCACACACACACTGATGCTATGCCATCCCAGGGTTATGTGACTAAGATGAAAGAAGAGCAAGCAGCGCCTGGCACACTTTCTATGCACATATCCCCCCCCAGTCTTTGTCTGCAATGTTTACTTTTTACTGTGTCTTCATCCTAAGGAAACCTGGCTAACTGGTAGAGAAACTAGAAAAGAAAGCATTTTCCCTAGGAGCCAAATGCATTTATAAATGCTTTCTTGTCACATTACGGAAACTTTCTAACAGCAAATTGTGCCGGTTGCCGCTGTCATCTTTGTTGTTATGTAGAAGATGCTAAGTGATTTCACCACCAAGTCTGTGGGTTTATAGAAGCATCTTTCCCACTAAGCAAAGGCTACAGGCGGCTTGACGCACTACACTAGAATGAGTCCCAGAACATCTTCAGTACAGTGCAATGGAGCAGCTTGGTACCCACTGCTGGGGTACCACTCTCTCCATAGGGTTTCTAGGGTAACTCATCCCAGCATCCTCGGGTTTGTGTTCTGGTTAGTCCTCGTACGAAGATGACAATCTCCTCCAAGGCCTGAAAGTCTCTAATTCTATTCCCTACTTATGGCTTTCCTGCCCTCCTTCCTCAGACCCCATTCTTTCTGAAAACCTTGCACACTGACCTCCCCACGCCCTCGACCACTCTCTCGGAGGACCTGTGCGCCTCAGTCTCCAAACGCAGCACTCTCCTGCCGGACCTCCATGGAGCTGATGTCCTCTCTGGAGTGTTTAAACTGTTCAGCGCCCGTCCTTTTAAAACCCTGTCCTTTATTAGCTTCTTGGGAATTACACTCTGGGATTTTCTCTCTGACTAATCCATCTTGCTGCTGCCACCCCCTCCCAACTTCTGTCCCTCAGATGTCAGCGTTCCCCAAGGTTCTGCCCTGAGCTACATTTTTTCCTTGCTCTATATATTTATTCCCGCTAGAATCAATCCACTCATATGCTTATTACAAGAATGGGCCAATGCAGGCAAATTTAATGAAAAAAGTAAAAAATGTCACACAAAATTCTAGATATAAACATTGTCATCTATCTATATTTATGCATATGGTTGCATTTTATAAGAACCAGATCATTCTATGTTTAGTAACCTAATTTTTTTTCTTTTTTTTTGAGACGAAGTCTCACTCTGTCACCCAGGCTGGAGTGCAGTGGCACAATCTTGGCTCACCGCAACCTTCACCTCCCAGGTTCAAGTGATTCTCCTGCTTCAGCCTCCCAAGTAGCTGGGATTACAGGTGCCCACCACCATGCCCAGCTAATTTTTGTATTTTTAGTAGAGACGGGATTTCACCATTTTGGTTAGGCTTGTCTCAAACTCCTGACCTCGTGATCCCTCTGCCTCAGCCTCCCAAAGTGCTGGGATTACAGGCGTGAGACACAGCACCCAGCTGGTAACCTGAGTTTTAAAAATTCAATAATATGCCAAGGCAGGCAGATCACTTGAGGTCAGGGGTTCAAGGCCAGCTGAGGCAGGAGAATCCCTTGAACCCGGGAGGCAGAGGTTGCAGTGAGCTGAGATCGCACCACTGCACTCCAGCCTGGGTGACAGAGTGAGATTATGACTCAAAAATAAATAAATAAATAAATAAATATTATGGTTTGAATATATTGACATGTCAACACAGGATTTTTATCATTTTAGGTGTACCATATTGTATTCGTTTCTAGGGCTGTCATAACAAAGTACAATAGCCTGGGTGGCTAAAAACAGCAGCCCCCTAACTTTTTGGCACAGGGACCAGTTTTGTGGAAGACAAGTTTTCCACAGACCAGGGTGGGGGTTCGGGGAGATAGTTTTAGGATGATTCAAGCCCATTACATTTATTATGTACTTTATTTCTATTATTATTACATTGTAATATATAAGGAAATAATTTTACAATCCGTCATAATGTGCGATCAATGTGAGCCCCGTCTAGTTGTTTTTCTGCAACTAGACAGTCCCATCTGGGGGCGATGGGAGATGGTGACAGATCATCAGGCATTGGATTCTCATAAGAGGCCACAACCTAGATCCCTCACATGAGCAGTTCACAATAGAGTTTGTGCTCCTATGAGAATCTAATGCTGCCACTGATCTAACAGGAGGTGAAGCTCAGGCAGTAATGAGAGCAATGGGGAGGCTCTAAATATAGATGAAGCTTTGCCTGCTTGCCCACCACTCACCTCCTACTGTGTGGCCCAGTTCCAAACAGGCCACAGACCAGGAGTTGGAGACCCCTGGCTTAAACAACAGAAATGTATCATCTCACAGGTCTGGAGACTAGAAGTCTGACATCGGGGTGTCAACAGGGTTAGTTTCTTCTGAGATCTTGCTCTTGGCTTGGAAATGCTCATCTTCTCTGCGCCTTTCCATGGTCTTCCCTGTGTATGTCTAAGATATTGGACTAGGGCCATTCTCTTTAAAGGCCCTATCTCCAAATACAGTCACATTCTGAAGCACTGGGGGTAGTACTGAGCACATGAATGAATGGAGGAACTCAGCTCATAGTGTGTTTTTCCTTCTCTCTCTCTCTCAATCAGAAACAGGGTCTTGCTCTTTCATCCAGGCTGCAGTGCAGTGGTGTGAGAGCAGCTCACTGCAGCCTCGACCTCCGGGGCTCAAGTGATCCTCCCACTTCAGCCTCTTGAGTAATTAGGACCACAGGTGCATGCCACTACACCCGGTGATTTTTTTTTTTTTTTGTAGAAACAGGATCTCACCATATTGCCCAGGCTGATCTCAAACACCTGGACTTAAGCAATTCTCCCATCTTGGCCTCCCAAAGTGCCGGGATTATAGGTATGAGCCACTGTGCCTGGCCATAGTGCGCATGTGGGCATGCGCAAACAGACACACACACACACACACACACACACACATTTATTATACTTTAAGTTCTGGGGTACATGTGCAGATCTTGCAGGATTGTTACATAGGTATACACTGCCATGCTGGTTTGCTGCCTCCACCCCCGCTTCACCTACATTAGATTCTTCTCCTAATGTTATCCCTCCCCAACCTCCCCACCTACTGCTATTGCTCCCCTAGACCCCACCCTCCAACAGATCCTAGCGTGTAATGTTCCCCTCCCTGTGTCCATATGTTCTCATTGTTCAACACCTACTTATGAGTGAGAACATGTGGTATTTGGTTTTCTGTTCCTGTGTCAGTTTGCTGAGAATGATGGTTTCCAGATTCATCCATATGCCTGCAAAGGATGTGGACTTATTCTTTTTTATGGCTGCATAGTATTCCATTGTGTATATGTACCACATTTTTTAAAATCCAGTCTATCCTTGATGGGCATTTGGGTTGGTTCCAAGTCTTTGCTATTGTAAACAGTGCCACAATGAACATACGTGTGCATGTGTCTTTGTAACAGAATGATTTATAATCCCGTGGGTATATACCCAGTAATGGGATTGCTGGGTCAAATGGTATTTCTATTTCCAGATCCTTGAGGAATCACCACACTGTCTTCCACAATGGTTGCACTAATTTACACTCCTACCAACAGTATAAAAGCATTCCGATTTCTCCACAGCCTCTCCAGCATCTCTTGTCTCCAGATTTTTTAATGACTGTCTTTCTAACTGGTGTGAGATGGTATCTCAATGTGGTTTTGATTTGCATTTCTCTGATAAGCAGTGATGATGAGCATTTTTTCATAGCTTTTTGGCCACATAAATGTCTTCTTTTGAAAAGTGCCTGTTCATATCCTTTCCCTACCTTTTGATGGGTTTGTTTGTTTGTTGTTGTAAATTTGTTTTAGTTCTTTGTAGATTCTGGATATTAGTCCTTTGTCAGATGGGTAGCTTGCAAAAATTTCTTCCCTTTCTCTTGGTTGCTGGTTCATGCTAATGATTGTTTCTTTTGCTGTGCAGAAGCTCTTAAGTTTAATTATATCCCATTTGTCTATTTTGGCTCTTGTTTTCATTGATTTTGGTGTTTTAGTCATGAAGTCCTTGCCTATGCCTATGTCCTGAATGGTATTGCCTATGTTTTCTTCTAGGGTTTTTACAGTGTTAGGTTTTATGATTAAATCTTTAATCCATCTGGAGTTAACTTTTGTATAAGGTATAAGGAATGGCTCCAGTTTCAGGTTTCTGCACATGGTTAGCCAGCTTTCCCAACACCATTTATTAAACAGGGAATCTTTCCCCATTGCTTGTTTTTGTCAGATTTGTCAAAGATCAGACGGTTGTAGGTGTGTGGCATTACTTCTGAGGCCTCTGTTCTGTTCTATTGGTCTATATCTGTTTTGGTACTAGTACCATGCTGTTTTGATTACGGTAGCCTTATAGTATAGTTTGAAGTCAGATAGCATGATGTCTCCAGCTTGTTCTTTTTGCTCAGGACTGTCTTGGCTATACAGGCTCTTTTTTGGTTCCATATGAAGTTTAAGGTGTTTTTTTCCAGTCCTGTGAAGAAGGTCAATGGTAGCTTGATGGGGATAGCACTGAGTCTATAAATTACTTTGGGCAGCATGGCCATTTTCACGATATTGATTCTTCCTAACCATGAGCATGGAATGTTTTTCCATCTGTGTCCTCTCTTATTTCCTTGAGCAGTGGTTTGTAGTTCCCCTTGAAGATGTCCTTCACATCCTTTGTTAGTTGTATTCCTAGGTATTTTATTCTCTTTGTAGCAATTGTGAATGGGAGTTCACTCATGATTTGGCTCTCTGTTTGTTGTTGGTGTATAAAAATGCTTGTTATTTTTGCACATTGATTTTGTATCCTGAGACTTTGCTGAAGTTGCTTGTCATCTTAAGGAGATTTTGGGCTAAGATGATTGGGTCTTCTAAATATACAATCATGTCATCTGCAAATAGAGACAATTTGACTTTCTCTTTTCCTAATCGAATACCCTTTACTTCCTTTTCTTGCCTGATTGCTCTGGCTATAACCACCCTTATCTAGTGCCAGTTTTCAAAGGGAATGCTTCCAGTTTTTGCCCATTCAGTATGATTGTAGATAGCTTTTATTATTTTGAGATGCATTCCATCGATACCTCGTTTATTGAGGTTTTAGCATAAAGGGCTGTTGAATTTTGTCAAAGGTCTTCTCTGCATCTATTGAGATAATCATGTGATTTTTGTCTTTGGTTCTGTTTATGTGATGGATTACATTTGTAGATTTGCATATATTAAACCAGCCTTGCATCCCCAGGATGAAGCCTACTTAATCATGATGGATAATCTTTTTGATGTGTGGTTGCATTCGGTTTGCCAGTATTTTATTGAAGATTTTTTCATCGCTGTTCATCATGGTTATTGGCCTGAAATTTTCTTTTTTCAGTTGTGTCTCTGCCAGGTTTTGGTATCAGGATGATATTGGTCTCATAAATTGGGTTAGGGAGTATTCCTTCTTTTTGTATTGTTGGGATAGTTTCAGAAGGAATGGTACCAGCTCCTCGTTGTACATCTGGTAGAATTTGGCTGTGAACCCATCTGGACCTGGACTTTTTTTGGTTGGTAGGCTATTAATTGCTGCCTCAACTTCAGACCTGATTATTAGTCTATTCAGGGATTCAGCTTCTTCCTGGTTTAGTCTTGGGAGGGTGTAAGTGTTCAGAAATTTATCCCTTTCTTCTAGATTTACTGACTTATGTGCATAGAGTTGTTTGTAGTAATCTCTGATGGTAGTTTGTATTTCTGTGGAATCAGTGGTGATATCTCCTTTATCATTTTTTTGCATCTATTCAAGTCTTCTCTCTTTTCTTTTTTATTAGTGTGGCTAGTGGTCTATTTTGTTGATCTTTTCAAAAAAACCAGTTCCTTGATTTATTGATTTTTTGAAGGGTTTTTTGTGTCTCTATCTCCTTCAGCTCTGCTTTGATCTTAGTTATTTCTTGTCTTCTGCTAGCTTTTGAATTTGTTTGATCTTGCTCCTCTAGCTCTTTCAATTTTGACAATAGGGTGTCGATTTTAGAACTTTCCTCGCTTCTCCTGTGGGCATTTAGTGCTACAAATTTCCCTCTAGACACTGCTTTAAATGTGTCCCAGAGATTCTGGTACATTGTGTCTTCATTCTCATGGTTTCAAAGAACATCTTTATTTCTGCCTTCATTTCATTATTTATCCAGTAGTTATTCAGGAGAAGATTGTTCAGTTTCCATGTAGTTGTGTGCTTTTGCATGAGTTTCTTAGTCCTAAGTTCTAATTTGATTGCACTGTGGCCTGAGAGACTGATTGTTATGATTTCCATTCTTTTGCATTTGCTAAGAAGTGATTTACTTCCAATTATGCAGTCAGTTTTAGAGTAGGTGTGATGCGGTTCTGAGAAGAATGTATATTCTATGGTTTTGGGGTGGAGAATTCTGTAGATGTCTATTGGGTCTGCTTGGTCCAGATCTAAGTTCAAGTCCTGGGTATCCTTGTTAATTTTCTGTCTCATTGATCTGTCTAACATTGACAGTGGAGTGTTAAAGTCTCCCACTATTATTGTGTGGGAGTCTAAGTCTCTTTGTAGGTCATTCATAACTTGCTTTATGTATCTGGGTGCTCCTGTATTGGGTGTGTATATATTTAGGATTGTTAGCTCTTCTTGTTGCATTGATCTCTTTACCATTATATAATGCCCTTCTTTGTCTATTTTGATCTTTGTTGGTTTAAAGTCCATTTTATCAGAGACTAGGATTGCAACCCCTGCCTTTTTTTGCTCTCCATTTGCTTGGTAAATCTTCCTCCATCCCTATTTTGAGTCTATGTGTGTCTTTGCAGGTGAGATGAGTCTCCTGAAGACAGCACACCAATGGGTCTTGACTTTTCATCCAATTTGCCAGTCTGTGTCTTTTGATTGGGTCATTTAGCCCATTTACATTTAAGGTTAATATTGTTATGTGTGAATTTGATCCTGCCATTTTGATGCTAGGTGATTGTTTTGCCCATTAGTTAACGCAGTTTCTTCACTGTGTTGATGGTCTTTACCATTTGGTACATTTTTGCAGTGGCTAGTACTGGTTATCCCTTTCCAGGTTTAGTGCTTCCTTCAGGAGCTCTTGTAAGGCAGGCCTTGTGGTGATGAAATCTCTCAGCAATTGCTTGTTTGTAAAGGATTTTATTTCTCCCTCACTTATGAAGCTTAGTTTGGCTGGATATGAAATTCTGGGTTGAAAGTTCTTTTCTTTAAGGATTTTGAATATTGGCTCCCACTCTTTTCTGGCTTGTAGGGTTTCTGCCAAGAGATTCATTTTAAGTCTGATGGGCTTCCCTTTGTGGGTAACTTGACTGCCTCTCTGGCTGCCCTTTAGCATTTTTTCCTTCATTTCAACCCTGGTGAATCTGATGATTATGTGCCTTGGGGTTGCTCTTCTTGAGGAATATCTCTGTGATATTCTCTGTATTTCCTGGATTTGAATGTTGGCCTGTCTTGCTAGGTTGGGGAAGTTCTCCTGAATAATATCCTGAATAGTGTTTTCCTGCTTGGATTCATTCTCCCTGTCACATTCAGGTACACCGATCAAATGTAGATTAGGTTTTTTTCACATAATCCTATATTTCTTGGAGGTTTCATTAATTTCTTTTCACTCTTTTTTCTCTAACCTTGCCTTCTCATTTTATTTCACTAGTTGATCTCTGATATTCTTTCTTCTGCTTGATTGATTTGGCTATTGAAACTTGTGTAAGCTTCGTGAAGTTCTTGTGCTGTGTTTTTCAGCTCCACCAAGTCATTTATGTTCTTCTCTAAAGAACCAGAAACTGGTTATTCTAGTTAACATTTCATCTAATCTTTTTTCAAGGTTCTTAGTTTCTTTGCACTGGGTTAGAACACATTCCTTTAGCTCAGAGAATTTTGTTATGACCCACCTTCTGAAGCCTGCTTCTATCGATTCGTCAAACTCATTCTCCATCCAGTTAGGTTCACTTGCTGACGAGGAGTTGTGATCCCTTGGAGGAGGAGAGGTGTTCTGGTTTTTGGAGTTTTCATCCTTTGTGCACTGGTTTCTTCCCATCTTCGTGGATTTATCTACCTTTGGTCTTTGAAGTTGGTGACTTTTGGATGGGGTCTCTGAGTGGGCATCCTTTTTGTTGATGTTGAGGCTATTTCTTTCTGCTTTTTAGTTTTCCTTCTAACAGTCAGGCCCTTCTGTTGCAGAACTGCTGCAGGTCCACTCCAGACCCTGCTTGGCTGGGAATCACCTGCAGGGGGTGCAGAACAGCAAGGATTGCTGCCTGTTTCTTCCTCTGGTAGCTTTGTCCCAGAAGGGTACCCACCAGATGTCAGCCAGAGGTGACTCTTTAGCTATACAGGGGTCAGGGAGCTGCTTGAGGAGGCAGTGTGTCCCTTGTCAGAGCTCAAGTGCTGTGGTGTGAGCTCTGTTGCTCCCTTCAGAGCTGCTGGGCAGGGACGTTTAAGTCTGCTGCAGTGGAACTCATAACTGCTCCTTTTCCCAGGTGCTTTGCCTCAGGAAGGTGTGGCTTTATTTATAAGTCCCGGACAGGCTGCTGCCTTTTTTCAGAGATGCCCTGATCAGCAAGGAGGGATTCTCCTCACAGTCTGCCTGCAGAGGCTTGTTGAGCTGCCGCAGGCTCCCTCCGCCCCAGCTGCTGTGTAAACTTCTTTGTGCTTTTGTTTACACAGGTAGGGTTACAGCTGCCTCTATAATGGCAGGCGCCCCTCCCCCAACAAAGCTCGACCCTCCAGGGTCAAGCTCAAACTGCTGTACTGGCTGCAAAAATCCCAAGCTAGTAGGATTCAGTTTGCTGGTCTCCATAGGGGTGGGACCCACCGAGCCAGATCTCCTAGCTCCCTGCCTTCAGACCCCTTTCTCTCAGGGATATCGGTGACTCTGTCTTGCAGGCGCTTCAGGTGCCAGTCAAAATGGCTGCTCAGATTTGTGCTGGGAACTCTCAGTGCTGGCTGAAATCAGCAGACCAGATTTGCCCTGGAAACCCGTGGCGCCTCTTGGCATGCGGGGATCTCCTGGTCTGTGGGCTGCAAAGACCGCAGGAGAAGCACAGTGTCAGAACCCAAGCTCCAGAGCTCCAGAGGGCCTGGATGTCCCCAATGACCTCTGTTAGGTAGGAGGGAGTGCCCTCCAGCCCGTAGCACTTCCGGGTGAGGCAGCATCCCACCCTGCCTCGGATTGCCCTCCTTGGGCTACACGCACTGTCCAACCAGTCCCATTGAGATGAACCTGGTACCTTGGTTGGAAATGTGAAGATCACTCGCCTTCTGCATCACTCACTGGGAACTGTGCTCTGGAGCTGTTCCCATTTGGCCTTCTTGGTGGAAGTCCTGGCACATATATTTTTAAAAGGAATTCATTCCTGGACATTTAAGCCATTTTTTTCCCAAATATTTAGATAATACCATGATTACTACCTTTTATCTTTAGTTTTGGCATTTTCTTGTCATCCCTTTGGTTGATGAGTTGACTTTCAGGACTGGTCCACACCAGTCCTGTGAAACTTCCCCTGTGAAACTGACCACAGGCAGCCATTCCTTAACCACGACCCTGTGTTCTGCTGCGTTCTCCAACATTGTGGTAATTATTCTACTCTGCCCTGTGGGGGAGTCTTTAGTCACATTTTTGTCAATACACTTAATGTCAAAGACTGGTTCTTACTTGTCTCTGCATCCTCCCAGGCTAGAGCACATTCCTGGGACTCTGGATGGATGGATGGAATTCACCAATGTTACCTCACTTCCCCTCAGGTGCCCAACACTTTTAAGGTTAGAACCTTTTATTTTCCCATCACTTAGGCTCCCTTTGTCTCCTTTCCTTCTTGGTTCTTTCTTTCCATACTCTTTTTACTTTTTAGCCTAAAGAGATTTTTCAAAGCTTTGCCTCAAACTCACTGAACATCTGTGTTAACTTAGATAGTTAGATTTGTGGCACCGTTAAGATACCTAAGTTAAGAAAACAGAATTTTTATCATGCACATTTCCTTTTGCCAGGAGGATAATAAATATTTAGTGAAAAGCTGATTGAGATAAAGTAACATGGTAAGTTTTTCTTGTGGTGACGAGTTTACGTGTGGACAGAGCCATCACAGGGGCCTGACAATATTCACCTAGTATAACTTAGCACATCACCCTATTTGCACCTTTCCAGTGAATTAGATGTGCATTTCACCTTTCCAGGAGTTCCTTCTAACCTGTGCTTGACAGCTCCCATATTTTTCCTAAACCTCAATGATCAACACTGCTAATAAGCTGCTGTTCTATGTCTCAGTAGATGTGGATGCTGACCTCCCTCAGCTACAGAGGATGAGGGCTACACTAGAGACCAGGTCATGTTCAAAGGGAAATGCCCTTATACTTGGTGATTTCAGGAGGATAGATTTTTATCCGAGGAAACATATTGTTTGGAAACTCTTTTAGTCATTTCTAAACCAATTTGTTTAGAAATTGTTTCTAAACCAATTTTTAAAAAAATGACTAAAATCAAAAAGTAATCTTATTACTGGCCAGGCCCGGTGGCTCACATCTGTAATCCCAGTACTTTGGGAGGCTGAGGCAGGTGGATCACCCTAGGTCAAGAGTTAGGGACCAGCCTGGCCAATGTGGTGAAACCCTGTCACTGCTAAAAAATAGAAAAATTTGCTAGGCGTGGTGGTGGGCGCCTATAGTCCCAGCTACTTGGGAGACTGAGGCAGGAGAATTGCTTGAACCCAGGAGGCAGAGGTTACAGTGAGCTGAGTTTGCACCACTGTACTCCAGCCTGGGTGACAGAGCTGGCTGGAGCTGTCTTTAAAAATAATAATAATAACAATCTTATTACTTTTGAAATTAAAAAGTAATCTTATTCTTCAAAAAAAAAAAATTAGGAAATGCTGGCCAGGCACAGTGGCTCACCGCTGTAATTCCAGTAATCTGGGAGGCTGACATGGAAGGATAGCTCGAGGCCAGGAGTTGGAGACCAGCCTGGGCAACATAGCAAGACCCCTGTCTCCACACAAAAAGTCACAAAATTAGCCCGGCATGGTGACGCACACCTAAAGTCCCGTCAGCTCTGGAGGCTCAAATGGGAGACTCACTTGAGGCTGCAGTGACCTATGATCATGCCATTATATTCCAGCTCAGGCATAGTGTGAGACCCTGTCTCTAAAAATAACATAGTTGGAAATACTATAGGAATTTAAAAAGCCTTTTAGATAATAATACAATAAAATACAATACTCTCCTGTGTACCCACATGTAACACAAGAAGGAGAACCATTCAATTTAAACTCCTTATTCTTTCTTCTTCTCTCCTTCTTTCTTCCCTTGGAGGCGTAACAGATACCCTGAACTTCGTGTTCAGCACCCCTTTTGATTTTTTCTGAATTTTAGAGAACATGTATTTAACTCTAAACAATGTATCCTGTTGCAATTCCTGTAAACGATGTTATACTTATGTAAACTCCAGCAAATTTCTTTCTATTTGACATCTTTTTTCTAAAAATCTATGTTTATTCTTACAGTTCTAATTATTTCATTTCACTCTTATATAATATTCCATTTTATGAAAAGTCCACAATTTATTTATCTAGTCTCCTACTAAGGGACATGCAGGCTGTTTCCATTTTAATTTAATTTATTTTTTACTGTTAAAAACAGGGCTTGAGTGAAAACTCTTGCACGTGTCTTCTTCTGCACAGTACTAATTGCCTAGCTGGAGGCGTGGATGAGTGTTCTTTTTCGCCTCCTCATCAGCATTTGGTATTGTTTCAGCTGTGGTTTCTTCATTACCATTGCTTACTACTGAAAGTCGTGCAGAACAAGAATCGTCTCAGTTGGTTCAGGCTGCTGTAACAAAATGCCATAAACTGGGTGATTAAACAGCAGACATTTATTTCTTACAAGGTGATTCTGATAAGTATGCCAGAATAGTCACTTAAAAATAAGGTAAAGAAGTACAGCAAAAAATTAGAGAAATTAAAAGGGAATGTGATAAAAATTTTTGATAAAACTAAAAGAAGGCAAGAAAGGAGAATCAAAATGTAAGATCGGTTATATAGTTATACAGTCTGATTTTATATTTTCATTCTTTGTAACCCTTTGTATTTTATTTAACAGAAAACAAATAAAATAGCAGGCCTAAATCCAATCATATCAGTAATTACATTCGATGTAAAGGTACTAAGCACGCTTATTAAAAACAGATTGTCAGATGAGAGCTATTAAAAAGCAAGACCTAACTACATGCTGTTTAAAAGGGTTACTCTGTGTAAAGTACAGAGGGAATGAAATCCAACAATAGAAAAAGAAATGCTATGCAAACAGTACATGTAAGGAATCTGAGATGGCGACGTTAATACCAGATAAAAGACACTTCAACACAAGGAATAAAAACAAGTTTTAGTAAGTTTAAAAGAGTGGGTCATACAGTGGCTCTATGCCTGTAATCCCAGCACTTGGGGAGGCTAAGGCTGGAGATCACTTGAGCCCAGGCCATGAGCCCAGGTGTTTGAGACCAGCTTGGGTAACATGAGACCTTATCTCTACAAAAAATAAAAATAAAAAAAATTAACCAATCCTGGTGGTGTGTGCCTGCAGTCCCAGCTACTCTGGGAGTGGAGGTGGGAGGATCTCTTGAGCCCAGGAATTCAAGGCTGCAGTGAGCTGTGATCATGTCACTGCAGTTCAATCTGGGTAATAGAGCCAGACCCTGTCTCAAAAATAAATAAATAACTGAACTAAACTAAAATAATAAACAGATTATTTTACAGATTCTCTTTAATTATTAACAAAATAATTAAGTTAGAAATGAATAGCTATATGAAGAAATTAAACAACTTTTTTTTTTTCATAAAGCTATATTTATTCAATTTAAATGACAACTTTTCTTCTGACAGGGAACATGTCACTGCCAGATGACAGGTTTAGAATCGCCCCTTTAGATCTTTCCACCATTCCAGTGCACCGGTCGTGTCGTCTCACAAACAGAAAGAATGTTAATATTTATCATTTTCTTGATCATATTGTCCAAGTCAGGAATGTCCAGAAAGTATTCAGGATACTCATATGACATTCCCACGTTGTTCACTAAGACGCCAATTTCAAGACCAGCCAGGCCTGTTTTAATTTCACCATAGATACCTTCTGATGCAAAGTCAGCAACAATGGTTCTGGTCTCCACTACGAATTTTTCTTTGACTTCACTGGAAACCTGGTCAAGTTTATTCTGTGAACTGCTGATAAGGACAACTTTCATTCCACACTTTGCTAACTCTTCTGCATATGATTTTTCAATTTTATCTGTACTACCTGTGACAACTGCCCATTTGCCAAGCCCTGGGCCTACCCCCGCCTAGTTCCCCACTTCCTTGACCCTGAGGGCGGTGAAGAGCCAGTACCAGGTGCGCAGGGCTAGGTAGGCCACGGTGTCTGCGCCAACCCAGTCCAGGAAGCTGGCAGCAGGGAGAGCACTCTCCAAAGCTTTCCACTAGACCTCACTACCTTCGTTAACCAAAACAACTTACTTCTAAATAAACCACGGAAAAAAGAAAAAATCCGCCAGGCGTGGTGGCTCACGCTTGTAATCCCAGCACTTTGGAAGGCTGAGGTGGGTGGATTACGAGGACAGGAGTTCAAGACCAGCCTGGCCAAGATGCTGAAACCCCATCTCTACTAAAAATACAAAAAAGTTAGCTGGGGTAGGGGCAGGCACCTGTAATCCCAGCTACTTGGGAGGCTAAGGCAGAGGATTGCTTGAACACGGCGGGTGGCAGTTGCAGTGAGCCGAGATCACGCCACTGCACTCCAGCCTGGGCAACAGAGCGAGACTCAGTCTAAAAAAAAGAAAGAAAGAAAAGAAATGAAGAAGTCATGAGAAGAAATCTAAGAAGAAAATTAGAAAATACTTTAAACTCTGATAGTAAAGATACAATGATACAACATATCGAAAACCCATCAAAATGTGTGGGATGCAGCTAAGGTGGTCCTTACAGGAAAATTTATAGTTTTAAATACTTGTATTAGAAAAGAAAAAGTTTAAAATTAATCTAAATTTTAATCTTAAGAATCTAGAATAAGATGAGCAAATTAAACCCAAAGAAAATAGATGGGAAGTACTTAAAAAGATAAAAGCAGATATAAATGAAATAGGAAATAAACAATAGCTTAAACTAACAAAGCAAAAAGTTGTTTTCCTGAAAAAAAATTAATGAGATGGGTAAACCCCAGTAAGAATGATTGAGAAAAATTGCCATTACCTGAAATAAATGACCTTTCAGACACTAAATAGATGATAACAGATTATGAACAACTTAAACTAAATAGAAAACTTCCTTGAAAAAACAGCTTACCAAAACAGACCCCAAGATGAAAGAGAAAATCAGAACAGCTCTGTATCTTTTAAATAAATTGAATTTTCTATCATCAACTTCTTCTCAAATAGAATTCCAGAAGCAAATGAATTGACTGGTGAATTTTACCAAACAAGAAATAAATGTCAGTCTTACAAAAACCATTTCAAAAACGTAGATGAGGGAACAATTCCCATCCCATGTTATGAGGCAGGAGAATCCTGAAGCCAACACCTGACAAAGACATGACAATGAAAAGAAAACAGAAAAGAAAAAAAGGTATCATTAACCAGTTACCTTCACAAACATAAATGTATTTTTTTCATACAATGTTAGCAATTCAAATCCAGTAATATATGAAAAGGATAAAATATGTTGATCAAGTGGGGATTTTCTCAGAAATGTAAAGGTTTATTTATTTTGTGAAAAGGTCTGTCTCTGTCACCCGGCTGAAGTACAGTGGCATGATCTCTGCTCACTGCAACCTCTGCCTCCTGGGTTCAAGCAATTCTCCTGCCTTAGCCTCCTGAGTAGCTGGGATTACAGGCACGCACCACCATGCCTGGCTAATTTTTGTATTTTTAGTAGAGACGGGTTTTCACCATGTTGACCAGGCTGGTCTTGAACGCCTGACTTCAGGTGATTGACCCACCTCAGCCTCCCAAAATACTGGGAGCCAGCGTGAGCCACTGCAACTGGCCCTAACGGTTTTTTTTTTTCATACATTCAATTATTAAGCAATATAATCAATCATATTAGTAAAATAAAGGAGAAAACTCTGTCAATAGGGACAAAAAGAACATCTGACAAACTTCAACACCCCAACGTATAAAATCTCTCAGCAAATCAGAAATAGAAGAAAATTTTCTCAACCTGATAAAGGGCGTCTGTAGAGATCCTAAAGGCAACATTCTTCTTAGTGATAAAATATCTGATGCTTTCACCCTAAGACTGGGAATATGCAAGGATGTTGTCATAAATTTGTTTAATATTTGTTACTGCTTTGTTTAAAATTTGTTTAAATTTGTTGCTGCCTTGGCATCCATTTTTAGGCCCAACATAAGTTGTTTAAAACCCAGTCATAGCACATCACCTCCACCCTAGTTAAGACTTCCTCTCCCTGCCTGCTTGTCTTTGATATAGCCCACTTGCTTTTCATCCCACTAACTGAAAACCCCATATGCTCCACAGCTGCTGACCACTGTAAAACCGAATGACCAATACCAGAGTCAGGTAAACAAGTTCTCCTATTTGTATTTTCCTTAAACTAGCCTGGCCACAACCCCCACAGGAAAGCCTAGGCAATAGTGCCCACAGACCTTAACGAGGACATAGTCCCAGAAGTCCCTCCCCAGCCCCATCCATCCACTGGGTGAACTCCTTGCAGCCTCCAGACTCCTGTAGTCACCCTTAAACCTCTCTGGGACCTATGAGTAATACATTTCTTTGGTTTCATGCATTCTGGTTTTACTTCCTCATCATATTTCACCTGATACACAGGAACCTAAATTTCCCTCAGAGTTCTCCTACAGAGGGGTTATCTTGCCCTGTGGGCACTCTTGAGGCAGGACTTGGTTGTAGGGTGGGGCTCAGACTGAGGACTAGCTAATGGGGGGGACAGCTGGCTGCCATTTTCTCATGCCTGTAATCCCAGCAGTTTGGAAGGGCGAGGCAGGTGGATCACCTGAGGTCAGGAGTTCGAGACCAGTCTGGCCAACATGGTGAAACCCTGTCTGTATTAAAAATACAAAAACCCAGGCATGATGATGGACACCTGTAATACCAGCTACTTGTGAGGTATCAAGGAGAATCACTTGAACCGGGAGGCGGAGGTTGTAGTGAGCCAAGGTCATGCAACTACACTCCAGCCTGGGTGACAGAGTGAGACGCTATCTCAAAAATAAATCAATCAATAAAAGAGGGGGACAAAAGCAGCTTCCAATCAGACATGCCTGCCAGTGTGCCATGTCAATTTACCGTTGTCTTGACAACATCTGGGTATTACCGCCCCTTTTTGTGGCAATGACCCAATGACCCAAAGTTGCTGCTTCTTCCCTAGAAATTTCTGCACAGACCTCCCTTCAATCTACATGTAATTGAAAGTAGATATAAATATTATTTCAGGCCTGCCCTGAGCTGCTGCTCTCTGCCTTCATGGTGTCCCTGCTCTGCAGGAGCCATTGTCAAGGTGCCACCTTGCCACTTCAATAAAGCTGTTTCCTTCTACCTCTGGGGGGAGGTCCTTGAATTCTTCCCTGGGCAAAGCTAAGAACCCAGCCGGCCATGCTCCACTTTGGGGCTTGCCTGCCCTGCATCACTCTTGAGAGACCTCAAGACGAAATTAGAACCATAACAAGAAACCACAACAGATGTCTACTGTTTTATTTTTTATAACATAAAAAAGGAAGGACTGTAAAATAAGTATTTGATGCTATTTGCTGGTCTGCTTTTTGTGGTGCCATTCACTAGCAATTCTGAAATCTTTTTGTATTCTAGGCTTGGGGATATGGATAAATGTGTTGAGGATCATGGGAGGACGAAGCTATAGATGTGAAAAGTGGGAAGCAGGGAATATCGATGCAGCTTTAAACTGAAATTACAGGTTATCCCCTTAAACACACAGTGCTTTCACATTGAAGAAAGTAAATGTCTATGCATTTGTGTGTCTATGTTTTTTTAAAGTTAGAAACAGAGATGCACAAACACATATATATTTTCCACTAAAAGGAACTTAGGGCCCCTTGGAGAAATGACAGATTGCAGGGGTGGAAAGTGAAAGTACATGATGGGGTTGGAACATATGACTGAATCAAATAGAAGAGAGGCAAGCATTAAACAAATGTCAAATTGAATTGGGATGGCTGGGGCTGTGGCTCACACCTGTGATCCCAGCACTTTGGGAGGCCGAGGTGGGCAGATTACCTGAGCTCAGGAGTTCAAGACTGATCTGCTCAACATGGCAAAACCCCATCTCTACTAAAAATACAAAAATTAGCCAAGCATGGTGGCAGGCACCTGTCATACCAGCTACTCAGGAGGCTGAGGCACAAGAATTGTTTGAACCTGGGAGGCAGAGGTTGCAGTAAGCCAATATCTCCCCACTGCACTCCAGCCTGGGCTTAAGTATCCTCCCCACTCAGCCTCCTGAGTAGCTGGGATGACAGGCATGTACCACCATGCCTGGCTACTTTTTCAATTTTTTGTAGATACAAGGTTCTGCCATGTTGCCCAGGCTGGTCTCGAACTCCTGAGCTCAAGTAATCTGCCCACCTCAGCCTCCTAAAGTGCTGGGATTACAGGTATGAGCCACTGTGCCCAGGTCTTTGTAATTGTTAATTACAGTGGCAAAATGAAACTTTATACTGGAAAAACCTGGTGGAGCCACCTTACCCTAATGATCAAAATGAACATCATCAATATTGGGAAAACCAACATCGTGTGCCTTTTGATATGGTACTGAGAAAGACACAGCATCACTGCACTGTTCCTCCTGTCAAAAATGAATAACCTGATTTCTGTCCCCAAAATATCCAAATGAGCTAAATAAAAAGGTGGAGAAAAATCCTAGCTTATTAGGAAAAAAGTATATCTGTGTTGTCCCAGAAAAGATGTACTGTAAAGCATAAGTTACTATATTTTGAAATAATTTTAAACCCAGGAATGAGTTTGTATTAGAATAAATTAAAATGTCTCTTAAGGTGAAATATTGTAGGAGCAACAGAAAGTTATAAAAAGGAGTTTTAGAAAAGGTATTTGCACTCTTTATCTTACTGAGTTATCTATAATCAAGAATAATCTTAATATTTTTCACACAAACTGAAATAATCTTCAGATTTTATTAATGTAAAGTTATCCAGATGTTCATAGGAGAACAAAGACACACACATTTTTCCCCCTGAATGTAGCAATCAGGGTATTGACCCCCTAAAGAAATCCTTGTGAGAAAGTAGACACTCTCATAAATATCTCAATTACTTTTAGGAAGAAAACAATATCAAACAATGAAAACTGCTAACTGAGAAAAGGGAAAATCATAATACATTTAATACCTGCCTATGAATTAACTATAAGTCATTTTCATATATAGTTTTTAAATCTCACAAACAACCTTTGAGGTAGTTGGTTTTAGTTATTCATTCCAATAAGGTTTTTATTCCACAGAAATGCCGTCAAGGATGCCAAGATGAAAGAATCACTTGAGGCCAGGAGTTTGAGAACAACCTGGTCAACATAGTGTGTTAAAGGCAGAATGTTTATTCTTAGGTACTGCGAGGAAAAATTAACATTAGACAAAAAGTTTTCTCAGTAAGGCAATTTTACTTTCTGCAGAAAGGGTACTACTCATCAGCAATCTTGCTATGAGAGTACCATGAACAAAGGAAAGGTGTAGGGAGCAGTGGCCATCTTGAGCATCATGATAGCCGTCTTGTGATCTTGTTGCTCAAGCTTCTGCTTCCCTTATCTAAGTTTCACATTCTTAGTCACGAGGCCAGCCTGCAGCCTCGTCTCCATGATTACTTTCTGACATCAGAACTCAGAGCTTCCCGCCTTTGCTTGCTTATAAGCAGCTGCTTTGTACCTAATAAACGAGACTTGATCAGATCTTTGACTTGTCTCCATTCTTCGCATCTCCTGTCTCTCTCTCTTAATCCCCACTCCCTCCCTAGGGTCTGCGTTGCTCGTCCCGCGGGTCGGGACAGAAAGGCAGGTGAATATTCGCAATAAATATTCCTTATGCATTGGGTCCTTACTGCTGTGTCCAATCTCCATTGGTTGGAGTCAGACTTCACAATTTAAACTGGACTTGATTGGCTAGCAACTTAAAACTTTTCTAAATAGGTAAAGGCAATGGAGAACAAAGGAAAAGAACAAGGACATAGAAAAGTAATAACATTTCTAAATAAGGAAGGGGCATAGGCTGTGAGCTGGGACATACCTGTGAGCATGTCCAGCACAAATATCTTGGTTAAAGTATAAGGACATAGAAAATACTGTGTGCCTGTGAGCATGTTTAACAGCTACATAGGATAGGGCTTAGCGAAGCGTTATTAGCAAAAAGCAAGAAGGCTTTGAAGATAGTCTCTAAAACAAACTATTATTTCTAACATTTATTATTATTGTTCTTTAACAAGAAGGGAAACTTTGAAGAGGAAGTTTTTACTTTCTACATAGTGAGACCCCCATCTCTACAAAAAACAATAGTAATTAGCTGGATGTGGTGGCATGCACCTGTAGTCCCAGCTACTTGGGAGGCTGAGGTGGGAGGCTCAAGCCCTGGAGTTCGATGTTACAGTGAATTATGATAATGCCACTGCATTCCAGCATGGGCAACAGAGAGAGACCATATCTCTTACACACACACACACACACACAAAAGATGCCTGAAAAAGTTTGTCCTTGGATCTGGTTTCCATGTATTTGGAAAATAAATAAAAGTGAAAAGAATTGGTTTTTTGACTAGTGTTAGTTTGGAAATTGCAATAGACATTTCTCAAAATCCATTCTTCACAGAGGAGGCAAGAAACATTTGAAATTCACTTTAGATTCTTTCTGATTAAGCAACATTTTCAGTAGAGAGAAGCATTTCTTTGTTTTGCTCACGTCCTTTGAGGACTAAATAACTGCTGACTGCCCAGAGGTAGGTGTTAGGAGAACCAGTGCCGGGCTCTGGCCTTGGGAGCTAGACTTGCAGAACTCCGAGCCTCATGTGATGGTGTCTTCCCTGCTGGGCTTGATCTTAGGAGTCGTCAAATTGTCTCTCATTGCTCAAGGAAGCTTCTCCTTTTACCATCATGTTTACTGTTCTGTGGCACATTTTACAATTAATCAACAAAATTGTTTTGGGGACTTTGTATCTCTTCATAATTTCTGCTTCTTTAAAATGGAGTGCATCCTATTTTGCTTCTCAATTAAAAGGTGTCTGTATTTTGGGTCAATTTTGATCTGGGCTGGAGGCACACTCTCTAGACTTCAGGAGCACCAGCAGCTGGATACAGCATAGATGTGATTCTTCAAAAGTGCTCTCATCACTGTGTGAGGAGCTGGGGCCCAGGAAGAGCAGACCAGGCTGGAGCAGGTATCTTGTAGTTTTAGCAATGTAGCCCTGAGGTGGTGTCTTGGCCTCAGGGAGGCCACTACTGCTTGCGTGGGACGGCTGAAACCTGGTGTATGCCCTCTCCGGAATTTGATTGTGAAGAAACAGCAGATAAACCCAATTGAGAGATATTCTACAAAATAAAGGCCTCCGCTCTTCCAAAATGTCAAGATCAAGAAGCTCAAAGGAAGGAGGCAGGACTGTCCTGTGTGAAAGGAGATATAATAGATTTAACAACTAATTGTGATGGACTGAATCCTGAATTGGGAAAAATTAACTGGTCCTGGGCCGTGGACCAGTACCCGTCTACCTGATGATAGGAAGTGGACTGTGCAGCAGGAGGTGAGCAGTGAGCTAAGAGATTATTTATTTATTTATTTCGAGGTGGAGTCCCGCTTTGTCGCTCAGGCTGGAATGTAGTGGCATGATCTCGGCTCACTGCAACCTCCGCCTCCTGGGTTCAAGCAATTCCTTGCCTCAGCCTCCCAAGTAGCTGGGATTACAGGAGACTGCCACCATGCCCAGCTAATTTTTGTATTTTTTAGTAGAGACTAAAAAACCAAGGTTTCAGCATCTTGGCCAGGCTGGTCTTGAACTCCCGACCTCGTGATCCACCCACCTCAGCCTCCCAAAGTGTTAGGATTACAGGTGTAAGCCACCACACCCGGCCCATATAGGACATTATTAAGACAATTAGAGAAACTGTAATATGAGCTGTATGTATGTGTGTGTGTAGGTTTCCCTATAATTATATGACTTGGAGAAGGCTATACAACATGTTATTAACATTGGTTACCCGAAGTAAGGGTGGGGATAGGAAATTAAGAGAAAAATATGACAATTAAAAGAAATGCACACAGGATGAAAGTAGCATGTATGATATGATTCCATTTTTGTTAAATGATATGGATATGTGTATGTGAGTATACATCCATAAAATGAATTATAGAAATGGTCAACAAATCATTAACGATTGTTATTCCAAAGTGATGGGAATTTGAACTTTTACATTCTTCATATTTTTGTGCAGTGTAATTTCTTTAATACACAGGTATTTTTTATAAATACACTAAAAAGTAATATTTTTGTGTTAAAAAGCAAGAAAAAGTCACTCATGGAACAAGTATAAGAAAGTTTTGAGGCTGGGCGTGGTGGCTCATGCCTGTAATCCCAGCATGGGATTGGGAGGCCGAGGCAGGCAGATCACCTGAGGTCAGGAGTTCGAGACCAGGCTAACCAGCATGGAGAAACCCTGTCTCTGCTAAAAATACAAAATTAGTCAGGCATGGTGGTGCATGCCTGTGATCCCACCTACTCGGGAAGCTGAGGCAGGAGAATTGTTTGAACCCGGAAGGCAGAGGTTGCAGTGAGCTAAGATCATGCCATTGCACTCCAGCTTGGGCAACAAGAGCAAAACTCTGTCTCAAAAAAAAAAAAAAAAAAAAAGGAAGAGGGAAAGAAAGTTTTCAATTAAAGTTTTTCTGCTTTAAACGAATACTTTCTTCTAGTGCTGAGTTTATTATTATATTTGAAGCACCTTACATGTTCTAACACAAGATGTTCCCAGCTGTGCAGAGCACAGTCTGAAGTGTGAGCTGACTCTCTGGGTTGGAAGAAATGAAAGTGTCTGATTTTCTGAAGAATCTTGTTTGGTATGGAAGCTTCAGCAGTTACTTCCTGCCATCATAGAGCTCTCTGATGACATCTCTTCTGGCGATTTCAGAGTTCTCCTAGGACTGTGACCCTCTGACCTGCATGTACCTTGCCCACGTGAACTGCACACTCATTTTTGCCCCTGAAAGACATATAAATCACGTCCTGTCCTGCATCTGAATGTCTTGCCTTTTCACAGTGGATAAGGCTATATTTCCTCTTGGCTTCTTGAAAGTGTGCTGAGAACTAATGAGATGGGTTTGTGGAATGCTTTGAGCTGCTCAGATGAAAATAACAATGCTCGAGCTTTGTAAATAACGTAACCCCTATTGTCAGTGAATCCACTGAGTCATGAGGACAGGGAGAGACCCACTAGAATCAAAGACACTAACAAACCAGGGAGGGCCAGCTTGTTGCTCTAAGTGCTAAAGGCAGTGACAGCTGCGATAACTGAATGTAAAGAAGGTACAGTAATGCTCCCAGAAGGAGGTCTCAGCTAATAACAGATGGGGAATTGGTGGGTAAACTTTAGCTTCCTTGTCCCTCAGTTGGGATAACTCTGGCGGGTTCCACAACTTGGACTTCCCCAGAGTTCCCTAGAGCAGGGATCCCCAAACCCTGAGCCGTGGACCAGTACTGGTCCACCTGCTGATAGGAAGTGGGCTGTGCCGCAGGAGGTGAGCAGTGAGCAAATGAGCGAAGCTTCTGTATTTACTGCTACTTCCCATCGCTTGCATTACTGCCTGAGCTCCGTCTACTATCAGATCAGCGGCGGCATTAGATTCTCACTGCACTAGAGGAGTGCAGACCCTCTTGTGAAACGAGCATGTGAGGGATCTAGATTGCTCGCTCCTTATGAGAATCTGATGCCTAATGATCTGTCACTGCCTCCCATCACCCCCACATGGGGCCGTCTAATTGCAGGAAAACAAGCTCAGGGCTCTCACTGATTCTACATTATGGTGAGTTGTATAGTTGTTTCTTTACATATTACAATGTAATAATAATAAAATACACAATCAATGTAATGCACTTGATTCATTCCCAAACCATGGCCCCATCCCTTCACCCTCCGGTTCGTGGAAAAATTGTCTTCCACAAAATTGGTCCTTGGTGCCAAAAAGGTCAGGGTCCACTGCCCTAGAGGGTCTGAGTTTCAGCGGCCCACCATGGTAACTTGCTCGATAGCACATGCTTTATTCATCTCTTTTTCCTTCCTGCCTCACTTCCTCACTCTCCTGCTGGTGTTTTCTGCAGTCCCCTCCCGAATAAACTAACTGTGCTTGGATTCTTGACAGTTCTACTCCAGCTAGAAACATCATGTACTTCCCCAATAATTTACTTTTCTATACCCATCCCCATTTCCCTGAGAGACTAACCCTTTTATGTTTTTCCTGTCCAAACTGTCAAGCTCAGAGTTGTACTTTGCTACAGCCTGGGCCTGAGATTTCTCTTCCCTCTGAAATCGAGATGATTTTCTCTATTCTACTCAGCTGTTGGTTTATCCGACGGTATGCTCTTTCCATTGTGTGGGGGTATAGGAAAGCTTGGGTCTGACATTCACACCCGGCCTAGAGTCCTGACTCCATTTCTTACTCACTGCAAAACCCTGGGCAAATCACCTCACTTCTCTCATCTTCAGTTTCCTCTTCTGCAAATTCAAGACAATAATCCCTGCCTCATCAGGTTATCCTCTGGATTTAATGAGAACCAGGAGATTGCCTAACACAAAAATACAGTGGAGAAAAGAGCATTATCTGTATAATACTGTTTTCTTGTATTATTGAATTTCTCACGTGCCTCCATCTTTTTTCCCAATCTTGACTGTCGTTCCTCTGCCTCATTTACCTTCTTATCACACTGCCCTGCACATGATGGGCACTAAACATTCATTATCCATTTTCTAAAGTGTTAACATGTTAAAAAAAAAAAAAACTTCAGCTGAATTCAATGTAAAATAGTTTAACTGAGCAAAGAATGATTCATGAGTTGGGCAGCCTCCTGAGCCAGGGTAGCCTCAGGGCAGCCGTGTGGTAGAAGAGAATTTATGGGCAGAAAAAGGTAAGTGACGTATAGAAAGCAGAAATGAGGTGCAGAAACAGCCAGATGGTTACAGCTCAGCATTTGTCTTATTTGAACATGGTTCGAACAGTTGGCCACATTTGAGTGGCCAAAACTCAGTAATTGACATACGAGTAGATCACACTCTGTTTACCTTTCCATCTAGCCTACGGTTCACAGTGTACAGAGAAACCTTTAGGCCAAACTTAAAATATGTAAGGAGGCAGCATTAGCTTAAACTCGATTTAACAAAAGTAGATCATGCACTCTTTCAATTCAAGACTCATTTTTGGATTATTTGTTATTGGTGTGTTATTGGCGAGGCATTCTCAAGGAATTTTTAGCTGGTCATTTGACTCTTCTGGGCTTCAGTGTCCTTGTATGCGAAATAAATATTTTGGTCTGTAATTCTAGATACGCTGACATCCCTCTAACATTAAAGTTTGGAATCTATACATTCCTAGAGGGCAAGGATGGTGATTCTTCTTTCAGACCCCTCAACACCTAAACCAATGTTGGGTACAGAGCACAGCGTACAGAACTGATTTTGGTGCGTGCAGAATCAACTCCAGATGCCTCCTGGTCCTGTTTCTTCTTCCGTCTCTCCTTGGCTCATGCTCCACTTGAACTAGACTGGTGTTCTTTGTATCCCTAGAATTTTCCAGATTGTTCTGCCTTAAGGACTTGGTACTCGCTGTTTCTCATCATTCGATTCTCTCTCTGCCTGACCCGTCTCTCTAGCCCATAACCTGCTTTTTTTTTCTCATTCTTATAATTGTTCTCTGAATTTGTCTTATTAGTCATTTATTTGTTTGTTTATTCTCTCCATCTCTTCCCCAGTCCCCAAATATAAGCTTCTATCTTGGATCTTTTTATATTGCTGCTGCTAAAACAGTACTTAGCACAATCTAGGCTCTGAGATAGATAACTGTAAAATAAATAATGAACTCTACCATACCTTATACAACAGGTTTTATAGTCATCACTCAGTATCCTCAGGAGATTGGTTCCAGGATCACCTGCGTATACCTGAGTCTGCACATACTCAGGTCCCTAAACAGGTGCCACAGAACCTGCATATAGGAAGAGTCGGCCTTTGCCCTCTGTATACTCACATTTCCCATCCCAGGGATACTGTATTTTCCATCTGCATTTGGTTGAAAAAAAAAAAAAATCCATGTCTAACGACATCCATGCTGTTCAAACCCATATTGTTCAAGATCAACTGCAGTTGGTGAGGTGAATTCTAGGGCTATCACACACCAGGTTCTAGTGAACGCCCTTAGTTGAGAGTAACCCATACAAGTAAATTAACTGCCAGAGGTCTTAGTATACACGGAGGGGGAAGAAGTAAGTACCCCAGGAAGACAACTGTAGACGACTGTATCAGCTTATTTAGAAATCATATCAGCATATCTTATTTGCTGTGGAAAATTTAGGTAACAGTTTAAAATTAATTCATTTCTTTTTATTATGGAAAATGTCAAACGTAAACACGAGTAGATGAGGTATGTAAGAAGAGCATAATAGACCCTCTTGTACACTGCGGGGGATGCACTCCAGGGTACCCCCTCACCCTAGTGTTCATGCCCTGTGTACTCCTCTCCCTTTGAGGGTGTGCAAAACATGCTTCTGGTCAACAGAATGTGCCCATTTGAAGGTGGCCGTGGGGTTGCTTTATGTCATATAAAATTCTGTCTTGGGCCGGGCGCGGTGGCTCAAGCCTGTAATCCCAGCACTTTGGGAGGCCGAGGCAGGTGGATCACGAGGTCAAGAGATCGAGACCATCCTGGTCAACATGGTGAAACCCTGTCTCTACTAAACATACAAAAAATTAGCTGGGCATGGTGGCGCGTGCCTGTAATCCCAGCTACTCAGGAGGCTGAGGCAGGAGAATTGCCTCAATCCAGGAGGCGGAGGTTGCGGTGAGCCGAGATCACGCCATTGTACTCCAGCCTGGGTAACAAGAGCGAAACTCCGTCTCAAAAAAAAAAAATTCTGTCTTGCTGGAGGCTCACTCTGGGGACTCTCCTTGTGGGCCTGATGCAAAAAGTGGCTGTGTTCGGAAAGCCCAAGTGACAATGAAGTCCAGGTGACCTCCAGGAATTGCAGGTTGCCTCTTGGAGCTGAGGACAGTCTCCAGTCTCCAGCCAGCAAGAAGCCGGGGCCCTCGGTCCTACTGCTGCAAGGAAAGGAATTCTGCCTGTGCCCGCCCGGAGTGACAGTGGAAGCCAGTTCTTCTCCAGTGAGTGCGAATGCAGCCTGGGCAGCCCCCTGATGGCAGATGTGAGACTCTAAGTGGAGGACTGAGTGTACCTGGACACTTGATCCACAAAAACTGTGAGAAAAATCTGTCTTGTTTTAAGGCCACTAAGTTTGTGGTAGTTTGCAGCAATAAATAATTAAGTATACATCACCCAAGGTCAACTATTTTTAACAGTTTCCGATTGTTTCATTTACACCCCTATGTCTGGGGCTGGGAGGGTGGGAAGAGGGGAGTGAATGGGCTGGTGTGTTTTAAAGCACACTTCAGAATTTGTATTATTTCACTGGCAGATACTTTAGTACGTATCTCTAACAGATAACGAAGGACTTTTTAAAAGCCTAACCACGATGCCAGAAAAATTAGGTTTAATTGAGAACAAGAGTGGGAATCTTTTTAATGCCATCAAATCAATGGATCTGTTATATTAATTGGACATCCACAGAAAAGGTGCTCGCAATAAATACAATAAGAATAATACCCCGTAGATCTCATTAGCTAAAGGACAGGAAAGCATATGAGAGCTTTCACTTGAAATGTCTGCAGCTTTCCAGTTGGGTTTTAAAAAATAATCCAGCCACAAAGTACTTTATTGTCCCTGTAATATCCTTGGCTCTCATACATTATCTAAAATAATTCAAACCCAATTATGACCGTGTGCTTAAGATTCATTCTCCCTAGACCCTAACCTGCTTTGGAATGGACCCCTGTAAATTTCATTTTTATTCAAAACTCCTTGTAATTTAAGGTCATACTCTAATTTCTATTCCCACCACCTTTTCCTTACTACAAGAAGCTCCTCCCAACTGGCCTTCTCGGATAAGCCAATCTCATCTCCCTTCGACACTGCTCACTGAGGCACGCTTTGTAAGGGACATACTTAGGGATCTGGGTTCAATGCCATCTCTATCACTTGGGAGCTCTGTGATATTTGGCCAGTAGTTAAGCTTTCTCTAAGCTGGAGACAATAATGTCTCGCATGATTCTGATGAATATTAGACAAAGAACATGTGTAACGTGCAAAATGCCCAGAGAAGGCACCGTCCCCCACAACCCTCTGTTGGTTCCCATCTCTCACTACCGAGCCCCAGAACGCCCGGCACCACGCCTCTCCCGCCCTTGTCGCGGGGGATGCAGGGACTTGTAGTTTCTAAGGCCCGAGTCGTGCTTCCTCTAGGCGCCGGCCGGCGGGAAGAAGAACTACACCTCCCAGTGGGGTGTGAAAGAAAAGCAGGGCTCGGAAAACCGAGCGTCCCTGCCCAGCTGCCTTCGCTTTCCGCGGCCCCGGGGCTGTGCCCACCCCTGCGGAGGCTCGGACCCGCGGCAAAGCCTGGGAGGCGCTAGCGAGCAGTCACCCCTGGCTCCGGCAGTCCCAGGGCCGCGCCGGCAGCTCCTCCTGGACTGTCCGGCGGGGAAAGAGGGAGGCGCGGGCGGGAGAGGAGAAGCGCGCGATTCCTCGGCTGTTTAGAGGGCTCCACGGGGTAATGGAGGGAGAAATAAAGCGAGCAGTTGTGATCATCTGTGGGGAGAAGTGGAAACCGAAAGGGCTGGGCGGCAGCAACCCAGAACCTACACCGCAAGAGGCTTCTACTCCGGGAGGGAGGCCGGGGCCGGAGGGGACCCCGACCGCTTCCACCGCCCTTCTCTCTCGGCCCGGAAGCCGGCCAAGCCGGGCCCCGAGACCCTCGCCCGCAACCGGGTCCCGGAGTCAGGCCGGCCTCGGGCCGCCTCTCCCCATCCTGGCACCCGGCACCCTCACCCCATTCCCCGGGCATCAGCAGACTCTCCCGGCGACTCCACCGCGCGCCCAGCCGGGGAGGAGGGAGGGGGGCGCAGGCCGGGGGAGGGTCACCTCTGCGCCGCGGCTCCTCAGGTCCCGGGGAGTCGCCAGGACCTGCTTGCCAGTGGCCGTGGGAATGAGCGTGTTTCGAGGCGGCAGCTGCTGCGGGGGATAAACCCGGGAGAAGCCGCAAGACAGACTGAAGTCGGTCAAAAGCGCAAGGCGCGGCGCCCGACCCCATTCCTTCTCGGCCGATGCCACCGGGAGCCCCTGCGCCTTCCCCAGGGGCCGCGTCAGGCCCGGTCCGGCCCACAGCCCAGGGCGCCCGCCCGTGGAGACCGGGGCGGGGACCCTGCGGCGCCGGTGCCCGGGCTTCGCGGGAGAGGAGGAGGAGCAGGAGGAGGAGCCGCGAGTGAGGCGCGGGGCCGCCGCCCACCCAGCCTGGAGGAGGCGGATCCACTCGGAGCGCCGCGCGCGCGCCGGCGCTGAGCCTTGCAAACAAGTGTCTGTGCGGTGTCCCCGCGGTCCTCCTCGCGCCGGGGCTGCTTCCTCTGGGCAGGAGGGAGCCAAGGAGCCCTCGCCGCGCAGCCCGCGAGCCGTCGCCGCCCTCGGCCCGGGCATCCCCGCGCGGGGCCCGCGGACTCGACTCGGCTGCCAGGCACAGCGACAGCGGGTCGCGGTGCGAGCGGCGCCAGGGCTCTTGCCAAGCGGCTCCTGACAGAAAAACGTGCGTGGCTGTCCCCACCCCTGGGAGGGGTTGCCGGTGCCGCGCGCGGCCGCCCAGTCGCCAGCGCTCTCTCCTGGGAGGATCCGCCGCCGTAGGAAGGAGTGGATCCAACCTGGCCGTGGCTCAGAAGTGGTTCCCGAGGAAGCCGGCGCCGGGGCCGCCGCCTCGTGTCCCCTTGGGGTTTAGCGCTCTGGGGTCGGCGGGCCGGAGCCGAGGCGCTGCCGGGGAGCTGGGGGCCGCGGGGCCGAGCGGGCGGCCGCGCGAGGGGGCGGGCGCTCGGCGACCCGGGGGCCGGCCGGGCTAAGCCCCGCTCCCCGGGACACGGGCTGGAAGCGACGGAGGAGCGCTGCCGCGGGCTGCCGGCCAGCGCCGTCCCCCACGAGCGGGGCTTCTGCTATGACAGTTGGGCTCCCCGGAGGGTTAACCTGGGTGTCCTCGGCAAAGTTGTCGCCGAGCCGGGAGCCCGTGTAGGGGCCGCGGCGCCGCGGCTCGGGGGGCGGCCGGGCGGCCGGCGGCGGTCGTGGCTCGGCGGGGCCCGCGCGGCCGGGGGGCTCCTGGGGGTGTGCGCCCCCAGCCGGCTGCCCTCGTGGATGCCTCCCGGCGGCGGCGGGCCCATGAAAGACTGCGAGTACAGCCAGATCAGCACCCACAGCTCCTCCCCCATGGAGTCGCCCCACAAGAAGAAGAAAATCGCGGCCCGGAGGAAATGGGAGGTGTTCCCGGGAAGAAACAAGTTCTTCTGCAACGGGAGGATCATGATGGCCCGGCAGACGGGCGTCTTCTACCTGACGCTCGTCCTCATCCTGGTCACTAGCGGACTCTTCTTCGCCTTCGAGTAAGTGGCGGCGACCGCTCACCCGACGTCGCGCTCCCCTCTCCTCCCCTGTCCTCCGCCCCTCCCCAGGCTGCTTTCGTTTTCTAGAAGCTTTATCTACTGTAAATTGTTATATAATGCCAGACCGCGCTCCCTCTTTTTTCTTTTAAAGGTCTGATTGTTTTGGGGGCCCCACAGAGAACGCCATTCTGGAGCCGGGCTCCTGGGAGCAGTGAGGGAAGGGGGCCACTTGGAAGGCCCCCCTCCACCCCAGCCTTGCTGCTCCAGGTGGCGGGTGGGACCCAGCAGGTGGGGCCGCGGGTCCCTGAGCCCTAGCATTCTCTCTACCGAGTTTGGGAACCCAGCATAATCAGCCCAGATGTGGCCTGGGGTGGGGTGCGATAGATTTCTAAGTTGGAGATACACAGAACTGACTTTTTCCTGCCTTGCTGACAAGATAGAGGGCATCTTTTTAAGCTCAGTTGACTAAAGCTCCCATGCAACTCCGACGAATAATTGAGGAATCTTGGTTATTTCAGGTTTCAAAGTGTTGGCCACCTAGTGTGCCCTGGATAGATCATTTCATCCTCTAGTCTCCTAGAGGATGTCCACTCTTGATGACAATTTCTGATTTGCCATGAGGTTTCTAAACTCTTCACTTTCAAAAAGATTGCAATAAAAAGTGTTCACAACAATTTGGGAGCATGTGAAAGGAGACCTTAGGTCTGTTAAGGAAGTGTATGACACTGAGTGACAACTTCTGATTCCAGAAACAGTCTGGTCTTTAGGGATTATATCCGAGGGAAAAAAAAAGTACATGCAAGTCTTCACCGTTTTCAGGAAAATCTAATTGGCCAGTAGCAACTGTCCTCCTGCCAACCAATGAAAGGTCTTCTTATTTATTAACAGTGATTAGATAAAGCAGTTAAACCACATTCCAAATCAATTTCAGTTGCTCTTTTTGAGTCCAGCATTGAATGCAACTCCTTATGTAAGTCGAGGTATCATCTATCCTATGCTCAGTGAAAGGTGGAGTGACTTTTTTCCCCCAGAATTTAAAAAAAGCAGTATATTTATAGGGAGTTCTTCTCTGGGCTTCTTATATCCTGGTTATTATTGGGCATGATATTCCTTCAGTCTCCACCTCCTCCTGTTGGGTAGGCTTAATTAAAACCTTTCAAATTCATTTACTTTTGTTTCTAATTAGTATTAATAGGCTCTAATTTTATGCCTAGCTTTTGCCCTTCCAAATGCTGTCTCAACTGGAAATAAATGATCTCTTGACAATGTAATACTTGTCACTCAAAGCCCTCTGACTCTCAGGAGAAACGTTTTGTGTCTGAACCCTGTGCTCTGAGAACAGGCAATGAGAAAGATCTCAGATTTAGGCGAATTCCCCCCTCCCCAGTCCTTCTCTCACACAACTCCTTTCCCCCATTTCTGACGGTGTGTGCAGTTCCTGCATGCCTTCTTGATATTTAGGTTTTGTGTCTGTTTGACACTAATAGGTAGATTCAGTGGAGGGACCTGTGGACCGGAGGGAAAGCATGTGAACAGGCATTGAGAGTGGCAGGGAGACACACTCTACTCAGGCTGCTGTTGCTCCCATGGGCCCTCATTGAGAGCAGCATCTTATCCTTCCAGGCCCTGGAAACTGGAAGAAGGGGCACAGAGGTTCCCCGTGAGTTTACATTATCTGTTAGGATCAACACTGGCACTGGAACAATGATGCCATGTGGTTGAACAGAAATGCCATCTCTCTAATGGTGGATTTGTTACAGGTGGTCCTCTAGTTGCAGAGTAATTAACTGTGTTCCTAACGTTAAAAAAAAATCTCGAACAGATCCAAATTGGCACTTTTGCTCTTTTTAGTGATTTTAACTGTGGAGAAAATGGGTTAATTTTGTGATTCTGTTGCAGAGCTTCAGCCACAAGTGTGCTTCGTGGATTATGATGAATATTTCACGTTCTGTATATACCTAAATCCCCACTGTATGGTTAGGGATTCCCCCAGTTATTACTTAACATCTTTTATTTCTACATTCAAACATAGCTTCTAACCAAACCATCATAAATTCATTTTCATTTCTTGATCTCAGCATGTGTTTTTCCAAGAGTTCCCAAAAGTCCTCAGCTGGCAGATTGTTAGGGATCTTTCTCTGCGTCAGTGTTGTGTTGACTGATCACCGCAGGGATAAACGTGTGCACTGGGATTTTATTAGCTACTATTTGCAGTAGCATCTCTTTTATGTCAGCTCTGTGGGTGTGTGTGCGTGTATATGTGTGTGTGTGTGTGTTTGGTCTCCATGGGTGTTGCTTCAACGAGGCAGTTTGACATTTCAAGAAAACAAGAGGCCCATCCTGATGCCTCTGTTCAGAAAAATCAGAGACTGTTCAAGCTATAGAATATTATGGTTTAGCTGAGAATATTTGTTACTGCATTGCTTTCAAGTTCTTTATTCATAAATTAAATAACCAAATTGACCAAATTAATTTGCTAGAGATCAAAGAACCAGTTAACCCCATACAGAGGAACAAAATACCAACAGGCCAATCCCTGAGCAAGATCCAGAGGAAATGCCAGTACTGTCTGCCCCTGGCCTGCCTTTCTCCTGCCTTCCTCTGGTTACTTACTGAACACATACCATGTGGTCCCCTATTTTGATTGTTTAATTTCATGTCTAGATAGCTTTTTAAAAAAATTTATTTATTATTTTTTATAGAGATGGAGTCTGCTTATGTTCCCAGGCTGATCTTGAACTTCTGGTTTCAAGTGATCCTCCCGCCTTGGCCTCCCAAAGTGCTGGGATTATAGGTGTGAACCACCACCCCTGGCCATCATGTCTAGATAGCTTTTTATTGGAAACAGAGTCTCACTCTGTTGCCCAGACTGGAGTGCAGGGGCACAATCATGGCTTGCTGTATCCTCGACCTCCTGGGCTCAAGTGATGTTACCATCTCAGCCTCCCTGGTAACTGGAACTACAGGCGTGCACCACCATGCCTGGCCAAGCTTTGTATTTTTTTTAATAGAAATGTAGGGGTCTCACCGTGTTGCTCAGGCTGGTCTTGAACTCTTGGACCTAGGTGATCCTCCTGCCTTGGCTTCCCACAGTGCTGGGATTATAGGTGTGATCCACTGCTTCTGGCCATCATGTCTAGATAGCTTTTTATTAGAGACGGAATCTCATTCTGTTGTCCAGGCTGTAGTACAGTGGTATAATCATGGCTCATTGTAGCCTCAACCTCCCAGACTCAAGCGATCCTCCCTTCTCAGCCTCCTTAGTAACTGGCAGGCGTACACTATCTTGTCTCTCCAAGTTTTGTATTTTTTGTAGAGATGTAGTGGTGTCACTGTGTTGCTCAGGCTGGTCTCAAACTCCTGAGCTCGTGATCCTCCTGCCTTGGCCTCCCAAAGTGCTGAGATTATAGGCGTGAGTCACCGCACCTGGCTCTCATGTCTAGATAGTTTTTAATGTTAGTAAAATTCATTGTCAAACATTAGAATTGTGTTTTTCCAGTTACACAAAAGCATATAAAATGTGTGACAAGAAAAATGAGTAACTTAGTCATTTAGTTTGAGTCTTCCCTCGTCTGCAGTTCTTCTCTCATCCCAGCTCTCATTCCTGACCTTGAACAGACGGACAACAAAGTTTGTCCAAGAGAAATGAACTTACTGGAACTCAGCAACACGTGCTGATACAGTTTTCAGTCCCTGGAGAAAGGCAGGGTAGAAATGAATTATTCCCACATCAAAGATGAAGTGACAGAGGCTTGGTGAGGTTAAATAGTCACCTCCCATCATGCAGCTGATTTGTGGGAAGGCTTCTGGCTGCAAAGCCAGTGCTCTTTATGGCTGACTGTGCTGCTCCTGCTTCATAGTTAAAGGCACAGATTTTGGAAGGACAGACCCTAAGATTGTTACTAGCACTATAAACCTGGGCAAATGTTTGTCTTTTTTAAGCCTTAGTTTCCTAATCTGCAAACTGAGATTAATAATAATCTACATTTAAATGATGGAAAGATTAAATGGGAAAAGTATGTTCTGCATAGTATACTGGATAGTATGTATACAGTACAGTATGTGATACACTGTGTACCAGTGTCTGCTACACAGCAAGTACTCAACAAATGGTACATGTTATTAGAGTAAACCTTAGAAGTAGTCCCCCAAGGACTCTGGTCACCTTTTCTGAGAGCATTTTGAGAAAGGGAACATGCAGGTTCATAAGCAACTGTGACTGTGAAAAAACTCAGAACTGTGCAGTCTGCTGTTAAAGACGTGGCCAGGTGCAGTGCTCACGCCTTTAGTCCTGCCACTCTGAGAGGCTGAGGCAGGAGGATCCCTGGAACCCAAGAGTTTGAGACCAGCTGGGCAGCATAGTGAGACCCTATCTCTAAGTTTTATTTAAATAAGAGTTAAAAATATAAAAATAAAATACACACCTTTGTTTGAGTCCAAGGAGCCTCTGTGAAGCTGTGGCTTTGCTGTTACCCCTTTATAATGGAAGTCCTTCAGGGATGTCTGGGGTACCTGTTCTTTTTTTTTTTTTTTTTAAGACAGAGTCCTCCTCTGTAGCCCAGGCTGGAGTGCAGTGACACAATCTTGGCTCACTGCAACCTCTGCCTCCCAGGTTCAAGCGATTCTCCTACCTCAGCTTCCCAAATAGCTGGGACTACAGGCATGTGCCACCACACCTGGCTAATTTTTGTATTTTTACTAGTGACAGGGTTTTACAGTGTCACGCAGGATGGTCTCGATCTCCTGACCTCTTGATCTACCCACCTCGTCCTCCCAAAGTGCTGGGATTACAGGCCCAAGCCACCGTGCCCAGCTGGAGACCTGTTCTTATCCAGACTGGATTTCATATTAGTTTTTGAAGACACCATCCCAGAACAATGAAGACAGTACAGAAAACTACTAGAAGCAAGCAGATGCAATACTGTACTCTTTCTCAAGCAGGGAAGGCCTGCTTATCTGTTGGCATCTTTGTGCACCGTATGGAGTACTGATGAAAAGTGACAGCATTTCGTAGCTGTGTTTCGGGGAGGTGGGGAGCTGATTGCAGTGCCATCCAGACATCTCACCCTCCTTGCAGCCATTAAGAGTCTCATCAAAGGCTGTCTATGCAATGTCGTCATTCTCACATTCCCAGAAGTAGAATTCGAAAAGATCAGTGAACAGTAACAATTTCTTCTTCTCCCTGACATATACACACATACAGCCTGCTTTTATTTATAGTTGTAGTTTTTAAAATAAAATGTCCTTGGTCCTGAAATATTAAACTTTCATAATCTTGCTCACTGGGGCAGAACGAAGGAAACAAGCTGGGAGGCTGGGTGAGGTTCATGTTTTCAGCAGCATCATATGAGGTGAGGATGGTCTGCTTACATCTGGGGCCTGACTGTGTCTCCTCATTCTACAGTGTCACCACAGACAAGTTTCCTGGGGCTCAGACACTTGAGAATGTGGGGACATTCTCAGATTTCTCATCACTAGAAGTCCATTGATGGTTTTTTTAAAAAAACCTTCTCTCTTTTCCTCCCTCCTTCCTTCCATTCTTTTTAAATTTAGGTAATCTCTTCTGAAATAAATGATGAATAATTGGGAGTTAATAGAACTGGGAGCATGTTTGCCTTGAAGATGCAACTTGGGGCTGCCCTCTGCAAATATAAGTGTCATTTCCCAGAACAATGTCTCTGTTCTAGATGGGTAACTTGGACTTTCTAGCAGAGGGTGCTGCCTTTATAACAGAATGATCCCACCTTTTCTTAGACTTCCCAACCACACATAGCTGCATTAACCTCTCCACCGTCGCAGAAAACATCTGCAGAGGGTCCCATCTGTTTTTTCCAAGTGCTGGCCATGCCGTGCATCATAGAACACCGTGGGGTTGATTTACACAATACATGACCCTCAGGACCTTACCACAGAACAGTTCCTAGGAACATAGAACATGGAGCCAAGGACATTTATAACCCACTGTGGTTCCACAAAAACTTTAGGTGACTTCAAAACCTTATTAATGACTTGTTGACATGAAAGCACTAACTCATTCATTTGTGTACAAGATCAACACATGTCAGTTCCTAGAGGATAGGGACTGACTTTGTTCATGCTGTATCCCCAGGACTTAGAATAGTACCTGGTCCATAGCAAACTCTCAGTAAATATCTGCTGTTTAATGAAGTAATGGTAATACTGAAACACTTTGGAAAACACCTTTCTTTTTTTGTGATGGAGTCTCGCTCTGTCCAGGCTGGAGTACAGTGGTGTGATCTTGGCTCACTGAAACCTCCACCTCCCAGGTTCAAGCAATTCTCCGGCCTCAGCCTCCCAAGAAGCTGGGACTACAGACGCGTGCCACCACTCCCCGCTAATTTTTTTTTTTTTTTTTAGATGGAGTTTCGCCTTGTTACCTAGGCTGGAGTGCAATGGCGCAATCTCAGCTCACCGCAAGCTCCGCCTCCTGGGTTCAGCCAATTCTCCTGTCTCAGCCTCCTGAGTAGCTGGGATTACAGGCATGCGCCACCATGCCCAGCTAATTTTTTGTATTTTTAGTAGAGATGGGTTTCACCATGTTGGGCAGGATGGTCTCGATCTCTTGACCTCATGATCCACCTGCCTTGGCCTCCCAAAGTTCTGGGATTACAGGCATGAGCCACTGCAGCTGGGCTCTAATAAAACTCTTAAGGATACTGTTGACTACACATGTTTTATTGTGTTCTCTTTCAGTTGGTGGGACATGACACTAAATTGTGCAGAAAGGACTCCTGTAAGTTTCTATACTAGAATAGATATGGTTAATTATTTAATGGGCCATATCTGCATATCCTGGAGATTCTTTTTTCTTTTTCAGTACAGTGTTGGATATAATTTATTCACAGCAGAGTTATTATGTCTTAGGAAGATAATTTAAATTCAAAATCTCAAGGAAGTGCATTTTATAGCTGATGTTGTTAGGAAGGTAAACACAGTGGTGATCAGTAGATACTCAATTAGTTACATCCAGGAGTTTGGATCTAATAAAATGTCCATTGATTCAGATAAGGGCTGGGGACCAACCTAATGCTTTTGTTCAGTTCATCACTAAATGTAAAGGTTGGTCCTGCTTCAAACTTATTGTTATAAACTGGATGATCTTCTATCTCCCCAATTTTCACCTTTTAAAAAATGTAATGTGAGATTGATACAGAAGATTATATGTAACACTTGCAAGTTTTGAAGCAAAATACTATAAAGAGCACCCATGAAACTACCACCAACCCCAGAAGCACATCAACACCAGTGCTTTTGAATCTACTTGGTCCTCTGTCTTGGCTCAGTCCTGTCTTCCTGACCCTCCTTGAGGCCACCACAGTCGGAGCTTAGTAATTATCAGCACCTTGCTTTGTCTTCCCTCAGGGATTTTGAGTGTGTATATTCCCAAATAATAGGTTATTTAGTTTGATTTATGTTTCTTTATAAATATGACATCATGCCATAATGTAGTCTTTTAAAAAATGATAACATTGATTTAATTTGGATTTAACATAAGATAACATCACAGCATAGATTTAAGGCAGTCTATTCATGAATCCATGTAATTCTGCAAATGACATAACTTTTATTTTGAAATGATTTCAAACTTCCAGAAGAGTTGGAAGACAAAGAACTCTGTATACTCTCCATTCAGATTCATCAATTATTAACGTATTTCTGTAGCTATTTCTCTCTTTTTCCCTCTCTCCCTCAATCTTGCTATTAATAGTTTCCCCTCAGACTATTCCTCTCATAATCAGTTGTGTATATTATGTTCCTTTATATCCAAAAACTTATGCATGTAAATTTTAAGAAAAAGAATGTTCTCATATAAATACAGCAATGGCATCAATTTTAGGAAATCTAACATGGATATAACAGTTCATATTCAGATTTTGCCATTTGTCTCAATATTGTTGGATTTATCATCATGGTATTTGTTTTCTATTTAACTAATATACATTTTGTTTCTCTTTCCCGTCTTTTGGTTTCTTTTATATGAATTGCATATTTTTAGTATTTTATTTTATTTAAAAAAAATTTTTAGGCTATGTTTCTTTGTGCTATTTTTTTTTTTTTTTTTTTTTTTTTTGAGATGGAGTCTGGCTTTGTGGCCCAGGCTGGAGTGCAGTGGTGTGATACTGGCTCACCACAACTTCTGTCTCTTGGGTTCAAGCAATTATCCTGCCTAAGCCTCCCAAGTAGCTGGGAGTACAGGCATGTGCCACCACGCCCAGCTAATTTTTTTTTGTATTTTTAGTAGAGAAGGTGTTTCATGGTGTTAGCTGGTATGGTCTTGATCTGCTGACCTTGTGATCTGCCTGCCTCGGCCTTCCGAGGCCGGATTACAAAGTGCTGGGATTACAGGCATGAGCCACCATGCCTGGCCTCTTCAAAAATAGCCATGCCTGGCTATTTTTATTAGTTGCTTAAGAGATTACAATATGCATCTTTAACCTATTATAGTCTATCTCCAAATAATAGTATTATACTTCACAAATAATGCCAGAAATAGAAAACATTATAATTCCACTTACTCCTCCTACCCTTTGTACTTATTGTCATATATTATACATTTATATATGCTATAAAGCCACTAATGTTATTATTTTTTAACAATCAGTAGTATTTAAAAATAAAAATATATGTAAAATAAATATATTTTAAAAGACATATACATGTGTAAGATATAAAATGTATATACCTATGTACATATATTACATAGAGATAATTTTAAATGGACTTTTAATATTTATCCTCATGTATTTACCATTTCTGGTACTCTCCATTTCTGGTACTCTTTGTTTCTTCTAATTATATCATTTTCCTTTGGCTTAAAGTACTTCTTTCAGCATTTCTGGTATGCAGGTCTGCTGGTGACAAATTATCTTGGTTTTTGCATTCTCTGAAAAAGTTTATTTTGCCTTCATTTTAAGAAGATATTTTTACTAGGTATAGAATTCTAGGTTGATAGTTTTTTTCTCTCAGGCCTTTGATGATATTAGCTCCATTGTCTTCTGAGCTGTTGTTTCTGATAAGTTAGTTGTTGTTGTTTTTTAGTATTTACCCCAAAATGTTATGTGTGGTATTTCTCCAGCTGATTTTCTCTTTATCTTTTGTTTTCAGTAGTTGGTGTATGATAACATGCCTATGTATGGATTTCTTTACATTTAACCTGCTTGGGGTTTGTGGAGCTTCTTGGATCTGTAGATTGATATCTTTCATCAGTTCTGGAAATTTTTTATTATTTCTTCAGTACATCTTTTCTTTCCTAGAACTCCAATTATTTATATATGATATGAGTTTGTATAGTCCCATACTTTTTGGGTACTTTATTCCATATTTTTGTCTATTCTTTTCTTTTCCTCTTTGTGTTTTAGTTTGGATAATTCCTGTTTGTTTTCAAGTTTAATATTTCTATGTTAAGCCAATTTTGATATCTGTTTTATTTTGAACATTTCTACACTTAAAAAATAGGCTTTAAGGAGTCTCCAATCTTCTGCTGAAATCTTCCATCTGTTCATGGTCATGTTAATATTTTCTGATAGATACTTTAACGTGTTTATTAATCATCCTTTAATAATTCCAACATCTACATAATCTCTGAATCTGCTTCTTTGGACTGTTTCTTCTCTTGACTATGGGTTATATTTTCTTTCTTCCTTCATGCCTTTAACTTTTCTTTTATTGCATGCCAGACATTGTATGTAAGAGAATTATAAAGTCTATAGTAATTTAAATTCTTTTTCAGGCCACTAGTGTGTGTGAGTCAATCTAGTTTGTAATGGAAACAGGTTTGGGCCTTGGGGAAGCTTCAATTCGATTCATTTTATCACTGACTTCAAATGTTTTGAGGGCAGAACCAGGATTCCCCCTGTTAGCAGCGCTTGAGATTTGGGCCCTGGAAAAATGCTGGAGATTTTTAAATGCTTTATAGGCCAGGACTAGCTTACCAAACTGTGGAAGATTCCTGTTTTTCAGCCTGACTGCTGGCTTTTTGGGTCACTCGGGAGTTGTCTTTGTGTTCAGTCTTGTACCAAATTTCTGTACCTCAAGAAATCTCTGCACAGCTACTCTGCCCCAGCTTTTGGAGGGCTACTGCAGTGGTCTGAGTGAAGGCCTGGAGTGCTGCAGATGACTTTCTCTGTTTTTATATTCTGACCCTTTTATATCATACCCTGAAGTTAGATCCTGTAGGCTTCAGGGAAGATGTCTCTCTAGTCTCAGGCCATACCCCCAGTCTTTGGTGTAATTTTGTTGTGGTTTTAGTAAAGATCATTGGGAAAGAGTTGGCTGGTGGCTAGGACTCCTTGGAATTGTACATATGGCAGTTCACATATGGCCATTAATGTGGGTTAAAAATTTAGCTGATTTCTCCTCACTCCTGTTGATGGTGGATTCCTGTTCTTCCTGCTGCTTTGCTAGGGAAGGAAGCAGCTGTTGGCCTTTTTTCTCTTGGAAATGACTTGACATATTTAGACTTCTTTGCATTCTCAGCTCCCTGACAGATTTTTTTCAGACTATGCTTTTGTAGCTAATCTGGCTTGTTCTCATTGTTAGAGTGGGAGTGATTGCTCTCACAACTTTCAACTTGTGATGTTTAAAAACTTAATACTGTATTTCTCTGATTCATTTGTGTTGTTGCATATATATGTAATTCATTTTTACTGTTGTAAGATTTGATTTGTGTAAATATGCCCAGTTTATTCCTCATAAGCTTTTTAATCTTTCTTTCTTTGGCTTCTTACTGATTCTTGGCATTTGTTGTCATTTACTATGTAATGCAGAATCTGAAAGACTTCCATTTTACAGATTTTGATCCTCTTAAATGTGTCCTGGCAATAACCATGACATCTAGACCAAATGCTTAGGCCTGGATAAGTGAGAGAGAATTTAGCATGGGATTCATTGGCTTTTGTGTGATATTAAAATATTTATTACAGTGATAAATCCTAGCTCTCAAGTGATCATTGAAGTTATAGACAATTAAGAGCATGGTTTATAGAAATACATATCGTTATGATGAGTGAGGTACTTTATCTCAGATCTTCATCTCCTAGCTTAATTCAGTGCTAATTTTTCTTGATTTAAAAAGAGAGTTAAATTTTTTCTTTTTCTTTATCACTTATAATACTTTGTTCTTTGACGCTCTTCTCTGATCTCATACTTAGTGTGTATACAGGCCCCCGTGTGTGCGCGCAGGGTCTTCTCATGTAGCTAACTTTCTTTGGAAGCCTTGACAGGAGGGGTTTCTAATTAAATCAGCCAGGCCTCTGCTCTTGTACACTTTCTAGTCTCTGGTGCTTACCTGAGAGAAAACATTGCTTCCTCTGCCATGACTGGACCCAGAATGAAGAGAAAGGGGTGTGTGTGTGTGTGTGTGTGTGTGTGTGTGTGTATGTGGTGTTCATCTTCCTTGACTCCAATCCTCCTATCTGCAGAAGTTGGATGATCTTTAATTTAGATTTGTTTCTGCCTTTACCTCCTTGTCCTTTCATAGCTGGAGCTAACATACCATTAGAGTAGACCTCCCTGTCTCCCTCTAGAGACTTTGGAGGTAGACTTGGTTTCAACTGCAATGGGACTTTTTTATTTGAGAACAATTTAAGTACACTTAAAAACAGCAATATAATTATTTCTGTACATCTTCAAACTAGATTTTAAAACCTGCTGACTTCCATGCTATGGGGAGTGGTGTTGCTGCTGAGAGCCATGGGAATGAGGCGGGGCCTGGCGGCTGATAGAGGAGGGTGCAGCCAACGGCTCTGCATGTGGCTTGCCCTGAGATAGTCTTATCAGTGGACGAAAGGCGATCTAACCCACTTGGGAAGGAATTTGAGCTCCATAAGTCTGCTATCTTTTGTTGGTTTTCAGGCGCGGCTCATGAATACAAGGCAGCAGCTTATTTTAACACTAAATACCAGAGTCTATTTGAGATTTTACTTTTACTTGGTGAGAAATGATTGCCCTCGTGTACTGATCATAGAAATAAGTCTCTAAAATGTGTGTTCCTGGCTACTTCCTTGACATAATCTGGTCTTTCTCTCAGTTTTCACTTTCCCTTTCTCTCATAAGATCTCTGGTAAGTGTGCTGTCTCTTGTGGTTAAGATGCTGTGACTACGTTCTCTTTTTTTTGAAACTTTTTCTTCCTTTAACTTCTAGGATGCTCTTCTCCCTCTTACCTTTAGTCATTTCCTTTTTTCCTGCATTATATATCTCTTCTTTCTTTCTTACCTTAATTAACTTTCTTCATTTCTCTCCTGCCTGTCTTACTTTCCTAAGCAGGTTTGCACAGTCGTGGTGGTTGCTCTGGCCTTTTCAAATGTGATTTTCATCTCTCTGTCGCTGTCCCCTGCTTTTAGAGTGCCTGGCTCCCACTTTGCATTTCCTCTTGCTGTAGAGATCTCCACCTGGGTGTCCTCTGACTCCCAGAAAGCAAGCCATCGAAAGCTGAATGCCTGGCCCTTTCTTCTCAGTAGACAGTGTTGGGGCCCCACTACCCTCAGGAGAGAACATTTCTTGGGTTGCAGAACTGCGGCCTGGGGACATTCTCACTTCCACCCTTCCCGTCTGCCTGCAGCTCTCACGCTCTACGCCTCCTTTCCTTCCGTGTCTCTTAGACTGCATTCTTCCTCTCTGTGTCCATACTCAGGGTTCTGGTTCACAAACATTTCACAGATTCTTTTTTTTTCTTTTATCTCATCTATAATTGTTATAACTTGAAGCAGAATGTGACCCAAGTACTACCTTTCCATCCACAAGACTGGCTCTGAGTTATTTTTGAACAGCTTATGATATGCTTATGTAGGCTTATAACTTTGCTCCTTCAAACAATACTTTTCTTTGGAAAACAAGCCCTGTGGAGAGTTCTTTCCACCAGTTTGCTTCAGTTTAACTTATTTCTAGAGGACTAGTACATGCACAATCGGCAACTACAGGGGATGAAAAGCTCACAAAGTAGATCCTACAAGATGTAACAAATGCTTTTTTTAAACATCAAGGTATAGCTTGGAATTCTTTGACATTTTTCCCATAAAGAGGTGGAGTCTGATTCCTTTCCTCTGGAGTACAGGCCAGCCCACATGTGAAGGACAGAATGTGGCAGAAATGATGCTGTGTGATTTCCAAGGTGAGGTTAGAAAACATGGCAAGGTTTCCCCCTGCTTCTCTCTCTCTCTCTCTCTCTGTGTGTGTGTGTGTGTGTGTGTGTGTGTGTGTGTGTGTCTTGGGACATGCACCTTTGGAGCTCTGAGCTGCCATACAAGAAGTTGAGTTTCCTGGACACCCCCATAATACAGAGGCCATGTAGAGGAGTTTAAACCACATAGCAATAGAGGTGACAGTGGAACCCCAGCTGAGTAAATGAACCTTCACATGATTCAAGTCCCCTACCTCCGTGACCCCCCCACCCCACTCCCACTCCCACTTTTTTAAGCCATCCATTCAAAGCCAAATGGAGCAAATCTGAGCAGTTCCTGCTGAGCTCTGGCTAAATTTCAGAGTGATGAACAAAATAACACCATCATTGTTTTAAGCCACTGTATCTTGGGGCACTTTATTATACAGCCGTAGTAACTGGAAAGTGTAACTATCAGAGCATCTCAAATGAAGTCTTGGGACTGGTTTGGGGCAAAGTGTAACTATCAGAGCATCTCAAATGAAGTGTTGGGACTGGTTTGGGGCATGCAGCGATTCATGTGTGACCAATGACACTAAAGTGACAGTGCTGAAGTTTGAGAATTTTTTTTTTTTGACGGAGTCTTACTGTGTCACCAGGCTGGAGTACAGTGGCTTGATCTCAGCTCACTGAAACCTCTGTCTCCCAGATTCAAGCGATTCTTCTACCTCAGCCTCCTGAGTAGCTGGGACTACAGGCACACACCACCACGCCTGGCTAATTTTTATATTTTTTAGTAGGGACGGGGTTTCACCATGTTGGCCAGGGTGTTCCCAATCTTTTGACCTCATGATCCTCCCACCTCAGCCTCCCAAAGTGCTGGGATTACAGGCATGAGCCACCGTGCCCAACTGAAGTTTGAGAATTTTTAAAAAATGATGGTAAATTCGGGGTCAGCTCTTCCCACTCCTTTCCATTTTAGAATGCTTCCTTGAGCAGGATAGAAAGGGTTGCAGCCAGTTTGTGCCCCCATAATTGTGCCCAATCCCAGCACCACCTGGCAGAAACCATCTTCATCTCCTGTGCCCTGGTGGGAAAGTAGTGAGTGCTGACAGTTTAGGCCCTCGCCACCCCACGCCTGGGTGGTGGTGCCAGCTTTCTTCCTCATTCCCTGTGTCTATTTTTATTTATTTATTTATTTTTGAGATAAAGTCTTGCTCTGTCATCCAGGCTGGAATGTAGTGGCACGATCACAGCTTGCTCCAGGCTTGACCTGCTGGGCTCGAGCGATCCTCCCACCTTAGCCTCTGGAGTAGCTGGAACTGTAGGCACACACCACCGCGCCTAGCTATTTTTTTTTTTAAGTGTAGATGGGGCCTCACTATGTTGCCCAGGCTGCTCTTGAATTCCTGAGCTCAAGTGGTCCTCCTGTCTCGGCCTCCCAAAGTGCTGGGATTACAGGTGTGAGCCACCACACCCAGCCTCTCTGTCTCTATTATTCCTTTACTATAGTCTTAAAAATCCAGAGTTCCATACTATACTGTGTCTATTACATATATAGTGATAGACTCATACACCTGTTGGGAAACAAACTGAATCCATGGAAAGCTGTATAAAATCTGGCACTTGAGACCTTTCTATTTTTCTCAGAATTTATTAAGAACAACAGATGGGAGTCTCTGTTCCCTAAGATGTCAGCATATAGCAGTCCTCTCTGTTGATTTAGGTCTGCTTTTGCCTTTACCTCCTCGTCCCTTCATAGCTGGAGCTAACATACCATTAGAGTAGACCTCCCTGTCTCCCTCTAGATGTAGAAGCACAGCTCTTGGAGGGACACCTTTTTGACACTGTCCTATACCAGGACGGTCACCCTTCCCTGGGTTCATGGGAAGGCCAGGGGCTTGTTTCACCTGCCTACCATGCTGGTGACACACCAAGGCCTTTCCAGAAATAGCCCATGGTGGCCTCGTGGTCTGCAGAGCCTGCTGTCCTACAAGGGGGCAGCTAGGGAATTAATGACTCCCAGTGAGCTGATCTTTCCAGCGAGCCTCAGATTTATCAAATCAAAGCAATTTATCATCTTGCATGCTCCCGTTTTGGGGTCTTTTAATGCCATGAGTTTCCCATACACACATTCTTGATGGCAGATAAGGGCATTTTTGAACATAAAAGCCAAAGTCAAGTTAAATTCTGCAGCTATATATGGTCTATTTGTCTTTTGAAGCAGGAATAAGAATTCTTTACTTAAATTATCTCACACTTACAAACTTGATACAAATTTTCCTGTCTTTAAGATTGCAACCCATGCACATTAAGTTTCAGCATGGTCCTAACACACACAGTCAAATGGTGATTATGATTCTATGTAGGAAACACACAGGGTTTGTGTTTACTCCTATTCCATTAGCTATAAGCATATTTTGCATAGATATTTCAAGAGGTGTGTTCTTGTCTTCTTAAAGGTAGATAGATACTGAATGTTGGAGAAGCCTGCTCTTCGTGGCATAAAATTATTACTGAGGTTAAAGAAATAGTGTTTTATATAGAAACTATATTTCTTCTTTGGCTCAAAAAGCTAAAGTTAGGAAGTATTCCTTTTTTTTTTTTTTTGAGATGGAATCTCTTTCTGTTGCCCAGACCGGAGTCCAGTGACACATTCTTGGCTCACTGCAACCTTTGCCTCCCAGGTTCAAGCAATTCTCCTGCCTTAGCCTCCTGAGTAGCTGGGATTACAGGCACACACCACCATACCCAGCTAATTTTTGTATTTTTAATAGAGAGGGGGTTTCACCTTATTGGTCAGGCTGGTCTCGAACTCCTGACCTCATGATCCTCCTGTCTCAGCCTCCCAAAGTGCTGGGATTACAGGCGTGAGTCACCATGCCTGGCCTCAGAAGTATTGCTTTTAAGCTGTATGCCTTTATTGAACTAGGAAACTACTAACATTCCATTTTTTAATGTAGAAGTTGAAGTGGCAATGAATAGAGTCCCACTTATTTATAACTAAGCTCGTTGCCTCTTGGCTTCGGATGGTGAGACAAGGAATGATCTATCAGGACAGCGTCATCCCTTGAATCTGAGATAAAGATGACTCTGTATGCTTATGTGAAATTGTTGATTTTGGAAGGTTGTGGGGGTTGGGGACCATAGTTGGGATTGTCAAGATAGACCTCAAGCTTTCCTGAATGGGAGCCCCAGTCAGACATGAAGGGGGAGACTTAAATGTGGAAATAAATGGAGAGTTCTCTTTACTTCCCATTCTCTCTTCCCCTGGAATTAGTTTTCTTTTGCTGCTGTAAAGAATTGTTACAAACTCAGTGTCTTGAAACAACACAGATTGATGATCTTACAGTCTGTACATCAGAAGTCTAGTCTAATCCCGCTCTCCCTGGGCTACGGTCACGGTGTCCACAGGGCTGTGTTACTTCTGACAGCTCTAGGGAAATTCTGTTTCCTTGCCTTTTTCGGCTTCTAGAGCCATCTTGCAGCCCCTCCCTCCGTCCTCAAAGCCAGCAAGGCTCTGTGTCTTCCTTCCATCATCACACCTCCCTCTGCCTGCAGCAGGAAGGGCTTTCTGCTTTTAAAAACCCATGGGATTGCCCTGGGCCCACCTGGATGACCCATGAGGTTCAGCTCAAGGCCCTTAATGTATCACAGCTGCAGAATTCCTTTGGCACCATAAGGTAACGTGTTCAGAGGTTCTGGGGATTAGGATGTGGACGTTTCCTGGGGAATGTTATTCTCCCTTCCACACCCTGATTCTTATTGCTCCCTATATGAATGTGGACTTGAACTTCTCAAGACTTTTCTGCAGCCCTCTGAGAGGGGCTGTCCCAAGACAGTAGGCAGAGGGAGGGATCATTTGTCTCGCTGACCACAGTGTCCACAATGGTTAATAACACTTTCCTCTTGCAGATGGGTCTGCCACCCAGTGCAAAGACCCAGGCTTTAGGGAGACAAACCCAACTGCCACGGGAGAGAGAATCCAGCCTGGCAGGTAGCATGGGGTTGGCTCCCCAGCTCCCCAGGTGGCCCAGGTAGGCAGAGACTGGGGCAGAGGAGTGGACAGTGACTGGATTTGGTGGAGTGTGGAAACAGGGACGTGTGTCTGTAGAGAGAAGGGTCCCTGGCCCAAGACTGAGGTCTGGCAAGAAGCTTTTGCCCAACAGGCTGGGTGGGCCCAAAGTGCCAGGCCATGCTGTGGTTCTAGAGGGAAACTGTCAGGGTCAGGGCAGGGGTGCGGTTACTTCCACAGGTGTCAGGTCAGGATACAGGGGTGGCCTGCTGGCAGGGGGAAGATCTCCAATGCCAGGTGGGGGCTGTTGCTGCTCTGTCCCCTCTGGGGCTAAATTGAGGGCCTGCTGGGGATTCGGATGTGCATGTTTTCGGGGAGGAAAGGGAAGCAGAGGCTGGAGGCCAGGCTGAATCTGACATCTAACTCAATTTCCTTCTCAGTGTGGGATAGTCCTGTCTCCTCTAAAGAAGACTTTAAAGTACATCAGTGTCCCCCTGCCCCCACCAATACAGAATAATGGGAATCACTGCTGAAGCTCTGGAAACAAGAGCTTAAATAAGTCCTCTTCCTTCTGGGCCAGGAAGACTGTGAGGATGTTTTATAAGAACACGGTTGATTGTTTCAAATTAAAATGTTTCTTATTTTGTAATACATTTTGCCATTCTTACTTATTTTCCATTTTTTGCCTGGGGAAAGGAATTCTGTCATTATAATGACTCCTCTGCAAACGATGGCTCATTGCATCTCCACTGACCAGAACAGCAGGAGAGACAAAGCTCTAAGGGGTTTAGCTTGCTCATTTCCACGGCATCCGCAGTTAGGTTAATTCAGCCTCCAAAGAAAAATGAGTTTACTTGAAATGTCTGGTTGTATACATTGATCAAAATAATTAAGACATTTTATGAACCTCTGCAATTTTCCAGAGGGCACCTGCGTGTCTGTTTTCCAGACAAGTGTCAGGCCGTGCTTTCCTGATTAGCAGCAGTTAGCAGGATGGATAAAGCCTCCCTTCAGAAAAGAGTCTCATTTCCATTTCTTTCAAGCCACTTATTTTTTCCATATCTTCATAAAATTTTCACTCTTCTTTTGTTAGTATTTCTTGGTCTCTTGAGTCAAGAAATATTTACTGAGAATGATTGCGTGCATAAATAGTATGTGTTAGAGACAAGACACCGCAGTGCTGGGTAGATTCGGGTACTGTTGTCTGTTGCCAGGGCCAAAGTTGGTATTTTCTAAGTGCTCGAATAAGCACCATGCTGTGGGATAAGGAATGAAAGTGTTTGCCTCATCCGTCATCTGTAGTTGTGTACATACACCCTGTCTTCAGATGGGCTTAGGTCTCTTCTCATCCTCTGTGCCTTTTCCCTCATAAGATTCTGGTTTCAAAGGTACAGACACAGTTGTTGTTATTGTCACTTATATGAAGAAAACAGAACTCCTAGGAGGTTGATGAGTTCATGAAGAAGAAAGCTCTGGAACCAGGATCCCTCACCTCGGTGGACTTCCCACCACTGGAGCAGCTTCCTTGCCAGGCCAGGGCTGACCTTGGCAATGGCTCTCCCACGCGCACATTCCTTTACACATTGCAGCTGTCGGGAGGCCGTGCACGATCTCACCATTCTCCATTGCCCTTTCCACAGACCAGGCTGGCTGAGTGGCACTGATCCTGATGCCACACATGGCACTTTCTGCATGTACAGGTCCAAGGTGGGCCTGCGACAAGGACTGGTCAGATTACTTTGAAAGGGGACAGGGAGGATGACATTTGAGGCAAGGACAGTTTTACTCAGAACCGTTTGTGCTGTCACCATCAGGGCTGGATTAAAACGTTTCAGAAGCCATCAGTGCCGAGAAGTGTATGGTAACCTCTTTCTCCATCACCATGTGTAATTTACATGTTGAAATACACTGTGAACCATAAAATTTCACTTTTCCCAACTTCAGAATTCTGAATGAATTGTTGAAACTGAACTTTTTGCATTTTTTTCTTGCCCCTTCCTTGCTGCTCCCCTAGACCATGGTGAGGTCCGCCCTCGGGCAGCTCAGTGGAGGTGCCACTCACATTCAGTGGGACAGAGCTATAGAGAGAGCCACACTGCCAGCCACAGCTCTGCAGGCCTTTTTGGTGAACCTCCTTGGAAATGGTCCTCTCCCAGTGTGAGAAAGGCTGCTGTCACCTTCATCCTGAGAGCTGCTCCCAGCACTGGGCTCTGTTCCTGGGAAGGCGGTAGTGGGGTTGATGACTGGATAGCCCCTGCTGTACCCTATATCCCCAAACAGTGTTCTTCAAACTTTTAGAGGATGGTCGACACCCTTTATATCCAGCAATACATCATGGAGATCCGGGACACACACACACACACACACACACACACACACACACACACACACAGAGAGAGGAAAATTTCACAAAACAGCACTTACTGTGCCCATGTTTATTAAACTCTATTCTACCCTATTGTTCATTCTAGAATATTTCACTTGAATAATGCTTCTTGACCCATTAACTTAATTTCATGACCCACAACGTGCAACTTGAAAAACACTGCTCCGTACCCCAGTACCCTGAGTCACTCACTGCTGCCCATGGATGTCAGGTTGTCTTATACGCTGGTGTTCACCCTTCTGTGTTTCCTGAACTCCTATCCCCTCCAGCCCTGAACCTATGAAATGCAAACCGTGGAAGCCTTCCTGATGCCCCTGGCAGTAACCCTGCAGCGTTCCCCCAGGTCCCGCTTTCTTCCTGTGGCTCTGCCTCTTACCAGTCAGTGCTGGCCTCCCTGTGCATCTGTGCCCACCTGCCTTCTCATCGCCTGTCCTGTGCACTCGTCCAGCCCAAGACCCTGTCTTATTGATCTTTGTCTCCTGTGCCTCTGACACTACTGTGTGGTCCACAGTAGGCACTAAATCAATGTTTCTGGAACTGCATTAGAAACAATACGCTCTTGAGTGGAGGAGACAGCAAAAGCTTGCCTTTAAACCCAGGTGCATGTGTTTCAGGGTTTGCATGTGTGGAGTGTTTGCATTAGCTGCCTTCATAATTTATTTATCAAATGTTAAAGCTTTGGCACAAGAAGCTTTGACATAACTTACCAGTAACCCAGTGTTGAGATGTAGAGTTCAAAGATAATTAGAAACATTGTTTCCAATAATGGACAACTAAAAGCCTTTTTTTAGAAGCCTAAAAATATGTCACAATGGGCACTTTTCAAAATAATGCCTTTTTCTTGTTGACTATGTCAATCTCTTGGTACACAGTATGTAGAATGTTACTGGGTTCATATGTACAGACATTGTTTTCCTAACTTCTGATCATACAAAAGTAGAACTGGTAAAAATACCCTCATTTTATAGACAAAGGAACTGAGGCCCACGAGGCTGGATGACTTATGCAAGGCCACAGCTACAGTAGTGAGATGCGCACCCGTTGAGGTCATAACTGCAGGAGTGAGATGCGCACCCGCCGAGGTCATAACTCCAGTGGTGAGACGCGCCCCCGCCGAGGTCACAACTGCATGGGTGAGATGCGCCCCCGCCGAGGTCACAACTGCAGGGGTGAGATGCGCACCCGCCCAGGTCACAACTGCAGGAGTGAGATGCGCACCCGCCGAGGTCACAACTCCAGTGGTGAGATGCGCACCCGCCCAGGTCACAACTGCAGGAGTGAGATGCGCACCCGCCGAGGTCACAACTCCAGTGGTGAGATGCGCACCCGCCGAGGTCACAACTGCAGGGGTGAGATGCGCACCCACCGAGGTCACAACTGCAGGGGTGAGATGCGCACCCGCCGAGGTCACAACTGCAGGGGTGAGATGCGCACACGCCGAGGTCACAACTGCAGGGGTGAGATGCTCACCCGTCGAGGTCACAACTCCAGTGGTGAGATGCGCACCCGCCGAGGTCACAACTGCAGGGGTGAGATGCGCACCCGCCGAGGTCACAACTGCAGGAGTGAGATGCTCACCGCCGAGGTCATAACTCCAGTAATGAGATGCGCACCCGCTGATTGCTAGTCTGGAGCTCCCTCCACCGCATCCTAACTTGTTTCTGGGGTAAAAATAAAGTGGTGTATGACATTCCCCATCATCCTGTCAACAAAATATCTCTTTAATGTGGGTTTTTTTGGGCAGTTCCTTGTTGTAAGCTTTAATTTCTTTCTTGGGAAAAGTGACGGGCAGGCCATTACTTCAGTCCTCACTTGAAGACATTAATATTCTCCGACTGATGTACTTTTTTTTTAGACAGAGTCTCACTCTGTTGCCCAGGCTAGAGTGAGTGGTGCTATCTTGCCTCACTGCAACCTCCGCCTCTGGGCTCAAGTGATTCTGCTGCCTCAGCCTCCTGAGTAGCTGGGATTACAGGTGTGCACCACACCTGGCTAACTTTTTTGTCTGTAGTAGAGATGGGATCACCATTCTGGCCAGGCTGGTATTGAACTGCCGACCTCAGTTTCCGCCACTGTTGGTCCCCCAAAGTGCTGGGATTACAGGAATGAGCCACCATGCCCAGCCTTGTGATACACCTTCTATTGCCTTCTGAACTGGACTTGTTGCATTGCACAATAAAACATTATGCTAATTTTCACTGGAGTTCATAGATTTGGCTTCATTTTAGAGCACCTGCTCCCATTAAAGATGTTAGCACATCACAGGAATGTAAATTGAATTTCTAACAAGCACTCTTGGATGGGAAAAGGGTTTTATACAGAATTTCTTTGTATTGCCCCTTTCAGCAAGTACTATTGTCATGCTCCACAAGCTGGAACAATAACCTACAATGACCTACTAGGTTATGAATGAAAGCATATATTTTGTGAAATTTGTGGTCATTTAGTTGGGTTGGAACGAAGTGGTCACTGATGTTCATTTTCTTTATTATGTTTTACCCTTACTCAGCCTATGCACCCGGAAAGGGGAAGGTTGTCAGTTGCTTTCTTCCGGTGGATCCACAGCCCCTATACTCCACTATGATTATTCCCTACACTATTGTTCTCTTCCTTAAGCATTAAAGAAGGGTTTAGGGCTAGCCTGAGAACTCTGTCTTCATTTGTCACATTGTTTCTTTGGGAAAACACATTCCCAGTTTCAAAGCACCAACCTACAAATTAACCTTAGGGGCCGCCTATTCACGAAGAAAGAAAGCTGATTTCTGCAGAGCTCATTAGCTGAGCTTAGTTTAGCAAGTATGATCTCATTAGCTAATGTGACACCATAACATAGACACTCTCACCCACTGGAGTCGGGGAGCATGAAAGGCGGCCAGGAAGTGGCAGGCGTGGACCCGCCTGCAGGACGGTGGACCTTGCTTGCTGGGCTCCTGCTGAACCAGCACCGGCGTGTGCCTTGGCAGGTGCCGAGCATGGCGGGCACACAAACCCAGAAATGGGAGGACCTTTCCCAGCGGGGCCTGCCTGCCCATGCCACGTGCTGGCTAAGGGCTGGAAGTTTACTTAACCCACACACTTTCTTCCCCCAGAGTAGCTACTGTTATCACTCCATTTTGCAGATGAGAAAACTCAGTGTCATATATCTTTAGAGTCTGTGGTGCAAAAATAGAATGTGTTGAACATGGAAAATGGCTTTCTTTTTGTTTATTTATTTTTGAGAGAGTCTCACTCTGTCACCCAGACTGGAGTGCAGTGGCACCATCTCGGCTCACTGCAACCTCCACCTCCAGGGTTCAAGCGATTCTCCTCCCTCAGCCTCCTGAGTAGCTGGGACTACAAGTGTGAGCCACCATGCCTGGCTAATTTTTGTATTTTCAGTAGACATGGGGTTTCACCATGTTGACCAGACTTGTCTTGAACTCCAGATTTCAAGTGATTTGCTCACCTCGATCTCCCAAAATGCTCGGATTTCAGGTATGAGCCACTGCGCCCAGCCAGAAAATGGCTGTTTTCCAAAAATAACTTATATCCTCCTCAACTAATTCCTGGGGCCTTTATTCAGTATTCTTCGCTTTGATGAGACTCCCCAGTGCTGACAGAAGCCTTAGTGGATACCTGGGAGTTGCTTTAGGGAGAGGGCCTCTCCTTTCTCTCTAAAGTGCCCATTTGAGGGGATAAAAATAGCTTTTGACAGTTTTCTAGCAGTGAGTCAAGGACAGAGGGTCCCTAGAGCAGGTGGCACTGTACTCGGTTCACAGATGCTCAATGGAAGCTGGGTCCTTGTATTTGGTTAGATAAGTTGTTTTTAAATATCCTTTTTGTATATTGGAATATTTTAGATTTAGAGAAAAATGTTGAAAATAGTGTCACAAAACTTTTTAGTTTGCTTGTTTCTATTTCATCCCCTCCTCATATGCTCTTTAGCCGTTGACATATTTGCTCATTAGGAGTTAAGAGTTAACAAGTGGATTCCTTATGCACTACTGACATTTCAGGAAAAGAGACGCACAAGTCAGTCGGAAGCAATGCGTGAAAAAAGCAGCCCTCTGAGATCCCATTCAGAACATTTACTGGGATGCCTTCAGAAGTGGCAGATTTCAACCTAGTGGGTAAAGAGAAACAGGGCTGAAGCTCCTTTAGTTATTTATTTTTTCCTGCTCAGTAAAAATATATATATTCTAAGTATCTTAGAAATATTTTATGTTAGGGTCTAAATCCAGAATGTGAAACAAGGAGAGAGAGACCCATCGGGGAGCTTTTTTTTTTTTTTTTTTTTTAACCACCAAGATCCAGTGCAAAACCTCCCTTAGGTGAGCTCAAGATTGAAAAAAGTATATATTCTTTCCTCTTGAAGTCTGGAAATTTTGGTCAGAAAACCTCTTCAAGGGTTGATATTAATAATGATGGTGATGATGATGTGGAAAATATGTTGTGCTGTTAATAATCATCATAGTGCCTATTTGCATAAGCAACGGTATTTTGAGCAATGATTTACTCAAGTAGAAGTGATTCTTTATTATAATTGCCTAACTGTGCTTGTCACTTTATAAGTGAGGCTGTAGTTAGTGCTTTCATGTAATGGCTGGCCTTAAAAATAAAGTGCTATGCAAGCAAAGACATTTTGTCATGAATTTGTAATGATTTAGTGTGACGGAGCAGGTGTGCTAACACGAAGATTCCTAAATCCTGGATGGGCTGTAAATGGAGAATTCTGGAAGGCTATTCCCCATCCCTCACTCCTGCTTGGACCATCCCAATTTTTTCCTAAATCCTGGATGGGCTGTAAATGGAGAATTCTGGAAGGTTATTCCTCATCCCTCACTTCTGCTTGGACCACCCCAATTTTTCCCTCTTTCTTGCACCTTCTGAATAGGATAATGCCACCCTTGACAGTCATTTGTTTGAATTAAACCTTGTCCTTTTGAGGGCATGCTTTTAAAAATATTAATTCCCGGTGGGAGAGGTGATGTATGACGTTTGTATCATATCAACCCCAGACTGTGGATTAGCTCACCACTTTCCCACCAAGTTTGTGGCCCTGAACAGGAAGCTGCAGTTTAAGGAGGGAGCAGGGTGGTTCAGAGATTAGGATCCCAGAGAGCCAGGCGCTGAGTGGTGCACAGGAGGGAGAAGGCTGAAAGGATTTGAAAATCAAAGGGATCCGTGTATCTGTTTGGCTGTTCTTGAACATGTGATGGCTCCTCAGGTATTGCTCTAAGTAGGATCATAATTCTCATGTTGAGGTTATGATGTTGACAGATTAGGACATTGAATCATGCCTTCGGTTGAATATGACTTCAGAAAAATATTAGCTCAAAAAGTTGGAGGAATTTGGCTTGCTGAGCTAATGAATGGAGTATTCCCAGCTTCAAAAGAAATTTTCAGTTAAGCCAGGGGTTCCCCAGCAGGGAACTGCTCAGTCGCTAACTTCTATGGCACCTTTAGGTAAACGTTGAGAAAGTCACTCCTTCAAAATGGCTTATTTCTGCTGTCAAAAAAGTGTCATTATATAAATATTTTCATTAAAATAAGACATTTCTCTGTGCTGGAAATATTTCAAAATAAAGATCTAATTCTATGAGGTCTACAGCGTAAATGTTGCCGCTAGTTGTAAAGCCCTTGTTCAGTGTACAAACTGAGCAACTGAACGTGCTTGTGTCGTTTTTCTGCAGTCCTCTCTTCTCCGTTTCTTCAGCAAGCCTGAGTCCCCACCAAGCTAACTGCCTGACAAACAGAAGAGCTTCTCTTTGTCTGTGGGTCTGAGAGAGAGGCAGTAAGAAGGGGGATAGAGTCTTGCTTGTCAGACTCCAGCTACCGAGGCATTAAAGCATGCACTGGTTTTTATTTTAGCATTGCTGTTCTCAACCTTGGATTAGAAGTGCCCTGGATGTACAATAAAATTTCCATAAATGTAATGGGCACATATTATGGGCTAGGAATTTACATGTCTCAGTAGGCCTTACAACAAATGACCCAACAATGTGGGTGGTTTTGTGGCTCAAAGGGGATGGGTGACCCGTCCACAGCCACCCACCTAGTAAGCAGGAGATCTGAGATATGGACTCAGGCCACTGGGCTGCAGAGCTGTTGCTGGTGTCCCTACACCTGGTCACTCTGTAGCCCCGGCTCTGGGAAGGGAGCGGGACCCTGCCCTCCGCTTTCCTGCGTGGCTGATATGTATACGCAGCAGCACGGAGGTAGTCTCTGGGTAGGGAACACTCTGCCTTCCAGGATTTGTTGGGGATGAAAGTCCCAACTGTTTTATATTCTTCCTAAATTTTGCTTTCCTGTTAAGCCAAGATTTACTGGATGCAGGAAAACTTCCCAGCAGTCCTGTAGAAGGAAAACGAACTCTTAGTAGTCTTCCTATTAGCAAAGAAAATTCCCCAAATCATTTCTGTAGACTGCCCAGACCAAGGCACTTTTCATCCGAGAAGACACAGCAGTTGTCTCAGCTCTAAAGTAAAAGAGAATTTTAAAAGGTGGACTCTTGGAAATTCCTGCTGGTGCTTTTGCCATGTGATTACAATGAAATTGATGTGCCTTCATCCTCCAAGGGCAGATCTCAGTGCTTTATGTTCATTTCATTGTAGTCTGATGGGACAGACACTTCCTGTTTGTCTGTCCTCATGCTCCATATTTACTCCAGGCTGATTAGGATGGCATGTGAACTTAGACCTAAATAAACCTTGCTTGGATGGGTCACCTGGCTAAGTAAACTCACCATTAGCTTCTCAGAAGTAAAATAAGCAGGAAGCAGGTTTTTAAAATGCAAGTCCTCTGTGCTCTTTTAAGTGCTGCTGTGTTGCTAGGAAATAAGAAACTCTTTGTCCTCAAGAAATGATAAAGGCCAAATATAGAAGTCGACTCATGAAGGAGTTAGCTATATTAATGATGAATCTTTAAGAAGTCATTCTGTGGGCAAGTTGTGATGGGTGGGCTATATCTCTGTTTTATACATCAGTTTTAGCTAGGATTAGGCTTTGCTTTAAATAATAGAAACCGCCCAAATAACAAAGGTTTAATCAAGAGAAAAGCTTATTTTTCTCTCACATAAAATGTCAGAGGTGGGTAGTCCAAGCTGGCCTGGTGGCTTGTCCACGAGATCTTTAGAGACGCAAGCTCCTTTCTGCTTTTTTCTTTAAGTTCTGGGGTACATGTGGACGATGTGCATACTTGGTACGTAGGCAAACGTGTGCCATGGTGGTTTGCTGCACAGGTCAACTCGTCACCTGGGTATTAAGCTCGGCATTCATTAGCTATTCTTCCTGATGCTCTCCCTCCCCGCCCTCCTGCAGGTCCCAGTGTGTGTCATTCCGCTCCCTGTGTCTGTGTGTTTTCATTGTTCAGCCCTCACTTCTAAGTGAGAACATGCAGTGTTTGGTTCTGTTCCTGCATGAGTTTGCTGAGGAAGACAGCTTCTGGACATGATCTCATTTTTTTTATGGCTGCATAGTATTCCACGGTATATATGTACCACATTTCCTTTATCCATTCAATGATTGATGGGCATTTGGGTTGATTCTATGTCTTTGCTATTGTGAATAGTGCTGCAGTGAACATACATGTGCATGTATCTTTATAAAAATGATTTATATTCCTTTTGGTATATACCCAATAATGGGTTTGCTGGGTCAAATGGTATTTCTGCTTCTAGGTCTCTGAGGAATTGCCACACGCTCTTCCTCTCTGCTTATAATTTCTGTATTCCCTAGGAAGTGAGCCTTGTTCTTGTGGCTGCACATGGCAGCTGGATCTCTGGCCATTGCATCTGAGTTCCAGACACCAGGTTGGAAGAGAAGGAGGGGCAGGAGGAACCCCCAGATGCTCCTTAAGAGCTACTGCATGGCATTTCCACTCGCATCCCATTTGCTTGGTCATGTGCCCTAACCAACTGCAAGAACACTGGGGAGATGAGTCTGTCCTGTACTTCCGTGTACCTCGCAAAATAATCTCCTATTGCCGAGGGAGGGAGAAGAGGCCAGCTGATATGGAGGAACAACCAGCACTTTCTGCTTCCATGTCCCAGGGGGAAGCGGGTGTGTTGAATCCCCACCGGGGGGGTGTGGACCTCTAAGGCTGGGCTGGATGGGACATTAGGTGGGCCCTCTGTGGCATTTGTGTGACCTCTCATCAGGTCTTCTGGTTGGACCCTGCTTTCCAGAAGCAGAGGTGGCAGCGGGTTACCTATGTTTGTGACTCCTGCAGTTCTCACGCCCTCCCTTGGGCTCTTCTCAGTAGAACAGTGTAGGTAGTGTTCTCTTCGTGACCTCTTTTCTGGTGAGAGGCTGGACAATGGCGTGACTGCTCCCCTCGGTGCTGGGTGAATATGTTACTCAAGAGATATTTACTGAGAACCAACCGTAAGTCAAGCTCTTAAGTAAAGTAGAGAACAAAACACACTATGCTGGACCTCTGTCCTCATGGGGCAGATGTTCTAGTGGGAAGGTCACATTGACTGGAAGGAAGGGAGAAGGCATGAATTGCACTCAGCCCTGTCATTTCCTCTTCGTTTTCTTCACCTTCATCGTCATTCCATGGAAGTGATTCTGTGTGGTTTCCTGTCTCCTCCAAGGGCATGAGGAGAGGTTGGTCTCCTGCCTCACTGGCAGCTGGGTTTTTTTTGTTTTTTGAGACAGTCTTGTTCTGTCACCCAGATTAGTGTGCAGTGGCATGATCTCAGCTCACTACAACCTCCGCCTCTTGGGTTCAAGCGATTCTTGTGCCTCAGCCTCCTGAGTAGCTGGGACTACAGACATGCGCCACCACATCCAGCTAATTTTTGTGTTTTTAGTAGAGATGGGTTTTCACCATATTGGCCAGGCTTGTCTTGAACTCCTAACCTCAGGTGATCTGCCTGCATTGGCTATTCTAAGAGGCATTCCAGTGCCTGTTGGTCATGGAGAGACACTCACAGGCTGGCTTCTCACCACTTCCCAGACTGTCCTTTCCTTGTAGCTTCTGTCTGTGGCATTTTTTTTTTTTTTTTTGAGACGGAGTTTCGCTGTTACACAGGCTGGAGTGCAATGGTGCGATCTCGGCTCACCGCAACCTCCGCCTCCTGGGTTCAGGCAATTCTCCTGCCTCAGCCTCCCGAGTAGCTGGGATTACAGGCACGCGCCACCATGCCCAGCTAATTTTTTGTACTTTTAGTAGAGACGGGGTTTCACCATGTTGCCCAGGATGGTCTCGATCTCTTGACCTCATGATCCACCCGCCTCGGCCTCCCAAAGTGCTGGGATTACAGGCTTGAGCCACCGCGCCCGACCGGCATTTTTTTTTCATGGATTCTCTGTGGTCAGCCAAGCTGCAGTCAAAGCATGCACTATACTTATTTTGTATTCATCTTCCATGGAAAGTGGAAAAAATAAATAGCGCTGGAATGTGCTCCATCGTGGTAGTGCTGTTTGGGTCCAGGGGAGACATAAAATTGGCTGGATTTGTTGCAGTGCGTTTTATATGAAAAAATGATTCTGAATGAAAAAGTAAGAATTTATGTATAAAGATTTGCAGACCTTTGAGCCAGAAATAATTTTGAAAACAACAACAACAACTCATTACCACTCAATTATCTGGCACCCTAGAAAGAACAGGCTAGTGCGGTTTAATGCAGGTAATAAGGTAAAAGCTAGTGCAGTTTAATGAGGTAGTGGGCACATTAGGCTAATCTGGTTCCCTTGGAAGCTCCGAGGTTGTGGCAGATGAAGGACGTGGTAGAAACAAGCTTACCTGCCTTAGCAAGATACTTGATTCCATGTGTAACACCACAGACATCTGTTAGCTGGAGGAGATGTTCCAGGCCAGTGGCTCAGAAGCTGCAGTTGATAAGGATCCCTTGGGCAGCTTTTGAGTATGCCATTTTCTGGACCCCACCTTAGACCGACTGTATCAGAATCCTGGGACTTCGGGTGAGGCGGTAGGGGTACTGATGAAACTCAGGACAGATTAGTTATTAAAAGCTTTCAGTGAATGAAAAAAAGCCAGTCTCAAAAGGTTATATACTCTGTGGAGCCTTCTGTGTAACATTCTCACAATGACATCACACAGAGATGGAGAACAGACAAGTAGTTGCCAGGGAGGAGGCGGTGGGGGAGGGGAGGACTGTAAGGACAGCATGGAGAGCCCCTTAGTGTGGATGGGACAGGAATGCATCTTGATAAATCTGTGTGTGTAAGAAGATGTCATATAATTATACACAAGGATACATCAAATAAACAAATGCATGCAAAAAATCTTGCCGTCAGAGTAGAATCTGTAGTCTAGCTTATTATCCCATGCCCGCGGGCTTCCTTTAGTTATGTGAGATGTCCCTCCTGGGGGAAGTCGGGTGCTGGTACTTTCTTACATAGAAAGTGAGAGATGTGAAAAGAAGGTTAAGGTAAAGGAAAATAAGAAAACAGAGAGAAAGTAAAAGGCTGAGTACTCTCTGCACTATTTTTGGAGCTCCTTGTGAGTCTATAATTATTTCAAAATAAAATGGTAAAAAGGGCTTTCCTTCCTGCAGTAGGGCTGTTCATGGTAAAGAAAGAAAGAAAGAAAAAAAAGAGCTTTCCAGGCACCTCTGATGTGTGGCCACTGCTTTAGACCACACAGTCATTGGATATGTGTGCAATTGGTGAGTTAGTGTGACACCGGGGAGTGGTAGAAAGATTAGCTTTGGATATGTAGTTTCTTGGAGAGATGTCTACATCTATATCTATGTCTCTATATATTATAGATATATTTTTTATTTCTTTTGTTTTTGAGATGGAGTCTTGCTCTGTCACCCAGGCTGGAGTGCAATGATGCAATCTCAGCTCACTGCAACCTCCGCCTCCTGGGTTCAAGTGATTCTCCTGCCTCAGCCTCCCAAGTAACTGGGATTATGGGCACCCGCCACTATGTCTGGCTAATTTTTGTATTTTTAGTAGAGACGGGGTTTTACCATGTTGGCCGTGCTGGTCTTGAACTCCTGACCTCAAGTGATCCACTTGCGCTGACCTCCCAAAGTACTGGGATTACAGACGTGATTACAACTAACCACGCCCAGCCAGTTTGTTGGATATTTTGTTAATAGCTAGTAATAGAATGCAGCTTTTGTTGCTGTTGTTGTTTGTTTGTTTTGAGACAGAGTCTCGCTCTGTTTACCCAGGCTGGAGAGCAATGCTGCCATCTCGGTTCACTATAGCCTCTACCTCCTGGGTTCAAGCAATCTCCTGCCTCAGCCTCCTGATAGCTAGGACTACAGGCACCCACCACTATGTTCTGCTAATTTTTATATTTTTAGTACCAGCAGAGTTTCACCATCTTGGCCAGGATGATCTTGAACTCCTGAACCTCAAATGGTCCACCCACCTTGGCCTCCCAAAGTGCTTGGATTACAGACGTGAGCCACCGTGCCCAGCCAATAGAATGTAGTTTGCAGTGGGAATTGTCTTAGCTTGGAGTGGTCATTCCCTTCACAATTCAGGTGGCAGTGGTGGTACAACTCAAGTTTGGAGAATTGGAGAATGAGGAGTACTAAGCACACAAGCACCCATAATTAGCTTGGGCAGAAGAGAGACCACGGGGCTTCACGCCCACATCAGAATCAGAGCAAAACCATTTGTCAAATTGTCGACGTGAAGTTCTGGAAATGAGTTTGCGTGAGAGCACCAGTGAGGAGAAGGTGTTGGGAAATCAGGTCCATAGGAAGGAAGAAAGGCTGTGGGATCCTTATTTTTTGGCCCAGAAGTTACAGATAGAACAGCTTTCAAGTGCATATGTTTAGAGAGCCTGTGGGGTTAGCGGTTTGGCATCATTGCCAAAGTGAAGGGAGGTCGGCTCAGTGCTGAACAGCAGATTGAAGGGAGACTTCAGGAATAAAGTCTTGGAAGTGAGGGAGACAGTGAATGAGGAAGGAAGTGTAATCCTTTCCATGGAAGTGTCTAAAGTGCCAAGAACAGTACCTGGCATAGAGTAGACATGCACTCCCTGTTTGTAGACGTGAGGCTCTGGGGGGTCGAGGGGTGGCCACATGGTTCTCCTGCTTCTCTCTGCCTCTCAGCGCAAGGCTGCATCTTCACCACAGCAGACATCTGGGGACAGCTCCAAAACACAGGTTTTGCTCATGATACGTCACAAAAGATTTACATATGGAGAGAGAGCTGATGAACAGCTGTTCTCGTCTCCTCACTGGCATCTTATGGGCAGTTACAGCTTCTCTGATTCTATTTTACCGATACTCACTGGTAAGTCGTCACTGCCTTAGTTTGCCTCAGGAAGGGGAATTTCTGACTTCATAGTTTTAAAATTACCTGAAATAGCAGATCATGTTCTTTCAGAAAGACTTTTTTTTCTTTTAAAGGTGTCTCTGTTTTAAAGCTTTCTTTTTCTTTCTTTCTTTTTTTTTTTTTTTAAGTCAGAAGGCAGCCAAAAATTCCTCACATTCAGAGACTTAGTGGGATGGCTGTGTGGGAGCTTTCTACACTGCATTTTCTAAAATGTCTTTTTTCTGTCTAAGCCTGTCTCCATGGAGCCTCAAAACTCCTCTCTACCCACAACAACTTCTTTTCTTTCTCTGGAAAATGTGTGCCTGAGCTCAGGTTCCATCCATGTGGCTTCTCATGGACATCTGTGATGAATTACAAGGTGTCTGTCCACTGAATGCCACTGTATTCCCTCCACCCTGGAAAGGCCAGAATGACGCTGCGCAGGTCACCCAGCACATTTCTTCCTGTGCTTTTTTTTTTCTGGAGACAGAGTCTCACTCTATCACTTAGACTAGAGTGCAGTGGTGCAATTTTGGCTCACCACAACCTCTGCCTCATGGGTTCAAGTGACTCTCGTGCCTCAGCCTCCCACGTAGCTGGGACTACAGGTGCCCGCCACCACACCTGGCTAATTTTTTATATTTTTAGTAGAGATGGGGTTTTGCCGTGTTGGCCAGGCTGATCTCAAACTCCTGACCTCAGGTGATCTGCCCTCCTTGGCCTCCCAAACTGATGGGATTACAGGTGTGAGCCACTGCGCCCGGCCTCTTTCTATGCTTATTTACTGCTCATAGAAGTTAATGCATCACTCATTAATGCATCACCCAGTCTGTTATGTCACGTTGCAGCGTAACTAAGGGACTGGGCACTGCTGTGACTTGCTGTCTATACTTGGGAATGCACCCTAACCCAGTGATGGCCATGCGCATTTACTCAGTGTTTTATGCAGATGCACATGACACTAAGTAAAGGGCATCAAATCAATAAAAGATTCTGGATGTTTGTATTGCAGGTCCCTTCAAAGATGACAGATTCAGTGATTCACACATTCATTCATTCATTCCACAAAAATGCATTCGGAATTATGGCACTAGGCCCGCCTTGGAGATGAACTGGTAACCCAAACAGACAAGGTCCTGGTGCTTATAGGACTTAGAGTGAGATTTGTGTTGGTCTAGGTCCTCAGGGAAGCAGAGGCAAAGAGATTAAATGTGCAAGAATTTTTTTTAGGGATCCAGGGCTCTCAATCCATTGTCCTTCCTGGAATAGGAGACCGGGGATGTGCATCTCCAGGCTACTCTCATAATGGGGATGGGCAAAGATATTAACCTGAAAGTCACATGAAAAATGCAGAATTCAAGCTACTGTGAGCTCTAGGAAAGCAAAGGTACAGAGGTAGGAGAGTGGAGTGGAGCTGTCTGACCCGAAAGGGGGTGACAGGGCAGGGAAGGCTTCCTTGTGGAGCTGAGGTCTGAAGACTAAGGAGGAGTAAACTAGGCGAAGTTGGGGAAGTGGGGATCACTTCCCAGGAAGAGCTTCCTTCCTGGCGCTTTTGAGGAACTGGGAGGTAGATCAGGCAGGCCTTTTAGATGAGCAATAGTAAGCCATGGGATGGGGGATAGAACACTGTCACAAACAGGCTTTGATGTGAGGACTCTGGTTACATGTGAGGAGCTGATTGGAGAGAGCAGGGGGTCGGGAGAGCATGATTGGGAAGGAGGCTGTTGAGGAAATCCAGGTGGGCTGCGGATCAGGAATGACACCCGTGATGGAGAAAAGGGAATGCCCATCTTGGAGAGAGCATAGTTGACTGTACTTAGACTGCTTATGGGGAGGGCTGAAGGGGTCATCAAGAATGACTCCCAGGTCCTAGTTTGCAGCGTTGAGTGGATGGAGGTGGTTGGCAGGGGACAGCGGGGAAGAGAGAGAGAGGGAGAGAGGGAGAGCAGGAGAGTGGGAGAGAGGAGAAGAGGACAGAGAAAATGTTTGACTTGTTGCATTTGAGGTGGTTTGTCTGACCTTGTGAGTATCTCTTATAGGTGTGGCGGCTTCTAAGGAAAATGTCTAACATGAGGGAGTGGCCCTTTGGGACCTGTTGATTGGGCAGGGGAGGAGGGAGAGGAAGGGAAGGAGGAGGGAGAGGAAGGGAAGGAGGAGGAGGAGGAGGGGGAGGAGGAGGAGGAGGGGGAGGAGGAGGAGGAGGAGGGGAAGGAGGAGGAGGAGGGGAAGGAGGGTAAGAAGGAGGACGAGGAGGAGGAGGATGAGGAGGCTGTGCAGTGCTGGCTGGGGGCACAGCAAGAGAAGAGAGTGCTTCAGAGGAGGCGGTGAAGTGAATGCCGCTGCTTAAACGGCTGCCAGATTTGGTGACATGCAGGCCATTGGTGACCTTCCCAAGAGCCGTTTTGGCGCAGTAGTGGTAGGGACACCAGACTGGAGTGGGCTGGGGAATCAGTAGGTGGCTGGAAGCAGCAAGCTTTACAAGTTTGTCTATGAAGGGGAGAATAGAGCTAGGTCAGTGGCTGGAAGAGGGTATGGGGCTGGGAGACCTTTCTTTTTTTCTTTCTTTGAATGGTAGAGATTTAAATAGACTTGCTTATTGGCAATGGAGTGTTCCTGAGAAGGCAGGAGGAGTGGGGTCCCGAGCCCGGGTGGAGGCCTTGGCCTTGGGAAGAGGGACGCTTCTTCCTGTTGCCCGAGGAAAAAGACTTGAAGAAAGGGAGTCGGGGATGTAACTGGCAGTGGTCACAGGTTGGCCTTCACGTCCTCCTGGGCTCCTCATTTGTCCTCTCTGGCACAGTCGCTTTACCTTACTGTTTAACCTGGAGGAGGATGATGTTTCATATTTAGTACCCGAGACCCCACTGATGTGAGGAAATTATCCTGTGCTTTTTGGGGACATCTTTCAATAAATAGTGTTTCTGGAAGGATTTGACATGGGTGATGATGGGTGCACAACATCAAACCCTATAGCTGTATTTTTCTCTCTCTTTCTTTTTTTTATTTTTTGAGACAGAGTTTTGCTCTTGTCACCCAGGCTAGAGAGCAATGACGTGATCTCAGCTCACTGCAACCTCTGCCACCTGGGTTCAAGCAAGTCTCCTGCCTCAGCCTCCCAAGAAGCTGGGACTGTAGGCACATGATACTCTGTCTGGCTAATTTTTGTATTTTTAGTAGAGACAGGGTTTCATCAGGTTGGCCAGGCTGGTCTTGAACTCCTGACCTCAGGTGATCCTCCCAGCTTGGCTTCCTCTGATTACAGGCATGCGCCACCATACCCAGCTGAGAGAGCGCTGGGTTCTTGCTCTGGCTCTGCCGCTGCCTCTGGTGTGCCCACCAACTCCCTTTGCCTCCCTGGGCTTTGCTTTCTTCATCTCTGAAAGACACCAGTGGCCTCTAAGCTTCCCCCCATCCCCAATGATCTCAGTTTCTAGAAAAGTAGGCTGGCTGGCACTTTTGATTATGAAAACCGTAGTGCCACTCTTCCACTTCCACCTTTAAAATAAGGCCAAAATGAGCATTCTGCATTGGCTCCTGCTGTGCTGGGAGGACGGGATCCTGAGGAAGTGCCTGCGCTGTAGTCAGGAGTTTCCAGGACAGTATGTGACTGTGAGATGCTCCATCTCTGTGGGCTAGAGCTGCCACCAGAGACTTATCCAGGCCAAGAGACCCATGGGATGCACACGTGCGGGTCATTCGTGTAGGCACAGGGAACCTGGTCTAGGGTCTTGCGATGTCAGAGGATACTCAGTGTCCATATCATACAGTTGGTGGCTTTTCCTGACAGCCCTGTGAAATTCCTTCACGTCTTTTTTACACGTTTCCTCACTGCCTGATTACATTCTGAATTCTCTTCCTTCTCCTTCCTGTCCCAAGTACAGGCTTTCTAGGTATTTTGAGAATATTTGCTTGGATTCCCATATCTCTCATACCTTTATTTCGCTCTATAGTTACAGCTCTAAAGTCACTCTTAAAAGGATTCAAGGACTAAATGGACCAGACTTCCTAGAGGGGCAATGGGAGGATGTTGGCAGAGAAAGTGGGTATGGGGCTGGTCCCACTTACTGTCAAGAGAACTATACTGATGATACTTTTGACTCGTCTGGCTTTTCAATCGGTACAACATGAATAAACCATTGAATTACTATTTCTTTTTTTTCTTTAAAGTTCCTTTTATGTTCTGGGCTGGGTTAGGCTCATATTGTAACCAATATTGTTATAACAAGTTATTGATACTGTCTTCATTGCATCAGAGGGCTTTGCAAGGGGTAGGAAGGTATTTGTTAAAAATCACCACTCTCAGATGAATTGGTGGAGGCAGGAAGGTCAGGGAATGCTATTTCAAGAATGAACAGAGCTCTCCAAATGCTTATTGAAGAAAGAATGGAAATTGGGTAACATTGGGGCTTTTATAGAACAGCTGGGTTGTGCTCCATGAGAGCAAAGCTTATCAGCAAAGAACTTGTCAGAAATAAGATGATGTCTATTTTTTGTCCTGTCCTGAATGCTTTAGAAGGGTGGATTAAAAGTTGGTGGCAAGGCCGTGTGTGGTGGCTCACACCTGTAATCCTGCACTTGGGGAGGCTGAGGTGGGTGGATCACTTGAGGTCAGGAGTTCAAGACCAGCCTGGTCAAGATGATGAAACCCCATCTTTACTAAAAATGCAAAAATTAGCTGGGTGTGGTGGTGGGCACCTGTAATCCCAGCTACTTGGGAAGCTGAGGCAGGAGAATTGCTTGAACCCGGGAGGCAGAGGCTGCAGTGAGCCAAGATTGTGCCACTGCACTCCAGCCTGGGGACAGAGTGAGACCTCATCTCAAAAAAAAAGAAAAAAGAAAAAAAAAGTTGATGGCAAAAATAACTCCAAGGGAGGTGTAATTTTCTCACTCAGTAATTCTGATGAAGGGCCCCACATGCCAGCAGGATTTAAAAGTAAACATGGGAGACCAGGCGGAACCTAGATCTTCCCAAAGTTACTCTTCAAGCATCATAGGTAGCTCTCATCCCTGGCACATGGCAGCGGTGTGGATCACTTTGGAGTACACATGTGTGCATTTGGACGGTATCTTTCAAATTCTGATTTACCTAGGCTTTGCTAATATCAGTGTTTCCTCCCCTAATTCATATCACTATAAGTAGCTAGAAAGGTCGTAGATGATTTGGATGAATTTCTGGGCAGTGATTTTTCTGTGTATATCTGCCATCTGAATTTCTATGAATTGTTGTAATTGAATCCTTTGAACATTTGAAAGTGTTTTTCATCTTGATTTAAGAAATTGTAGCTTGGATGCAGTGTCTACGGCTGTAATCTCAGCACAGTAGGAGGCCAAGGCAAGAGGATTGCTTCAGTTCAGGAGTTTGAGGCCAGCCTGGGCAACATAGTGAGACCTTGTATCTGAAAAATAAAAAAAATTAGCCAGGTGTGGTGGCACATGCCTGTGGTCCCAGCTACTCCAGAGGCTGAGGTGGGAGGCTTGCTTGAGCCCAGAAGATGTAGGGCTGTGGTGAGCCATGATTGTGCCACTGCTCTCCAGCCTGGGTGACAGAGTGAGACCCTGTCTCAGAAAAAAAAAAAAAAAAAAGAAAGAAAGAAATGATAAACGTAGTACATGCTATGGTAAAAAATTTGAGCAGTACCGAGGTTGATGAATGGAAACTTGTTCACCTCCCATTTCCACTCCCGAGTTGTAGCCATTGTTAGCAATATTATGGCATCCTTCCAGAGTTGTGTGCATGCCGGTGTACATGTGCTCGTGAATCCTGTTGTTTGCTCTTACCCAGTCCTGTATGCTCCCGAGATCCAGAGACAGGCCTGTTATGTCCTTGTGCATCCACTCTACCAGTTACATGCTGTCATCCCTACTCAAGATGTGGAGAAAAGCATGTGTGTACATTTTGCCCAAGTGAGAGTCTACTACATATACTGTCCTGTACTCTGTTTTTTGTCAACTGATCACAAATTGTGGGCATTTTTTGTATCAGCACATATAGAGCCCCTCTCCCTTTTGAAGAGCTGCTCAGCATTCTGTAGTGTGGATGGATCCTCATTTACTCAGCCAGGAGGGACTTTTGGGTTTCCAGTTTTCAGCTGTTATGAACTAGGCTGCAGCACACATTCTTGGACATAGGGTTGGCACATATGTCTGCCTTTGTTTGTAGAATTGTATCAGATGGCGTTCAGCTGCAAGCTACAGAAAATGATGACTTGCACTGGCTGATATGATACATAAATCTGTTATCTCCATAAAGACGAAGCCCAGGATGAGGCAGGCTCCAGGAGGTGTTGGTTCATCTGCTTAGCGATATCTCGGGACCCAGGCACTTTCCTCTCTGCACTTAACCCGCATGGTCCCAGAAGGGCTGCACTGACTCCAGGGGACACGTCCAGACCTGACAACACCCAGAAAAAGGTGAGGCCATGGCTTCCTGTGGGTCCTTCTCAGAGGTGAAGAGGCCCTGTCCCACCCCTGTCTTATGACCCATTCTCAAACCCATCACAGGCTGGGGTGGACTGTGTGTTAGAAGTCAATTTTTACACTTGCTAAAAGGATGAAGCCTGGCAAATAGGATTACTGGGTCAGTGATTTTAAAGCTACGTTAAAAGTTTTGCAGAATATTCCCAAATTGACTTATGAAGATGTGGCACCAATTCATACTCCTACAGGCATGAACGAGGGTCCAGCAGTTGAAGAAGTGGGTTCTAAAGCTGAGTGTGTTGCACTTTCTAAAGGATGTATGGAACAGGACATGTTTTTATTTAACTGTTCATTATCAGAGGGCTGTGCTTTTTATCTAGGAAGGATGTCCAAAGCTGTGCGGGAAAATGATAGGTTTAATAAAAGGTAGGCCTGGAAACATGGGTGGATAAGGCTTGTTCATATTTTGGGAACACAGAGAGGCCTTTTAATTATTAAATTGCTTTGTGACTTTGAGTGTGCCGTTTTACTGCACAATGAAATACAGATAGCTGCGTTCTGTTCTCCTCACCCCATTCCCCATCTCTCAGCAAATACACTGCTTAGTATTCCAGAAACATGTGAGTGAGTGAATGTAGTGCCAAACTTCTTCAAATAGACCAATCTCCAAATCATCCGCCAGGTGTATGCTTCCCTGTTAGTCAGAATCCCACACATATGTCCACGATAAATCTATTTAAAGACAGAGTTACTAAACCAGATAGAAAGCACTCAGGGAACCCTTAGCAATTCAGTTATTATATTGGACTGCTGAAGAATGTACTGGACTATTGCACTATCAGATGCTAGGATGTCATATATAGTGCAGTCCTTGTGATACATTTAAAATGCACTTGCAGGTTTAGGGCCATTTGCGGAGCAGAAGGCTTGGAACGGGACTGGGGAATTTCACCATTTCGCTGCTGTAGGGACTCCTGGCATCCTCCTCCTGGGGTTGTCCCTCCAGTCTTTGGCTGTGATCATAGCGTGGTACATTTGTTACAGTTGATCACCCTCTATTGATTTGTGATTATTAACTGAAGTCTACAGTTTAGGGTTTACTCTTTGTGTTGTACATTCTATGGATTGATGCCATGCATAATGTCATGTGCACACCATTACAGTATCATACAAAATAGCCTTGTAAACTCCCTGTGCCTCCTCCCCGTCCTGCCCCCAAAGTCTGACAACCACTAGTCTTTTTACTGTCCCTATAGTTTTGTCTTTTCCAGACTGTCATGTAGTCGGAATCGTGCAGGATGTTGCCTTTTCATATTGGCTTCTTTCACTTAATCATGTGCATCCAAGGTTCCTTTGTGTCTTTTTGTGGCTTGATAGCTCATTTCTTTGCATTGCTGAATAATATTCCATTGTATAGATATACCACCATTTGTTTATACCTATCGCAGGACATCTTGGTTGCTTCCAATTTTTGGCAATTGTGAATAAAGTTTCCCTAAACATTAATGAGCAGGTTTGTGTGTGGACATAAGTTTTCAGGGGTCGTGATTGCTGGACATATGGTAAGACTATGTTTAGCTGTGCAGGAAACCACCAAACTGTGTTCTAAAGTGGCTACGCTATTTTTCATTCCCACTGGCAGTGAATGGGAGTTCCTGTTGCTCCACATCCTTGTCAGCACTTGGTGTTGTCAGTGGTGTGGATTTTAGCCATGCCAGTAAATGTGTAGTAGTATCTTACTGTTGTTTTAATTTGCAGTTTCCTAATGACATGAGACATGGAGCATCTTTTCATGTGCTTATTTGCCATCTCCCCAGGCTATTTTAAGGTCTCTAGCATGGCATGAAAACTCTGACCATGGGAAAGAAGAATCGAGGCACTAATGAGAGGAGAGAAGTTATAGTCATTGAAGTGTTGGGCTGGCCATCTGAGCTGTGATTTATTACTAGCCCGATGGAGTGGCCCCGGTCAGCTTTGAGCACATCTCCGTAACTACTTCCCTTCCTTGACTCTATAGAAGTGGGTTGCTCTCTACAAGCATAGGTCAGAACTTGGTCACATTTCAGCCTAGCAGAGTGAATGACTCATTAAGGGAGACAACATCAAGGACGATGGGAGGCCCTGCTTGAGTGGACAGATGTGCTGTTCAGTGTCTGCAGTGGCCTTGTTGGTTGCCTACCCACCAAACGTTCCCCTCCTCTGCTTTGGCGACAGAGCCCTGTGCAGCAGGCCTCAGGAGCAGCTGTCCTGATCTTCACTCAGGAGAGGGCCTGAGGTCTCAGATGACCCCGCCTCATCTGAGTTAAGCCAGCCTGACTTAGGTTTTCTGATGCTTTGCAGCAGAACACATCTAAACGAACGTAATCTCTTTTTTAGTAAGGCCCTTCACTTTATTTTCTTTTGTAGCAAATCCTCGGTGTTATTAGAAAAGGGCACTATCCCTGTAATCCCAGCACTTTGGGAGGCCGAGGCGGGTGGATCACGAGGTCAAGAGATTGAGACCATCCTGGTCAACATGGTGAAACTCCATCTCTACTAAAAATACAAAAAATTAGCTGGGCATGGCGGCGCGTGCCTGTAATTCCAGCTACTCAGGAGGCTGAGGCAGGAGAATTGCCTGAACCCAGGAGGCGGAGGTTGCGGTGAGCCGAGATTGCGCCATTGCACTCCAGCCTGGGTAACCAGAGCGAAACTGCGTCTCAAAAAAAAAAAAAAAGAAAAGGGCACTATCAATAAAGATGGATGCTGTTATGACTGCAGAGCCCAGAACTGAAATAAGTAGACTTTATACCAAGAACTTGGAGTCTAAAAGTTTTCTACAAGTCATGAGAGAAGCAAACTGCCTGCTCAGGGAACTGTGCTTTGAGAGCCTTAATGGAAAAGCACTAAAAGAATCATAACAACTAACATTTGGATTGTGTGTTTTTGTTCGTTTGTTTTTGTTTTAGTTTTGAGACCGAGTCTTGCTCTGTCACCCAGGCTGGAGTGCAGTGACGTGGTCTCCACTCACTGTAACCTGCACCTCCCGGGTTCAAGCAATTGTCCTGCCTCAGCCTCCCTAGTAGCTGGGATTATAGCTGCCCGCCATGACGCCTGGCTAATTTTGGTATTTTTAGTAGAGATGAGGTTTCACCATGTTGGTCAGGCTGATCTTGAACCCCGGAGCTCAGATGATCCACCCACCTTGGTCTCCCAAAGAACTGGAATTATAGGTATGAGCAAGCACGCCTGGCCTGGATTGTGTGTTTCACATACTTTTCTCATCTGAAGATTCATTTGTTCACTCAGCATGTGTTGAACTTGTTCTAGGCCTCAGGAGCCTCATAATGATTCTGAGGGGTGGGTAATTTAGCTTCACTTAGCAGATAAGACAGCCGATGAGCGTGGGGAAACTCGAACCCAGGCGCCTGGGTCTCAGTACAGAGCCCTTTCCAACCGTCTGGACTGTAGCTTTCCCCAGCCCTATCCAGAGCGTTGCCAGGCACCAGGAGGCTCTTCTCTGGATACTCTTAGGTTAGCTTTGTTAATCAAGGGATGTCAACAGCACAGAAAGGTGGGTCGAGGGTGGGATGTTAGAAAACTTTTTGTGTTAAGATACATATGTACATTGGCACATGGTTGCTGTCAGAGAAATAATGCAAACTGTATTTTTTTCCTTTGTCAGATGTTTCCCATACATGTTCAATGAATGTTCCAGATTTTAAAAAATTCCATCTTCATTTCTGGATTCTGTATCTCTATCCCACACATCCGAGATTTAAAGGAATAGAAGGGACCCCCGCCCGCTGCTGTGAAAGCTAAACTCAGCAGCGTCTAGTGGAGTGTTACCTGGGGAAGCAGTGAACTCTGACAGGATGGAGGGAAGACCATCAATGGAAAGTGATTGCTTTTCATAGAACCCAAAGTAACTGAAAGCTTCTCATGGACCCTTCCTATGTGGGCACACTCTACACTCTGTTTTCATTTAATGACTTTTCAAGATGTTCCACATTTTAAGGTTTCTACTCCCCGTTGTCGGGATGGGCAGAGTAAGCCCTCTCTGCGATAACCAGGAGGAAGAAGAGATAGTACAGTCATAGGATGCCCAAGGCATTTGCATAGACCCCTTCTGTGTTTTTTATATTTTTTAATTTTGTACCTTTTATTCTGTATTTTATATCCTTCTTCTTTTTTTTGTTTGAGGCAGAATCTTGCTCTGTTGCCCAGGCTGGAGTGCAATGGTGTGATCTTCGCTCACTGCACAACTTCTGCCTCCTGGGTTCAAGCAGTTCTCTTCCTCGGCCTCCTGAGTAGTTGGCCTCTACAGGTGCACGCCACCATGCCCAGCTAATTTTTGTATTGTGTTTTTAGTAGAGATTGGATTTCACCATCTTGGCCAGGCTGGTCTTGAACTCCTGAACTCGTTATCCACCTGCCTCGGCCTCCCAAAGTGCTGGGATTACAGGCGTGAGCCACCATACCTGACCTACAAACTTCTTTGTAAAACAGAGTGGCTCTTTCCACCATCTATCCTGATGGCCTTTTGGGTCCAGGAGTACAGATCTGTGTAGTTATAGGAAAAGCAGCTGAAACGTGTGTGCTTGACTAACTTTACTTCCCCTCTGTTTAAAAAGCAGTTAATTTACTCTTTCTCATGCATTCTACTTTTCAGTCGATAAGGAAAATGTTTGCCAAGGCCAAACAAACTGGACTGAGATTGTATGCTTGTCAGGAGACCAAACCTTCCCTCAAGGCAGCTGCCAGCTGAGTGGGTAAAATTTATTGTCATTGATATTCCTTAGTTTAATAAGGTCCCCAAAGTGACGCTGACTTTGAGTTCTACTGACTTTTCATGTGACTTTAGGCCTTAATTTTCCCACCTCAAAAACGGGATAAATGAAGCCCAACTGACAGAGGGTCACAAGTAAAGGAACTGACACAGTTATTGTAAGTTTTAGGGGGCCTTTCTATTTTAAATGCAGGAGGACTCATGAAAATCCTTTTCCTTGTCTTTGGAATTTGCGATTATTCATATGGTGGGGGGTGCTGGGAAGATCTAGACTTTTTTTTTTCTTAGTGTTGAAGTACAATAACATCATCCATAGGGAAGCAGATGAATTATTACGTTTTCTAACACCTCAAGCTTGTTTAGCCTGTGAAACTGAAGGTAATAAGCTGGATTATGTTTTTAAATTACCATAAATAAAGCTCTTATTTAACCCAAATTAGTGAGGCTTTACTAAATATCGTGGGATTTTCCAGGTGTGAATTTTTAGCATATATAACATTTAGATTGGGTATTCTGACCTCCAAATATTGTAATCTGAAGAGACTTGAAAACATTCACTTGTTAGATTTGAAGTTCTTTGACGTAAGATGGTGGCAAAATCTCTGTTTTGTAAGCAAGGAGAATGTATCCCAACCGCCAGGCTAATCCTTGAGAAATGTGGCTTCCAAGTTGCTGAGCCGATTTAAACTCTTGCCACTCCAGGTGCCATCTGTGGATTTGGAGGATGGCATTGCCTAGTAGCTCACTGGAAAAGCAGAATCTCAGGCTCCACCCCAGACCTGCAGACTCTGACCCCTCAGGTGATTGGTGTGCAATATTCTGAGCACACTGGTTCAGGCATTCATCAGTCCTTGTGTAGCCCGCAGAGGAAGCCCGGCCTGGCAGGTCCTGGAGGTAAGCTGGGCCTCAACTTGTCTCATCCAAAGCTTCGGCTCATTTCACCTGAGTTTTAGCAGATGTGGGCTTTGCTAACAGTCTGTTTACATCCGAACCAAATACACTTCTTTTTCATTTCAAACAACACATTCACTGAAATGATTTCCGTAGATGTTTGAGAGGCAGCTACTGTGTGATATATTTAAACTCACTTTGTTCTATCTGAAAAATGTGTTGAAAAGAATTCTGAACAGGGGGGAAAAAGGCAAACCTTAAAGGAATGTTGCCGCTGATAAAATGACAGGCCAGTGGTGGGGAGAAATTTTGTTTTGCCTTCAGGACTTATTTATATATTAAAGAAAACTGAAGGCAGTGTGGAGACGTCAAGCCACAGCCGAAGTAAATGTTGAATCTGACGAGGTCAGACTCAAACACAATCACTGCCCTATTTTTTGGTGGTGGAATTTTGAATCAAAAGGAGGAAGGACAGCACAGAGAGGGAAAGAACAAGCGTCTTTCTGAGCTTGAAGCCATCCTGTTCTCCAGTGCTGTAAGCAGAACACCTAATTAGCAGTGTCAGAGAGAAATGTGGTGCTTCACGTGTCTGTGAACAAACAGCCGGTTAGAAAGCCTTTCTGGAGGGCTTGTGAAATCTCTCTGGGGACCCAGAAACCCTGCCCTGAGCGGAGATTTTAGTAACACGGGGATAAGTTTGCAGGAGTTTCGACTGATGATTAAATGGACAACCCGAAACCAGGAGTCCTGGTTTGACTTCTCTTTCTCACTTCCCCTACCCAATCACTCACAATGGCCTGGGAATTTCTTCATGCGAATCTCTCTCAAATATGCCCTTCGCTGCATCTCCATCCCCACCCCAGGCCCCAGACTTAGCTGGGCCCAGCTTCTTCAGCAGGATCCCTGCCAGGTCTCCTACCTCATCTGCCAGCCCGCCCACTCTCTCTCTATAGTCCACAGCCGGCCACACTGCAGCCAGAGGGAGCTTCTTGTACCAACTCCAGAATCAGAGTGTTCTGATGTTTAAAACTCCCATTGTTATTTTTATTGGGGTTGCTTTATGTTTATAGATTAATTTAGGAAGAATTGACATCATCTTATTGTTGAATCTTCCTGTCCAGGATAGACATCTTCTGCATCCCTCAGGTTAATTTAAATTCTCTCCATAAAGATCTGGTACAACTCTTGTTTCACTTATTGTTAATTTCACGCTCTTGTTTCTATTATAAATGGAGGCCTTTCCTTCTGATACCTCTTGTAACTGGTTATTGTTCATATACAAGCAAGTTATTGATTTCTACATATTAATTTGCTTCTGCCACCTTACTGAATTCTCTTACGGTTTGTGTAGTATCTTAATGGATTCTTGTGGATTTTTAGCTATATAGGCATATCATATGCAAATAATGATAAATGTACCTCTTTTTTTTCTCATTTTTAAATCCCTATTTTTTTTTCTCATCCAGTTATGTTGGCCAGCTCCTCAAAGAACAATGAGAGTGGACATTGCGTCTTGCTTTTGAGTAGCGACATGTGACTAGCGTTCCCTTGCTAGATGCTGAATTTGGGTTGAGATATCGGCATTTTATCATGTTAGGAAATTATCCATCATTGCTTCATTAACTAAGCATTTTTGCAGAGGGATCTTTTTAAAAGGCAGACTTGATCATGTCACTCTTCTGCTTCCTGGTGTTGTGAAGAAGAAACTAAAATTCTCACCTGCATCCCCAGGCTCCGGGCCATCTGGTCCCCGTTTCCACTGCAGCCTCATCTGGCCAGAGGCTGCATTTTGCTGCCTGGGCTCCAGCCACACTGCTGTCTTCTTGCAGCTTCCGGAGCAGGCTGTGCCCCTGCCAAGCTTAGAACCCTTGGACACCTGTTTCCTCTGCCTGTGATGCTCACTGCTCTGCCCTCCGCCACTGCATGTCTTTGCCTGGCCACCTCCTACTATGTTGCAAAGGGCATTTCAATAGGCTGTTCCTCATGGAAGTCTCCTGATCCCCCCACCAGACTGGCTCCCCATCTAGGCCCCTGCATTCTACCTAGAGAGGCAGACAGGATCGGAGTGTGAGGATCCTGGGAGAGTAAATCTGAGGCTGCCAGACCAGGGGTGGGAGGTCCAAAGGAGGCGGTCAGGCTGCTCATGCTCAGATGGCGAGAGCCTGGTGCAAGGTGGTGGTTCTGGGTTGGGCAGGAGGGATCTGGCACAAGGGACGTTATGGAGGTAAGAGCTGCGCAGCTTAACGCTGAATGGATGCTTGGTGGGAGGTGGGGAAGGGACAGCTAGGATGACCTAAGGACTCTACTTGGATGACTGGATGATGCCATTGACTGAGATGGGGATTCCAAGAAGAGAGGCAGTTTTGAGGGAAAAAGAATACATTTGGTTTGGAACATTCACTCAGCAGTTGTTTATGGAATGCCCATGGCATGCCACATGCCACATTAGGGTCTCAGGATCTGGGGTGACCCACAGAGAAGTTTGGCCCCCACTTCATGGAGCTGACTGGTTGAGTTCCAGGGGCCCACAGGGCACCCAAGGGGAGAGGCGCACCAGCTCGCAGGACGTGTGGGTCTGGTGCTCAGAAGAGAGGGTGGCCTGGCGCTCAATGCTGGGGAAACCCTGCTGTGGGCTTGGATGACGAGCATCCTGGGAGAAGGTGTAAGAGCCGATTGGAAGAGGATGCTGGAGGAAAACAGTGGCCAACTATGTGGGAGGAAACAGAGAGGATGGAGAGCTGGAACCCGCGCCAGGAGGGAGTCAGGCTCGGGAGGGGAAGCCAGCGCCAGGCCCTGCAGAGCTCAGGAGAGAAACCTGGAAGCCGTCTCACCTTTGGCCATTTGGAGTCTGTTCACCTCCACGAGAGTGTTTTCAGTGGAAACAGAAACTTCACTGTAGTGGGTTGAAGAGTGACAGCTGGGGCTGAGGGACCAGAAAGTGGGTGCATCCATTGCAGATGGCCTTTCTATAAAAGGCAGCTGTAAGGGAAGAAGAACTTAAGATAGTGTCTGGAGGAGAAGGTAGGTGAGGAGTCTGTCTAGAGGAAAAGGAAGAGAGGCACCGTGCGAGCGGGGATGGCAGCAGAGCCAGGGCCGCAGGGAGAAGAGAGGGAAGCAGTAAGGTGTGCCGGGCGGAGGGACGAGGCTCCGCCTTGGACTCAGGCTGGGAGCGCAGGAGGCAGGAGGAAGGGCCGGTGGAGGGGCAGCTGTGGGAGGGCTCGCCTCATGCCCTTGGTTCATCTGTGTTGTCAGAGGCCAGTGTGATGGTTGATTTTAAACTTAATAAGGCAAGAGGGCAGAGATGTGAGGGCTGAGGTCTCAATATGTGGAAATGTCACACAGTGAAAAGAAAGGGAGAGTGTCTGCGGAGATGCGCAGGGTTCAGGGCCCCGAGGACTGGAGGGCGTTTGTGTTTTGGGGAATCCGCTCCCCACTGTCCTTTCTCCAGCAGGGTCCACCAGCATGGGTTGGTGTGGGGTGAGGAAGGTTGGCTGGGTTCGCTCGGGGCTGGAATTTGACAGAGAAAGAGCAGGACCAGGAGGCTGGAATGTCAATGGCTTTGGGCCATCAATGGCCAAAGGGAAACTGATGTGATAAAGCACGGGGTCCAGGCTGGCAGAGGGATGGGAGGAGAACAGGGGGCCTGCAGGCACGAGGAGCATGAGTATTGGGATATCGGCGTGGGAGGTGGCTTGGATTTGTTTTCCAGAAATGGCAGATATGATAGGGCTGATTCTCTTGGAGTAGTGAGCGTCAGAAACGTGCTGTGAGCTTGACCACCTTCTGCTGGAATCTGGAAATAGGTTTTCATCAAAATCCTTTTCATGACATGTGGCTCCCAAGGACAATGGAATGGTGGGGCTCTAGTCTTCATCTTTTCTCAGTGACAGCATAAAGGATGAATCTAATAAATCAGAATAAAATGGTTTTATTGTGGTGAGAGGAATATCGGGTTCCTGGGGGCTGTTCTGCCGTCGAGATGTACTATCTTCAACCTCGATATTTTCCGCCAGCAAACTGTTGAGGAGGAGAGTGCTGCAGAGGCAGTGTGCTACCATGGCCATGCCCGGGCACAGTCATTTCGGTGTTTGTGTGGGTGGCAGCAGCACAGCAAGAAGAGAAAGGGCTGCACACACGCCATAGAGACCCTGCCCACTCCCACCCTCTGGAGCCCCTGGCCTTGCCAGCTCCTCTGATGTAGAAATTCCCTCAGGAAAGTGGACTGGATTTGCCAAGCAGGGTAATGTTTTTCTAAGCCCGTGATCTGGGAACTGGTATTTGTCTAAAATTAGCCTGTGAAAAGATAAGCTTTAATATATGTCATTAGGTGGAATGACAAGTAACTGAGAGTAGAAATTCCCATTAAATTTTTTAATCTGCGCAAACAAGGCCCTCTTACAGAAAAGGGCACTGTGCTTTTCAGCCGCTCTTAATAGCAGTGCCCTCTGAAGCTGGTGGCCTGTTGTGCCTTGTGGAGGAACCCCCAAGAGAGGCACGTTTGTGCTTAGTGAGTCCCCTGCTCTAGCATAGGCAGCTGGGGTCTCAGGCCAAATTGCTTACGTGCTCATTAACAGCCTTCCCAGTACAAGGTGGGACTCTGATCAAGTCAGTGACAGCACATTGTTAGTTCTTAGCTGTTCTAGTTGTCGCTTCTTACATAAAGTTCAATCTCTTTGGTTTGTGCCCAGCAGTCAGAGGTCTCAGCTCCCAGCACTGGCTCCTCTGCACTTGCTTCGTTGCTGTGAGCCCTCTGCTATGATTTCACTCGAGTGACATTTATAGCCATGTACCTGGCTGACAGGAACAGTGAGTCACGGTTTTCCACATTCAGCACCTTTGATTCCTTCCCTTCAAGGGGTGATGAGCTTGTGAGTGTGTTGGAAGTGAGTGATTTTATCATTGAAATGACTGGAACCTGCAAGTCTGAGTCAGCTGCCCTGCCTGGATGGTGGGGGTGTGGGGGAAGGGAAAGGCCTAGGATCCACTAATTCTTTGAAAACATTTCTGGGGGATAGGCTCTGTGGATCTGTGCAGTGATCATCTTGACACGGGCATTCAGACTTTTAGGTCAGCATTTTTCCCACTGAGAGGTGTAATCCATTACTAGGTTATGAAGTCAACTTACTAGGTTGCTGGTCAGAATGGAGAATAGAGTGGAAATAGAGTAGAATGGAAAATGGAGTCCATCTCCTTTGGTAAGGGTTGGTGCTGTTTTGTTAAACTTCTGTTTCAGTTTAATAGACTGTGATATAAAAAGTTTATTGCTGTGGTTAATGGTCCAAAAAGTTTGCACATCGCTGCTCTTAGATGGATGGTAAGTCTGATGAGCTCATTGGATGGGTATTGAGGATGACTGACTCATTTTTGTAGGCCCCCGCCTCTAGCTGTATGTAGCATCTATTAGAGGCTCACTGGCTGTTTGTGGAAGGAAGGAAGGAAGGAAGGAAGGAAGGAAGGAAGGAAGGAAGGAAGGAAGGAAGGAAGGGAGGGAAGGAGGGAGGGAGAGAGGGAGGGAAGGAGGAAGGGAGGAAGGGAGGGGGGAAGGAGGGAAGGAGGGAGGGAGGGAATAAAGAAGGAGGGAGAGAGATCTGATTTTATGGATTTGAAGGGCTGGATAAAGCAGGCCTGGGAATCATATTTCATCACGCAATGTCATTCCAGGGTCTCAGCAGCCTTCTTTCTTCTCCCTTTTCAAAACCTCCTCCTAAGTGATCTGGAAAGGGAGTCAAGAAAGTCTCCCATATGATGGCAAGAGGTAATGGAGGTAACCAGCTCCAAACCAGCAAGCCAGAGTTCAGGACGATAGAGAATCTTCAGGAGGGAAGGAGAATGACTAAGAAAATTGCTGTCCCTGAGTAACGCTGGGGTTTATGGAATCTCTACTCAAGAGATCTTGATTGGATAACATGACGTGTTTTCTACTGCTGCTCTAACAAATTTCCACAAATTTAATGGCTTAAAATAGCACACATTTATTACCTTACAGTTCTGGTGGTCAGAAGTCCAAAATGACTCTCTTTGTTTAAAGTAAAGATACCAGCAGGGCTGCATTCCTCCTGGAAGCCCTGGGGAGAACCTGTTTTCTTGCTTTTTTCAGCCCCCAGAGGCTGCCCCTCCCCCACCCGTCCCCTCTTTCCCTGGCTTGTGGCCGCCCTCCTCTGTTTTGAAAGCTGGGTCCTTCTCACATTGCCATCTCTCTGATTCTCTCTTCCAACTTTTAGGGACCCATGTGTTATATTGGGCTCACCAGGATAATGGAGGGGAATCTCCCCATTTTAATGTTAGCTGATGAGCAGTCTTGCTTCCATCTGCAACATGAATTCCCCTTTGTCATGTGACTGAATGTATTCACAGGTTCTGGCGATTAGCCTATGGACATCTCTGTGGGGCCACTAGTCTGCCTACTGCGTATGGCTTGAAGATTTCCAATCCGCAGTGGCCCTGCCATGGCATTTGTATTTGTGTGGCATGTAGGGCTGGACATGTGTGCAAGTGATAAAGCCGTTTCTACAGAATTCATCCCTGGAGAAAGACGTGCCTGACATCTATTTTGGCTGGGTTAGTTGTACAGCCAGGTTATGATATATTCTGGGACTTTCTCGGAGCTGTTGTGTTGCTGATCTGCTCGTTGAAATTGTCTTAAATAGCAGCTGTCTTCATCTGGCTCACCTACTCCCATCTGCCAGAGTGTATACAGGACACAGGGCGAAAGGAACGTGCGTGTGGGTGGGTGTAGCCCAGCACCCACATCATGCTCTGTGCAGTTGTTTGAATTTAATCTTCAGCATACCCGGTTGACGTGGGTGCCATTACTGTCCCTATTTAGAGACAATCAAGGCTCAGGGAGGTTTGTAATTCGTCCAAATAGATCACTCAGCTGGTCTAAGTCTCAGGGCCTGGATTCAAGCCCTAAAGTTCTTCCCTACAGGAACCACACAGGGTGGGGAGTTCAGTGCCGGGCTCCTAGTCCTGGGTAAGACTCTTTCTTTGTTGGGCTAACTATGTCCATAGCGGGTGGAGTGCACGGGCGGGAGTGCATAGTGGGACCCAAGTTCACGGGCGGGAAATCATAGTGCCCATGTCCCATATCCACTGCAAGGGAACACGCTGAGTCGGATGAGAGTGAAGGAGCAGCTCTGTGGACAAGAATTCTGTTTTGGTGACTGAGGATGGAGGACCTCAGTGTATTCAGCGGGGGTTATGGGTCAAGGGTCTAGGTTATTGGTAGCATGGGTCAAATCTCTTTCATGCTGCTGAGGCTATCCAGGGCTACCTCACCTCCTTAGGAAATTTGGTCTGAACCAAACAAGTCACAGTAAACCAAACAAGTTACCTGGCATTTTCCCTTTGGCTTTTTATTACTTTTTTAAATGCAAATGTAAATTTTTTTTTGCAGGGGACAGAGTCTTACTCTATCACTCAGGCTGGAGTGCAGTGTCATGATCATGGCTCACTACAGCCTCAACCCTCTGGGCTCAAGTGATCCTCCTACCTCAGCCTGCACGTAGCTGGGCCTACAGGTGCACACCACCACACCTGGCTAATTATTGTAATTTTTTGTCGAGATGGGGTTTTGCCATGTTAGCCAGGCTGGTCTTGAACTTCTGGTCTCAAAGGATCCACCTGCCTCAGCCTCCCAAAGTGGTGGGGTTGCAGGCATGAGCCACCATGACCGGCTCCTTGGGCTCTTAAGGGAAATGTTGCTTTCATTTTTTTCCTCTTGGACCTTTAGAAATGCTCAGCCAGTGACAATCTGCAGAAGGAAAAAAGGGCTCCCGAGGTGAAGAGTGCAGAGTTCACCTCCAGTTTCTTTATGTTTGTGGTGAAATTTGTGTGAAGTGCAGTTGGAGGCTTCATATCTGTGCATGTTTGATTTTTAAAATAAATGGAAAACATTTCCAGCAAAAAGAGAAAAGAACTTTGTCTTGCTCACCTTTCTATCTCTGGGGCTTCATAGAGTGGGCGCTCAACAACTGGGTTGAATGAATAATCAGATTATTCATTCCTTTGTTAATAAAATAGCACTGGAGTTGGAGTCCATGGGGGAGGATGCGGCAGAGCCCTTACTTCAGGGAGCTTCCTGGCAGGTGTGGGTGCCCAGGGCTGCGTTAGAGATGGGAGTTGTGCAGGTGGTGTGAGGCTGTGGAAGAGGTCAGAAGTCACCCGAGGCTTGCCTGCCATCACTGTCTTCCTGAGCAATTTATTTTCGTTGCCTGGTAGCCTTCCAACAGGAGGTGGTTTCTTGGATAATTTCCATTATAATTTAATTTAAAATTTGACTTCCGCGTGAGAGAATAAATGGTGTTGAGACTGCTTAGAGGCAGACCTGTTTTGTACTAGAAATCTAATTAGAGCTATTTTCCCATGATATTATGAATGGCAAAATGGCTTTCACGCCCCGCAAACCACTCACACGAGCCACCTGTTTCAACCTATAGTGACTCTAAGGTAGTACCAAGAAATGGGGCAGGAAAACAGCTTTTCATGCTTCTGGAAGTTGCCAGATACTGTTGACATTTAAGCATGTGCAATTTTGGGGCCCGTTTTTATGTTTTTGGATCCAGATGGCTGTTCCAAAAGGAGCACTGTCCCTGCTGATCAAGTGGGAAGCAAAGAAACAAGTTTCCTTCTGCGCTGAAATCCCCTGTGTGGGGCGGCTCTGCTCTGGTCGCCACGGGGCTATAGCATCTTGCTGCCTGAGAGCAGTGTATCTGTGTCCAAGGAAGGGGCTGCATGGCCTGTGTGCCCACTTTTCTTTGAAAACCTTGTCATGTGCCTTAGCAGATGGCAAGTTTGCATTTGGGCATGAAATCGAGCACAGGGCTGGCACGATCACTCTATTTCTTGAGACTTACTTAGGTAATAAGAATTTGTAATTGAATTAAGTTGGCCCATATAATGAGTTGCTTTGATTCTGATTATATGGACACAGGTTTGCAAGCTGAATACCAAATATTATTGTGTGTCTTTTCCGATATAGAAAGAAGGGTAGTTAAAAAAAGTAATTATAGCCCCATCTTGGATAATGCTGTTCATTTGTCTAAAGGCAGAAACTCATAGGTGTTCACTAAAGAAAGAAAGAAAAAGATGACAAAAGTAGTGACCAAGATAAAGCCGGAGGCTTAGGGCTCTGAGAGGTTAGCCTGGGATGCGATGTTCAGGAGCAGCTGTCCCCTGCAGAGTCCTGGGCAAACCACGTACCCTCCATGGGTTTTGTCCTAGTTATAATGGGAGGAGTCGACTGGTTGACTCTAGGGTCTCTTTAGCTCCAGAAATTCTCAGATGTGTGACTGTGGTCCTCCGAAGGACAGGTTTTGGTAACAGATTCAGGACTCGTGGGTATGCTCAGACTTGCACACAGACCTCCCCCAACTCATGATCCAAAGCACAGCTGGTGGCCTTTATTGGCCTTGACGAGTGTCCTTCTCAAATGGAGACTTAAACTGTGACATGGCATGTGCTGTGAAAATGGTGACTGTTTCGATGTCTTCCAGTTGGCTGGCTCCCATCTTTCCAGAGGGAGCTCTGGACTTCTGGGTAAAGGAAATAGCAGTGACGAGGAACAAGAGATCCACCCTCCGCACACAAGCTTTGTTCCTGGTAATTGCATCAGTATGTGACTTAGCTAAGTGTACCCATCATAAATAGCTGTCAGCCCATGTGACGCCAGAGGCAATGGCTCAGGACATGGTTTTTGACCCTCTTAAGATGTGTGCTAAAAAATGCTTAAAAATCTGGCTCTAAGATGACCAAGCAGCAAAAAGGAAATAGAGAAGAAAACCAGAATCAGACCTAACATATTAATTGATGATGACTTTTTTTAGAAAGAGAGAGCTAGCTTATAATGTTATATATTTATCACATATGTGCACACACACACATAGGATCATTCTATTATATGTTGAGTTCAGGGTTGCTGAGCTATTCTGATGTTCTGAATAGACTAAGGCTGGGCCGGTGCAAAGTTGAGCCTTGCCTGATTCCCTCGTTGGGGCCCTGCCAGCTGGTGGAGAACACCCTTAGGGGCTGGGCCTGTTCATACTGGACAGGAAGGTATTTCCTCTCAGCCCAGGCTGGGCTGGAGTGGCCCTGCACTCTCCTTTGTCCCGCTCCCCAAGGCCCCATAAGGACTTTATCTGATGAAGCCATTTCAGCATGGTGGTCACTTCCCACTAGTTCCTCTGCATCCTTAAACATTTTATTTGGGTCATGAAAACACAATTCCATGAATCATTTAGGCCACAGTAAGAGCTGCAATAGGGCTTTCTTTTAATATCCTGTGAGTACTTTCAAAATGGATCTTTTGCCCCAGTTTTATTCAGTTTATCAAATATTTGTCGGTGTGATTGGGCCACCTGAAGAGGAGCACCCAGGGAGCTTGGCATGACAGGAAGGAGCCAGGGCTTTACAACGCTGCGCCAGGCCCCTCCTGTCTGTTACACTGTCTATTAAGCTATTTGCTTAATGAAACTGGACCCGCTCCACGACGGAGAGAATCCTGGCGTGACATGTTTTGTAATAGCCCTGTCTGGGTTGGCTGTGGCCTTGAGAGAGCGGACCTGCCCAGGGCTTCCCTTCCTGGACTGCCAGCAGAGCCTTTAGAGAACATGATTTCTGGGTTTCTCCCAGGGAGGCTTGTTCGTTTTGACCTTTACAAAAGACATAATGCAGATTATTCAGACCACCACTGAACACAGATCTCCGTGGCTATGCTCATAGAAGATTGTTTTCACTCTGGGAGGAATTGCCATAGCAGTTCCTGGGAGGTTCTTTGCATATATTTATCTCACTTAATACTCATACCAATCTTAAGAGCTTTACAGATGGGGATACTAAGGCTCTGTGAAGTCACAGGGAAGAAGCAGGACTAGGATTTAACTCCCTGTTTCCTGCCCTGGGGAAGCTTGCCCTGTAATCCAGACAGATGATGTAAATATGGAAATCTGAGAAGAGGGCAAGAGTAAAGGTGCCTTGCAGAAGTGTCTGCACAAGTGGAGGGTGGGTAGGAGATAGGAGGGAAGGAGGGGCTGCAGAAAGTCTTCATGATGTCGATGACATTGGGATGAACCTTGAAGAAAGGCTAGGACATAGTTATGCAGACGTGTGTCTCTTCATTAATGGCAGTTTATAGCATTAGCCTATAAGCTCAGTAGGGCGGGCACCCCCCTTCCTCCCTCATCTCTCTCTCTCTCTTTTTTTTTTTGAGATAGTGTCTGGCTCTGTCACCCAGGCTGGAGTATAGTGATGCAGTCATGGCTGACTACAACCTCTGCCTCCTGGACTCAAGTGATCCTCCTGCCTCGGTTTCCCAAGTAGCTGAGTCTACAGTTGTGTGCCCCTGGGTCTGGCTAATTTATGTAGTTTTTGTAGAGACATGGTTTTGCCATGTTGGCCAGGCTGGTCTCGAACTCTTGGGCTCAAGCGATCCTCCCACCTCAGCCTCCCAAAGTGCTGGATTACAGGTGTGAGCCACCGTGCCTGGCCTCCTCATCTCTTTCTTCACTGTATCCTAAGGGCCTGGCAGCGTGGCAGAAAGCCTGGCACATAGCAGGCAAGTGCTCGCTGCATGCTGTTTGGATGGAGAGTTAGGGTGGGTAGGGAAGCAGAGGATGTTTCAGGCAGGGAGGGCAGCATGGGCGTGAAGAATTAGGACAGGTTGTAGTTTATTTTGACTGGTGACTTGAGCAAGGAGACGACACTGAGTAGTAGTTGATGAGGGAAGGCCAGTAGGGGGAGGTCACGCTGTGGGAGGTTTTGGAGGCCAGGCTAGAGAGTCCAGAGAGAGGCCAGTTCCCAGAGTCCTGCCAGGTGCCAGTTGTGGAACCTTGGATAACAATGTTTCTGATCCTCCTTTTTCCCCTTATTTGTAAGATGGAGATAACGAAGGTGAAAATGGAGATACAAGGTTGTTTGGAAGATTAAATAACATCAGATCTGTCAGATGCTCGCCACTGAGACCACAGCAGTAAAGCGTGTGCTTGGTAACAGTTGGCTACTGTTATCTTAAATTTACCAGACAATGGGAGAGGGTGACCTTCCTGTAGGGAAGCGATTTGACTGGGGCTGGGTGTTCAGGTCAGTGAATCTGGCAGCAGTAGGATGGATGGGAGCAGAGGCAGCAACCCTGAGGGAGATGAGACAGTGAGTTAATAAGCACGAGAGTCCAGGTGAGAAGTCACGAGGGCTTGAACTGGGGGGTTGCCGGAAGAATGTGACGATGAGCACAGGCATCAGGTCCCCCAGAGAGGTCTGCTGGACTTGGCAGTGACCTAAAGGAGGGGGACGAAGGCTTGAATCTGAGCCCCAAGAGGCGTAGTGGTGCTATTCATGGGAGAGGGAAGCCAGGCTCATTTGCTTCAGGAAGACGATGAGTTCAGTTTGGGTCATGCTGGCTGCACAGTGTCTGTGGAATTTCCAGATGTGGAAGGAGGCCCAGATGCTGGAGGGACGTTGAGGCAGGGGAGTCATCAGAGAAACTCTCTACACAGAGCTGTTTGCAGGGAGTACTGGGTGGTCTGAGGTGCCTGGAGTGGAAGGCAGTAGGGATTGGGTTGCAGAGGAGGTCTTCATCCGGGGGGAAAGAGGGGTGTGAGACTCAACAGCCACTGTAAAGGGCAGAGGGCTGTGGCTGTGCATGTGACATGGTGACAACAGCTGGGCCCGCTTCCATGGCCCTACCCTGTGACTACAGGTCTCCCCAGTACAGCACAGGCCTTCCCCAGGACTGGCTGGCCCTCGCGTGGGCCAGAGTATGGGCTCTGCATCTGGGAGCCCTGGGGGCCGTTGCTGGGCCTCATGGTTCTCAGGTCCCATGAAGCTTTGTGCTGTTCCGTGCCTTTTTTTTCGGGGGCACCTGCAGGGGTCCTGCAGGAATGCCAAATCAGTTATGCCAAATCAGGTTAACAGGTGCTCCTTCCATAAGGAGGCCACTTTCCCTGCAGAGGACGCCTAGATTCTCTTATAGTAGTGTCGTGAAGATGAATGGCGGTGCTCAGCTGCACTCCCGAGTGTCCTGTCCAGCCTTCAATGAGTTTGTTTGTCTCTGTAGTGAGATTGGAGTTCTTAGTCCTTTTAGAAGGAAGCATTGAGTGCTCTTCCCAGAAAAATTCCTGCATATCCCTATATACAGCACTTGGATCCATTCACTGGGCTCATGGGTCCTGGGAAGACCCCAGCTAAGAATCCTTCTCTCACAGGCTCAGTCTCCATATTTCTTACTAATAAAATGACCTTTCATATCAGGGTCCAGATAGGAATGACTAAAGGCTGCTAACTCTTCTATGGAACTGCATTAGTTGATTACTGCAGGATAATAATTTTGTATATTTAAAACTGAAAAAAATAGTCCTATGTGTGCTATGATTCATTCCATTCTTCCCCATATGAAATTAGGTGATTATATAGGTCAGATTTTTACAGAAGAAGGAAAAGTACAAATTGGTTAAATTTATGACGTTAGTATTTACATGGGATGGTAGCGTAAAACAAAAAATTCAGGCTTTCTTTTTTTATTTTATAATTTGTTTGGTTTTCTAAACCGACAATCTTTGGGATTAAGCTAATTAAAAGTTATTTGTACTGAACTCTCATGTATTTTTTTAATTGAGGTAAAATATACATAACAAAATTTACCATTTTAATCATTTTTAACTGTACAGTTCAGTAGCATTTATTATATCATGTAGTTTTAATTAATCCTATTGTGGACAATTTCTAAATCTTAAAAAAAAATGAGAAAGTAAGAGAGAGTATAAGAAGTAATTTACCAAGAAAAAAATACACATCTTGAACAGGTGGCTAAGGTGTCACAAATTTGGGCTTTTTGGGCTTTCCTGGCAAGAAGAAAGCAAGCATTTAAGATAAGAATGCTTTATGGAAAGTTATTGTAGATTCTAGAAATAGGATTTTTTTTTCAAATGGAGTGATTAATTTTATTTTGCAGGGAGAGGAAGGAAATCTCTAAGATAGCCATGTTAAGAGAATTTGAAAGATTATAAGGTTAAAATGTGGACTTTGAGTTGCATTTGGAAGCACAGAAAATCAGTGAGACTTTCAAAAACAAATGTCATGTTTTCATCAGCTGAAGTTAACAAATTATCTTCACAGTTATCTCAAAGGACAGCACAATGCTGAAACCCCCATGTGAATTTGCAAATGTGAGGATCACCATAGTAACATCTATATTCAACTTCACATTTTCACATTGTTAGTAAAAGATGCCTGTGTCTTTGTAAGACTTTCTCAGGGAATAAAAAGTATCTTTCCTTCCACTGTACCACAAGATATTTCCTGCTTATCTCAGGGATTGTTTTGAAATCCAAAAGTCTGGATGTCATATTAAAAGCAGCCAAAATATTAGTGTTGGTGTCAGGATGTTAGAGTACTATTTCCAATAGCAGTTGGAGCCAGAGCTGTGGAATTTATGGATGTATTTGGCTGTGGAGGATTGCAGAGAAAGCTGTGGACAAATATATTTTATAAGTGATAAATTCAGGGTATTGTCTGGGCGGTAGTGAATGCCAGGAAGTGAATTCATCTAGAATTGAGCATTGGTGCTGAGTTAGCCACTCTACTGCTCAGAGAATCATATTGCTAACAAAGAGTTTTTATGGCAGTTGATGTGAGGGTCACTGAGCAACTTTTAAAAAAATGCCCGTTCACTTGGGTTTTATAGCTCCCTATCCAGAGAAATGTCATGTGCCCTGCCTAACATAACATTTACGTCTCTTATTTCCTGCTAAATAGTTCCGTTCTCCATTTTCAAAACACCTTAGGGCCTTTAAGAAAATGACAACTAAAGTTACAGAGTGCTAGAATGGGAGAAAGTTTTTGCAGTCTATGCAACTGACAAGGTTCAAATACCCCAAATCTACAAGGAATGTAAACAAAGTGACAAGAAAAAAACCAACCCTATCAGAATGTGGACAAAGGACATGAACAGACACTTCTCAAAAGAAGACGTTTATGTGGCCAACAAACATATGAAAAAAAGCTCGACATTACTAATCATTAGAGAAATGCAAATCAAAACCACAATGAGAGTCTCACGCCAGTCAGAATGACCATTATTAAAAAGGCAAGAAACAACAGATGCTGGTGAGGCTGTGGAGAAACAGGAGCACTTTTAAACTGTTTGTGGGAACACAAATTAGTTCAAACATTGTGGAAGCCAGTGTGGTGATTCCTCAAAGACCTAGAACCAGAAATACATTGCGCCCAGCAATCTCATTACTGGGTATATACCCAAAGGAATAGGAATCATTCTATTACAAAGATACATGCACACATATATTCATTGAAGTACTATTCCAAAGGCATGGAATCAACCCAAATGCCCGTCAATGATAGACTGGATAAAGGAAATGTGTACATATACACCATGGAATACTATGCAGCCATAAAAACAGACAAGATCATGTCCTTTGCAGGGACATGGATGAAGCTGGAAGCCATGAACTAATGCATGAACAGAAAACCAAACACCGAATGTTCTTGGTGAGAGCTGAACAATGTAAACTCATAGATACGGGGAGGGGAACACACCCTGGGGTCTGTTGGGGGTGTGGGGGGAGGGACAGCATCAGGAAAAATAGCTAATGCATGCTGGGCTTAATAACTAGGTTATTAAGGTTGATCTGTGCAGCAGATCATCATGGCACACATTTACCTGTGTAACAAACTTGCCGGTCACGCACAGGTACCCTGGAACTTAAGAAAATGATAATAAAGAAGCTTACAACTCAGTAACAAAACGACAAACAGCCTAATTAAGAAATGGGCAAAAGGCTCAAATAGACATTTCTGCAAGAAGAACCAGCAAGCCAACAAACACGTGACAAATACTCAGAGCAATTAGTCACTAGGGAAATGCAAACGAAAACCACAATGAGCTACCTCTCCACACCCACTGGGATTGTGGTAACTAAAAAGTAAAAGGAACATACAAGTGTTTACGAGGAGGAGAGAAATTAGAAGCCTTGTACGTTGCTGGTGGGAGCGTAAAATATTGCAGCCACTGTGGAAAACACTTTGGAGCTTCCTCAAAAAGTTAAGCTTAGAAAGACTTTATGACCTAGCAATTTCATTTCTAGGAATATACCCAAAAGAACTGAAAACAAATACTGAAAAAATATATACATGCATATGTTCACAGCAGCATTCTTTACAATAGTGAAAATGTGGAAACAGCTCACATGTACATCAGTGAGTTAATGGATAAGCGAATTGTGGGATGGTCATCAAATGAAATATTACTCAGCTATAAAAAGGAATGGAGTACTGATACATGGTACCATGTGGATTAATCTTAAAATCGGCGTGCTAAGTGAAAGAAGACAGAAAGAAGCTATCACATATTTCATGGGGAGTGACTGCTTCATGTGTACAGGTTTTCTTTTGAGACTGTGAAACTGTTTTGGAATTAGGGAGAGCTGAGGTAATACAATATGGTGGTTATATTAAATGCCACTGAATTGTATACTTTAAATGGTTAGTTTTACCATATATTAAGTTTATCTTAATAAAAAGGAGAAAAAGCAAGGAATGTGATTTCGGGGAGTCTTTTTGGTTCTGAGGTCTTGGGCCTTTTCAGTGTCAACTCAGAGGAAACCTAATAGTGTCCAGCGTCTTTCTCTTTTTTGTGGCTATAATAGTTTTGTGTCTGTGAGTCACTAGTGAGAGCTGAAAAGAGGGAACCACACCTTTTAGAAGGTGGAAGTCAGGGCAGGGATAGGAAACAGACATAGTGTTTTGTCTGGAAGGATGGCTTGTGGCTCAGATCTTTCTAGGCTTTGCACGTGCCCTATTCTGTCCCAGCAGGTTTCTGGTCATTTGAGAAGAGAGTTCTTCAGCTAGAAGTTGATTCCAGGAAGACACCGACACTTGTTCTGACTTCCGAATTTCTGTGAATCTGGGTATTTGTTCTCTGTTGCTGCAGCCTCCTCATCACTCAGTGCTTCTGCAAGTGTTAGATTGGCAGATGTGTTGTGTGGGAGTGAGGAAAGGAAATTTCCTATGTTAATTTCTTTCTGATAAGCACATGTGCAAATCTAGACACAGCCTCTTGAACAAAAAAGAAACAGATAAAAGAAAAGAAAAAAATCTGGCCAGGTGTGGTGAATCACACCTGTAATCCCAGCACTTTGGGAAGGCCAATGTGGGTGGATCACCTGAGGTCAGGAGTTTGAGACCAGCCTGGCCAACATGGAGTAACCCCATCTCTACAAAAATACAAAAATTAGCCAAGCATGGTGGCGTGCATCTGTAATCTCAGCTACTTGAGAGGCTGAGGTAGGAGAATCACTTGAACCTGAGAGGCAGAGGTTGCAGTGAGCCAAGATTGTGCCACAGCACTCCGACCTAGGCAACAGAGTGAGGCTCTGTCTCAAAAAAAAGAAAAGAAAAAATTGATATCCCTTAATCTGTGTCTGTGTGTGTGTGTGTATGTGTGAGATTTCCATGCAGAAAAGATTTCCATTTCATGAAAACAGTTATTTTAGTGTTAGCATTATAGTTAACTCATGATACCAATCTTCTATCCTCTTGGTGCCTCGGTTTTATTAACTGTAGAATGGATATAATGTTGCTTGTCACGCAGCCCTCAGAATAATAGAAACAGTGCTTTGTTGAAAAGACACCCTATGTTCATAAAGTTTTTTGAAAACTTCACCTGGGCATGTAGCTCATGCCTGTAATCCCAAGCACTTCTGGAGGCTGAGTGAGGAGGATCCCTTGAGCCCAGGAGTTTGAGACCAGCCTAGGCAACATGGCAAAACCAAAAACATACAAAAATTATCTGGGTATGGTGGTATGCACCTGTAGTCCCAGCTACTCAAGAGGCTGAGATGGGAGAATCACTTGAGCCCAGGAGGTCAAGCCTGCAGTGAGCCAAGATTACACCACTACACTCCAGCCTGGATGACAGAGCGAGACTGTCTCAAAAAAACCCAAACCAAAACAAAAAACTTCCACACACTGCATTGATTACTGAAGTAGGAACTATGGCTGTTATTACAGAATGGCTTTGGTAAGAGAAAGATGAGAATATCGGTCATGGAATACAAGAGGCATTTTCCTCCTGGCTTTCAAAACGCCTCGGGGGCTTCCAAGCCCTGCTCTCCTGGTGTGCCTGCTTGTTGGTGGCAAAGTAAATATCACTTCCATTAACCAAAGAGGAGAAAAAGCTGTTTGCAGTCCACCAGCCTTGTGCCTGGGCGATTTTCTCCTGATGTAGAAAGCGTACCCTGGAGCCACCAGGTCATGTGCTGCTTTGCCCCTGCCGAAGGTGACCCAAGTCTGAAGCCCGCCCAGCAGATGCCTCCTGAGGAACAATCTGCTCTTCTCTTTCTTGCTCTTACTCAGCAGGTGTGCTCTTAGAGGCAGCCTCTGCCACTCGCAGTACCCCTGGTGGATTTTTTTTTTTTTAATAGCAACAATTCTAAGACCTTTTTCAAGAAAAGCTTTTCCAGAGCTTGGTCAAAGAACATCACTGGGTTGTCATTTCCTCTGTTACTAGTTTGAAGGCTGTCATTTCCTCTGTTACTAGTTTGAAGCCAACCAGGTTGCTGCCTGTCCCACGCCTCTTGGGTTGTGATCTGATATGGTTAGGCTCTGTGTCCCCACCCTAACCTCAGATTGAATTGTAATCTGAATTGTAATCCCGACATGTTGGGGGAGGGACCACGTGGGAGGTGACTGGATCATGGGGGTGGTTTCCTCATGCTGTTCTCATAGTGAGTGAGTTCTCAGGAGATCTGATGGTTTTATAAGGGGCTCTTCCTCCTTCGCTCTGCACTTCTCTCTGCTGCTACCTTGTGAAGAAGGTGCCTGCTTCCCCTCCCACCATGACTGTAAGTTTCCTGAGGCTTCCCCAGCCATGCCGAACTGTGAGTCAATTAAACCTCTTTCCCTTATAGATTACCCAGTCTCAGGTATTTAAAGCTGACTAACACAGGGTCCCACTGCCTGGGTGAAGGGGAGCATTGTGGCAGTACCCAGGATGATCCTGTCCTGAACCCCATCCCTTCTTTTTTTTTTTTTTTTTGAGACGGAGTTTCGCTCTTGTTACCCAGGCTGGAGTGCAATGGCGCAATCTCGGCTCACCGCAATCTCCGCCTCCTGGGTTCAGGCAATTCTCCTGTCTCAGCCTCCTGAGTAGCTGGGATTACAGGCACGCACCACCGTGCCCAGCTAATTTTTTGTAATTTTAGTAGAGACGGGGTTTCACCATGTTGACCAGTATGGTCTCGATCTGTTGACCTCGTGATCCACCCGCCTCGGCCTCCCAAAGTGCTGGGATTACAGGCTTGAGCCACCGCACCCGGCCCAACCCCATCCCTTCTACTCTGTGGCTGTCCCTTGACCTCAACCTCAGCATTCTTTTGAGGAAAAGCACCATGAGCTGTGAAGAAAGCAGATGGTGGACTTTTAATAAAACCAAAAACATCAGCCAGGGAACCACTGGACCTGTTCCTTGAATGGCTCACAGTGGCTGCCATCACCGGTGGTGAAACCGATCTATGTGGTGAGGATTAGCACATATCCAGCTTTAAAATGAATGGCCAAGGGTATTTTCCTACCCAAAGCTAACATGAACTAGCTGCACATGGATATTCATGGCTCTTATTGATCTGCTACACTCTGGCCCGATTGATTGACTCACGTTTGAATCCCAGTTCTGCCTCTTTCTAGCTTCGTGACTTCGGGAAGTGCCTTACCCTCTCTGGAACTTAGTTTTCCTCCTCTGTAGAGTGGAGATGTCTGCCTTCTATGGTTCTGCTTCAGATTAAATGCCTTAACTCAGACAACACACTCGAAACAGAGCCTGGCACGAGTAAAGGAATATGGTACTATTATTTTATTATTTTTCAGAGTCAGCTAGCATTTAATAAGTGTTCTGTGTGTGCTCAGCTTGTGCTGAGACTTAATATAATATTTCCTTTATTTCTCACGATGATCTCATGAACAGGAGGTTAAGGAACTTTTCCAAAGACAAGCAGTAATAGTGGCAGAGTGAGCAATCTTGATATAAATTAAACTGACTTCAGAGTATTATTACTGGGTTCTGCAATATTATTAGATGGTCTCCACACCCACAATGAAGCCTAGAGTTAGTGAGCATATCATAGCTAATGACAGAATCCCAGGGCACATGTTGCAGTCTCTGCCTTTTGTGATCAGATGGGCTGTTTGGTAGCATAGTGACACCACGGAATACACGTTGGGGCAGGGAGCTCTGAGACTGGGGAGAGGCTCCAGAGAACACTTGGTAAGAGGATATACCAGGCTGGGCGTGGTGGCTCATGCCTATAATCCAAGCACTTTGGGAGGTCGAGGCAGGCGGATCACCTAAAGTCAGGAGTTCGAGACCAGCTTGATGAACATGGTGAAACACTGTCTCTACTAAAAATACAAATCTTAGCTGGGTATGGTGGTGCACACCTGAAATCTCAACTACTCGGGAGGCTGAGGCAGGAGAATCACTGGAACCAGGGAGGCGGAGGTTTCAGTGAGCCGAAATTGCACCATTGCACTCCAGCCTGGGTAACCGAGAGAGACTCTGTGAAAAAAAACAAACAAAAAAAAGAGGATATACTTTGCCCCTACATCCATGAATGTCAGGGACACTCTTCCCACTCAGTTGCAGAAGTTTCTGTGGGCAGCCTTTGTAGAAACAACATTCACAGGCCATCCATCCCCCACTGAGGGCCAGGTGGAGGGAACTGCCATGGTCTAGTCAGTCCCTCAAGGGGGAGACCAAATTGGGTGTGGGAGGGGTCACTGGTCACCGAAGGGTCAGGCAGGAGGATCAATATACTGAGCAAGGCAAAGTCCGGAAGTGGGCATATGGTCAGAAGCTAGGCCCAAAACAGAGAACAGGGATCCCAGCGGGAGAAGGCCAGAGTTGAGGGCAGAGATTCTGACCAGGTGGACAAAGTGCAGGCTGGGGAAGGGGCCACAGCAGAAATGCCCGGTGACTCCTGGCAGGGGTCTTGGCACTGCCAGATATACACACATACACAGTTTATATCTATCTTTCTCTCTATCTATCTGTCTGTCTATCTAATCTATCTGTCTATTCATCTATCTATCTATTATCTTATCATTTTACATATAAAAAACCTTTGAAAATAATAGCTCTGAATTATTGGAGATAAATAAATGGTTCCAAAAGAGGCAGAAAGATTCTAAGAGTTAATTTCACCTCTGTCTTCTGCCAGCTTCTTATAGCAGTTTTGATTAGACAAGAACTATCACGGTTTATTAAAAATAAACAAAGCCAAGATGGGCCAGACATAGATGAAAACCTGGTTCACTTGTCTTGCCTCCGTCTCCTTCCTGTTACATCTCCATTTCCTGCAGTTGTCTGTCCAAAACAAGTTTCTATTTTTAAAGCAACTGAGGATGCTTTTCAGGCTTGGGTTAGAGAGGCCTCTCTTTGGACCAACAGTCCCTCACAGTGAGTGACAAGCCCCCTCTGTCACCTCGGGATGGTGAATGGAGGGTTCTTTTAAGCCTAGCGTCCTGCAGAAATTATCTGGGAAATCTACTAAAATAGAGTCTGGTCTGAAAGTCAAACTTCTCCTTTCCAGTTTTCTTATACCCAGACCTTTAATGGTTTTTTAAAGAACTATATTTAGATGCAGAAAAAAATAATAACTTAGGCAAGATGGTTCTGATTTGGAAAAAGAGAGAGAGACAGAGAGAGAGAGAGAGAGAGAGAGAGAGAGAGAGAGAGAGAGAGAGAGCAAGAGAGGTTAGGATACAAACCTAAATGCTACCAAATGTCTAGTGTTTAGTAGTTATGAAACAACCAAGGCATCAAACTTAATATCCTTCTCCCAGCAAGTTCTCCAGGGCAAAGTCACCTCTGGGGCCAGAACCTTTTCAGCAGATCAGACTCTGCACATGGTGCCAATCCGGAAGGGTGAGTCAGTGGATGGATTGGGGTACCTGAGGGCCATTGCAGGTTTTGGTGATGATCCTTTATTTTCATTCTATCATACCTTTTTGTTTATAACCTTATTCTAAAAATAATTCAAGGTAGCCGTGCTTCCCGTATACTTCTTGCAGCCACACCTGTCTTTAGTGGTATTTATTATGCTAGGGACAACTGGCGTCTGTTTGGCCCTTACCTGTGGCTATTCTGTCATCTGGAGATTATCTCCAGCACAAATCTGTTACCCGTTGCTCCACCGAGGAGCACACCCAGCTCCTTGCAGTTGCCATTTGCCCCCCTTGAGCTTTCTCCACGTAACCACATCTAGTCCATTCCCAAAAACTTAGCTCAATTCCCTCTTCCCAGAAGTTTTCCCTGACCCTCCTGTTGGTATTCACTTCCTTTTTTTCTTTTTCTTTTTTTTTTTTTGACGGAGTCTCACTCTGTTGCCCAGGCTGGAGTGCAGTGATGTGATCTTGGCTCACTGCAACCTCAGCCTCTCAGGTTCGAGTGATTCTCCTGCCTCAGCCTCCTGAGTAGCAAGTACCTGGGATTACAGGCGTGTACCACCATGCCTGGCTACTTTTTGTGTTTTCAGCAGAGATGGGGTTTCACCATACTGGCCAGGCTGGTCTCAAACTCCTGACCTCAGGTGATCCACCCACCTCAGCCTCCTAAAGTGTTGGGATTAGGGGTGGGAGCCACTGTGTCTGGTTTATATCTTCCTTTATAAACTCATTGACATATTGGCTGTATTACACAATGAATGACTTACTAGATCACAGTTATATGCTGATGTATGTATGTACAGTGTATACCCACATAGGTATGCACATTTATAGACTGGGCGCAATGGCTCATGCCTATAATCCCAGCAGTTTGGGAGGCCGAGGCAGGCATATCACCTGAGGTCAGGAGTTTGAGACCAGCCTGGCCAGCATAGTGAAACCCAGTCTCTACTAAAAATACAAAACTTAGCCAGGTATGGTGGCACATGCCTGTAATCCCGTCTACTCAGGAGGCTGAGACAGGAGAATCACTTGAACCTGGGGGAGGCAGAGTGGGCCAGGGAGGCTACCGTTCTGGGCCTGGCGGGTCTTGCTCAGGCCCTTCAGTTGCCATGTCTCCCCATGGGGTGAGGTGTCCAGGGGTCCAAGTGGGTGCTCCTCCCCCTTCCTATGGACCATGCTCTGGGCACCCAGGGGCTGCAACTCCTTGCCCAGAGGACCCTGAGCCCCTACAGAGAATTTGCAGGCTCTTCCTTGGGTTTGGCCTACCCAGTGCTACCTGCGTTGCTGGGGGTGGGCACCCCTGGTACTGAGGGAGGGTCAGGGACTGTATGGAAGGAGGGTGGGGCAATGAGCACTTGGACACACAGGATGGGCTGCCCCTGCAAGTGACGGGAACAGAGGCAGGGCTGGAAACAAAGCCAAGGCAGGCAGGGCTGCAGGCAGCGGGAGGAAGGCCCCAGAGTCCAGGGATCCTGAGCTGGAAGTTGGCCTCCCAGGTTGTCATGAAGTGCATTTGTGAAGGAAGGAGGATGGAAGCCATTGGTTGAAATTTTTTACTTTAATTTGTAACCTTTACATATGGAGGTGGATGACGAGTGGACCTCTTTTGTACTTTTATTTTAAATGCCACAAATGTTGGGGGCTTTTCACCTCAATGAAATGATAAGTTTTTGTCGGTGGTGTTTAAAAACGATTGTTATTTTTTTAAGAGGTGGGGTCTCGCTCTGTTGTTCGGGCCGGAGTGCAGTAGCGTGATCATGGTTCACTGCAGCCCCACACTCCTGGGCTCAAGTGATCTGCTTGCCTTAACCTTCTGGGTAGCTGGGACTACAGGCCTGCACCACCACACCTGGCTATTTTATTATTCTTGTTTTGTAGAGATGGAGTCTCACTCTGTTGCCCGGGTTACTTTTGAACTCCTGGCCTCAAGTGATCCTCCCACCCCAGCCTCCCAAAGTGTTGGGATTACAAATGTGAGCCACCACGCCTCACCTAAAATATGTTTTTCTTTGATTTGTTTGTAACTATAGTACTTACGGTCTGACTTCAAGTAACCGAAAGGATGTATTTGAGAAAAACTTTGTTCTGCCATTAACTTCTCTCTCTCCCAAATGAATATTTTTCCTGTCTAGAGTATGTTGCGGGGGTGGTGAATAAATGTGGCAGATATCTATTAATAGATAACCTATTAATTAATAGGTTGAATGCAGCAGCTTCACAGATAATTATGTAAAATCATTTTGGTCAATATTCAGTTCATCTCAACAAATAATGTTTCTTCAGTCTACAGTGTATTGTCTTTTACTTCCACATACTAACCCCACTCTTCCTCTCTGTTATTATCTTCCGTTGATAATTTTTCCAGAGTCTTGCTCTGTCACCCAGGCTGGAGTGCAGTGGCATGATCTTGGCTCACTGCAACCTCCACCTCCAGATTCAACTGATTCTCCTGCCTCAGCCTCCCGAGTAGCTGGTATCACAGGCGTGCACCAACATGCCCAGCTAATTTTTATATTTTTAGTAGAGATGAGTTTTGCCATGTTGGCCAGGCTGGTCTTGAACTCCTGACCTCAAGTGATCTGCCTGCCTTGGCCTTCCAAAGTGCTGGAATTACAGGTGTGAGCCACCACACCTGGCCAGTGCTTTCATTTTTATTAGTCCCATTGGTTGTCATAAACTCTTAAAGGGAGACATTGTCATCCCCATTTTATAAAAGAGAAAATTTAGGCTCAGAGAGGCCTCGTGACTTGCCCAAGGTCACCTAGCTGTGAGGCAGAAAGGCCAGGCTGAGAGTGAAGGTCCTCTGATTTTGAGTGCAAGCCTCTTTTCATGTAGCTTGCCCCCCTCAGGCACCCAGGACCATACTCTTGTCATAAATAATCACAAACATTTTAGTTGATGGATAGAACTTCAGTGGAAGATAAATTTCCTAAGGGTTAGAGTTATGTTGGTAAAAAAATGAGATGGCTGGTAGGAAATTTCAACCCATGAAAAGATTTTGTTTTATCAAATACATCCATAAGTTTCCCGTTGACCTGAAGGTCAGGTAAAAAGAGGAGAGAAACAGCATACTACACATGGTACATTATATGAATGTTATTCCACTTCCTTTTAAGCCCACTTTTAAACAATCAGATTTACTGAGGCTTAATTTACATAAATAACGTTCACCCGCTGTAAGTGAACAGTTGGATGAGTTTGACAAGTATGTTTAACGGGGAAAACATCTCACAGTTATCATGACTCCGTCCTCCTGGCATCATCTCCTGTTCTCCTCTGAAGTCAACCCTTTCCCCCTCCCCAGCCCCTGCTAATCACCCATCTGCTGTCACTATAATTTCATAGAAAGGGAATCATACAATATGCAGTCTGCCGTATCTACTTTCTCTCACTTTCTTGAGCTTACTTTTAATTGTTCTTATGTTTATTGTTTTGGTCTTTGGGGCACATGAACTAGGCCTTACTCTCCAAGTGGAGTCAAAGGCTGCCATAATTCCTTCTGACTTGTTACTGATGGAAAATTCACGAAAAGAGTGGTAACCTCAGGCAAACTACTGCTTTGAATTTCTTCCCCAGTACATTGATGGGTTTGACGTTAGACTGATTTATGGTTTGAACTGCAGCTTTCCCCATTTCTAACCATGTGAACTTGGTCAGGTTTAATTTCCCTGGTCCGTGGTGCTCTCCCCTTTAAAGTGTGGATAATGACGGTGTGTACCTGATAGGGTTGTTCCGATGACCAGAGAGGGTTTTACACGTAACGTACTTAGCAGTCTCTGCTGTGATGTGTGCTCTACCACAGGAAATTAGTACATTTGATGAGCATTTAGGCACGACTTTGTATCTGCCTCCTGTCTAATCAGAAGACTTCTGCTTGGGATGGATGAGGGGAGACTAAGGTAAGGGGTACATTTATGGTATTTCTCAAGCCAGACTAATATGCAGATTTTCCCATAACAGACTATGAGCCTTATCTTATGGGGCTTCTAAGCCACATGGTAACACCTTGGGTAAAGAGTTATAAACATTAGCAAGTAAATGTATTTAAAGAGGAATAGTTCTGAATCCATGAACTCTGCTGAGCTAAGCATTAATAAATAATTGGCGAAACTGTTACATGAACTTGAGAAATTCCTGAACATTCAATATTCTCTCCCTTTATTTTCGCTTGGAATGTTTTCTTTGCAAACTGAAGCGTCTGGAACTAAGCAGCCCGTAAATGGATCAATCATTACTAATAAACAAAATTATTAATAAATAAAAACCAAAGTAGTTTCTGAAAAAGTCACATATTTACTGCAAGGCTGCTGATGCATTTTGAGAATCGGATTTCAGCCCCATCCTTGGATTGTAAACATTCACTGGGTAACACAAGTGTAAAAGAAAAACTAACTGAAAGCAGTCTGTGCTTCCCATAAATATCACCTAGGAGGTTCTGCAGCCGTATTTCCACAAGGCACAATTCCATAGTTGCCCTTTTAATAATGTTTTACCTTGATTTTAACTTCTTACCGAGTCACAGATGTGTTTGTATAGAAGCATTTTGGTGTTTTTAATAATTATTGTCAATGGTGGGACGAATGTTGATGTCAAAAATCTGGTCCTGTGTTTGTGTGTGTCTGTAGAGGCTGATTGTGTTCTTTATGGACGAGCTCTGACCGCTTGTCAAGGTAGGATGTTGAGACGGATGGGCTGGGGTACATTCATCATGCTTATGATTTCCAAAGAAACCAATTAACCTTTGCTGTGATCTTGACCTTCTTTAGAGCTTACTGATGCTAATCCTCGGTGCATCTTCCTTTGATACATTTAGCACAAATCAATATCAGAAGTAATAAAAATTTTTGAGCTATTTGGAGAAATGGCAAATGGAAGAATAATAACCTTGTCCATTTCCTGTGTCACGTATTGTTGTCTGGGTCAGAGAAAGGTGGAGTCTATACCTGGTCCTTAACATTAAAAGTGGAGTCATCCTAAGACCTGGACTATGCACTCCAAAAGGGCAGTGTATTCCCCGATCCTAACAGTGCTTGGCACATAGTAGGCCCTTTATTCGATAAACATTGATGGAACATTTATTTATTCAGCAACTAATAAATGAATATATGAGTTAATGAAATAATCAATTGCCAAATCAGTGAAAACTATTGTTATTATTATTATTATTTTGAGACAGAGTCTTGCTCTGCCACCCAGGCTGGAGTGCAGTGGCATGATCTCAGCTCACTGCAATATCTGCTTCCTGGGTTTAGGCGATTCTTGTGCCTCAGCCTCCTGAGTAGATGGGATTACAGGTGCCCACCACCACACCTAGCTAATTTTCTCATTTTTAGTAGAGACAGTGTTTCTCCATGTTGGCCAGGCTGGTCTCAAACTTCTAGGTTTAAGTGATCTGCCCAGCTTGGCCTCCCAAAGTGCTGGGATTACAGACATGAGCCACTGTGCTCGGCCTCTTGAATATTAATAATGGAAGGTGGCATATATTTTCGAGGGGAAGCAAGAAAGCAGGCCAAGGGGACCAAAAGTGCCTGCTGGGGTCCCTAGGAGTGGGGAGATCCCTGGGGCTGTGGGGCCCAACAGGGGATGTTGACAGGGTTGGAGTCCAGTGACCTCTGATGAATAATCCAGAAAGTTGAGTTGGCCCTGTGGGGGCTGGACCAATTTAGCACCGTGTTGATAACCTGGTCAGTGAGTTCTGAGACCAAAGTGATGGTACCCCACCAGCTCCTCCTTCCAATCAATCTTGACCTTGGACCAGACAGATTTATAGTCCTCATCTAAGTTTAACCAGTATTTCCAAACTGCTTTCCACCTGCACTCCTGATTTCCTAATGTACCTAGTATTTTTTTAAATAACTAGACTCACTTGAAAAGACTTCAGTTTGTCCATGTACCACTTAAATCACCTGCTGTATGAATCATCCTCTGGGAAACACTGGCTTACCACCTACAACCTGAAATATTCCACCTTTGCTGAAACTCTTCTGTCTGCAAGCAGTGATGTCTGTGAGATGAGGGTTCTTGTTTTGAAATATGTATGTGTTTCATATATTCTGGTGTGGTTGTTGCCAAACAAAATTCTATTTTTTTAAAGATTCATAGCCTTATGTTTAAAAACAGTTGTGTTCTGTGCGACTGTATAATTTCAGCCTTTGCTTTTGGTAGAGCTTATGGTCTTAATTTTCTATATTACCAAGGAAATTTGAACTTAGACTATATAACCCAAATTAAAAGGAAAGATTTTTTGGCAAATCTCAAAAAGATCACCAATACATGGGAAATATTTTTTATTTTTATTTTTTTGATACGGAGTCTTGCTGTCACCCAGGCTGGAGTGCAGTGGCTCGATCTCGGTTCACTGCAACCTCCGCCTCCTGGTTTCAAGCAATTCTTGTGCCTCAGCCTCCTGAATAGCTAAGACTATAGGCACGCACCACCACACGTGGCTACATTTTGTATTTTTAGTAGAGACATGGTTCATTATGTTGGCCAGGCTGGTCTCGAACTCCCAATCTCCAATGATTCACCCGCCTCAGCCTCCCAGAAGGAAATATTCTTTTTAATAAAGAAACTGCAATTGATCCTCCAGAGAAGAGTAATAAGCACAACACTCTTCCTTCCTCACCCTTCCCCTCTATTTGTTGTATTCCCTTTCTCACATGACAGAGATTGCCTGTCCTACAAAGGTCCTGTTGTGAGCTGGGTTTACTTAGGATAACTGAGGGTGTTATTTGCCCTGGGTGTCTCCAGGTTCTTAGGGCCAGTTTCTTCAGACAGGTATTCCAAGGGGATCTCTACTTCTCATCTCTCTTCTTTAAATATGGAAGACATTTTGTCTCTGTGTAGATCTTTACTTTGATGCTTTATCAAATTTGAATGACAGAGTATCAACACCCAAAAATCCTTGATAATCCTAACTTCACCCTTCCCAGATACTGCAGAACAAGGCTTTAAGTTCCCATGACCTGTTAACTTTTTCTGTCCTCTCAGACTACTCTACAGCTACCTTTCACTTGAACCATCAAAGGGCCTTAATTCGAAGGCCCTTTTTCACTCAAACTTGAGTTTCATGTAAAAGATCCTCTACTAATTGGACCCCTGGCTTAGATTCACTAGCTATCCTTGACTTCTGCTTCATTCATAGAGTGGATATTTACTGAACATCCTTGACTTCAGTGTCATTCATTCATTCAGTCCCAGACACAGTGCTAGGTGCTAGAGGTGCAGCATCTTTTCTTTGAAGACCAGATGGGTGTCTAGCTGGTCCATCTGAACTTCTATTAGATTTCATTCATTCTAAGTCCATTGCTGTGTGTGTGTGTGTCTGTTTGCCATGGATTACTCTGCATGTAATACTAGTATTCCTTACTTCTGGCGGCTGATACATTCTTTTTTATTCTGCCTCTGAAAATAAGCCTGCTGACTAATTGGCAGCTGTTGTTTAAAACCTTCCTAATGCTTATCTTGAAGCCTTTAGGTTTGGGGTATATAACTTAAGTTGAGATTTGGCTGTGACCAATAGGAAAAATATTATTTTCATAGAAAAAATGGATGTTTCTGTCTTTCAGGCTAGGACTGGCATGGCAGTGCTGCTCCACAAAGTCCTCAAGGCCACAGACTCCTTTTCACTGTTAGCTGTAACTGGCCTACATTCCCACGGTTACCTCATACTCCAAAACAGCTGTTCCAGCTCCAGCCATTTTATCAATCATCCAAAATATGAAGGGACAAAGAAATAAGATCAGAAGGCATGCATCAGCTGCTCTTTAGGTACTTTTAAAGGCACTTTTGTTCTAACATCAAGGAATAATTCCCTGTTACCTCTCTACTTTATGTTGACATCACACACTCTTTAATTTCAGAAGATTCCTTGCTATGAAATATGTCTATCCATAAGAGAAAGAAGAAAACTGCAACATAACATTACTGATTTTAAAATTCTTTTAATGCCCCCCCTTTTTTTTCTGCCAAGAGTCTCACCCTGTTTCCCAGGCTAGAGTTCAGTAGTGGTGTGATCATAGCTCACTGCAGCCTTGAACTCCTTGGCTCAAGTGATCCTCCCCCACCTCAGCCTCCCCAAGTGCTGGGATTACAAGCATGAGCCATGGGGCCTGGCCTTAATGCATCTTTAAACATGCTCTAACACAATTTAAAAAGCAAATAGATATAAACGCTCTGATTTTTCTTCTAGCACATATAAAAGCATCTGAAAATTTTGCTAGTTTCCACCATATTAATGGAGTTATTGAAGAGATGCTACAGGCAAAGCTGTCATTTTCTTCTGTGAATGCTGTATTTGATGCTGACAAGATGTTAAATATTTCTAAGTCCCGACAAGCACAGTGTTGATTTCAACTGGACCAGCAAGCATCCCTATGTGGGTACCTCCCACCGCCCTGCGAACAATGCTGTTGGTTCCTCTGGGCTGAAAACAGGCCTCAGTTTCAGTGCCACCATTTTAATCCTCTCACTTGTTGCAAATTGACGGGCCCATCCCTTCCAGGGGCACGTCTGTGGCCTGATGTTTCCTGGAAGGCAGAGCCAGGACACTCTGAAAGGCAGCAGGACACTTTAGGGCAGTCTCTGCAGGATCATTGCCTCCCGAAGTTGGTGAAGCATTTCCCAGTCTGCGTGGGCAGGAGGACCAGGGTTTCTGATGGTCACCTGCTGCAGACGGTCTCAGTCTTCCTGAAGATGTGTGGTCTGGGAGGCGGCAGAGGTGCTCCAGAGACGCCTTCAAGAGGGCAGAGTGATCAGTCACCTTGCCTTAGAGGCAAAGTACTCAGGAACTGAGAAAAGACAAAAGCAGGGGAGGAAAGCTGGCCTGGAAGGCGGACATGGGTTCCTGTTGACTGCCTTTCATCCCTGCCCTTCCTACCCCAAACGAAGCAGGTGAACCACATGAGAGACCCTCCAGCTTTTGGCAGACAGCGAGTTTTCTCCAGGTCTGTCTTCAGTCTGGAGGCCCTCATGCTGCTGGCCTTTGTGCTTGCGATTGTGGACTTTGTGCGTGCATTTGAATTGTTTTCTGGCTCCTGGAGTGACAGTGAGCCCGGGGCGCTGCCGCAGGGCCACTGAGAGCCTTGCCGCTTCCCACCCGCTGGCTCCTCCTTCTGCAGGACCCGGGCCATTTCGGGACCACTGTAATTTTCTTCCTGAGGCACAGAATGTGATCTTTCTTACAGTCAGCTGGGGATACAAGCGGCTCTTGTTAGAAGGAAAATGCCTGTAGAACACAGCATTTTTCTCTCAGAGAAAGCAGTTAGTTTTAGAAAGGAAATTAGAGAAAGTAACACGTTGGCCCATTGTGTGTCTGAGCCACGCTCTCCCTGCAGCTATCTCTGTGTCAATGGCATCCTTTGATAGTCTCTGTGGACTGGTTCACACCCCTGAATCTGACTTGTGGTGGAAAGAAAAGAATTATCTGTAGGCCTCAGAGAAAGAACAGAGGAAATAGGAGTTTTGCTTTTTTGGCAAGGTTTTAGGTTTCATCTGAGTTCATTTATGTTTGCAGACCGTGGCCTCCGTTATGAAAACACATCCCTTCCTTCTACTCCCGGACGAGGCTTGCCTCAGGAGGGCAGCTCTTCCTGACCTCTCCCTCCCTGAGGAGGCTGCCACGGCGCGTGGCCCTAGCTTCTGACAGAGGTCCTGGGTTTGGGTTTGAGCAAGAGCAGACAGTTCCAATGATGTGTCCTGTTAGCCCCCCGATGTTAGCATTTTCATTGATTTGCCTGAAAGCAGGTACTGCTTAGGCAGCTCGTGATCCACCTGGCCCTCTCCTTGTTCATCCTGGGGCTGCCAAAGCAATGGGTGGAGAATCAGGGACTGGCCTTGGGTCCAGGCTCCCACGAGTCGTAACTGTAGGTACGTTATCTCCCCCATGGAGCCAGGGTTTTTGTAAAGTGGGAAGGACCCCAGTGCTGTTAGGGACCTGACATGACATTATTTATGTGAGAGTACCCTTAAAACTGTCAAGAATTGAGTTAGACAAAGCATCACACCATCTCTCTCCCTGGCAGTGGGAGCTGCTTCAAAGGGCAGATGCGGGTAGAGAGAGGAAGTAAGCCTTGTCAGCCTGCTCTTTCAATCTGGGTTTTTAATTTTTTTTTTTTTTAAGTTTGGAAATTTACCAAGGGAGGAGGAGATTTAAGCAGAGTTATTTGGAGAATTCAGCGAACCATTCTGTTTCTGTCCACCTATGTTCGAAATTACGGAGAAGTAACATTGCCATTAATCGCATTACATGTGCTGGTGCAAACACTAAGTTGTGGCTGGGCGAGGTGGCTCATGCCTGTAATCCCAGCACTTCGTAAGGCCAAGGCAAGTGGATCACCTGAGGTCAGGAGTTCAAGACCAGCCTGGCCAACGTGGTGAAACCCCATCTCTACTAAAAATACAAAAAAAAAAAAAAAATTTAGCTCCGTGTGGTGGCACATGCCTATAGTTCCAGCTACTTGGTAGGCTGAGGCAGGAGAATCACTTGAACCTGGGAGTTGGAGGTTGCAGTGAGTTGAGATCACCCATTGCACTCCAGCCTGGGTGACAAGAGTGAAAGTCTGTCAAAAAAAAAAAAAAGCTGAGTTGTGATGGGCACTTCGTTGGCACCGAGTTGGCCACACATTGAGACTCTGTGGTGAAGGTGTTGATCAGGGCTTCCGAGTGGGTCTGGGAACTTTATTTGTTTGGCCAAAATAAGTAGAAATGGAGCCCAGAGCCATTCCTGGAGCCCAGGAGTGGGAATGCTAGCTGGTATCGTAAAACCTGCTTTGTGATCATTTGGGAATGACATTTCCTGGAATTGGAATATGAAACTGGAAATTTGCCCTAAGAATGCTGGAGAACTATCCCATCATGTTTTAAAATGGACAATAGGCCAGGCGCAGTGGCTCACGTCTGTAATCCCAGCACTTTGGGAGGCCGAGGTGGGCAAATCGCCTGAAGTCAGAAGTTTGAGACCAGCCTGACCAACATGGAGAAACCCCATCTCTATTAAAAATACAAAACGTTAGCCAGGCATGATGGTGCACACCTGTAATCCTGCTACTTGGGAGGCTGAGGCAGGAGAATCGCTAGAACCCGGGAGGTGGAGGTTGCAGTGAACTGAGATCACACCACTGCACTCCAGCCTGGCCAACAAGAGCAAAACTCCATCTCAAAACAAAACAAAACAAAACAAGAAAAATAAAAATGGACAGTAAAGCCTCTACTGTTCTTACTTTCTGCCTTTGTCACCAAGTAAGAATACATGGAAACTAAGATCTATTCACTGGAATATTTATCAATCATTTAAGTATCATACCACTGCTTTTTTCATAAACCTGAAATTACAAAAATGTGATTTTACTGTCAACTATTAGTCAGTGATGTTCATGTCAAAAATCATGCCTGGGACTAAACTGCCCTTGGCATCGGGGGTCTCTGTGGGGTCTGACATGTAGATCTGCATAGATTCTGTGTTCCTGGTTTTACTGTTTCTGAGTGGGTCTCATCCATTGGCCACTATCTGGCCCCTACCACTTGCCCCCTCAACCAAATGCAGCATTGAGAGATGGTCCCCTGGCCACTGAGCCTCAACTGCTGTACTGAAGTTTTACAGCTGGGGGGCTGGGGTTGTGCCTGTCCCAGGGACAAGGAGGAGCAAATTTGGACAAATTAAAACCAATGCAAATATTACCAACTCATAAAACTCTTGTGAGTATATCTGCTTAGACTGGCTTTGCAGGAAAGATGAATAAATAGACTACCTGCCCCCAATTTCTGTCCCATCCTCTTGGCCTCTTCTTTCTGCAGTCGGTATGTGTAGAATCTGGTTATTGTAATTTATTTATGTTTATGCCTAGAGGAGTGCTTTTGTGGAAGCGGGGTAGGTAGAAGAAGGGAGGATCTTTCAGGGTAATTTTATGTGATTGCTAACAGACATCTTTTTTCCTCTTCATGGTTCCCATGGTGATTTTTTTTGTTTCGCATAGCATCGATCTTGTGGGCTTTAATTAGACTCTAATAGTCCCCAAGAGCAGAGAGTGTTGCAATTCGTTAGTATTTGTTTTTATTTATGTTCGTGGATGGGTGGACGGCATAAAATGGTAGAAAATCTATTCCGTTGATATCTGTGACATTGCTTGATAAAATGACAGGACCATAAGAGTAGCGTGAAAGGAACAAATTAATAATAAATGATTTTGCTTTTTTCCCCTCTTGAAATGTCAATTCAAAAAATTCTTTTGGGATTATCTAGTAAAATTTTGGTTTCAAAGAAATCACAAAAGAGGATAAACCACAGAAGTTCCCAGTATGTGGGCCTTGGCCTGGGGCAGCTGGGGCTGTGGGGCTCCTGCAAGGGGTCAAGGACCCAGCGTGGTCCCTGAACAGTGAATGGTGCGTCTTGTGTGGATGTGAGTGCTGGTGCTTTTCCCCAAACGCATGTAGATCCTTTGTGACTAATCAAACATAAACTCAATTAAAAGCGTTGCTGAATTTAGGATATAACTGTATTTTCTCAATAACCAAAAGATGTAAAATATAGCTACCAGTAAATGTGGACAGAATTTTTTTGTTTGTTTGTTTTTTCCTTTTCTTGAGGGAGACAAAGTGCTCCTCTCACGATGATCCATGGGGCCCTATTTTTATTTTTATTTTTGAGATCAAGTTTTGCTCCTGTTGCCCAGGCTGGAGTGCAGCGGTGCGATCTTGGCTCACCACAACCTCCATCTCCCCAGTTTAAGCGATTCTCCTGCCTCAGCCCCCCAGGTAGCTGAGATTCCAGGCATGTACCACCATACCCAGCTAATTTTGTATTTTTATTATAGACGAAGTTTCTCCATGTTGGTCAGGCTGGTCTCGAGGTAATTTTCTATGCATGCCTCCATGCAATGGCCAGGAACCGCTCTTCGGAACTGTTTACCAGAGAAATGCAGAATAAAGGTATTTCTCCAGCAGTGTTGATGAAAGAACATTCTGGAAAACAAATTGTTGGCGTTCATAATGTAGAAAGTGTAGCTTCTGCTGCCTAGACGATATCAGAGCTCCAGGTGACCGTTTGATGATGGCAGCAAGACTTAGAAACAAAATAAGAGATCCCCTTCGTCACCAGCTGTCTACGTTTTCTGTAGGGTGAGGAGGGAGGCAAACGTCTTGTTTCTGTGGTGGTGGCTGGAAGTTTGGAGGCTTTGTTGGAGGGATAGTGTGAGTCACAGAAGAACAAGGCACCTTGTATTGTGTTGACAGTGGAGTGAGTGTGAACAAGCTTTGCGCACATGTGGGCGGCCCTTGGTGATGAATGCTGCCTGTTAACTGATATGGGAAGAGTTGGGGTTTCCGGGGAGCTTGGAGCAGAGGCAGCTAGAAAGAGCCTCAGGGTGGGAGTCACTAGAATGGGTAAGAATCAGTGAGCTTGGCAGGGGAGAGGGAGTGGCCTGTGTGCCCCTAAGTGGGGTGCAGGGGTAGATAAGGGGACAGTTAATGAGCAAGGTGTCCACTTCATTCCTCTGGGTTGGTAAGTCAACATCAAACTGTGATGTCCCTTAAAGAGTCATCTGGCCAGGCATGGTGGCTCACACCTGTAATCCCAGCGCTGTACACCACTAAGGAGGGAGGATCATTTGACGCCAGGAGTTTGAGACTAGCCTGGGCAACATAGCAAAAGCTCTGTCTCTGCTAAAAATTTAAAAATTAGGCCAGGCATGGTGGCTCATGCCTGTAATCCTAGCACTCTGGGAGGCCGAGGTGGGAGGATCACTTGAGGTCAGGAGTTCGAGACCAGCCGGGCTGATATAGTGAAACCCCATCTCTACTAAAAATACAAAAAAATTAGCCGGGTCCAGCTACTCTGGAGGATGAGGCAGGAAAATTGCTTGATCCCAGGAGACGGAGGTTTTAGTAAGCCAAGATCACGCCACTGCACTCCAGCCTGGGTGATAGAGTGAGACTGTCTCAAAAAAAAAGCCAAGCATGGTGGTATGCACCTGTACTCCTAGCCACTTGGGAGGCTGAGGTGGGAGGATTGCTTGAGCCGATGAAGTTGAGGCTCTAGTGAGGTATGATCACATCACTACACTCCAGCCTGGGCAATACAACCAGTCTCTCCTCTCTCTCTCTCTCTCTCTCTCTCTCTCTCTCTGTCTCTCTCTCTCTCTCTCTCTCTCTCTGTCTCTCTCTCTCTCTGTCTCTCTCTCTGTCTCTCTCTCTGTCTCTCTCTCTCTCTCTCTCTCTCTCTCTCTCTCTCTCTCTCTCTCTCTCTCTCTCTCTCTCTCTCTCTCTCTCTCTCTCTCTCTCTCTCTCTGTCTCTCTCTCTCTCTCTCTCTCTCTCTCTCTCTCCCTCTCTCTCTCTCTCTGTCTCTCTCTCTCTGTCTCTCTCTCTCTCTCTCTCTCTCTCTGTCTCTCTCTCTCTCTCTCTCTGTGTCTCTCAAAAAAAGAAAACAAAATAAGAGTCATTCCTATGTTGTGCATACCTTTCTGTGTCTGCTTCTCCAAAGAGTGCTGTTGATACCCACGTAGCAATTCTTGAATTCCTATGACCAGGAGTTTGGAAGAAGCTCACTGCCTGGGAAATAAAACAATAGACTCTCCATGTAGGAAAGGAATCATTTAGATGACTTCACATCCAATTTCCCATGCCCTGCAGGAATCCTTCTGTAGTAAAGCTTCCCAGAAGTCTGGAATGTGTATCATTTTAATCAAGAGTTCCAGTTCTTAGTTGTACCCTTAAGGTATACGGAGACAGAAATAATGTTACTAAAACTGGGCCTGTGTGGAAACATCCCCCATTTTCTTATGGCTGGGGATGCATTAGAGACGGCAGGCGAGGAAAGTTTCCCGGGAGAGGCAGGGGTGTAGGCTGCCATGGGCCTTCTCACAGGGTCCTGAGCCCAGCTGTGTTTCTCCCAGCTGGCACAGGTTGGCAGTAACAGGAGGCACCTAGATCATCCCTTTATCTATTTTTTCCTATATGGGACAGTGAATAAAACATGTGCATGTGCTCAAGTAAGGCTTCCCTTTACTGACTGCCAGCCACAGCGACTGGCATAGCAAGAAGCAGAGTAAGGGCTGGTTAAACTGCACATGCAGTTTATAGTGGAGACTCTTATGTCATCGCTGTGGACTTTTGTTTTTAGAATCTGAAAAACACACGTGCTCCATGGGCCTGGGAAATTCCCAGGTGGCCACCACCATAAACAATATGTCATGGAGTTTGATTAAACTGTGGCCGGAGTTCCAGGCTTCTAACCACCAATGATACAAGGCGAGAAGGGGTTGGCATGGGGAAAGATGCCTTTGAAAGGCCTACTGTTTGTGGCCAAAGTCTCCTGTGCCTCTGTGAATGCATTTGATGTAAATTTCTGTTCTTCTTGGTTGAATAATGATTGTTACTAAAAATAGCTTTAAAAGGGACATCAGGATACAGCTGGAGCAAGAAAAAGGAAGCAGGGCAGATTGCTGTGGGTTTTGGAACTGCTTTCCTGAACACATTGTACATGTACAGTTCGTTACCACCCAGCCCCATCACTCATGCCATTCCCAGAAGCAAAGGCGTTTGGATGGTGAAATGCAGCCTCCCTGGTCCTGCCTCCGAGTTCCTAGTTATCTCTATAACAGCAGCTACGTCTTCGGTTAGAGTCTTGAGGTTAGCAGCCTCCACCCTTATAGACAGACATATTCTCCTTCTGGATAGGAAATAAAAATCGGAGGATGCCTGTTGAAGGACAGAGCTGGGCAGCAGTGGGTGGCCGGGTGGCAATGTGGTGACACCCTTTCTACCCTGTGGGGGACCCAGTTCCCGCACTTTCCCTCCAGCTTCTGGGTGCACTGCCACAGTCAAGGCTTGCAGCATTGGGGATTTATTAGTCAGGGAAACCATGCCTTAGAGCACCCAGCCCCCGCCAGAGACAGAGCAGTTCTGGGTCTTGAGATCCTCATACACGAACAGTCTGCCACTAATTTAGAATCATTTTCATGCTTTAGAAAAAACTTTGTTTAAACCTCTGTTGGGTCAGATCCTGGTCTGTCATGTGATGGTGGCATCAAGGGGTCTCTGCAGGGAGCATCAGACAACCTCATTTCCCTTGATACAACTCACTATAGATCTGTGACTTCACATCATTTCTGAGCTTATTTATAATTTCAGCCTCTTCAATGCCCGCTGTGATGTCATGAGTTTTCTACCACCATGTCAAGTTAGCTCTTTTTCTTACTTATCCTAAATTTACCCCATTAATTCAAAGTGGTCTCCTTAGCTCTGGGGTTTCAGAGTTGGTGGATATGCCTGTTCATCTTTCTGTTCTCTTCCAGTGTATTTTCTAGTGAGATTCGCTGTAGGTTTCCACAAGGTGATCACTCACTGGAGCGATGAGTGCCTTGTGAATCCTTCAAGGACGTCAACAGCCATAAGCCTAGAGCCATGAGCCTGTATCACGTTCTGACTTATAAGAAAAATGATTTTTCTTTCTCTCTGTTGTAGGGGATGTCTTCCATCACATTAGGCAAAAAAAGCAGTGCAGTGCCTTGTTTTCAGAGCTTCTGCTGACAAATGAAGATTCCCAGGACTTCTGAGTTAGGCAAAGAAACGTGGTGTTTTCTGGCTTCTAAAGATGTCTTTGAGAACCTCTTTGGAGGAGAATGCCTATGCCTGCTTTGCATTATCTCTTAGAAACAAAAAGTATTGTGTTTATAAATCTTCCCTTAGCTGTCTGCCCCCTAAATCTGCTCTCCACAAAGTGGGAAAAGAATCCAAGGTTGTCTGTTTGAAGCGCCCAGCCCAGTGCCCCCCCAACCCCGGAGGGCCTGGCAAGGGCGTCTTCCACCCTTCGCTGCCTTTTTGCATGGCTGTCTCTGCAGACTTAGCTGAAGTTCCACATTAAGGGGGCTGCGTGTTGTGTCGAGCAGTACACTGTTAATGCTGTTTAGTTGTATAAGTGTGACCCTCACAGAATTATCAAGGAGAAAATTCTCTACCAATAAAATTTCCTGAAAGTGCATAAAGCTCATTGTAGCTAGGAGTCAGTCTCTTTTCTAGAGAGATTCTTATGTCAGCCGAATTCAAGTAGGTAGGTGCATGTTATACAAGAGTTTATTATATGAGTTGTTGGCTGTTCAGACATGCACATAAGACAGCTGGAAATGAGAGCCTTCCGTGGGAAATGCTTAGTTTGGAGAGTGAAGACCTGAGAACATAGAAGCGTCACAGCCTGTTGTTTCTGTTTTGTCTTCGGCGTTTGGAACGTGGTATAGAACAATTGAAATTGGTTTTTCAGTGGAAACAATTGAGTAGTCCAGATTCATTAACTTTTTCTCCTCTTGCTGTAAATGAAGATTTATGAAAAATAATCACATTCTCTTTTCCTATTCTAACGATGGATTATTGTCTTAAAAGCACCCCCAAATGTAGAGCCCTGCCCCCTATACATTTGATTATCCATAGCAATGCTGTGCTCAATATCACCCCAGCTCTTCACCAGAGGGGTTGACAGTGACTGAGCCTGCAGAAAGAATACTCAGAAAGGAGTGTAAGACAGCAGCCCATCCAGTATTCCCACCTCAAGAAGGTCTTGCCAGGTTAAGATGGCTCCTGTGGACAAATATACTCTTAGATGTAAAATAATTCCCAAGCTAAGCAGATGGTGCTGGCACTTTGTCCCAGTCTCTCCCCGCTTTACCATTCATTGGTCAGATCTAAAACTTAACACCAGCCAGGACCCTATAATAACAGCACTTTGGGTGGCTGAGATGGGTGGATGGCTTGAGGTCAGGAGTTCGAGACCAGTCTGGCCAATGTGGTGAAACCCTGTCTCTACAAAAGAAATACAAAATTAGACAGGTGCGATGTCGCCTGCCTGTAGTCCCAGCTACTCAGGAGGCTGAGGCACGAGAATCACTTGAGTCCAGGAGACGGAGGTTGCAGTGAGGTGAGATTGTGCCACTACACTCTGGCTTGGGTGACAGAGCAAGACTCTGTCTCAAAAAAAAAAAAAAAAAATTAACACTAATGATGAAACTTTTAAAAGTTGTAGTAAGCAAAGGTAATAACGTAAGCTGTAATGGAAGTTCAGTTCATGTTTAAATATTTCATCCTGACAACTACAGGTATGTGTTGAAATCCTTGGAGTTCTGAAGTTTTTGGAGGTTGGATAGAATTGCTTCCTGCTCTTGAGAAGACTGCAATCTGGAATATTCCATTTGTGTGTATATTTTAATACACATACTTTGATAACCTTGTTCTTAATGATACATGCTGAACAGTTCCTTTCATCTTAGGACTTTCAAATCATTCATTCATTTACCTTTTCTCCTCTGACCTAAAATAGTTATAGTTCATAGTGTCCCCATTCATTCAGACCAGGAATTGTGAAATTAGATAATTCCTGATTAGATATTCTACTTCTTAGCTGTGTACATAGTGGGTATTCAGTAAATATTACTGACTTATTTAATGGTTACTGTGCTCTTCACATTACACCAGTATCTTGTGAAGTAGATTTCAGGTGAATGTGTGGGAAGCTATCATCGGTCCAGAATAACTATTTTCCCTCTTGCTGTAAATGAAGATCTATGAAAAATAATCACATTCTCTTTTCCTGCGTATTCTAATGTTATTGTCTTAAAACCACCCCAAAACTTAGCAGCCCAAAGCAGATTTTGTTCTGTTACCTCCTGGTTCTGAGGGTTGACTTGGTTCCCCTAGTGTTGTCTGGTTAGGCCGTTTCACGCAGCTTCCGTCTGATTCTGGCTGTGGCTCTGGCAGCAGGGTGGTCTTGGGTAATCACCCTCTAGGGCCAATCAAATTGACATAATGACTTCATGAAATGTTATACAGCTGTAAAAATAACAAGGAAGATTGTGTATCAACATGCAAAATGCTCATGATAGAATATGGGTCAAAAAAGTGTTAAAAGGCTAAAGGCATCCATTGACCACAAGTATGTTAAAATAAATACAGGTGAAAAAGACAGGAAAGGAAAATATGAAAAATGACAGTTGTATCAGAGTTGTGAAATTATGAATGTTCCACAATGTTATTTACATAGTTTTAAACACTATTATTTTACAGATAGGAAAACTTCAGAAAAATACCCTAAATGCATTTGTTGGTACTCTCGGAAACTATTAAGAAAATTTAAAATGAGATACATTAACATCATGGTAGGCTGATCCTACCTAGATTATCTCCAGCCCGTGAACCCGGTGGAAGAAACTGGGCAAGAGGTAAAGTGTTTTAGAAAGCAGAGCTGATAGAACATGGTTTTTGGCCAGGAAAGTCTATACAGGGCTCCAGGAAACCAGGAGCAGAGCTGAACCACCTTGAAAGACCCGGGCCTGTGCTTCTGTCTCATTCAAGTTCCAGTCAAGCAAGTCCTAAAGACTGGCTCAGCTTCCAGGGGAGGGCAATTAGCTTTTATCTCTCAGTGGGCAGAGCAGCAAAGAATTTGCAGCCATCTAACCTACCCTATGACATTCTAAAAAGCAGTATGCTTTTTTTAAAATTTTACATTTTAATGGTTGTTTATTGAGTTGGAGCAATGAACAAAAAGATTTAATTTTCTTTTTAGGAAAGCACAAATGTGTTCGGTTCTCCTGTTGGGCTGTTAAATTTTAGGTTGTGTTAGTTTCAGATTATACTTAACTTGTCATAAACCAAGTTGAGTACATTCAGGTGCCTGCTTTGAAACTAATAGCATTTTAATTTTGCGGTTCTGACCCACTGTTATTCGTGAGAGCTTTTCTGAGAATCATCTCCTTGAGATCAGATCTCCTGGGGGACGGAAAGTCCCTACTGAATGTGGTAAAAATGGCCAGGCCCATTAAAACAATGGCTGCCGCTGTAACCATGCATTCTCTCCAGCAACCACAGCAAATGGGAAACGAAATAAAATGGGTGACTTAGAGCCCTTCTTTCCTAGAGGGTCTGGTTTGAACCATGGCATCTGGGTAGTTAATGCCGTTCCATTTAGCAAGAGAGGCTTAAAAAAAAAAAAAAGCAATCTTCAAGGTCGGTCTTCTGTGAGGTGCCATGAGGCTCTCGTTAAAACGTCGTGTACCAGGAGATTCTATCCCTGAGGGCAGGCTGGCCTCTGTGACTTGGTCTCTCTCCAGAGGTCTGAACTTGGGCATGTAGAGAAAGGTGGGGGCTGGGCATGGTGGCTCAGGCCTGTAATCCCAGCACTCTGGGAGTCCAGGCAGGTGGATCACCTGAGGCCTGGCCAACATAGTGAAACCCCGCTCCTACTAAAAATATAAAAATTAGCCAGGCCTGGTGGCAGGTGCCTATAGTCCCAGCTACTCAGGAGGCTGAGGCACAAGAATCACTTGAATCAGGGAGCCGAGATGGTACCACTGCACTCCAGCCTGGGTGACAGAGAGAGATTCTGTCTCAAAATAAATAAGAAGTGGGAAGAGAAGCATCTCGCCGGTGGGCCCCACAGCCTGAGGATTTCTTCCGCCTTGGCCTGATCCACAGCCACTTCTTTGAGCACACTCATGCCTCTCTAGAGAGGACTGCAGAGGGGCCTTGGGGCTTGCTGGGATGCTGGCTCATCTCTCTCTGGGTGAGTGTGGCTGCCTGCAGTGCTGGTACCCATGGCAGTGCTGGGCTCCAGGTGCCATGCTCAGTGTGGGCTGCACAGGGCCATCTGGTCCATAGTAGCACCCTCCCATTGACGGGATCACAGCCCATAACTGAAGCCCTGGTCATTGCTGCATTCCCAGGGCTTAGGACTGCGCCTGGCACACAGGAGACACTCAGGAATATTTGTTAACTCAACAGTAAAGGCAGAAATCAAATATGTGTTATTTAAAAAGTTGAATTAGTTGAAAAACCAAAGAAAGAAAATTTCAACTAAAATTAAATTCTTTTGTTTTTTCAGCCAGGCATGGTGGCTCACACCTGTAATCCCAGCACTTTGGGAGGCCAAGGTGGGCGGATCACCTGAGGCCAGGAGTTCGAGACCAGCCTGGCCAACATGGTGAAACCCCATCTCTACTAAAAATACAAAAATTAGCTGGGCGTGGTGGCAGGCACCTGTAATCCCAGGTACTTGGGAGGCTAAAGCAGGAGAATCACGTGAACCCAGGAGATGAAAGCTGCAGTGAGCCGGGATCACACCACTGCACTCCAGTATGAGCAACAGAGTGGAACTCCCTCTCAAAAAAACCCACAAAACTTCTTTCGTTGTTTTCTTGAAAAAAAATGTAAAATCAGTGGCAGTCACTGGCGGGAAGTGCATGGCGGCTGACCCCACTTGGCGACCCACTTGGCGAGGCTCATTCTCCAGGGACTGAAGGCTCCTGCCCCATCTGTGCCTTGCCACCTAGCCTACTTCTCCTGTTTGAGATTGCAAACCCCATAAGGCATGTTCCCATCTCTAATTTGGAAACACCCCCAGAGTTTTTGTGTTTATTTTGAGGGAGTTCATAAAATTCTTGCATTGCGAGATTTTTTTTAAACAGCATCTTCATTGAGATATAATTCACATGCCATAAGATTTGCCCTTTTAAGGTACCCAATTCAATGGTTTTTAGTATATTCAGAGTCGTACAATTATCACTCTTTTCTAGTTTTAGAACCTTTTTATTTCCCTAAAAAGAAACCCATACCCACCAACAGTCACTCCCCACGTCCTACCCCTCCACCCCTGCCTGGCCAAGGCAACCACTAATCTATTTTCTGTCTCTATAGATTTCTTTATTCTGGAAATTTCATATATATGGAGTCATGGATTTTGTGGCCTGTTGTGCCTGGCTTCTCTCACTTAGCATAGTGTGTTCAGCATTCATCCATGTTGTAGTATCTATGAGTTCTTCATTCCTTTTTTTTTTTTTTGGTTACAGTGTCTCACTCTGTCGCTCAGGCTGGAGTGCAGTGGCCTGATCTTGGCTCACTACGACCTCTATCTCCCGGTTTCAAGCGATTCTCCTGCTTCAGCCTTGTGAATAGCTGGGATTACAGGCACCTGCCACCATGCCTGGCTAATTTTTGTGTTTTTAGTAGAGACAGGATTTCACCATGTTCGCCAGGGTGATCTCGAACTCCTGACTTCAGGTGATCTGCTGGTCTCAGCCTCCCAAACTGCTGAGATTACAGGTGTGATTCATTCCTCATTATGGCGGGATAATATTCTGTTGAATGAATGGACTGCATCAGGTTTACACATGTATCAGTTGATGGATATTTGAGTTGATTCCACTTTGGGGCTATTATGAATACTTCCTGGAAGATTTTAAATCCTGTTAAATAATTGTGTGTGCTATATAGCACTTTAGGCATAAGGGAAAAAACACATCAGAAAAAAGAGGATAGGTTGTCAACATTCCAAAAAGTTTGGAAAATCACTACTATAAGAAGAAAACTATAACCTAACAACTCCTGAGTTAGAGCAAAGGGCAGCACCAAGGAAAGAACCCAAGTGAAGGGCTGGAGGGGGCAGACAGAGCAGGCAGGAAGCTTCGCTGGAGGGAGCCTCAGGCAAAGTTTGGCTTTCATCAGCCTCTCTGAGCTAATTCATCTAGGAAATTTCAGTGTCCAGTGGGTACTGAAGTGAATCTAGCTCTGTACGTGGAGGTAACAGGGATGGTGGCAGCACCACACATTCTCAAAACCCATTCTTTGTGATGTTTTGCATCCCTCTGTTGTTAAAGGGCTTCCAGTGTAGAGGACATGCTAACACAGCACAAGCCTTCCCCTTAATTGCTAGGTCCTGCTGAAGACCCAGTGCCTGCCCAGTTAGAAAGAAGGCTCTTCTCAAGAATTGCAAACATGGGGCACTTACATGAGTACTATAGCAAAGAGCTCTCTTGATAGCAAGAAGCTCCCCTTAACACTGCCACCCTAAAAGTATGTTTTTGTCCAAGTATATGATAAAGCAGATAGAAGGAGGCCCTACCCTTTTGTGAAGTTTGCTTTCGTTGGAGGAGTAATACTGATTTTCCTGTTTCATGGAGAGGATGAGCCTAGGAAGACACTTAAAAAGCAGTAGGAATAATTTATTGAGGACCTACTGTGTGTCAAGCACATTCTTACTCTTAATTAGCCCACCATCCTACAAAGTAGATATTTTGATTTCCATTTAATGGGTGAGAAATTTGAGGCTCAAACATGGTACAGGATTTAAGGTTATTTAACTGGTGAATGGCAGAGCTTGCATCGTGAGCCCTGGACAAAGCCTGTAAAACTCAAGTCTCTGTTCCCCTAAGGCCATCTTCCCAGGAAATGGTATTTCTGGGAGGGAAGAGGTCTTAATATGAATGACAGAATCACATCTCTCTGGGACAAGATGGCCAAAGGCAAAATTGTTGGCTAGGTGAATCTGGTGACAGGGTCTGCCTCCTGCAGCTAGGACAGGAGGCAGCTACCGATATGTTCAGCACAGTACCCTGGAACTCCAAGGGGCTGTCCTCTCTCCGGCAAGAACTCAGAGCCCTAAACGTCTTTTCATCCTGTCCCCAGACACAGCCCACTACATTGTTGCCCTCTTTCATATGGAGCTGATGAGCCTGTATGTGTAACACTGGGAATGACTGGGGTTGCACACTGCTACCCTCCATAGCCCTTCACCCAAATGAATGTCCTTCCCAGTAGGTATTTCAGGCAGCGTTTTGGGGCATGTGTGCCCTAGATACTCATCAAATCACCTTATGAAGGAAGCTGCCTGTGTGTAGGGGAAGCTTACACAGTAGTCATTTTGGAAGTTGAAAGACGTCTGGCAGAATGGGCTAGATTATGCTGTGGTTACAAACTACACCAAAATCTTAGTGACTCCTGACAACAGCAGCTTATTTTTTGCTCCATCTCTGTGGCTCTTGCAGCTCAGCCTGGGATTCTGCCCTGCAGCTCCCCACGCTGGGCCCCAGGCTGATGGAGCAACGATCCTTTCAAATGTTAAGGTCATTGCCGCAGAGGGAGAGTCCTGGAGGATGTTGCACCAGCAATTAGATGCTCTGGTCTGGAACTGACTCACATTACTGCCATTCACAGCTCAGTGTGGTGCTACCCAATCACAGGGGCCGGAAGTGAAGTCTACCAGGTGCCCGGAAGTGGGGCAGAGCTGGAAAGATTTGGCAAACTGTCCTTATGTCCATCAAAAGTCTCTTGAAGCGTCCCTCCCTGCCCTCCGCCACTTCTTCCCTCTCTCTTACTGTGGATTACCACAGGGTGGGCTTCGGGTCAGAAGGACCCAGCCACACACACCCCCGCCACCCCCCCCCCCCGGCCGCGCCACTAACTGCGCATGCGTGGGTACGTTACCTCTACAAAATGGAGACTAACACTTACTTGAAAGTGTGCTGTTGTGAGGATTCCATGAGCCTGGCACTGTAGTGTCCAGTAAATGATAACCTACCAGATGCCCTCTGATGAAAAATTATGTTCTCTCACAGCCACAAAAAATCCAATGTTTTACTTTCCTTAGATCCTGTTTTCCTTAGATAAGCCAAGGTTTGGAATTCTATTCTAAGGGAAAGAAATAAACTTTAAAATGCTACTACTTATATATTTGAAAGGCCAGAAGGAACAAAAATTAAATGTCTAACAATAGAAAAATAATTAAGTAAATTGATTTCAAACTCCTGACCTCAGGTGATCCACCCACCTCAGCCTCCCAAAGTGCTGGAATTATAGGCGTGAGCCACTGTGCCCGAGATTAAGTAAATTGACATAATGACTTCATGAAATGTTATGCAGCTGTAAAAATAACAAGGAAGATTGTGTATCAACATGCAAAATGCCCATGATAGAATATGGATTGAAAAAGTGTTAAAAAGCTAAAGGCATCCATTGACCACAAGTATGTTAAAATAAATACAGGTGAAAAAGACAGGAAAGGAAAATATGAAAAATGGCAGTTGCATCAGAGTTGTGAAATTATGAATGTTCCACGATGTTATTTATATAGTTTTAAACACTATTATTTTACAGATAGGAAAACTTCAGAAAAATACCCTAAATGCATTTGTTGGTACTCTCGGAAACTACTAAGAAAATTTAAAATGAGATACATTAATATCATGGTAGGCTGATACTACCTGGATTATCTCCAGCCCGTGAACCCGGTGGAAGAAACTGGGCAAGAGATAAGTTTAAGTGTTTTAGAAAGCAGAGCTAATAGAACATGGTCTGTTAGCCAGTAGAGTCTATGCACACAGATGTTATGGTGGCTACTAAATATGAGCAGGCCTGCTGAAGCTGGGAGATTCTTTAGGAGTAGAAGGCCCTTCAGACCTTGCCTGGAGAGCTACTGGAGCCATGGTCAGTCATCTCTGGTAGTTAGTGGTGGGTTACCAGGTCAGTCTCTTTCAGGGACCTGAGGACCTGGAGTATGAGAAACATGACTTTTCATTCCTGGCATTTTCAGGTTTCTTCCAGCCCCTGACACAGAGGTCCATGGTCTTCAGATTTTCCCAGAACCTAATTTAAAGCTCAGATGCTCATATCCCCACCCCCAGGACTTTGATTTGGTGGGACTGACGTGAGGTCCAGGAAGCTGCACTTTGATGCTCTCCCCGCAGAGTGTGCTTTGCACCTGGCAGGAGGGGCTCAGAGAGTATCTGTCAAGTGATCATACTAACCAGACTTGTGAGGGACTCAGCTTTGCCTGTCGTTGGCAGGTTTATTGCTCTCACATTTCCCGTTGATTTCTGTGTGGGCTGGACTCCCCCGCCAACACCAGACACACTTGCTGCCTCCTCCCCACCCAGACCCCCTGAGGAATGGGAATTTGCACTGCACAATGGGTCACTGGGCAATTCCAGCATCTGTGCAAAGTGATTTCGTGTCGGTTAATGTTGCCTTCTCTGAGAAGGAAGGCGTTATCACAGGAGGGAGCTAGCTCAAATTAAGAGTTCGAGAGCCCGAAATAGCAGGGAAAATGGCTGCCTTTGTAAGAAAACTGAACGTACTTTGCTGAGGGGACTGGTTATAAAGCAGGCATTCAGGGGCTGGGTACGGTGGCTCACACCTGTAATCCCAGCACTTTGGGAGGTTGAGGTGGGCAGATCATGAAGTCAGGAGTTCGAGACCAGCCTGGCCGACATGGTAAATCCCCATTTCTACTAAAGATCCAAAAACAAAAATCAGCTGGGCGTGATGGTGTGCACCTGTAATCCCAGCTACTCAAGAGGCTGAGGCAGGTGAATAGCTGGAACCCGGGAGGCAGAGCTGAGATTATGCTACTGTACTTCAGCCTGGACAACAGAGCAAGACTCCATCTCAAAAAAAAAAAACAAAAACCACAGTGATCCAGGGAGAGAAGACAGTCTAGGAAGCCAGACAAGCGGTAATAAAACAAAAGTTTGATCGTGTCAGCCTTTGAAATGCCCCTCTGAGGCAGCATGGCCGATGTTTTCTGGCCAGATTCAGGGAACGGGTCTTCATTCCTTACTCTGTGAAGTGGAGGTTTCAATGCTCCCTCCCTTGGGACTCTCTTCCTCGGAGTTCCTCGTAAGGATCAAGTGAAATGCTTTAAAGTGCTCAGCACAGTGGCTGGCACCCGGTGAAATTTGGGCGTTTTCAGCATTGCTTTATGATGAGGATGCACGTGGACGATAGTGAGCAAGCACGTGAAGGCAGGTGGGCGTCCACCTGCGCCTAGGAAGAGCAGTCCTGGAAGCCAGCCTTGCTTGCTCTGCCACCAAGCAAGGGAGTCTCTGCGGTCAGCTGAGGAAGGGGTGGGGTGTCAGGATGTGCTGCAGCCTCAGCAGTCCCAGTAGGCCCCTCTCACTCGTGGTGGCTATTACGGGCTGACTGTGGCTGTGGGATCAGAAATGGGTTTCCCCAGGGTGGGTGACCCATCAGCCCAGGAGGAGACCTGGGGCCTTGAAACCAACCCCCTCCTACTTGGCCATTGAGAGCCGTGTGCTCGCTGGATAAATCTTTATCTCCATGTGGAGGGCTGGGATGGTCCCTCCGCATGGAGATAAATGTTTATCCAGCAAGTGCGTGTGTCTCCGGGACCAAGTGCTGGGATTCTGGTTTTGACTTCAGACAATGCTGCTTGGCCTGGCAAATAATAAGTGGAACAGTGTGGAGTGGAGGCTTGCTGCTGGGAGCTGAGAAAACATAATGATGCACTCCTGTTAAGCCGAATCCACACTTAATATGTGACTCTCCTAAAAATCAACCTAAGATGATGCTCTCCTTTCCTTATTCTTGCTCCTTTGCTACAAGGTGGTACTTTTTGTATGAAAGGCGATTGAAAACATGCTCTAGGAGTGGTGATCCCACAACCTTAAAAGTGAAAAAGGGCCTAATGGGAGAGGCAATTCTGTATTCCTTACCTGTGAATACAAAGGGCAGCTTTGCTCTTCGGAACCTGGGAAGTTTTCCAGCATTTATTGAGCCAGGTGCAGATAAAACCAGTGCTGGCCGGGCGCGGTGGCTCACGCCTATAATCCCAGCACTTTGGGAGCCGAGGCAGGCGGATCATGAGGTCAAGAGATCGAGACCATCCTGGTCAACAAGGTGAAACCCCGTCTCTACTAAAAATACAAAAATTAGCTGGGCATGGTGGTGTGCGCCTGTAGTCCCAGTTACTCAGGAGGCTGAGGCAGGAGAATTGCTTGAACCCAGGAGGTGGAGGTTGCAATGAGCCGAGATCGTGCCATTGCACTCCAGTCTGGGTAACAACAGTGAAACTCTGTCTCAAAAAAAAAAAAAAAAATCAGTGCTAACTGTCCCCTGATAGTGTTGACGGAGGTACTATGTGCCAGTGCTGTGATGGACTATACCACATTGTGTTGCTTTCCTGAGTAAAATGAACATTTAAATAAATAAATAAAATTAATAAATTTAAATAAAATTAATATTTAAATTATGCTTTAAAAAGCAAAGATAAGATAACAGGTGCTTTCAAAAATCTGTGATTTAAGAGTAGTACTCGCTTTTTAATGAAAAAAATTGTTTATATGTATGGTATACAACATGATATTTTGAAATATGTGTGCACTGTGGAATGATGAAATCAGGCTATTTAACATATGTATTACCTCACATACTTATCATTTTTGGAGTGAGAACACTTACAATTTGCTCTTTTAGCAATTTTTAAGAATACAGTGTATTGCTATTAACTTCAGTTGTCCTGAGGCATGAAAGATCTGTTGTAGCTGTTCCTCCTGTCTGACTGGAATTTTGTATCCTTTGATCAGCATTGCCCCACTTCCTGACAATCCCTGGTAACCCCCATTCTCCTCTCTTCTCTGCTGAGTTTCACTTTTTAAGATCCCACAGATAAGTGAGATTATGCAGTATTTGTCTTTCTCTGCCTGGTTTATTTCACTTAACATAATGTCCTCCAGATGCACCTGGGTTGTAGCGAATAACAGGATTTCCTTCCTTTTTAAGGCTGAATACTACAGATTGACTTTCCCTTATTCAGAATGCTCAGGACTAGAAGTATTTTTGATCTGGTATTTTTTTTCAGATGTCAGAATGTTTAACATTGTATTTACTGATTGAACATTCCTAATTCAAAAACCCCAAATCCAAAATGCTCCAAAATACAAAAATTTTGAGTGACAACATGACACCAGGAGTGGAAAATGTCACATGTAACTTCATGTGACAGGTCATGGTCAAAACACAGTCAAAACTTGCTTTCATGCACAAAATTATTTAAAATATTGTGTAGAATTACCTTTAGGCTACATGTGTAAGGTGTATTTGAAACATAAATAAATTTCATGTTTAGACTTGTGTTTCATCTCCAGGATGCCTCATTATGTATATGCAAATATCCCCAAATCTTAAAAAAAAAAAATTATAGCCCTAAAGGTCTCAAGTATTTTGGATAAGGGAAATTCAACTTATACCACATTTTCTTTTCTTTTTCTTTTTTTTTGAGACAGAGTCTTGCTCTGTTGCCCAGGCTGGAGTGCGATGGCGCCACGTGGGCTCTTACTGCAACCTCTGCCTTCTGGGTTCAAGCAACCTCCTAATTTTTTTTTTTGAGATGGAGTCTCGCTCTTGTCACCCAGGCTAGAGTGCAGTGGTGCAGTCTCAGCTCACTGCAACCTCTGCCTTCCTGGTTCACAATTCTCCTGCCTCAGCCTCTTGAGTAGCTGGCACTACAGGCTCATGCCACCATGCCTGGCTAATTTTTTGTATTTTTAGTAGAGATGGGATTTCACGTTTTTAGCCAGGATGGTCTTGATCTCCTGACTTGCGATCTGCCCACCTCGGCCTCCCAAAGTACTGGGATTACAGGCATGAGCCACCAGGCCTGGCCAGTGTTTTTGTATCTTTAGTAGAGATCGGCTTTCACCATGTTGGTCAGGCTGGTCTTGAACTCCTGACCTCAGATGATCCACTCGCTTCGGTTTCCCAAAGTCCTGGGATTACAGGTGTCTTCCACAGTGCTCAGCTCCACATTTTCTTTATTCATTCGTTAATGGACACTTAGGTCGATTTTATATTTTGGCTATTGTGATAGTACTGCAATGAACATGGGAGCGCACGTGTCTCTTGGACATGTTGAGTTCCTTTCCTTTGAGTATATACCCAGAAGATGCCTTGCTGGATCATATGGTAGTTGTATTTTTAGTTATCTGGGGACTCTTCATACTGTTTTTCCATAATGGCTGTACTAATTTACATTCCCATCAACAATGTGCAAGCATTCCCATTTCTCCACATCCTTGCCAAAACTTATCTTTTGTCTTATTGATAATAGTCATTCTAAGAGGTATGAGGTGATATCTTATTGTGGCTTTAATTTGTATTTCATTGATGATTAGACATACGGAACATTCCTTCATCCACCTGCTAGCCATTTGTATGTCTTCATTTGGGAAATATCTACTCCCATTTTTCAATTGGGTTATTTGTTTTCTTAGTATTGAATTGTTTGAGTTCCTTATGTATTTTGAATATTAACCCCTTACTAGGTTTGTGGCTTGCAAATATATTCTCCTGTTCTGTAGGTTGTCTCTTCAGTCAATTGATTGTTTCTTTTGCTGTACAGAGCTTTTCAGTTTAATGTAACCCCATCCGTCTATTTTGTTTTTGTCTCCTGCACTTTTGGGGTCATATCTAAAAAATCATTTTGCAGATTAATGTCATGGAGCTTCTTCTCTTGTTTTCTTCTTCGGATCTTACATTTAAGTTTTAATCCATTCCAAGTTGATTTTTGCATATGGCACAGATGAGAGTCTAATTTCATTCATGTGGATGTAGATATCCAGTTTTCCTAGCATAATTGATTGAAGAGACTGTCCCTTTACTTGTATGTTTTAGGAAACTTGTCAAAAATTAATTGAAAATGTGTGGGCTCTCTATTCTGTTCCATTGGCCAATATGTCTGTTTTTATGTCAGTACCATACTTTTTTGATTACTATTGTTTTCTAATACATTTTGAAAGCACGTAATGTGATGCCTCCATCTTTTTTTGCTCAAGATTACTTTGGCTATTGGGATCTTTTGTGGTTCCATATGGATCTTAGGATTTTTTTTTTTAATTTCTGTGAAAAATGTCATTGAAATTTAGGGATGGCATTGAATCTGTAGATCACATGGGTATTTTAACAATATTAATTCTTTCAATCCACAAACATGAGATATCTTTACATTTATTCGTGTCTTCAATTTCTTTCATCAGTGTTTTATAGTTTTCAGCATACAGACCTTTCACCTCCTTGGTTAAATTTATTCCCAAGTATTTTAGTATTTTTTGGTAATTCTTGTGAATGAATTTTCTTGGTTTACTTTTCAGGTAGTTCATTGTTAGTATGTAGAAACAACACGGATTGTTAGTATATAGAAATAACACTGTTGATTTTGTGCACTGCAACATTACTGAATTTGTTTATTAGTTTTAACAGATTTTTACTGGAGGAATTGCAGAAAAATTCACAAAGGTGAAAATTTAAAAACATGCCCTTAGAGAACCAATTTCTTCTTTGACAAGTGGGTCAAAGAAGAAATTAAAAGGGAAATTAAAAAAATGTCTGGAGACAAATGAAAATGGAAACACACCATATCAAAACTTATAGGATGCAGCAAAACAAGTTCTAAGAGGGAAGGTTATAGCAACAAATACCTGCATCAAAAAAGAGGAAATATCCCAAATAAACAACCTAACATTACACCTCAAGGAACTAGAAAAAAAAAAAAAAAAAAAAGAACAAACAGCGCAAAGTGAATAGAAGGAAAGAACAATAGAGATCACAGCAATATGAAATAAAGACTAGTAAACAATAGGAAAGATAAATGAAACTGAGTTGGTTTTTTAAAAAGATAAAATTAGCAGATCCTTAGATAGACTAAAAAAGAGAAAAGACTCAAATCAGAAATAAAAGAGGAGACATTACAGCTGATGCCATAAAAATACAAAGATTCATAAGGGACTACCATGAACAACTGGATAACCTAGAAGAAATGGGTCAATTCCTAGACACATACAACCTATCAAGACAATCATGATGATATAGAAAACCTGAACAAACCAATAATGAGTAAAAAGATTGAATCAGTAATAAAAAGTCTCCCATCAAAGAAAAGCCCAGAACATGATAGCTTCACTGCTGAATTCTACCTAACGTTTAAAGACAACCCAATACTAATCCTTCTAAAGCTCTTCCAAATAACTGAAGAGGAAGGAATACTTCCAAACTCATTTTATAAAGCCAACATGTCCTGATACCAAAGCCAGACAAAGCTCCTACAAGAAAAGAAAATTACAGACTAATGTTCTTGATGATCGTAGATGCAAAACTTTTTAACAAAATATTAGCAAACTGAATTTAACAACACATCGAAAGGGTCATTCACCATGATCAAGTGGGATTATCCCTAGGATCCAAGGTTCAACATATGCAAGTCAATAGATACGATACACCACATTAACAGACTAAAGGACAAAAATCATCATCACAATAGATGCAGAAGAGGTATTTGACAAACCTCAACGTCATTTCATGATTAAAAAAAAAAACTCTCAACAAATTAGGTGTAGAAGGACTGGACCTCAACACGGTAAATGTCATATATGACAAACACACACTAACATCATACTCCATGGCAAAAGGTTGAACGCTTTTCCTCTAATATCAGGAACAAGACAAAGATGCCCACTCTCAGCTACTTCTATTCAACACAGTACTGGAAGTCCTAGCCAAAGCAACTAGGCAAGAGAGAGCAATAACAGGCATCCAAACAGGAAAATAAGGCCGGGCACAGTGGCTCACGCCTTAATCCCAGCACTTTGGGAGGCTGAGATGGGCGGATCACTTGAGGTCAGGAGTTCGAGACCATCCTGACCAACATGGTGAAACCCTGTCTCTACTAAAAATACAGAAATTAGCTGGGCACGGTGGTGTGCACCTCTAATCCAGCTACTTGGGTGACTGAAGCAGGAGAATTGCTTGAACCCAGGAGGCAGAGGTTGCAGTGAGCCAAGATGGTGACATTGCACTCCAGCCTGGGTGACAGAGTGAGACTCCATCTCAAAAAAAAAAACAAAAACAAAAAAACTTTTTCTTTTGCAGAAAAGTGATTTATTTAGGCAGAGAAAGAGAAAAAGATAAGAGAGAGAAAGCTTCCACGAAGATTGTGGAAGGGTACCCAAAGATTGAATCCCGGAGAGGAAAGCAGCTTCCACACTGAGTGGAGGGGACCCCAGAGGGGGAATCCCGATAAACAAGTTGTTGTTTGTGCAGACAGCATGATCTTAAATATAGATAACCCTAAAGATTTCACCAAAAAAACTGTTAATGCTTTTGATTTTTGAATTTATTTCGTGAATTCATCAATGTAGAAATGTCCTAAAACCATCTATGTTTTGTTTTTCTTGGCCTGTATTGGCAAAATTTATTTTATTTTTTTTGATACATATATTTTTCCCCCTTATCATAAAAATGCTCATTTGGCCAAAAAATGCTCATTTGGCCAAACAGTCCTTATTAAGCAGACATTGGCAAAGATGGATTACAATAAAGATAAAATTTCAAATAATTATTTGAAATTTTCGTCTGTTCCAGACCTGTGGTATATGGAACCATAGCACAGCTCTGCATCTTACAGCCATAATATTTATTTATGTGTAAAGTCCTAACAGTCTTTTGCCTCTAGGATCTTTGTCAGTTATTTGTATTACTGGGACAGGAACATAAGAAAGTCTTTTCCACTAGTGTATTTGAGTTTTGTCGTACAGTTGTATGAATGACATTAACTTTCTTTTTGAAGAAAAAAAGAACAGCTCATCTGAATCAGAGTGTCTGTGGGAGCACAGGAGATCAGGCCAGGAAGGCGGGTGGGGCCCCCTTTTGACCAGCGCCTCACTATACAACTGGCCATATCACATGCGGAAATGATTCACTCATAACGGCTCAACGTCTCTCTAATTAACTGTCCATTTTCTGTGCAGATTTTTACAAAAAGGAAAAATAAGATAAAAACACCACCTTAGCAGACATGAGTTGCTCATCTACAAGAAGTTTGGCCTCAGATCTCCAGAGATTGTTTAGATAAAACACAGCAAACGTATCAATGACCTCTCCATGTTTTACATGGAAAACATGAGGGGGCATGAGGAAACATCACACATGTAAGTATACATAGAATTTCAGAGCTAGAGGTAGTGTGATAGATGATCTGGGTTAGCTCCAGCAAAAACAGAAAATAATGGTTTTGGTTGAAGAGCACATTGTCAGGGATTTTCAACAATCCGTTGCAACTTACCTGGACAACGTGGTGATTAGTTCTTGTGACTAAACAACTGATACCAATAAACAATGCAAAACACATGTTTTAAAAACTATCAAAATGTCTTTTCAAGATTGGGGAATAAGGAATATATAATGTTTATACCCCTTTTGTTGCAATATGAAAATCATCTATTTTATCTCATAAAAGCTCAGGAAGCCTGTTTAAACATCCTCTGAGCACGTAACCCAGAATCAGGAGCATCAAGGAAGTGCTAGTTATACTCTTAGAACAACCAGTGTCCATCATGGAGATACAGTTGTACCTTCAGATTGGGCTTTTCTTAAAACCATGATCATCTGATCCAGTCCAGAGCATGCCACAGATAACAGAGTGGGAACAGTCTATCAGGTGCAGGCCATAAGCTAATTCACCTGCTGGCAGGAATTTAAATCCATCAAAAACCTGACCCAGGCCAGGCGCGGTGGCTCACGCCTATAATCCCAGCACTTTGGGAGGCCGAGGTGGGAGGATCACTTGAGGCTAGGGGTTCGAGACCAGCCTGGACAACATGGTAAAACCCTGTTTCTAGTAAAAATACAAAAATTAGTCAGGCGTGGTGGTGGGCGTCTGTAGTCCCAGCTACTCAGGAGGCTGGGGCAGGAGAATCGCTTGAACCCTGGAGGTGGAGACTGTACTCCAGCCTGAGCGACAGACCAAGCCTCTGTCAAAAAAACAAAAACAAACAAAACAAAACAAAAAAACTTGACCCAAAGTCTATTTGCTACCTAGCATCACCAAGGACAGATGAATGGAAAAAATGTCAGTGATGAAATGCTCCCCTTCCCAAGGGACCTGTCTCAGTGTCCTGCCTGGTTCACCACTGAACCTACCATGTCCATCGCTTGTCAAACAGTTCACTTGATCCTAACAGCGGCCTGTGACATAGGTGGGCTGCTGTTGTCCAGATGGCCCTCCCAGAGTGTCTGCAAACCAAGCTCCCTGCCCTCTCAAGGATCCTGGCAGCTCCCCTGTCCTCTCTTTGTGAGCACAGTCTAACCGGACAAGGGCTGTCTGCTTTCACTCATGGAGGCAGGAATGCTTGTTTGAGCAGTTTCATGTTGGAACCACGGAAATGGCTTAATCATCAAACCACCACTGGCCTTCCAGCTGTCTCTAGGCCAGGAGGGACCAGGGAAGTGTCCACATGGGCAGGCCCAGTGCACAGCTTTGTTTTTGCACAACTCTACTTCATACATATCTGGGATTCAGTGAATTCTTTCCCTTGGCATATTTGCTCCGATAACAGCTCGCTCAGGTTTAAAGGCAAACACCTTCACGCCACTTCTGTTTCCACCCTTTAAGTAGAGCCAACCTCCTGTGAGCACAGAAGCTTCTGGCAAGGGCGACGGCTAAAGAGGTATCTAAACTGAGGGCTGTGCCTGTGAAAAAGCCTGCCAGGGTACTTCAGAAAGGGCAGGGGCAAGAGGCACATGCCAGCAGGAGGGCATTTCCAGGGCCGGAGAGAGGTCCTGGGGGGCTGCCTGAGAAGGACTTTCCACTCCCCCTGCTGGAAATCGATTATGAGAAATCAATTTCCCAAAGGTGGTGAAATCCAACTGAAAATATGAACACAGTAAAAAAAAAAACTTAAGACACATAAAATAAAAGCAAACTCTTACACTGTACTTAGGATGTGCCAATCACAGTTCTAAGACATTTATATATCTGTGGTCATTTAACCCTCAAAACACTCCTATGAGGTAAGTACTATATCCCCACTTCCCATAACTGAAGGCGCAGAGTGGGTATGTACCTTCCTCAAGGTCCCACAGGTGGTTAGTGGCCGAGGTGGGACCTGAATCCAGGCAGGTGGGCTCCAGAGTCCATGCTCTTAATTACAGTGCCATGCTGCCTTTCTGACAGATGGATGACAGTGGGGATTACAGGGAGGAGCGATCGCCAGCCCAACACAGTTGGCTGACATTATGTGCCCCCACGGACCGGGTTGGCATGGGAGCCACCCCAGGTCATGGATCTGATGCACCTGCTAGAGGATTCATGATTCATGGTTTAACACACACTCTCTTCACTTTTTCACTTCACATGGTCAAACATCTTCCATCTAATTATTTTCTTTGACATTTATTAAATTATTAAATATAATGGACACTGGCTAAACATTTACTAAGTACCAGGCACTATGCTAAGTGTTAGGGATATAAAGATGAACTTTCTAGAGGCTGATATTTGAAGCCAGTAATACAGAAATGACAGGAAAACAGCAGAGTTTAGACAACAATAGGAACTAATAGCTTCCTTCATTTCTTCATGGGAGCTCTCCAGATATTGTAAAGATACCAGTCTTTGACCCTCTTGTGTGTGTGGACAAGGCCGGTAAAAACCAATCCAGTCATTCACTCCATGAAAAGTCACTTTCAGCAAAGTGATTGGAAGTAAAGGAAATAGAATGTGGAAACAGAAGTCTTAAATCTGAACCTGGACTTGCCTTTTAAAAAAATAAATTATAAAATTAGCATAGTGGTTAACTTTGGGAAAAGATAAGAGTGTAAGATTGTGAGATTGTTCTAAGAGAAACACAACAGTGTTGGTAGAATTCTACTTCTGAGACTTGGAGGATTTGTGAGTGCTCATTTCAGTACTGTGCGTCATAACTTACAAATATTTTATCAAGTAGTACATAATAAAAACTCGCATCTATCATTGTTCAACTTTTTAAAATCATGACTGCTTCAAAGTAGAGGGTACCGAAGACTTAATGTATTGAAGACTCCTGAACACATGTTTAATGCAAAGTTCACCAATGATGTGATCTTACATTAGAAACTTCTGATTCATCCAGGATGTGGTGCTGAACCTAATTACCTCGCAGCTCTGTTTTAATGACAAACTAATTTAAATAGACAGATACACTAACTGAATGACTAAGAGTATTTAATTAAAGTCTACTAGAATAAAAACTCACAGCGCCGAAACATAACATCAAATTGTTAGCTATTTTACTTACCTATGTCAAAAGAAAGTTTTTTGGGTGCCACAAAGAAAAATTAGTACTGGGACAAAGTCCCTGTGAGCAAAGCAATTCTTTTTTTTGCTTCCTGCAGAAAGGGTCTTCCCATTAGCAGTCTTGCCATGAGAGTACAACGAGCAAAGGAAAGCAGTCATATTCATTTCTTAGGCATTTGGGGTTGTCCTTCCTGCTGTGTCTGATCTTTGCGTGCTGGAGCCAGACCTCACAATCTAAACTCAAACCTGATTGGTTAATAACTTAAACTTTTCTAAACAGGTAAAAGCAATGGAGAGCAAAAAAGAAAGTCCAAATAAGGAAGGGGCATAGGCTGCGAGCTGGGACATGCCTGTGAGCGTGTCCAGCACAGATATCTCGGTGAAAGTACAAGGACATAGAAGGTACTACGTGCCTGTAAGCATGTCTAACAGCCACAAAGGATAGGGCTTAGCAAAAAGCAAGAAGGCTTTTGAATTTTTCTTAAACAAGAAAGGAAACTTTGAAGAGGAACTTTTCTACTTCCCACACTACCTACCTACTGACCTATTATCTATCTATCTCCTTTCTCTTATTAGTTCGTCAGCAACTAGAGGTGCATGGCTGGGTCCTGAAGAGAGCTTTCCTGGCTCAAGAGTGGGGCCAAGTTCAGAGGGTAGGACAGAGAAGACTTGAGCTCAGAGAGTGAATCTCAATGAGTTGATTAAACAAGGCAAAATTTTTTTCCCAAACTTGATCAGTTCTTTCCATGGGATGTTCCCACTGATGCTACTTCATGGAAAGAAAGCTCACAAAAAAGTGCACAATCTTTACGTTCTGAGAGTCGCTGTTTTCTGGGAAATTGTTTCAAAATATAAACTTGGCCTCTGATATTAGCCAGTTGGAGATGTTTGGTTTGAATGCCTGTAGTAGAGTGAGGACACCTGACATTTTTTTTTTTGAGATAGAATCTTGTTCTGTTGCCCAGGCTGGAGTGCAGTGGTATGATCTCGGCTCACTGAAACCTCTGCCTCCCAGGTTCAAGTGATTCCCCTGCTTCAGACTCCTAAGTAGCTGGGATTACAGGCTCCTGCCACCATGCCCGGCTAATTTTTTTTTTTTTTTTTTTTTAGTAGAGACTGGGGTTTCACCGTGTTGGCCAGGCTGGTCTCGAACTCCTGACTTCAAGTGATCCACCCACCTTGGCCTCCCAAAGTGCTGGGATTATAGGCATGAGCCACCATGCCCGGCCTCTAACATCTATTTCGTTTACTGTTTCTCCCTTAAATAATCTACATTTCTTCAAGCTGATCAACACTCTCTTCACAGCCTGTCCAGGCCCCAGATTAATGGCCTGAATTGTTTCTCTAAGTGTAAACATTTTACACTCTTCTCAAGTCTGAATTGGATGACACCTAATGGTTTTACCACAGTGTCAAATGATTTTTTTTTTTTGAGATGGAGTCTTGCTCTGTTGCCCAGGCTGGAGTGCAGTGGCACAATCTCAGCTTACTGCAACCTCTGCCTCCCGAGTTCAAGTGATTCTCCTGCCTTGGCCTCCCTAGTAGCTGGGATTACAGACACACTCCACCACACCTAGCTAATTTTTGTATTTTTGGTAGAGACAGGGTTTCACCATGTTGGCCAGGCTGATCTTGAACTCCTGACCTCATGGTTCGCCCACCTCGGCCTCCCAAAATGCTGAGATTATAGGCGTGAGCCACCATGCCTTTGCCCTGAAAATGATTTTAGAGTGAATCCAGGCAAGATGAGATAGCATGCCAGTGAAAGCCCTAGATCTGGTGGCTATAAGCATTCTGATTACATTTTAATCATATTTTTCTCTCTGGGCAGCAGTTTTGATATGATTCTCTTGCAGAGTATAACAAATACAGCGTGTTCTTGCACAGACACAAACCCTGCCATCTCAGCCCTTCTTCAGTCAACTCATTCTTTAGAAATATTGGTTTTCCTCCCTGCTGACACTCTGTATGCATTTCATGCAGGTCTTGCTTTTTTGCAGAAGACCGTTATGCCTTACAAAACGGCAGCTTTGATGCACAGTGTGTGGCTAGGATCCTCGGGCAGTGCACTGTTTGTCCGTGAGGCTCATCTTCATAAGAGAAATACCTTTAAAACAAGATGAAATACGTTTTCCACCCTGAACTGTGCTTTCTTTTACATAAAATCACGGTGGGAAAATGTCAAAGTGAAGCTGGGCTCACGATGGTAATGATGATGATGGGACTTGCTGAGACATAGCACAGCTCTTTAAACCATTTCATGATTATTACCAACTAATTCCTAGAGGCCCTCTGCTAGAAGGGCCATTTTTGTTGTTCCTGCCAAAATTACATCAAAGTGGCTCAGGAGGTCTGACAGTGGTAAAGCCCCTTTGCAGCTGTTGACCCTCCGTGTTGTATGGGTGCACATGCGTAGGTGTGCACACACTTGCTGTGTGAGGAAGCCAGACTTCTCTCTTTCAGAGGACTTTAAGATGTGTGGCTTAGTGCATTCTTTATTTATTTCTCTTTGTAATCTCGGATCTTTCTGTGTACTTAAAAAGAGACATGGAGTCAACCTAAATACCCATCAGCAGTAGACTGGATAAAGAAAATGTGCTACATATATACCATGGAATACTATGCAGCCATATAAAAAGAGTGAGATCATGTCCTTTGCATCACTATGGATGGAGCTGGAGGCCGTTATCCTAAGCAAATTTATGCAGGAACAGAAAACCAAACACCACCTGATTTTACTTACAAGTGGGAGCTAAACAATGAGAACACATGGACACAAAGGGGAATGACAGACATTGGGACGTCCTTGAGGGTAGAGGGTGGGAGGAAAGAGGGGATCAGAAAAAAATGCCTGTTGGTCACTAGGCCTAGCACCTGGCTGACAAATTTATAATCTGTATACCAGACTCTTATGACATGAGTATATCTGTATAACAAATCTGCATACGTACCCCTGTACCTTAAATAAAAGTTAAAAGAAAAAAATACATATTCTTCATATTAGGAAATAAAAGCATTTTTCCTCTAATATTAGACAATCAAAAACTTTTTCAGCATTTACACTGGAATTACCGTGGGTGATTTGTACAATTTACAGTAAGGTAATAAAGTTTTCTTAAAAAATATGAAGGCATCCAAGGGATTTGGGTACAAACACAATTGAACAAAACTAGGGCTGGAGGTTCCCTTTGAAAACTGCCCACTAAATTACAATTCCAGATAGTGAAGTGATAGAAGTAAGATTTGGTTCATTTAAAAATAATAGTGACCAGCCTGGCCAACATGGTGAACCCCCAGCTCTACTAAAAATACAAAAATTAGCCAGGTGTGGTGGTGTGCGCCTGTAGTCCAGCTGCTCCGGAGGCTGAGGCAGAAGTGCTTGAACCCGGGAGGTGGAGGTTGACGTGAAACAAAATCACATCATCCCCATTCCAGAGCAACAGAGCAAGACTCTGTCTCAAAAAACTAATAAAATAAAATACAAAATAAATAGATGTTGGAATTATAGACTGTTGAACCTAGAAATGAGCCTGAGGCCCTGACCCTGATCCCTCATGCACTTGTGCAATAGCATTGGGAGGTCGGGGCTGGGGGTGCCCGTGGTACCCTGTACTGCAGCGGGGACGGAGCTTTGTGCACGTGGGAGGCTTCATCCTCTGCACACACCCAGTGTCCACCAGGGAGGCAGTTTTGTTGATGGAAAGGTTTTCATGAAGAAGTATAGGAGCAAGAAAGTTTGGGATGTGATTTCTCTCATCCTGCTGGTGTCTTGCATGTAAAAGTTTCCTTTCTGAGTTTTAAGTCAAATGTTATTTCTTTAGATTTTCCCATTTGTTTATGTGGTTAGATTTTTGTTCTGGCTTTATGGTTTTTCTCTGTGTCCTACTTTTCCCACTTGATTTTGTATCTCCGGCAGAGATGGACAGAGCCCAGGGACTGACTCTTAATAGGCTAAATCTTTTTTAAAATTATAATTTAAAATCTACACTATTATCTCCCCTATTTCTGATTTTTTTTTTTTGAAGGGAAAAAAGTCTATAAAGAATGTTTCTAAGGCCAGGTGCAGTAGCTCACATTTGTAATCCCACTACCTGGGGAGGCTGAAGCGGGTGGATCACTTGAGGTCAGGAGTTCAAGACCAGCCTGGCCAGCATGGTGAAACTGGGTGTCTACTAAAAATACAAAAAAATTAGCTGGTGTGGTAGCATGCATCTGTAATCCCGTCTACTTGGAAGGCTGAGGCAGAGGCAGGAGAATCGCTTGAACACAGGAGGTGGAGGTTGCAGTGAGCTGAGATCAGGCTGGTGCACTCCAGCCTGGGTGACAGAGTGAGACTCAGTCTCAAAAAAAGAAAAGAAAAAGAAAGAAAAAGAATGTTTGTAAAGCTGGTTTCCGCCTTGTTTTTTCCATTTCCCACTTAGGAAATGAAGTGACTGTGTTAGTTCTATTCCGCGGTGTTTACCATTCCAGGCTATTAGTTCAGTGAGTGGTTCTGGGCCTCTTGTCTGACAGTTTCTAGGTGTGTTCTTGGTGATTGCTAAGAGAAACAAGCCTCTCCCATGTGTAAGAGAGTCGGCCTGCTGGTATATCACATCACTACGCCGATATCTCTGCATTTGGCCATATGGTAGACACTCAGCCATGACTTCAGTATTTCAGTTCCATAAACTTGCCAAGCACAGCCTCTCCTACCTGTATTATCTTGGGCAGCCAACAAATTTCCTGCTGACACATCTTCACATAAGATGAATCCATGGATAAGGCAAATGTGAATATTCCTTCTTACTCTGAAATTCTAAAATTCCAATTCTCACTTCGGTGTGTAAGTTTTTAATTCTCCAAGTTAGATCTTGAATCATTTATATAGATATTTCCATTCTCACTTCCGCAGGCACATATTGAGCACCTACTAAGTGCTAGGGCTTGGGGCCCAGATATAGGAGATGCTGAGGTAGGGGGAGATAGAACTGCCCTCTGAACAGGGTGGTAGAGTAAGCCTGCTGGTGCTGCGGGGACTTGCAGGGAGCCTGATGGAAGCCCTTCCCAGAGGAGGTGGTGCGGGAAGGGAAGCGTCAAAGAGAAACACGGTGTAACCAGGCAGAGAAGGAAGGCAGGGCAGGCGTGGCGAGGATGGGCGAGGCCCAGGGAACAGGATGTGTAAAGGGAAGAAAACAGAAGGAAGTGGCGAGCTGAGAAGCGAGCCTCCTACGAGGTGAGAGGCGCAGGAGGATGCAGGAGGAGGGCAGGGAGGCGCCTGTGGCAGCACCTGCTGTTGACTGCAGGCCTGAGCCCAGCTCCAGCACCGGCAGGTGTCAGCAGCATTTTTGCAGGTGAAGATGCTGAAACATAGAAAGATTCAGCAACTCCTGGACACACAAGTAATAACTAAAAGAGCGGACTTGGAATTTGGGTCTTTGTGACACCAACCCTCAAGCTCTTCCTCTGTCTCTCTCCGCCCCCGTCCCTAAGGCTAGGGGATGTAGATGCACCCTTTGACCTGGCCCAGGCCGCCTTGCCAGGAGTGTGGGTATCATCCTGGGGGACCTGGGGCTGACCCCAGAAGGATTTCAGGCAGGAGGGAGATGCAGTTGGGTAGAGCGGTTTAAGGGAAAATGGGGCCGGGTGCAGGTCAGCTGGGCCATTCTGCTGGGCGACTCAGTTCCATCGCGGTCCTGGAGGGGGCCTGGGTGGCATCTGGAGTCTTACCGACCTGCTCTTCTGTCCAGTTTTTCTTTGCAAACCTGTAAGGACTAAAGAAAATCCAAAATAAAGGAAAAAAAGGTAGAATCAACCTGTAGTAGTTACTGAACCGCTCTACGCGCCCTCGGCGAGGACTGTGGCATTTCATTCTCACAACAGCCCTCTTTTGTTTGTTTGTTTGTTGTTTTGTTTTGTTTTTTTGAAAGAGTCTCCCTCTGTCTCCAGGCTGGAATGCAGTGGCGCAATCTTGGCTCACTGCAGCCTCCACCTCCTAGGTTCAAGCAATCCTCCTGCCTCAGCCTCCTGAGTAGCTGGGACTACAGGCGAGCACCACCACGCCCAGCTAATTTTTTGTATTTTTAGTAGAGATGGGATTTTACCATGTTGGCCTGGATGGTCTCGATTTCTTGACCTTGTGATCCGCCCACCTTGGCTCCCCAAAGTGTTAGGATTACAGGCGTGAGCCACTGCGCCGGCCAATGACCCTCTTAAGTAGAAACAAGTAATATCCTTCATGTACAGACGCTGACTAGCCTAAGGCCACCCAGTCTGTGCGTGGCAGAACTGGGGTGAAGCCCAGGTGAGAGCACTTAGCCTCCGTAGATACTCTCTTCCAGCAGCACAGGGCTTGGTGCGTGATTAGAATCAGAGCTTTTCTAAATCTCATGGTTGTCACTGTTATTTTTATTATTACTATTAGGCAGCGGCAAGAGCTAAAGGCAGGTGGCAGAACCCAGACCAGCAGCCTCATGACCGGCAGCCAAGGTGTTATTTACCGCCGTGCCCTCTCCCACCCAGGCAGGTCCCCCGGAGCTGCTCTTTCTCCAGCCCCTTCCAGGTCTCAGAGGCTCTCACAGGAGGCTCCCACCCCTCCCCAGCTTCAAGCTGCCCTGGACTGGGAGCCATGTGCTGGAGGATCATTCCCTTTGCTACCTGGTGGTGGTGGACTCTTCCTCAGGAATGGTTTCTGCCCACCTGCAGCCCAGGTGGCACCTGCGAATCCATGCCATCCCTCCCAGAGAGAAGGTAGCCAGTCCCTGCCTCGCGTCCCCTCCCGTGTCCTGGAAGAACTCCCTTCCCAGAGGCAGCACTCACTTCTTTCCTTGCTGGGCACTTGGCACCGACCTGCTTCTTAGTTGGGGTGGGAGGCGGGTATGAAAGGAAGTTTGGTTTGGAGAAAATGTTGGCTGATCTTCTCCACTCCACTGTGATCAGACTTCAGGCTGGGAATCTCCTGCCAAGGAGCCCACGGAGCTGGGTTTCTCCATGACTTGAACTCAATCGAGGATTTCAGGGCATTCTCTTTGGGGGTCCTTGCATCTGAAATTCACTCCCCTACGGTCCAAACAACCCTCCATTCACCTTGCTTCTAGGAGAGGGTATGTGTGTTTCACAAGCACCATCATCCTACATAGGGAGACTCAGAAAATTTAATCTGAAACTCAAGATGTCTGAATAGCATACCCTTTTTAGGGGTATTTAAGAGCTTAAGTTTTAAATCTCAAATGGCACAAGGCTTCTTTCATTGCAAAGTGTACCTGGCTTTGCAGAGGAGAATTACCTTTTGCTTAGCCAGCCCTCTTTCCCTCCAGGGTCACTGGTAGTGAAATGTCCTGTCAGCACTCCTACCAGTTTCGCATTTGTCTGTCTTTAGGCACATTAGAGCACTGCTGTCCATAGGCCTGATTGGACCTCACAGATGTGTCTTTAAGAAGAGCATACACATTTGCACAAATGGGCTTATCTGCTAGGCACAGGGCACCCCCTCTTACCAGGAGTTTACATTCTGAGCCGCAGTGTGGGAGCACCTTAGTGTGGCTGGTGCGTCTGCAGCAATCATGCCACCCATTTAATTTCCATAAATTAATTGAGAACGGGTGTTTTGTGAGCACGAGGAAGACTTGTTACTCTGTTTTTAATGGATTTACAAGATAACCTGATGCTACGCTGTTTGTTTATTGTAGCTGCTTTATGGTGTACCAGCAAACGGGCTTCCATCAGCATAACTCTGTCTGGAATAAAGATGCTTGTAGATCGATGAGCAGCCTCCCCATCCTATTGACAGCGATTCCTGAAAACTCACAGGGAATCTCAGCCTGCTCATTTGAGTTTTATTCACTTTTCTCACATAGGAATATTTAGAGTTGAAATTTTTAGAAAATGAAAACATTACTGGAGGCTTAAATTGTAATGCGAACCCAATACATAGAGCAAACTCACGCGCAACTGCTTTCTTCTTTAAAATTGTAGCGGCATTTATGCTGCACCAGGGAGAATCCCGACAGGAAGTCTTGGTTTTGAAATTTGCAAGAAAAATGGCCAAGTGTTTTTAAACACTTTTTTTTTCTTTCAGTTGTTTTTATTGAATGGTTAAAAAACGTTGTTCTCATTTCGTGGAAGTTTTCCATTTCAGAACGCTCTTTGTTGAGGCACTTGGTGTTGGCGCTGTCTGGATTCTGAAGTGGAGGGTGGTGGCTATTTGTAGGGGGGGGCTGAATTAGGTATGATCAGAACCCAAGATGTGACCAAGCCCCTCTCTACCAGGCACACTGTGCTACAGGTCTGCAGGCCTCCAGGCCTACAGGATGAGAACCGCCTCTGAGGGCAGTGGGGAGGGGAGGAATGTGGCTTCTCCTCCCAGGATGCTGGGAAGCTACTGCAGGGTTTATGTTTGTTTGAGACAGGATCTCACTCTGTCACCCAGGCTGGAGTGCTTTGGTGTGATCATGGCTCACTGCTATGGGAGTGGGGACGAATGGGTGTGTGGTGTTAGAAACTCGCTGTGGCTGCTGAGAGAGGAAACGAATCACTGGGAAGAGTGGCAGAAGGAGACCGGTTAGGGACTGCTGCCATAAGTGGGGAGAAAGGACAGTCGTGGGGAAGGGAGGTGGAATCTTCTGATGTTGGTGGGATGGAATGGTGGAGTGAAAGAAAGGGGGAGATCCAGGGTGACTCCCTCGGTTCGTAGGTAAAGAAATACAGTGGACGTTCATGCCATTTACTGGAAGTTGGTGGGGGGTGGGGGTAGCATAGCTATGGGGGGTACCCATAGCTAGGTCTTTTATGGGCAGAGGGGGTGATGCATGAAGAATTATCAGGGCTCGCAAATTACTGTGGGTGTCTCTAAACAGATATAAGCATTGTTTGTTCACAGTTTTCCGATTCTGTTTTAAATGCTTGAATCTGAATTAGAAAAATCACTTGGGTAATTTTATCTGCTTAATATTTGAAAAGTAATTAAGCCAGCATATATTCCACATACGAACACACACACTCCTCAAGACGCCGGGTCAGCCGGCAGTGAAGAAGCACAGATGTGATCCTTGGCCTTGAAAAGCTTTGACTGTAATTAGGGAGGCAAGGTATATCTACATGAAACCCTCAACTAATTATCACTTGTAATTATCCAGAAAATTCTAATGGCAACCTAAAATCAAGTATAATGTAACATGAATTGTATGTGAGATGCTGAAAGCATAATACACAGGAGAATTTCTGGCACAAGGGTGAAGTCAAGGAAGATCTCTTGGAGGAGTTGAGTCTCGACTTGGACTTTGAAGAAAGTGTTCATTTCTGCCTTGTAGAGAAGACGAGGAGCGCAAGGCCAGTGGGTGAAGAATCAGGGAGGGCAGGAAGGGAATGAATGAAGCCTCGGAGGGAGCACCAGCAGATCTCAGGGCAGTAGTGACATGAATAATGGCGCAGCTATTGTTCTGCTAGTTGCTGAATGTCTATCAGTACCAGGCACTTCGGAGGAGCTTTGCAACAGTCATTCAACTATTAAAATGACGCTGCAAGGTAAGCATCTCTGTTGTACATACAAGAAAACAAGCAGGGGTTGGGGCGTGGGGGAGACGATTAGGGAGAGAAGTGGGAGGAGGGAAGGGGGCCCAAGTGTGTCCTGAGGACCCAGGCTGCCTGCCACTGGCTGGCGTGGGCAACGTGCTGTTCCCCACACTGCACCTCACCCTCAACACCAGCACTTCTGACTGCATCAGACAGTGCCCCTCTCAACCCTGTTTGTCCCCTCATTCTGGGGATTGCATTTAGGGTATGCGGCCACCCTCCAGGGTGGACATTCTTATTCAAGGAGGAGAGGTGTGTTGGGTCTGGGTGCACAGACGGGCCTGTCCTCTCCCTTCGCCTCTTCTTCTCAGTGAGGTTTTGTCTTTTGCTGAGGATGGATGAGGCCATGTTCTGAGCTTTTCCTGTGTTCTTTTAGAGCCAAGGGCAGGAACCACATTGATTCAGTGGTCCCCATAGCACGTGGCACACTGCCTTGCATATAGTGGGCATTCTATAAATATTTATGGAATGACTGATTGGGCTAGGCGAGTGTTCCTGGACATGAAGGGAGATGAATTGGAGACTTTATAAATGGAAAAACTGTAGGACTTGATGAATACTTTTATGAGATTATATCGGTTTCCTCTTCTTTATTTATCAACTTCTGTGAATGAGCTGAAGGTGAATTTCTACATTAAAATTTAATTTGTTAAGCTCAGAAGTGAAGGCTCCAATCAGCTGCTTTGGCTGGGAGTCCCCAGGCCTGGGGCCGTCATTTGGCTCTGGCTGAGTCTCACTAACAGGACACCTTAGTGACAGTGGCTTTGGTTGTCACCTGATTAACAGCTCTGGCTCCATAAACTGGCAGGTAACAGCACTGGAATGGACCTGGGGAGGCTGAGAGTGATGGTAACGATAGAGTCTGTGAATGGCCAGCAGCGCAAGCGTAATCCTGAGGATTAATTATTTTGATTGTCAAATTATCTCTCATGTGGATTTGCCATTTTCTCAGAAGTGCACGGAGCTCACCTGTCCATCAACTGTGCAGCTTCCTGGTCCCTACCACAGGCTGGCCAGGGAAGCCAGAGCATTGCCTCCCCTTCATCACAGGCTGCGGCGACTCAGGTGCTCCATCCAGCAGCCCTCCAGGCAGGTGCCGCCGCTGTCCTGTCACCTGTCCGTCCTGTCACGGGGAGGAAACCCAGCCCTCTCCCTTGGCTCCTCTGCTACCTGAGCCTCGACCCTGGACATCCCCCTCCTCAACCCCGGCCACTGTACGGTCTCCCTATGTATTCTGGAGTCACCTTCCTGCCAAGAACCCCAGTGACCTCCTCCCCAGCCTTGTCATGCACCACCCCACTTACTGAGCTCTGGCCACCTTGCCCTTCTTTACTCCAGAGACCTCGGGGCATTTCACTGCCTACCTGGCCTGCTCTCTGCCCTTTCCCTTCAGCTCTAGCTGGGAAAGCGGGAAGGAGGGGGCTCCCTGGTCAGCAGCACAGCCAGTTCCAGAATTGGGGAATGAGCCTTGCGGGCAGACTTCTGCTCTTTTGTGGGTCAGGCAGCAGATACAGAAGAGGAAGGGCCGTTTCTCACCTGTTCAATCCATTTGCTGAGTGTCTTGCATGGAAGGCTGTGTTCTAGCTGCTGGGACTATCGTAGTGAACTAAGCAAAGCCCCTGGCCTCATGCTGCTTCCAGTCTAAGGCATGACAAAATTACTATGGGATGCACAGGTGCTGAGACCTGGGAAGGGAAGACCAGCATGTGAGGTGCTTAGGAGTGACCAGCAGCAGGGTGGTTTTAGAGGAGACAGGCAGAATGGGGGCCTAGAGGGGAGGAGGGGTGCTTTGTATGAGGCATTCCAGACAGGGCGCACCCTGGGAGCACACACCTGGCTTGTTCTTGGATCAGCAAGGAAGGCTATGGGAAGGGAAGGCAGGGAGGGGACGATACAGGAGATGAGGTATCATGGCAGGGGAGGGGCCTGGAGGTCAAGATGGGATGGGAAGCCACTGGAGGGTTTTAAGCAGGGGAGTCGCGTTTTAGGCTTGGAAAGTTTGCCCTAGCCCATGTAAAGGCAGCAGCAAGGAGACTGGTGCTACTGCAAAGACGGTGGCGCTGGGACCAGGTTGTCCTTGTAGGTACAGACGTGGCAGGACATGAGATGTGGTCTGGGGAAGAACTGATGGATTGGATGTGGGCACAGGAGGAGAGGAGTCAAGGATGAAAGGAGGGTTACTCCAGGGTCACAGACGGTTGGATCAGACACCTTGCCCTGCAAAAACATGCACCCAAGCCCCTGCGCCCTGAGTTGGGTCTGCTTGCACATTCTGAAAGAAGCCTGCCTTTCCCTCAGGGCGCTTATCTCGGGGTCTGGGCATGGGTAGGGTAGGTAGTGTGAGTGTGTGACCGTCTCTCCAACGTGGGCTCCGCGAGTGAGGGGCCTTATTGCCTGGCGTGCAGTGAGGATGTGTGCTTTGAGTGAGTGAATGAAGGGGCCTTAGATAGGTTGGGAGGCATGGCCAAGGCGCTGAGGTGGTGAGTGGCTTTTGGCCCCACTCCTAGCCCCAGGAGCTCTCTTCCCTGCCCATCCCATTCTCTGATGGCTTCTGGGGCGACAGCAGCAGCGGGATTTCCACGGTGACGATTTGCTTTTCATCCTTTGACTCACCCCGCAGGTGTACTCCCTCCCCTCTCTCAGCTCCCCTCCCCATTTCTCTTCCTCCCTACCTCTTTCTCAGCCTCCCTCCTTCTTTTCTGCCTTCCCCGCCTTCTCTGCCTCCATCCCCCTTTCTCGGCCTCCCTCCCCCTTCTCAGCCTCCCTCCCCCTTCTCGGCCTCCATCCCCCTTCTCTGCCTCCCTCCCCCTTTCTCTGTCTCCCTCCCCCTTTCTCTGTCTCCCTCCCCCTTTCTCTGTCTCCCTCCCCCCTCTCAGCCTCGCTCCCCCTCTCTCAGCCTCCCTCCCTCTCCCTCAGCCTCCCTCCCCTTCAGCCTCCCTCCCCCTCTCTCAGCCTCCCTCCCTCTCTCTCTGCCTCCTTCCCCCCTCTCAGCCTCCCTCCCTCTCTCTCTGCCTCCTTCCCCCCTCTCAGCCTCCCTCCCCCTCTCTCTGCCTCCCTCCCCCTCTCTCTGCCTCCCTCTCCCTCTCTCTGCCTCCCTCCCCCTCTCTCTGCCTCCCTCCCCCTCTCTCTGCCTCCCTCGCCCTCTATCCGCCTCCCTCCCCCTCTCTCTGCCTCCCTCCCCCCCTCAGCCTCCCTCCCTACTCTTTTCTTTCTGTTTTGTCTCCATGCCCCCCTCCAATATTATTTTCTGGAACACTGAAACCATTCTGATGGAAGTGTTTGTTTTCTTGTCACCCATGTGACAATTGGTTGCTCCTCCTTTCAGGAAATGTGCTGTTCATGGAACTCTTGTTCCTCTGTTCTCTGTGCTGTGCCCTGTTGGAGAAAGCTATCCAGGTCTTGCAAAGCCTCTGCCTGTCCTCTCTCTTCCTCCTGGGAGGGCAGGTCAGCAGCCCCTTGGGGGACTGGACACTTGTTGGGAATGAAGAGTTCTGTGGAAGGTGGCGGGCAGGAAGGAGCACAGCCTCCGGCCAGGGACTGGATCACAGTCCCACAGTGCAGAGAACACAGGGGGAGGAGGAAAGGCAAGGGCTGGGCCATGACCTCCTGGTGAAGGCCTGTGTGCAGGCAGATAAACAGCAGCCACCGCAAGGGCGAGCCGGATAGTCTGAGGGCTGGCAAAGGCCCCGGCTCTGGGTGGGCGGAGAGGGGGAGGAAGTCAGCCCTGTTGGTGGGAGGGGCTCTGCAGAGGCCAGGCACAGATGGAGCCTTCCTCCAGGAGCTTCAGCGATGGCCTCTCCTGGCAGCAGAGTGTGTGCAAAGTCCCGGAAGCCAGAAGCATGCCAATCAGACAAATTTCCTGGGAAATCATTCAATAATAAGGGAGTCTTCCCAACCCACAGGCCCCCAGCCGTGAGAGGTGACCCAGAAAGCATGAGCCACATCCGTGGCATTGGGATGGACACCAACAGGATGGTGGGCACAGCCCTGGAACTTCCAGTGCAGCGATGCTGTCCTGGGGGGTCTCAGGCATTTTGAGGTGCAGAAGCCTTTCCTGGGAAGTGCCCACTTCGTGTCTGTGCACCCTGGTCTGCCTTCCTGTCTGGGAAGTGGGACAGCACATGCCTCGAGGCCACACCTGGATATTAAACCTTTAATGCCTGACAAGAGCTGGAAGCAAAGAGTAGGGCTTTATGCGGCTTGGGGTGTCCTTGATTGAAAGAAGCATGGTCCTGCCCACAAGCCCTGTAGGGCCCTGGCTCCACTCTGACTTTTGAGCTGCCTTAGCCATTTTGCTTCCTCAGCTTGAGCTTGCATTGCCTCAACACCAGAATGAGCGGGTTGGACTTGATCACCTCTAAGATCCCTTTAAAGTGCCTACATTTTGCAATACTGAGGCCAGAGCCCCTGGGATGTCATTAACATGCAGTTGGCCGTGAAGGGCTGGGCCCTGCCTAGGAACTGTTTGACACAAAGATGGGAGACCAGCTGTGCTCGGATGCCTGTCCCTCCTCCAACCCCCCACCCCCTGCTTTGCACCCTGTGACACTCTTCTCTGCCACCACCCTCCCCGGGGGCTCTTCATGCCTTCTGCCTAGACATCCTAATGGCGGGATGGTAATGATCTCTGGTCTGGAGGGGTAGACGGGCATTTGTTCTGATTTCCACTTGAAAGATGGTGAACCTGAGGTTTAGAAAGGACAGCCAGGAAACATGTGGCCTGGACTGCAGGGCTCTCGAAGCTCTTTCCAAACTTAGGCAAGATGCCGAGGACCATGGGCAGATTTTTATAAAGAGGAACATGACTTACTTTCCTTCTAGATGGCGGCCCCTTTGAGAGCACCCATTCTTATAAAAGCTTTTGTTCCAGTGCGGTTCACTTTGTTTCATTAAGGAAGTTTACAAGAAAATAAGTTTTTAAAAAATTGAATAAATACAAAGGGAAAATGGTAAATTGCATTTTGTAGGTTCTGAGGTTTCAAATCCATTTCATTTCCTGAATGCATAATGCCAAATCCGTTTCATATCCTGAAGTCATAGCCTACATTTAAAAAGTGCCAGGGACAGCCAAACCAATAGGCAAATAATGAAATGCACATTGATACCTTGAAAGTCTCATCTTGTCTTGGCCCCCGAAGACTGCATTTTCTTCTGCCTGGGTTCCCTAGAAATCATGTAACTTAGATTTGGTGTCTCAGCTTTTCTTGACAACTGCGTTCTGCCACTACATGGGGCCACAGCCTCCTCCCATGGTGCCTTTTTGGTTTTGTTGTTGTTTTTTGTTTTTTTTTTCATTTCAAAATGGATGCAAAAAAAGTATGCCCCAGGGAGACTTACAGTGTTTTTTTTTTTGCAAACTCCTTCCCCTCAAAGCTTCCATCTGTAGTCCTCACCAAGCACTGATGAGATGCAAACTTCTATCTTTTGGAGAATTTAAATAAGCTATAATTTTGTTGTCCTGTGTAACTATGAGATTTTTTTTCAAAGCAGTCTAAAATGGGAATCAAATATAAGCCTTCTGCATTTCCGGTTTCATTCATTTAACAAATATTTCTGCTGTACGTGCACTGGGTGAGCACGATGAGCAACTAACATGTTAACTGGGCCTGTTTCTGCCCTCGAGTTCCTTGTAACCAGAGAGGCTGCTCATGTGTCATGGACGCCTATAATCCCAGCCAGCCAGTGGCTGCTGCCTCTAAGGATGGACTTTGCACAGCATCAGAGACCCCAAAAGCAGGAAAGCAAGCCTGGAGAGGCATGAGGGAAGGAGGTTGTTGGATAGGCACGGGAAGGTACATGACATTTCATCAGAAGAAGATGGCAGGAAAGAGCAGCATTCTTTAAGGCAGAGCAGGAGGATGGTGGTGCCCAGCAGTTTTGGGAACTGTTGAGAAGTATGGGTTGATTTCTTTTTTTTTTTTTGAGACTGGGGTCTCACGCCATCATCCAGGCTGCAGTGCTGTGGTGTGATCTCAGTTCACTGCAACCTCTGCCTACCAGCTTCAAGCAATCATCCCACCTCAGCCTCCTGAGTAGTGGGAGTACTGGCTCACGCCACCATGCCTGGCTAATTTTGGTATTTTTGATAGAAATGGGATTTTGCCATGTTGGCCAGGCTGGTCTCGAACTCCTAGGCTCAAGTGATCTGCCTGCCTCGGCCTCCCAAAGTACTGGGATTACAGGTGTGAGCCACTGCGCCCCACCCTGGGTTGAAGATTATATCTAAATGTGCTTTTGGTCATAAATCACGTTTCTTTATGTACATAGTAACCAATTCCACATGTTTTGTGTCCAGGAATGCCTGTTCTCCTGATAAAGTGGATTCCTCCTCTTGCCATATTATTTCTTGGAGCCAAGAATCAGAAACCAATAGCCAGCAACCTCTGTGCCTGCCGGCTGTATCTCCCTAAGGTGGTTCTGGGATGGGAGGTTGAGTGAAGCATGGTGTCCCCACCAGTTCACTAGGACTGTCTCTAGGGTCTCTGTGCATAGGCCTCATGTGGCCTGTAGGGTATGGGGATGGAGATGTTCCATTGAGGGCTGGTCCCCTCCCACATTGGAGAGTAAGTCACCCCTATGCTATTTTAGTTTAAATTCTGTCCCCCAAAAGATATGCTGGAGTCCTGACCCCCAGGACCTCAGAATGTGACCTTATTTAAACATTGGTTCTTTACAGAGATGATGAAATTAAAATGAATCTATATGGATAGTCCCTAATCAGATATGATTAGTGTTCTTATCAAAAGGGGACATTTGCACAGAAATGGACAGGCACAAAGGGAAGATGGTGTGAAGACCCCTAGGGAGAAGATGGTGTGAAGACCCATAGGGAGAAGACGGTGTGAAGACCCATAGGGAGAAGATGGTGTGAAGACCCTTAGGGAGAAGATGGTGTGAAGATCCATAGGGAGAAGACAATGTGAAGACCCTTAGGGAGAAGACGGTGTGAAGACTCCTAGGGAGAAGATGGTGTGAAGACCCCTAGGGAGAAGGTGGTGTGAAGACCCCTAGGGAGAAGGTGGTGTGAAGACCCCTAAGGAGAAGATGGTGTGAAGACCCCTAGGGAGAAGATGGTGTGAAGACTCGTTGGGAAAAGATGATGTGAACACTCATAAGGAGAGGATGGGAATGTGCCTGGGATGATGCATCTACAAGCCAACAATGCCAGGAATTGCTGGCAAGGAAGGACCCTTCCCTACAGTTTAAGAACATGGACCTGCCACCACCTTAAATTTGTACTTCCAGTCTCCAGAACTGTCAGACCCTATATTTCCATTGTTTTCAGTCACCTGGTTTAAGGCACTGATTATGGCGGCCATAGGAATTCAATACATACACCGACCTGCATGAGTCACCCAAGGGCTTCCTTTTACATGGGTCTCAGCAGCCAGGACGCATTTCCTCCACCACTTCTTCTTGCTCTCCTCTTCCTCTCTGCTTTTCCTGTGAATGCAGTCACAGGAAACATTGTGTGTGGGTAGAGGTAGGGTGGTGAAACAAAGCCAAGATGCAGGCCAGCATCAGAGGGTGGGTTAGGGAAGGGGAAGGAGCTGCTAGACTCCAGGGCTCTGCTCAGAGTAGCATTGGATAAGGGAGGAAACCAAAGGTGAAATAAAAAAATAACTTCATGATTCGGAATAGCAAAGCTCTTTTATTTTGAAAATTAGTCCTCACTTTGGACAATGACGATGGTGACTGTGATAAGGAAAGTGAGAAGGAATTTCCATTTTAAGAACAATTGTGGGTTCCATTACCAACATGATTAACTTCAGGGATTGGAAAAGGTGGAGCTTGGGGGGGCTTTCTGGAAATTCTGGAGTTACGGTTAGTTTGAAAGTATTGTTATAAAAACGTGGTAGAATATGGCATTCATGGATTAGGGTTAAAAGTTTTTACTATTCTGTGAGTATTCCTGAAGGGCCATGATACATGCAGTGGTAACAGTTGCAATGACGTCGCCTCATGTGGGGAGTGGTAAGGATTATGTGAAATTTGCAGGTAATGTTTATATCCCATTGTGAACTCCACGACAAAGGAGTGATGGGGATTAGGCTCTGATGTGCCCACAGCAGCTCAGTACCTCCATCCCATTTACAGGATGAATTTGGGGGTTTGACAACCTGAGATCTGTGAAGATCTCATGATGAAATCTACCAGAAGACATCTGCCAAGGAGAAGCAACATCTGAGGATATTGTTCATGAATTACTAGATCAGTGAATTAGTTCCAGCTTCAACCCAACACCCTCATTTTCACCAGATGAGGAGCCTCTGTCTCAGTGACTTGCTCCAATCATGCTGCTAAAGATAGTGAGTCAGAACCAGAGTCCAATTTCTACCATCCTGATCAACAAACATTTTCAAGTAACAACCACGCGGCCAGCACCAGGAAACATACTCTCTCTTCTCATAGCCTACAACCTAATCAAAGAGACAAAGCCAGTCTCTCAGCATTGTCTGATGAAGACAGTAAGGGCAGCAGGAGGCAAAAGGGGCTTTCCATAATCCCTTAACCTGGAAAACCCTGCTCTTCTTCATCTGGTACCTAGAATAATATTTGTCTTGCCTCCTGAACTTGTTACATGAAAATGCTTTGAAAACTAAAATGCACTATGAATGGAGGACATGTTAACAATAAAGAGTCAGCAGCCAGGTGAAATGGCTCATGCCAGTTCCAGCACTTTGGGAGGCCTAGGCGGGCAGATATCTTGAGACGAGGAGTTCAAGATCAGCCTGGGCAACGTAGTGAGACCACATCTCACACACAAACACAAAGGGAATTCAGAGAAGTGAGAGATGGACATAGACTTGGAGGGTGGAAAGTAGAATGCAGCCCTTACAGGGGGTATAGTTTTGATATTTGTGGCTGAGGAGAGTGTCCGGGAAGAATGAGCAGGATGAGCAGAGGCTGGAAAGTGTAAATTGGGGAAAGAGAACATTGATCAGATTGACGAGTTTGGCTGGTATGCTGAGTTACCGTGAATCTTCCAGCTAGTATTTGCGGTCAAGTCCAAACCAGAGTGGCTCAAGGGATTTGGTGCAGATACTGTTACAGGTATTATTATCGTTGCACAGATTATTATTATTATTTGTGGAAGGTCTTTAGTCTCTTAGTAAACATCTATCCCATTGAGCAGGGAGAAAACATATTTTTGAAACAGATGTTAGCACCTTATTCATACTCTCTCTTGTCCTACTTTATATCTTTTCATGTACCAAAGTTAAAATAGAAAATAGCAAATTCAGATAAAGGTGGTAGTATATCCAGAGAATAGTGCAAAAACATCTGTCAAGCTAAAATGGGACTTTATTAATAGGTTAAAGCTGCCCATGACTATTATCTGTGTTTCTGTTGCATTGAATTCAGCGGCTGTTACGCAGGGACAGCCGAGCAGATTTTGACCACCTGTGGTTAATATTAATTTGATTCATTTGGGTTCTTAATAGCTCTGGTGAAGTGGAGCTGTGTTCGACACTACTTTTGTTTGTGGTTAGATGATGTATTCAGTTCTGAAACCCGAAGAGAAAAATAAAACAAGAAAAGAAAATGTTGATAACCTGCCTGGTTTTAATCCCATTTGCCCCCTACAGCTTATAAAACTCTTGTAGCTAAACTTCCACTGGGAATCAGGGAACGCTTTTGTTATGTGGGCACTGCTGTTTCATCCTTTGCTATGAGGCAGTGTTTTAGTCTGTTTAGGCTCGCAAAATCCCCTAGAGTAGGTGGCTTAAGCAACAGACATTACTTCCCGAGTTCTGGAGGTTGGAGAGTCCAAGGTCAAGTGTTCAGCAGGTCAGGTGTCTGCTGAGGGTGGCTTCCTGGTTTGTGGGTGGCACCTTCTCCTGTGTCCTCGTGTGGCTGAGGGAGCCAGTCCCACGCTCTTCCTCTTCTTCTAAGGACACTAATCCCATCATGGGGCCCCACACTCGTGATCTCATTTAACCTGAGTCACCTCTCTAAAGGCCCCATTCCTCCTGATACCATCCCGTTGGAAGTTAGGGGTTCAACATATGAATTTTGGGGAACCCATTCACTCCATAGCAAACAGCATTTGATCTGAGACCATGAGTCCAGAACCTGCCTCACCAAAAGGGTTTCGTTACTGCCACTCCCCATGAACTTCTTTACCAGGGTTGCTCTTGGGATGAGAACAACATGAGGATGGTGTTCCATGTCACAGGATGAGTGAGTTGTTGCTACTTGGATCACTCTATGCATATAAGCAACTGCCTGCTTATAATAGTGATCTGAAACGTTTCATTTGAAGAAGTAGAGATGTGTTTGAAGTTAACTCTTAGGTCTGCAGCTCACAGGAGACAAATTGATTGATTGATTGATTCATTCATTCATTGATTATTCATTCATTCATTCAACAAATATTTGCTGAGGACTAAGCATTATTCTAGGTGCTAAATAATTTAGCCATGAATGAGACAAAATCCCTGCCTTCAAGAGGCTTGTGTTCTAGTAGGGATGTCTGATGATGAGGAAGTCCACAGATACATGTGTAACATAGTATCAGATTATTATGACCCACAGAAGAAAATTAAGAAGGGTGAGGCAGCAAACCATGACTTGGGGAGATGAGGCTGTTTTAGATGAGATAGTCAGGGAAGGCATCTTTGAAGAAGTGACACTGAGCAGAAACCTTGAGACTTGAATATCTGAGGGAAGAGCATTCTAAGGAGAGGGAACAGCTAGTGCAAAGGCCCTGAGGTGGGGATGAACTTTGCATGTTTGAGGCATGGGAAGAAGATCAACGTCACTGGAGTACAGTGAGTTAGAGGGTGAGTGGGAGGAAGAGGATGCCAGTGAGAGACCTAGGGGCCAGATCAGATAGGACCTTACAGACATGTGAGGACATGAGGTTTTGATTTTAGCATAACTGGAAGTCGTTTTTAAAAGATCACTCTAGCTGCTGTGTAGAGAGTGGGATGTAAGGGGGCAGAAGAGGAAATGGGAAATACAGAAGCTATCACAAGATTTCAGTTCAGAGACGCACGTGGATTTGGACCAAGGCTTGTGATGAAAGAGATGGGAAGTAACTGGAATTAGGAGCATTTTGCCAGTGACATGATTTGCCGATAGATGAATGTGGGGTGTGGTTATCCTGGGAAATCGCTTTGCTCTCATTCTCCAGGTAGAGATGCGATTTGCCACAACCATGAACCCCCACCCATTGCCCAAGAGCAAACATGGTCCACAGCGGCAGAATCCATGGTGGCAGAATTCATGGCCCTTTCATGAAGGTGAAGGATGGACAAAGCCTTAAAATGGCTTCCATCACTTAAAAGTTTAAAACGTTTCAAATGTGATTCATTTTCCATGAAGAATAGATTCAAGATTTTGCTTACTTTGTATCCCCTTTCAAAACCCTTTTTTCAGCAACCTTTCAAAACCACAGCCGATGTTCCTTAGTTGGAAAAATTAAATAAATTGCAATTTCCAGGAAAACAAGACCCATTATCGTGGGCATGTTATGAAGTTCATTATTTAGCATAGTGGAAAGATTGGATTTGTTTGCAGTTTCTTTTGCCGGATGGTAACCCCTAACAGAATCAGCACAGTTAATGGTGAAAAGTAGGCAAATAATGAAAATTCAGATTTTTCTCTTCTCATTTCTAGTAGTTCGGGTTTTAAATAATTTTCTTTTAGAAACAATACTCTGTTTTGGATTTCTGGTTTCCTTTTGTTCTGTCACTATTTTTTCCTTCCTTCCTCCAAGTCTGTTTATCACATTTTTCCCTTGTAAAAAAAAAATAATTTGATGTACTTTATATGGTTTCTAAATTTGTCTAAGACAACTATGCAATTGCTTAGGGTACTTTTGTAAAAAACAATGTACAGAATTAAAATAATGTGATTTGAGGGAAGTATCAACTATTTCTTGTTTTTTTTCCCGAGAACAATTATTTCAGGAATCTGTTCTACTATAAATTAGCTGTATCTTTCCTGTTCTTTAAGATTGCATTTACAGCCGGTGGTAAAATTTAAGCCTTGACATTAAAACCATGTCAGCTCTTGTTTTGTATACATGAACATGCAAAGTAAAGAGTGCATTCATGTTCAGAGAGCTCCTGCCTTTCTATAAAGTCAATATTGTTTTATTTTGGAATGCACGCACAAGACTAGTACTTCCGTTGCTGATTTCCTGATGCAAAGACCATGAATTTTGCATTTTACTGGTTCATGGAGCTGGTAGTTTGTAGCAGAGTATCAATGGTTAGTTTTGTGATGAGTCTGATTTGATAAGATTGTTGTTCTCCAGCTGACATAGTCATTGCTTAGATTCTCTATTGTTAAGGATATAATTTAATGATGCTTTACTTCTGCTAAAGAGGAAATATATTTCAGCTTCTTCAGGACACAGGACTGTGTTTTAGGCTGGAAGGATTCTAAGGCCAGGACTCAGCCTTTGACCACACATGGCCACCATGGAGGTCAGTCTTCATGCATTCCCCCAATGGCATTAACACCACAGACATTTATGGAGCACTTATGATGTATTGTCATAATCCACCCAACCAACTTGCAGTGTTCTACTTGCTGCAATTGAGAAGGCAATTGAATCTCAGAGACAGTAGTTGTCTTTCTCAGGGCCCGCAGGAGTAACCAGCAGCACCAGTGGTCACGTCTGGTGGAAAGGAGGCTGTAAAGTACAGGACAGCATAACACCTTCCTTTAGGATATGTGCAGCCTAGAAGGCAAGACCAAGAAAGTCATGATAGAAACAGCAAGAAGACCACTGCACGTACTCAAGGACACCATGACTAGATGCGAGCCAAAGGTGTCCCAACTGTGTTGAGACAGAATGGATGACAGAGCAGTCAGGTGGTGGCCGTGGCGGCATTAGCCTACATTAGATTTCTCCACATCGAGTGGAATTTAACTGCTAGCAACTATTCTGAATGATCCTGTTCAGGGGGTTTCAAAGTCTGCTTTGGAAATAAAGCCCATGCTCAGCAACCCAAAATTTCTGAGTCTTATCCCTGCTACCTGATCCCCACCTCACACCACTCATCTCCTCCTGCCTGGAGATGATGTGAGATCTCAGGTTCATCTATATACATCCACCTGTTGCTCTTGTCCAGCTGCCCACAAGTGCTAGGAATGCTACTCATGGTTTGTAGTTTCTGTTGTGTTTACTTGTTGTTGTTTTTTGGGACAAGGTCTTGCTCTGTTACCCAGGCTGGAGTGCAGTGGCATGATCTCACTTACTGCAACCTCTGCCTCCCAGGTTCAAGAAATTCTCCTGCCTCAGCCTCCCAAGTAGCTGGGATTGTAGGCACCCATCACCATGCCCAGCTAATGTTGGTATTTTTAATAGAGAGGGTTTTACCATGTTGCCAAGGCTGGTCTCAAACTCCTGTCCTCAAGTGATTCATCTGCCTTGGCCTCCCAAAGTGCTGGGATTACAAGGATGAGCCACCGCACCCAGCCACGTTTCTTTGTTTTTAAACTATACAACTTGTATCAGGATGCTCTTGGTTGAATTAACAGAAGGCCAAGTTCAAATTGGCTAAAGCAGCAAAGAAACATTGATTTGCCTAAATAGGCACTCAGAGATAGTGGGCTCCATGTTGGTCCATGTGACAGTTGAGTGGTATGAACGAGGTGGTTCTCATCTGTCTGCTCGGCCCTCCACACGGGCCACTTTCCTCTCTGATTGCTTCTTCTCATGGGCCCAGGATGGCCGCCAGAAGCAGATGAATCCATATGCTTCCTCTTTCACATCCAGTGTCAGACACATCCTGGCTTCCCATTGCTGCTTGTGAGACGAAGGAAGGATTTTTCTAGATGCTTCCACTAGTCCTCTCTTTTTCTCTCTTTAGACAGATTTGGTTTACATCACCACTTCTGAACCAATTACCTTCAAGAGATATGGGATTCCCTTAGACTACACATATCTTCCTTTTGAGCTGAGCTCCAATCTTCAAGCCACAGGCTGCTGTTTAATGGGGGTCGAGTTGAGTGACGGCAGCGTCAGCCACAATGCCCATTATACAAAGACAAGTAGTCACGCAGAATCACCTGCTGTCTCCTCATGTGTCTTGATTTCCGTCCTCCTAAGAAAGATTTTGGGCTAATGGATAGTGTGATACACAGTACAACAAAATGAATTGCCTAAAATTATTAGGAGCCAGGTGGTAGACAATCTAAAAACATGAAAACACGCTCAGCCTCATTAGTAATCAGGAAAATGTAAATTAGGATCACAGTGACATGCTTTTTACTCCCACTAAGTTGGCAAGAATTAAGAAGTCTGACATTACCAAGCGTTGGCAATGATGTGTATGAGGAAACAGGACCGCTCATATACAGCTCGTGGGAGTGTGATTTCATACCAGCATTTGGGATAAAAAATTGGTATTATCTTATAAAGCAGAATACACATCTACCTTCTGACTCAGCAATTCCATTTGTAAGTATATATACTAGAAAAACGTTTGCAATTTCTTGAGGGGGCATGTTTGAGATTGTTCATGATGATACTGTTCACAATAGCAAAAAACTGCAAACAGTAAAAATGTTCAAGAGGAGAACAAATATCCACTGGGATATTCATCCAGTGGAATATTATCCAGCAGGAAAAACCAAAGACACTTCAGATACATGGACTTGTTATTATTATTATTTTTTTTGAGAGAGTCTCACTCTTGTTTCCCAGGCTGGAGTGCAATAGCGCAATCTCAGCTCACTGCAGCCTTCACCTACTGGGTTCAAGCAGTTTTCCTGCCTCAGCCTCCCGAGTAGCTGGGATTATAGGTGATTATAAACCAGCCATCATGCCTGGCTAATTTTTTTATTTTTAGTAGAGACAGTGTTTCACCATGTTGGCCAGGCTGGTCTCAAACTCCTGACCTCAGGTGATTTGCCTGCCTTAGCCTCCCAAAGGGTTAGGATTACAGGCATGAGCCACCGTGCCCGGCCAATACCTGTTTATAAAAGTCAAAAGCAAGCATATGTAAGCAATAAATTGTTGGGAGACATCCATGCATGGTAAAACTATGTTTAAAAACAAGGATGGTTTCCTGGGGAGGGAGCAGTCTGGAAGGTAAAATCCAGGAAGAGCACAAAGTTCTCTCTAATGGCATTGGTAATGGGATCTAATCTTTAGTAGGGTGGTAGGATTGGAAGGGTTGTTTTATTTGGGGGCCTCTTAGTTAACAGTCAATCTATTCATATGAAATATTGCATAATAATCTTTAAAGTATAGGCTCACTGTGTTCTTGAGAGAATATGACTGCGTGCAGTAGAGTGGCAAGGTAAGAGGAAGCCATGCCTGATGAGTGAATTAATAATTTGTGAGGAAACAAATCATCATGTAGTTGGGGGAAACCAGTGGCTGTAATCTGTTTAGACCTGGAAAACGTCTTTGATTAATGGCTGTATCATGAGTTATTAAAACCCTCAATGATGTCATTGTGGCTTGGGGAAATGTTTGTTCATGGATAAGGAGGCAGGGAGCAGAAGTTACAAAAATTTTTTGCTTAAATGAAGAATTAAATGAGTCGTCATCTGTGTGTAGACGTGTAAGCATTTTGTTTCTGTAATGATCAGAGTTGCTATTTGCCAGTAGCATGTTTTCAGTAAATGATTCGGAAGGGCAAGAAAATCCCTTGGTTAGATATAAGCTGAGTGCACCCAGTTGCTGAAACACTGCGAAAATAAGGCCCAGTGAATGGGATCAGGGCCTGTTTGACTCAGAAATACAGCAGATGAGCTGTAATGTAGACAGCACCTGTGTTTGGTAATTTGTACTTCTCATTAAAGTCTTCTCTGGTCACTGATCATCAGTGGGAAAACACTATAGCTTGGGTGGTTCAAGGCTTGTCCCACACTTAGCCTGGAGTGGAATCTCTTCATGGTTAAATAGTAAGTTCTATTTCTGGTGTCATTTGTGTGACTCAGCACAATCTCATTATCCCTCTTTAGAAACGTTCATGTCAGAGTAAGACCTGACTGAGTCCAGGGTTGAAGTCTCTGTCCAGCCAGTGGTAACTACATTACACGATTGTTATTTTTGTCAACCTATCTCAGTTTCCTTATTGAGGAAATGAAAGGATTAAACTGGACTATTTCTGAGGTCTCTTTCAGATGCAATATTCTGACTCCGGGAATCCATTTGCTAAAAGCTGGATGTTGGAGGAAACCCTCTCCTGGGTCAGCATGAGACTAACATTAGCTGCCTTCTTGCTTACACTCTTGTATTTGTGTGTGAGATGATGTGTACTTCTCTAATCCCCTTCCAACATTATTTTCCTGTTGCTTTAGTTATGTTCTAGGTCCTCTCCCTGAACTACGCAAATGAGAGTAAACTTAGCAATGACAAGCTAGAGTCTTCCAGAGTTTCTTTATTAATTTGCTTCTGCTGTACAACTTAGATGATGTGTGAAAAAGCCCATTAACTTTAGTGAGCCTTCATATGCTAACGACAGATATATTTTATATTGGTCCCTGAGGGAATGTTAATGTGAGCTATTGTCTATATCTAAAGGAAAACAACCCTTCAGGATATTAGCTAGTGGATACCGTTGTGCTTGCATAAAACTTCCTAAACATCCATCTCCTTCACTCAGAGTGAATATGGCCATTGATGAGTGGCACTTAGGACAGTAGAGTCATTATTTTTTTTGTTTGTTTTTTATTAAATTTACATATAGTTTAAAAGGCCAAACTGTGCTAAAAGACTTGTAACCAAAACCAGCCATCTCTTGTGACCCCGTCCCCTACTCTGACCCAGTTTCAACTGTTTTTGGTGTTAACTTCCACATTTCTAAGTAATATGTGAGTATTTCTCTCTCAGTCCATTCCTGTTAGACATTATCTATTTCCTTTTTATTCTCTTGTGCTCTCCCTTCCTCTTTCTCCCCTAATCCCTTCAGAATAGCTACCTCATAAATTTTTGTTAAGTCTATATCCAGACTTTTAAATTATTTTGCCCATGTAAATATTGTTCACACCTGTACCAGGTTGTACACTATGAATATTTCCTTGCATAACATTTTATATTTCCTGACTCTTTTTGGTTTTTTTTGAGACAGAGTCTCACTCTGTTACCCAGCCTGGAGTGCAGTTGTGTGATCTCGGCTCACTGCAACCTCCACCTTCCAGGTTCAAGCGATTCTCATGTCTCAGCCTCCTGCATTGCTGAATAGCTGAGTAGCCCTTAGTGGAGAAGGGCTTTTGCCATATTGGCTAGGCTGGCCTCCAACTCCTGACCTCAAGTGATCTGTCCACCTCAGCCTCCCAAAGTGCTGGGATTACCGGTGTGAGCTACTGCGCCCGGACTCCTGACTGTTTTTGTATTTGGACTTGTTCATATCTGTACAACAGCTCTGTAAAAATATGTCCATCCACTTATACCCATTGTTATTTTAGCTCTTTCTGAGCCTCCTTCCACCTCAATTGGACTGGCCTGGGTCACTGCTGTCACTCTAGAGTCTCCCATCATGACTATCCTAAGGGTTTTCCTTGCCCTTCTTCTGGATGGGCATCTTCCTCGGCAAGGGACATCCTTCCTGTCCTGCATCCCAGGTCTTCAGCTTCATCATTTTCCTCCCTGTTTTTGGTGGAACACACACTGTGACACCTTAAGAAGTGATCTTTTTTAAGATTTTAAATATCTGAAAATATGTTTATTTCAATCTTACATTTGATTGATTGTCTAGTTGGGTATATCAATATGAATGGAAGTCATCCTCAATCAGAATTTTCAAGCAATGAAGCCATTGTCTTCTAGCTTCCACATTTTCTATTCAGAAGTCCAGTGCCATTTACTAAATATTTGAACCTGACCTTGTCCCCACCATTCCTTTACCTTTTCCAAAGCTTTTAGATGTTCTTAATAGCCGGTGTTCAGAAGGTTTTGTTTTTCCAAATGATGATCAGTCATTGTGTTGGGCTTGAATACAGGGGTGGTGGTGAGTCCTGTTGACGTGGAAACTTGTGTTTTTCATTCCTAGGAAATATCCTTTGATAATTTCCTCCCCATTATTATTATTTTTTTGTCTCTTCTCTCTATCTGAAAGTTTTTTTGTATCTGTAACTCTTTTATTTGGATATTGATGTCTTATATTGTTTTCTTGAGACAGCATCTTACTCTGTTATCCAGGTTGGAGTGCAGTGGTGTAATTATGGCTCCTTGCGGCCTCAACCTCCAGGCTCAAGCAATCCTCCTACCTCAGCCTTCTGTGTAGCTGGGACTACAGACATGTGCCACCGTGCCTGGATAATTTTTTATTTTATATTTTTTGAGACAGGGTCTCACTATGTTGCCCAGGCTGGTCTTGAACTCCTGGGCTCAAGTGATCTGATCCTCCTACCTCAGCCTCCCAAAGTGCTGAGATTAAAGGTGTGAGCCGCCGCACCCAGCCAATGTCTTGTATTGATCCCTTAATTTTCTTAGCTTTTATATTGTCCATCTCTTGATCTTTTTGTTGTACTTGTTGGAAAACTTATTTATCTTCAATGAATCTTTTCATTAATCTGCAATATTTTTCAGTATCAAAAACTCCTTCTTGTTCTCTGTTCTTTTTTAGTGTCCTATTCTTGCTTTATTTCTCTGATAATATAAATGATAGTTTCTTTGAAAAATGACAGCTAGCATTTATATAATAAAGAAGCAGGCACTGTTCTAAGTATTTTCTAAGTATTCTACATGTATTAACTCATTTGATCCTTGTAGCAACTCTTCGAAGCAGTATCATCATTGCCATTCTTATTTTACAGGTGGGAAAACTGAGGCCTAGTGAGGTTGAGTGACTTGCCCAGGCTCCCACAGGTAGAATGTGATAAGGCCCGTGTCAAACCATTTTGGGTTTAGATACCATGCCCTAACCGTGAAGCAGTATCGCCTCAGCTCTCTGCATCATCTCTCTCCTCCTCTCTCTCTCTCTCTCTCTCGTTTTTGTTTTTTTTTTTGAGTTCCTCATTTTTTTGTTTTTGTGTTTTTCATATTGAAGGCTTTAAGTGTGAATTTTTATGAAGCTGACCGCAGGCTTTGTTTGACTGAGTAGAGCCTTTTGACCAGTGGGCTACCAGACTGCAGTGTGACTGGGTAGCTAGCCAGTTTTGTATTGGAGGCTCTCAATGATCAAGAGGTCTTTTTTCTAGGGCCCTTAAGTTTTTCAAAATAAAGGTCCTCTAATCTCCTGCAGTAAAGCTCAAGCTTGGCCAATGGTATCCTTTTTGTTGTTGTTGTTAGAGTCTTGCTCTGTCACCAGGCTGGAGTAAAATGGTGCAATCTTGGCTCACTGCAACCTCTGCCCCCTGGGTTAAGCGATTCTCTTGCCTCAGCCTCCCAAATAGCTGGGACTATACAGGTGCACGCCACCACACCCAGCTAATTTTTGTATGATCTCGATCTCTTGATGTCATGATCCACCTGGCTCGGCCTCCCAAAGTGTTGGGATTACAGGTGTGAGCCATTGCGCCCAGCTGGCCAATGGGATTCTTAAACTGGGTGAGAGAAAGGGTTGGGGGCCTTGTTCAGTGCACATATTTTTTACCCTGTCTTCAGGCTGGTATTCCATTTGTATCCTGTTCTGGAGTCCCTGAGTGTAAGTCCTGTCTGATTTAATTTTTTTCAGTGTATACTTTCCATCTTCTGCACAGGAAAATCTAAAAGACTCCCTGAACAGAATATCATGCACACGACCTGCTTTCCATCCCTAAGCTTTCTAGGTCTTGCTGGGGGAACTCGTGTGCCTCTGTCAGCCTTACCCTCTCTCCTTCACCCCCACACTCCATGCACTTCCTTTGAGCTTCCTCAGTTCATGAAGGAAGTGATCATTCCTCATCTGTTTTCACTTGCAGCTGCTTCCCGATCTTAGTGGTGGTATCCTTCATAATTTCATTCTCTTTACGCACGGTTCTTCCACTTTCTGTATTAGACAATCATAACAGGAGGACCTGATCTCTTGTTTCTCATTTCTTCTGATTCTCACAAATCTTAGCTTGTGTCCTTGGTGCTTGTTGATCTTTGATCTTGAGCTCACTGCTAGCTTGTCTGTCGAAAATCCCACAGGCCTAAATTAGGGATGCGAATGTATCTAATTTTATCAAGATCTGTGGGGTCAGCAGACCTTAGCCTCCTTCAGCCTCACTGGATCTCCACACAGGAAGCCTAAGGTCAGTGACTCTGTCTTACAGCTGGTCCAGGGCTCAATATCTAAGCTCATGATGTATCTGTACATGAGCATCAGCTGCCAGTGCAATCCTACCCTATGCTTTGCCCACCAGTAGGTGCTGTGGTTCTGCCCCTAATTCTTTTTTCACAGAGTCGGGAGGGGCTTGGAGGCTTTCCCTACTTCTGAGAGCTCAGCAATGGTAGGTAGGCAGTGGCTGCCGTGCAGTGCAGGAACCCTTCCCGGCATGGGGCACGTTCATTGCGCAGCACTCTGCCAGGCAGGCACCCAGGGATGGTCATCAGCTGCGAATTTCCAATAGATGCCCAGGGACAGCCACCAGCCCCCGAGTTTCCAGTGGCCTCTGCCTTCCTCAGACACCTCCCTTGCTTCAGTGGTTTCAATAACCGTACTGGGGCTGCTTTCTGGCCATGTTTTTGCCATTTGCTTTTTTCAGCATTAGAAAAATGTATATATTCTTTCATCATAATTTACCTTTGTGGCTTAGAAATCAAATCGTGGAAAGCAACTGTCTCCAACTCCACCCTCGCCAACTGCAGCCTCTGCCTCAGAGCCAGAGCCTCTTCCCCTTCCTTAGTAGGCTGGCTCCTTTTGTGTGAGTTCCAGGGCCCTGCCGTGGGGGCAAAGAGGATAGAGTTGCTTACCCGCCATTCCCTCACGGCTGGCGGGGCTGCTTACTGTGAAGGTGAGACAGGATTGTGAGGCAGGAAGCAGGAGTGGAATCGCCCACACCTGGAAATTCTCTTTTCGTGTATTTGCTTCCTGGTTCGATTATCTTTACACCACAGCCAATCATTGTGCTCAGAGTAAAGCGTGGAGTGGGGTAACTGGTGATGAGAGTGCATGAGGAAACATTTTTATATAATAGAACATTTACTTGCAAATATTGAAAATACACAGCATATTTAATTTCCACATTTGCCTAATACATGTGCTCTGTCTCCGTATTTACCATTATTGTATTTTATGAGCTGGGAATTTCTAGAGGACCTCTGTGTGTGTTTAGTGTAGCACTTAGTGCATTGTCATCAATAAATATGCTTTTAATCCTGCTGATGATATTGATCATGCTCACGATGTCTGCGAGAGAAGGCGTTGGCTGTGCCGCTCAGTGGTCTTGATTTCTTAGAACTGGAGCATGGTCAACATGCTGGAAATGGGGAAGCAATGAACTGGAACGGTTGAGAAGGTCGTAAGAGGCTGCCTGGAGGAGGATGGTGATGGCACTGTCATAAATGCTTTATGTGTATGATTGAATTCTTGCAGTTTTCTCCTGCGATAGGTCCAATTATTATCCTCATGTGTAGTGCAGGAAACTCAAGCAGGGTGAGGTTAGGTCAATAACTTGCTAAAGTCACATGGCAAGTAAGCATGGAGCCAGGATTTGAATGCAGTCATCCTGGCTCAGGATCTGTGGCCCTGGCTGGCCCTGGATGCTGCTGAGGGGCCCTCTGTAGGGCTGAGTTGCCTTCCTGAGAAGCCCCTTCCTTAGTTCGTGGCGGCACAGCCCTCTGGCAGTCCTCATCACCAGCTCTGCTCTTACTTTGGCCATTTTCCCCCTTAGGATTAGAGTGATCCACCCTTCAAAGACAGAGCTATGTTGTACACTGTGTTAAGCACAGTCCATGGCTCACAGTTCATGCACACACACACACACATGCAAGCACTCACACATGCATGCACACATGCATGCACACACATATGCACTCTGTTGGGAGGAAGAGCAACAATAAATTGCTTATTTAGAAATGGGTGAGGCCAGGTGCAGTGGCTCACACCTGCAGTCCCAGCACTAAGGAAGGCAGAGGTGGGAGGACAGCTTGAGCCCTGAAGTTTAAGATCTGCCTGGGCAACATAGCAAGACACAGTTCTCCACAAAAAGAAAAAAAAGAGGAGAGAGAAATGGGTGAACTTGTCAAAACAGATAAAAATATATTTGTCTTTCAGTATCTGTATTTTCTAATCGGTACACTCGTCGGAACGTAGGATTAGACTACACCCTATACTCTTAAAATGTTCCCATTCATAGATTCCAGCTGCATATGTTTCCTAACTTCAGGAAGAGCATGTTTCTGCCTTTATATTCCATTAATATTTCATTATCAGTGACAAAAGTTCAAAAGAACCCAGAAATGAAACAAAATCCCCAATATTTGGGAACACTGAAAAAGGCATGTGTATCACTGTCATAACAGTGTTCCAACATAAACTGTTTATACAGGACTTTGTTAAATAATGTATCCACTTCTGCAGAAACGTCTGGCAAATGCTGTTATTTCTAAGGAGATTCTTTAGCTGAGGACACCAGGGGAGATGGCTCCGCTCATTTGTGACGTCTTGCTGTTGAGCAGATTACTCTTAATAGCTTACTGTTCTCCGTAAGATGAAGACAAAATTGCCTGCTCCTCCTCTCAGTGTCATCAGTTTTCATAAACACACACTAAACTCGTGAGTTGTCACTGATAGGGCTGTAGGGAAGGTGTGTCACAGCTGTGAGTGTACTGGTGGCGTCCACACCTGTCAGCACAGGCAGGGCCCAGGGTCGGAGCTGATAGTAAGTCAGTTTCATTCTGAACATTCATTTCTGAACATTTCACACCATTCCCTAAGCTGTTAATGCTTTGTTACTTTTTACCTGATTGCACCCTGAGCTCCATCTGGGACTCTGTCAACACTGACATAAGCCTGGGAAAACACAGACTCATGGCTGTTTTTACCTTTAAGTATTTATGGTTCACACTATGTCAGGCACATCACTACATGCCGTATGTACATTTACTTCATCCAGGCTGTGTTATTATTGTTATGTGATTGTACTATTTATATATTGTATTCTGTTATTATAATATGTGATGATGATGATATGATTGTCATTGCCTTTATTTTACAATGAAAAGGTTCAGAGAGGTTAGGTAAGTTTGCCTTAGTCACACAGCTAGTGATGGAGTCAGAGGTCAAAGGCAGGCCTTCCTGACTCTGTAGAAGAGGCTCCTTACCCAGCCCTCATGGAACCTGAAGGGAACTTGGAAATCAGCTCTTTCCAGCCCCTTATTTTATGGATGAGCAAACCTTGGTTCAGGAAGAGTCAATTGCCCCAGGTCCCCTGTCAGTGGCCTTCAGGCCCCAGTCCCAGGCTCTTCCCACAGTGACACGCCATCCACATCCTTTCTCTCGGAAATGGCTGGTCCCTCCTGCCAGTCTTCCTGAATGAGTTTGCTTCACCAGATTTGGCTCTGTCTATGGAAACAGAATGAGTAGAGTTTCATTGCAAGCGTGAAAAATGTAAGTTCAGAGATGGAAAGAAAAAGCAGTTGAAATATAACATATTGAAGGCAAGTGGGCATAAATATGTTCCAGGGCTCTCAAGTTTTTGGAGGGATAAGGCAGAGTTATGTGTAAACAAGTGACAAGCCAGTTCACTTGTGTGTAAACAAGTGACAAGCCAGCTCACGGCTGTGCAGCCCAGACTGCACTGTCATTCTCCTCTCAGGATCCGTCTGCTCTTCAGGAACATTGAATTTTCCTTTCTATGCCCACGGTCACTTTCACCTGTGCTCAGACACAGTCGGCTGTGCAAAGAGCAAAACCTGGGCGTTCTCGGGTGGCTGCTGGGGCTGGGATGGAAGGTTCTGCTCTAGCAGCCAGTAAAACAAAAATATCTGCCTATTAGATTGCAGTGATAAAATACCCTGATATCGCCAAGAAGTTGGATTGGAGGAAGTCCCTGGAATCCCCAATCTAGTAGTTCGGTTTCTGTGTTTATTACTAGGCAGTGAATATTGAGTTTCATGGTAAATGTCGTACAACTCGAACAGCCCCCTGAGGCAAGAGATGGACCCCTTATTTGGGTTATTGTTTGAGCCCTGCAGCCTCTTGACTGCTGGGAAGCATCACAGGCCTTGACCTTGGAAGGCTGACCCAGTCTGTCTTCCCTGCTGGGCGGTGGGGAGTGGGTGAAGTCCAAGCCACCAATGAATAGGCACAAAAACCAGGTCGACAGGGAACCCATTCCAGGAGCATGGGGGTGTTCGGGGCCTGGGTCTCAGGGGAGCTGTGTTTTGATGGAGTCTCCAAAGTGCAACATCTGGTTCTGGACTCGGCAGGTCCAGAGATTCAGTGTTGTCACAGCAGTTTCAGAAGTGTTTGCATTGGACCTTACAGGTGCCTGCAGTATCAAAAGGATGCTAGTGCATTTAGGGAGAACACTTTGGAAAGACAGGAATATTCCTTTCCAGCTTTCCAGCGTGTCCTGGGCTGGGGAAGTGGAATTTGTGGCTAGAAGGTTGCTTGGTGAGTGGGGACGGAGAACTCACAGGGAGAGGTGACCCTGAGTGACACCTCATGCCAGCCACGTGTGGCCTAGTGAGTCATCCCACAGTTGAGCATATCACTGGTGAGCAGAAGGTTCCTGCCTTCCTGTGGCAGCATCTCCGCTGGACAGTGAGGAATGAATGCTGCAAAATTCTCCCTCTCCGAATCTTTTCCACGGTCTTCAGCACAGCACAGTGTCACCGATTGCATTCCAGCTCACGCGATTCTTGTCGCAGTTTAGGCCTTTTTCTCTGAGCCGATGCCAAATCACACACAATGAACTGGGTGCACTGCAAGTTTCTTTAGCCACAGGTTCCCACACGGTCTTCGCACTCCTTCAGCCCTCTCCTAACACCAGCTGACTGCATCTATCCTTTTATTTAAGTAAACATTTTTATAGTTGTATAGTATTCATTTGGGAAAACGTACAAATTGTGAAGGTATAGCTCGATACAGTTTTACAAAGTTGTCAGACTAACGTAGCCAGCGGGCAGAGCGAGAAATAGAACATGACCAGTACCCGAGTCCCCTGTGTGCCCCCCTCTCAGCCACCACTCCCTCCAGAGGAACCTCTACCCTGCCCGATAGCATCCTGGCTTCATTTTGCCTGTTGATAAACTCGATAGTAAAACTCACACTGTATTCTTTTTGCTCAACATAATATTTGCAAGCTATGTCTGTGGTTGCTTCAGGCAGTAAATAGTATGTTGGTTTCATTCCTGTACCATACTCCATGAGAGTAATATATAGCTTATTGCTGCATTCTAATGTTGGTACTCGACTAGAATCATGTGAACTGGAATGCAGTCAGTTACACTGTGCTCTGCTCAAAAACCATGGAAAATTCGGAGAGGGAGAATTTTGCAGCGTTTATTCCTCACTGTTTGACAGAGATGCTGCCACAGGAGGGCAAGGACCTCTGTCACCAGTGATACTAATGTTTCAGTTTGGGGCTTTTATAATAGTGAAGCTGTGAACATCTGTATATTGCACTGCAAAAAATCAACCACGGTTTTAATTTACTTAACTTTGCTCTCTTAAGATAATTTTATCGCAAAATTCTGGGAGTACCTTATTGCCATTCCCATGAACAGGCTGTGGGTCACTGAGTGCGTGGTCCCTGCTCTGTCTGCCATCATGTCATTTGTGGACCTGGCCAGTCTTTTCCTGTCAGGGTGTAAATCCATAGGAGTGTCTCCTGCACGTAGTTGAATGAATGTCCTGATGAGGAACTGGAGCCTGAAATACTGGATTGCAGTGGGAAACAAAAACTAGAGTTGCTTATTTCTGTTTGACCATTGCAGTATCCCAAGGTGCTACAGCAGTTGTGCAAGAAAGCACAAATCAAGGAGAAAGGTCTAGTCTGAGCTTCAATGAAGAAAGAGACCTGAAGGGCTCGGAAATGGCAACCCTCTGAGGGCCTTCCTGCAGGCGTGGCAGTCCTGGGCATGCTGCAGTGTAGTCAGTTAATAAGTTTCAAGAACCACTCCAGGTGCCACTGTCATCTTCCAGATGAAACCCGTTCCCATGGTATCTGTCTCATCTGTATCACACAGACACCAAAACATGATGGTGCCTTGGGTGGCCACCGTGTGGGTGTCTTAGCACCCAGCAGGCTAAAGGTTGCAGCTTTGTTGATTTCCCTGAAGTTCAGCATTCCCATCCCTTTGTGGAAGGCCTAACAGAACAAAGACCACCCACCTGCGGTTGCTTTTCTTTCTATTCTGTGTGCTTCAACTCTAAGGAATCATTAACTGTGAAGGAATTGGCTCCCGCTAGATCTTCCGCAAGCCACACTGACGGATCTGCCATTAGGTTCACTGTGGATTCCAGCAGGTGATCCCGGATGGGCAGTAGCTCACTGGCACGGACTGAGGTCTCAGGAGGACCACGTGGGGTCACTGAACTCCTCATGAGTAATGCGGAATAGTGTGAGGGCGGGAGGGAGGCTCTTTACAAACAATCTGGGACGATGTGTAGTTGCCAGACTCAGTGTATGGTGGAAGAAAGGGCCAAAAAGCTAATATAAGTAACAAGTTAAAACGAACAGAGGACAGAGGAGCGAATCACCATCCAGTTGTTAGTGTACTGGCCTCTGTCTGTAGGTGACACCCACCTGCCTGGGTGCACCAGCGGATGGGGCTCAGCTCACCTGTCCCTGCCTCTCCCACCCTCCCTCCCAACTCACCCTAGTTGTGAAACGGTGCCCACCTTTCATGTGACCCTGCTTTGGTGATTTAGAATCCGTCTCAGCGTTTACTTCCTGGAACCTTGGATGGAAGCCAGAGAGAGCTCGCATCGGTGGCTTCCCCGCTGCCCTGGACTGGCTTTGATGGTTATTTCTCCAGCACTTTCTTGTGAGGGGTGTGGTCTTGACAGTCACATGTGGCTTGAGATCCTCTCTTCATGTGGGGCACACAAACGCTACAATCCAGCGGCCGGCCGAGAGAGGGGAGCTGTCAGTGGTGAGGACTTGGGGAGGAGAGCCAGCTGACAGCTGCCCCTGTTACCTGTATCTGTACACCTCTGCCATTTTCCCTGTTGTCAACCCAGCGTTATGAGGGCTGACTCATGGCTCATGGGCTCAGGTGAGCAACAGGAACTTCAGTGATCTCGGAAACATAGATGAAGGGAGTTGTTCAGGATTTTCCTGATGTCTAAAGAATCCAACTGCAAAGCAGCAGCTAAATTTAAGTTTTGTTTTTACAGATTTTCCAAATCTTGATATTAAAACTACGATAGTGTCTTTACTTCAAACTGGAAGCAGAGAAATAAGTAAAGCTGAATATTTATTTTTATTTTATTTTTTCCTATGAAGCAGTTGCCAGGAATAATGTCTGTTTTGCCACATACTGATGGAAGTAGGGCATTGCCTGGCCAGAAAAGAGAGGCTTTCCTCCCTGGCAGCCTTAGCTCGGGATGCCCAGGGACTGTGGTGGGCGGCTTGCATTGACTTGCCCAGAGAGACGAGCTCATGGGAGAAGTGAGGGTCTAAATGAGAGACTTTTCTAAAAGGGGCCATCTTGGATGTTCATAGAAACATTAATCGCCTTTCCATGGATCACTGAAGCACTTAGACACATCCTCTCAAGGTTCAGAACGCCAGCATCCTGGGTCACCAGCGGGCAGAGCCTTGCAGCCAGGATCTTGAATTCCAGTCTTAGCTCTGCCCCTCAAGAGCTGTGTGGTCCAAGGCAAAAGTGACTTCCCCTCTCAGCTCTTCCTCTGCAAAACAAAAGGATTTATTTTTTTTTTCCATTAATCAAACATCTCCTGAGCATCTGATAGGAGCCCACAGCTCGGCTAGGTCCTAAGGATAAATGCTAACCTCCCCGCCCCTGCCCCAAGGAAGTCAAAGGGTCCCGATTAGAGAGAAATGGGAACGCCAGGAATTGCAGTGCAGGGGAAGTGAAGTGCCTGCCAAGAACGCTCTGCTGGCCATGAGCGGGCATTCAGGAGCCTGGGAATGTCACTCAGGACAGACTTCTTGGAGTAGGTGGCCCTTTGCGTGAGTTGAAGGGAAGAGAGGACATTGCAGGCTGAGTGGATCTGTCTAATTGCTTCAATGATCCGTGGAAAGGCAATTAATGTTTCTATGAACATCCAAGACGGCTCCTTTTAGAAAAGTCTCTCATTTAGGCCCTCACTTCTCCCATGAGCACCTCTCCAGACGTGTCACTGCACTCTATCCCAGCCCTGTCCTGATCTGGGACCCTGGCTCTCAGGACAGTCTCTTCCCCATCTGGACTGCAAGGGAGGGGCCTCCAGGAAGACCTAGCTGTCCTGCCCGTCCAGTCCCGCCCACAATGTGCTTTTGGCTCTTCCAGCCTCGGGGTCTTTCTTCTCCAGCTGTCCCGGCTTCTAAGTCTCATTGGCTCATGTTTAAATATAGACTACCTGGTTGCCGCAGTTTATCCAGAGCTGATTTCCTAGCTAGCTCGTATTATTTAAAATGCACATCATCTGAGACTGCTGTTTCCGAAGACATACTAAACGTAGAAAGGGAGGTATGTTTTCAAAAGCACACATCTGTAACCACTGAACAATATTTTTGCATGTTTTGAGCCAAGTCATAAAAAATGCATAAAAACATATACACAATGGTAGTGTTTTATACTAACTGGCTTTCTGGAATTTGTAAGTTTCTAGTGTGCTTTCCACACCAGCCTAGCATCTGCCTCTTAATGAATGCATACATACCATGTCTATAGAAGGTCTTTTGGGGGATTTTAAGTGAAAATAGTAGTAAGTATTTAAATAATAACCCAGTAGCCACCAAAATCACATGTGTTCTGAGACATGAAACAAAAGTGTTGGGCATAGATTGCTGAGAAAGAATGGCTACTTGTTCTTTTACCGGGGAAGGTAGCCTAGTAATTAGAAGGGAGCAGGGCCGCAGTGTAGCAGAGGGGACAGTTCACTTTCTGCCAAGTTAGAAATTCTATAGTTCTAGACCATTTTTTATTAATTCAGAGGGATTTGAATTTTTGCACATAAAATGAAGGTTTTAAAAACAGTTTTATATTATGTGATTCCAAATGCATATAAATTAAAATCCACATAAAATGTAACTGCACTGTGTGTTTACCAAAGTGTCGTGATTAGGGGAGGGCAGGCCAGTGGCTGTTTATTGAAAGCTGGCCTGGCCTGCGGGGACAGCCAGTCCCACTTCTTCATTGATGGAGAAGCAGGGACGCTGGAGGCAAAGTCGGGAGCCCACACTGAGTCCATAGTTTCTTTGTCGCTTTCTGGTTTGGAGTCAGGCGTTACAACTCTGTTTGGAGTTTGGGTCTTCCAGCATGGTGCTGCCACACAGTAGGGGCTCAAAAAATTCTGGAGGCAGCCTTGAGTGAGAGCCTGTGTGGTTTCTAAACAGCACGTCAGCTTTAGTGCAGGAGGCTTCTGTCTTCATCCATTCAGGGTGTTACAGCAAAGTAGGTAGCTTACGTACAACAGAGACTTACTTCCCGTAGTTCTGGGAGGAGCCGGCAGATTTGGTGTCTGGCAAGGACCTACTTTCTGGTTCAAAGATGGCGCCTTCTAGCTGTGCCCTCACATGGCGGAAGAGGCCAAGCAGCTCTTTAAGGCCTTTTTTTTTTTTTTTGAGATGGAGTTTTGTTCTTTCACCCAGACTGGATGGAGTTCAGTGGCCCGATCTCCACTCACTGCAACCTCCGCCTTCCAGTTTCAAGTGATTCTCCTACCTCAGCCTCCCCAGTAGCTGGGATGACAGGCGTGCGCCACAATGCCTGCTGATTTTTGCATTTTTAGTAGAGACAGGGTTTCACCATGTTGGCCAGGCTGGTCTCAAACTCCTGACCTTGTGATCCGCCCACCTCAGCCTCCCAAAGTGCTGGGATTACAGGCATGAACAATTGCTCCTGGCCTGGTCCTCTTTTACGAGGACCTGAACCCCACTCATAACATAATCACCTCCCGAAGGTTCCGCTTCTTAATGCCAGCACATTGGCAGGTAGGTGAATTTTGAGGGAGGACCACACACATTAGGACCGTAGCACCTTCTTTGGTGTGAGGAGAGGCTCTGGCACGGTTTCCTGGACAGGCGGAATTCAGCAACGACAGGGCAGGAAGGTGCTCATTGTGAAACCTCTGGTGGGGCCATGGCTTCGAGCCACATCTGGCTCCTACTAGGAACCAAGGAGCAGCTCTGACTTCTAGACAGACTGGATCAGGCTTCCCCATCAACAGTTTAGGAATGCTTGCTTAGAAACTCTAAGGCCATCCAATTCAAGGAGAAACATTTGAGACGGTCTCTCATCCAAATATACTACAAAATTGCTAAGTACATAACAAGTTGCATTTTTTGGGGAAAAGTACAAAGCTGGTTACCCAGACATCCAAAATGAGCAAGAGCGGTGGTGCATTTGCCCTTCTCACTTAGGACTGAGAAGACCTTAGAGAAATCCCTGAATGACGTTCATCAATGACCGCAATACCTTAGGATTGCCGTGAACATTCAATGCAGCCTTTGTGTTAGGTTCCTGGATCTGTTTCATGCAGTGTGTTCATTCCTCGCTTTTAGATACGAATATTATGTCAAAAGCCAAACTTAGATACAAATGGCTTTCCACAGCTAAAACTGAGAAATTCTACCGTCAGGTAATTAGAGTTTAGACTTGATGCATAATCTCAAATTAAAAGTAAATGCTGGTGAGAAACTGGTACATCTGCGTTCACAGTCATGGATTTGACCCTGTGTCACTGATTTTCACACCAGCTTTTTGATGAAGTGTGGGGGAAATGTAATCTTGCCTGTGGTCCCTGTTTTTTTCCCCTCTGTTTCACACTTTTATGATCTTAGAAAAATAACTAACAGGAAATACAGGCTCAGGAGAAGGAAAACACAGGAGTCAGACTTTTAGTGATATGGGCTGGTCTCCAAAACTGCAAGAACCATTTTTATAAATTTTTATGATACTCATATAAGAAGTGACTTTTGGCTAGGCGCGCTGGCTCACGCCTATAATCCCAGCACTTTGGGAGGCCGAGGCAGGTGGATCACGAGGTCAAGAGATCGAGACCATCCTGGTCAACATGGTGAAACCCCGTCTCTACTAAAAATACAAAAATTAGCTGGGCATGGTGGCGCGTGCCTGTAGTCCCAGGTACTCGGGAGGCTGAGGCAGGAGAATTGCTTGAACCCAGGAAGCAGAGGTTGCGGTGAGCCGGGATCACACCATTGCACTCCAGCCTGGGTAACAACAGCGAAACTCCATCTCAAAAAAAAAAAAAGAAGTGACTTTTTATTATTTCAAAAGCCTACTCATTGTAAGAAGTTTTTTTTTTTTCTTCTCTTTCATTTCTTTTCTCTCCTCCCTCTCTCCCTCCCTGTCTTCTTCCCTCCCTCCCTTCCTCCTTCTCTCCCTTCTTTCCTCCCTCTCTTTCCCTCCCTCCCTCCCTCTCTGTCATCTTCCTGCCACTCTTCCTTTCTTTCTTCCCATTAAACTTTGGCTCTGAGCACTTATTTCCAGACAGCCATCTAGGAAGGCTGCAGTGACCTCCATACCCCACCAGAAAGAGGGTGGATGGGATCTCTCTCTTTCTCTGTAGCCCTAGGGGCGTTAGTCAATGTAAATCTACAAATGCTGCCCTTAATTTTCTTTCTTTGATTATTAGTGAAGTTGATGGGCACTTAAATTTTTTCTTCCGTTAAGACCCTTTCCTGCCCTTCAGGAGCCATCTGCTTTGTTCTGTTTTATGTATATTGAATACGTGATGTGTGATCCAAAAATGTCTTTCTCGGTTCATCTCCGTCCGCAGTATATTAATGAAAGAGCTCTTATCTTAAGCCTTCATTGCTATTGACCTTTTGTTTTCCTTTCTGTGTATCCCGGTGATGGTTCTCATGGGAGGTGGGATATCAGAAGGTCTCATCGGCTGCTTTGCAGACTCCACCACAAAGACTTGCAGATTTCTTCTTTCTTTATGCCACTCAAAAGAATATCGGACCATGGGGGCATACAAGTTGGTGGAGCCAGATTGGGGAAAGAATAAACTTTAAACTTGTTAGAAGACTAGCGGGGCACAGTGGCTCATATCTGTAATCCCAACACTTTGGGTGGTGGAAGTGGCAGGATCACTGGGGCCCAGGAGTTCGACACCAGTCTAGGCAACATAGCTAGACCTCGAGTCCACAAGAAAAAATAAAAAAATTAGCCAGCGACAGTTGTGCATGCCTGTAGTCCCAGCTATTCAGGAGGCTGAGGTGGGAGGATTGCTTGAGCCCAAGAGATGGGGGCTGCAGTGAGCCGTGATCGACCAGTATACTCCAGCAATCAAGATACGGCTGGGGCTGCCATCATCTCAGGACTGAACCCAGGGGGGATTCACCTCTCAGCTTGTGAGCCTGGCCATGTGAGCCTCTCCACAGGGCTGGGATTTTGTTGATTTTGTGGTTTTTTGAGATAGAGTCTCACCCTCTCACCCAGGCTGGAGTGCAGGGCCATGATCACAGCTCACTTCAACCTTCAACTCCCAGTTTCAAGCAATCCTCCTACCTCAGCCTCCTGAAGAGCTGGGACTAAGGCGTGTGCCTCCATGGCCAGCTAATTTTTAAGGTTTTTTTTGTTTGTTTTTTTGTTTTTTTTGTAGAAGCAGGGTCTTGCCGTCTTGCCCAGACTGGTCTTAAACTCCTGGGCTCCAGTGATCCCCTTCCCTCTGCCTCTCAATCTGCTGGGATTGCAGGCCTGAGCCACTGCACCCGGCCTCCACTGGGCTGTTTACAGTGTGGCAGCTGGCTTCCCTCCCAGGGGGCAATGAGAGCTCCAGAGGCAGGGAGCAAGACAGAAGTTACAGTCTTTTTTGTAACCTAATCTTGCAAGTGACACCCCATCACATTGACCATTTTCTAGAAGCAAGTCAATAGGCCCAGCCCCCAGGCAAGGTGAGTGTGAAAACCAGGAGGAGGGATCACTGGAACCGTCCATCAGGCTCCCTACTGTACTGTGGTGTGACTTTTCCCTGCAGGGCCTCATTTAAAATGATTCTGGGCATCAGAAGGCCTGGAAACATTGTGCCCTCCTGTCCCACTGCTGCTGGGTGCCTTTGAGGGGATGGGGCTTCCTACCGTTAAACCACAGGGCTAGCTACTCTCTTCCAGCTGCTTCCGCTTTCCCCACCAGACTTCTCTCTTTCATGGACTTTTCAGGAATTGCCTGGCCTGCACTCTCTTCCAGGATAGAGCGATCACTCTTCCGCCTGAATGCTTCTCTGAGCTTTGAAGCCAACTTCTTCCTACTCCACTGAACTCTGAACCAAACAAAGAACTCTCATAAACATTTACTTTAAACTGCAGGGAAATCCACGGACTAAACCCAAACAAGGAACAGCAGGGAAGTGTGGGGGTTGCCAGAAATCCAGGTGAGTGCAAGACTGGCTCCCCTAGCAGGAAGGAAATACCATTTATGAACTATCTCATGCCTACCTAGAGGCTTTGCTAAGGGTCTCCCTGGTGCTAACTCATCAATTCTCAAACTAACACCGCAATAAGACTATCATGACCTATAATTGACGGTATTCCAACTTAACACATGTTGAAATGAAGACTCAGAATAAGGGACTTTCCCAGGCCTATGAAGTAAGTGACCTGCTGCCCACGGTCCACTCCCAGTGCCTAAGGCCTTCCCACGACACCACCACCACCCTCTTCTGGTGGCCTCTGTCCCATCTCCCAGATTATTCTGGTATGGAAGTGAGTCAGGTTCTTGTTTTCAACGTTGGTCTACTCGGTCTTCACAAGGTAAAGTTCTGTAGACTCCAGATAAAACTGGCAATAGGATAGTACCCCTCCTTCATCTCTTCCAGAACTTTCTTCTCACTCTCCCATTTTGCCTTTGGGCTGTTTTTCTCTTTCACACAGAGTGTCTTCAGCATTTGAGAGTCTTGCCCACCCTCAAGCTTGTGGGTGAGGAGGGGGCTTCCCTACCTGCTCCTACGTCTGTGCTAGTCTCAGGGTGTCCTCTGTGCTCCTGCCTACTTCAGCGACTGTGGGAACCCGTCTTCTCTAAATCGACTGACACGTGTGCACAGGGCTCGGGTACCAGGATAGATCCTGGGTAGATGCTGATTTTTATTTGCTGGATCACAGAGAGGGGTTCTGGGGATGCGGGGAGAGGGGCTGGGGCAATGGATGGCAGCTGGGAGCCCTGAGGGACTTTGGGCAGCACTTTTACTGGCTGTCCCACCGTGTGCTCCTGAATAGGTACCTGGGTACCTATCTCCCCTCCTAAGAGTAGTATTTCATAGTACTATTGGGGTCGGGAACCCCTTTGAGAATCTAAGGATCCTCCCACACAGTGTGAAACGATAGCCTCCAGGTGAAGACCGTGGCTGTAGGTAAGGCCAACGTCCTCTCCTGTCGCTGCAAGCTGGTGACCCTCAGCTGAGCCACCCTGCAACTGGTGCCTCAAAACAGGTTACATCAGCTGGGGGACCATAGCTGCATCAGTGCCCCCAGCTCCTACCAGACTTGCGGCACCTCCCATCAACTCCAGGAGCTCCCCAGCTCCTGTTTCTCCTCTGAAGGAGAGGCTGCATTCTCAGCTCATGTGGAGAACAGGAACAGTTCATATTCCTTTGCTCAACTGACCTGTTTTCCTGTCTTCCCACCCAGATGTCCCACTCAAGAATCTCCCCTTCAAAAAAAAGTATTTTTCAGAGCTTGCTCTTACAGTCAGACAATATTGAAGTCTTTCATCTTGCACCATGCAGCCTCAGACTCTCCACCCAGGGGAGAGTAAGAGTCAGAACCTCAACTGATGGAAACTTCTGGTGGAAGCTTCCAGAACTTCCCAGAGTACACACTACAGTCACGAGGTTTTGCCACTGAGTCTGTAGGCTCTGCTAGAGCATTTTCAAGCTGTTTTTCTGTGGCCTTGCTTGGTGGACCTCTGCATTTTTACCTCAAGTTTCACAAGGGCTTAAAACATGAAGCAGTGTTTTTCTGGCGCCATGTAACAGGCTCTCAGGAAGTTGTTTCTGGGAATGGAAAGACCATTCTCAGAACGTGCCAGTTCTTTAGGGCTCCAGTTATTCTGAATGTTCAAGTCAACTGGGCAATGTATGGCGCAAGCCTGAGAGGGAGGGGGATGTAGCTGTAGGAGGGGCTTTCTGATCCTTCTTTCTCTCTGTTGTATCCCTCTACACTTTCCCATTGATTCTCCAACTTTGCCATCCGCTTGACAAAGTTCAAAAAAGGCGGCACTTACTTAAGCGATTGTAGCTTTCATGGCAGTCCCACCTCCCAAGCATTCCATCAGGCCAGCCAGGCGTGAATTCCGTTGTTTCAATTCCTCTTGGTGTTCTCTGATTAAATATGCCTTTTCCAGAACTTTCTCCACCACATTCCTTAAGGTCATTTCCACCATTTTTCTCTAGATCTGATGCTCACTATTTTGCCAAAGCCCTTCGCTTTTTAGTAATCAATTAATAGTCGTGATTGACAGGGGAAAGTCCTCAGGAATCCTTCTGTTCTATTTCAAAATGAGCTGAAAAAATGTTTATCTCAAAAGTGTGTGACTTAAAGAAAACCTAAGTAAAGAAATGTTATGAAAGTTAAGCAACAGATGAACATACTTGGAAAAGCACAATTAGATGAAGACTGGGGATTGGAGTGAGTAAGGCATTAATTCTTCAACAGCTCATGGTATTTTTCAGCTTTCTCCCTATGAGTTCAAAGAGTTTCACTGAAAGTATATCCTTGTACTTCCTAGCGTGTAGGAGACACACTCAGCCTTCCAGTTTCACCGAGCCCCTACCATCTGTACTCTTCCGAGGTTCCTTGCCATTCCTGCTGGATACGAGTGGATACTGGAGCAATAGATAGAGTTTCACACTGATGTTCCGGAAGTGGAGGCCTCTGGAGTCTCTGCAACCCCGCCCTCTCTTCACAGGGAGCAGGTTACTCCTGGGGTATAACTGGGAATTTAGAAAGTCTATCTTTTTTCATAAATGTAAGTTTATGCTTTAGCTTTGTACTGGTCAGAATCCTCCAGCATTCAAGTGAAACTAACCAGAACGGTCTTTGTTAGCATACATGTATTTTGCAGTAACAGGAGCAGGCATCACCATTTAGTATCAAGCTTGATTGACAGGGCCCCTGGGAATCGTGGTTTCTGTGTTATGTAGAAAGCACGGAGCTTGTTATTCTTCAACTGGAATTGGGAAGCAGAGCCCAAGAGAAATGTTCTTGCCCTTCGATCACTAAGGCTCTCATCTGACTGCTGGCAGCCCATCAATGAGAGACTTTGTCACTCAAGACTCCCAAGCTTGTCTTCTCCCCAGACTGGACAAGGCACCTTCCTGCTGAATAGTTTCAAGTTTCCCTGTGTTCTTAATTACATTTAGTGAGGATTATTGAGATCCTTATAAAAAGGGGGAAACAGGCACAACTGTTACCGTATTCCACTAAGAAAGTGTATGAGTGTAGGCCTCATTGTGGCGCGGTTGAGAGACCGTGCCTTGGGCTCAGGGGCTTTCAAGATGGCCACATCTGACTGACTTCTGGTTCTGAAATGTATTAGCTAAACCCGGCTCAGTCAAATTCATGAACCTCTTATAAGTCTTATCAGTCAAATTAATGAACCTCTTAAAGTCTTATCGGTCAAAGTAATGAAGCTCAGTTTCCCCATCTGTAAAATGGCCTCTGTAATACCAATGTCATAGACAACTGGCTGTGTACATTTTTGTGGACGTTATGTGAAATGTTACATGTGAAACTGCCTGCAATGTTGGTACTCAGTCAGAAAATGTGAATCTTCTTTTGCTCCCTGCAGTCTCACTGTTTGGCTGCCGGTACTTTGAAAACCATGTGTGTGAAACAGTAATAGTCTAGCTAGAACTAAAAAGAAAAAAGAAAATAGTGTGTGACCACATCTATGTGTCTAGCAGGGATGGACCTTCCCTCTGGATCTGTTTGTTCTGACCTTGTCTTCTCATTGAGCTGGATAATGACATGGTGGGAGCTCTCCCCAACATCAGAGCTGAAAAACGCTGTCACCATGTTGTAATGCAAAGGCACTTTGCCAGGGATAATAGTCGATACCACTGTCATTGTTTTAGGTGAGGAAAAGGAACCATCTGTGAATGAATGCTAAGTGCTGTCCCTTTAAAGAAGGGAAAGTGAATCAGCAGCCCCCAACGGCAACCCAATATCCAAGACTTTGAGTGAATTTCATTTTGTTCGCTTTTCTACCAAATGCGCGCTTCTGAAGCTGTCTTCACCCGACAGTCTCCAGCTTGGTGCCGCAGGGCTCCTGGGCTTTAAGCTGTTCACCTTGTTTTGTTTTCTCTCTCCTCTTTGGAAATAGAACCATTTTCTCCTTAAATACCCTTGTAGCCTTTTTCTTTTCTAGTCAAAAGCGCCTGTTTCCATTTTGCATAATAATTGTGTACTGTTTTTCAAATTATGATGTCTCTGCTATTGGGAACCATGTTGTTTTGTGAGTTTACGGGTGAAAGAGCCTGGCCTTCTGCACCCACACGTGTCTCTGTCTGAACCGCTGGATATTTCCCACCTGTATCTGTCCTGTATTATCTACTTCCATGAGGTTTATGATGATGGAGAGGATAAAAAAGCAGTCTTTAATTCCTCTTCGCTCTCAGGGAAACACTAAATCAAAACGTACTCAGTAATTCTTCCTCCTTTGCAAAAGGAAGAAGGTGGCCCTTTTCCTCCCCCGGGAGTGGGCGCTTCACCCTGGAGGAGCACTGTCAGCAGAGGCTGGAGCACACAGAAGTGGGGTCTGCTCCGGTCCCTCGCGGAGTCTTCCACTGCTTCAAGCTCATGATGAACTTCTCACACATCACTTTGCAGTTCGCCACCCAAACGTGGACCCAGATGTCTTGGGTCTGCTCCGATGATTCTACTATGTTCAATTCAGCAAATATTTGCCGAGCGCCTCTTGGGTGGCTGTGAGTGAGGCCTGGGGATGCCACAGTGACTAAGCCTACAGTGCCCCTGCCCCCCAGACTTGCTATTCCAGAGTCCAGCCCAGGGAGGGGCCGGTCACTCGGTTCACTGACCGAGGGAAGCCTGGAAACATTAGGGACGGGTCTGGGGCTCCCTGTCCTTGCCAACACCCTTCCTCTCTGCAGGTCTCACTTCTATCACTCCTGCCCCTGACACCCCCTCCAGAAAGGCTTCACCAGCACCCCTGACCCCCAGCCCACTGATCTGGTTCCTCAGCACCTGTGTGTCCAAACTTGCTCTTTGTTTGAAGTGTGCTAATTTCCCCCATCCCCCCACTACTGGAACGTGAACAGCCAGAAAGCCAGGGTCTGGTCTCCATCCTGCTTTCCTAGTACACGGCGCAGTGTGCTGGCAGGTGGCATGTGCCCAGTGAATGTGTGCAGAGTGCCTGAATGGAGGCGTGAAGGAGACGTAGTAATGTCTTGTGTCCACAGCACTCGTAGACTTGTTTTCCAGCTCTGGAGAAACTTTTCAAGACTCACATGTGCCGTTGTCCCAGAGGCCCTGAGTTATTTCATCTTCGTAACACCAAAGACCCTTTCCGTAGCAGTAACATCTGGACTTTGTGCGGTATGACCAGCCCAGAGGGCCTGGCCTTGTTCTGCAGGATGGGTGTGGGGATGCCAGCTCCCTGGCAGAGGCCCCAGTCATGGGTAAAGCTGTGCTCACTGCCTGCCCACCCTGGCTGAGCAGTGAAAGCCCCAGTGTGGGGCTGTTGGCCATGGGAGCACTAGGAAAGGGGCTGCTGGGGGTGGGGGGAGGAGCAGGCACAGGTACAGCGGGGGGCTCTTGGTGGTACCAGCAGCCATACCCCTGGGCCATGTCCCAGCAGGGAGCCTGATGATCCCAGGGCCTTAGGATGGGAGGAAAGGCTTACTGGTGTTGAGTCTGCAGTCTGAAACAAGGCAGGGTTGTTTTCCTTCCAACAAGGTTTTCTTGAACATGTAATGATTAAACGAATTCGCATTTTGTTGGAAATGTCTCTGTTGAGCAGTTCATTGGCAAACAGTGCTCATTGATGAGCTGTCCAGCATTGGGTTCAACTCCATGAACATTGCTGGTGTTGAGGAGATTTAATTTGGGTAGCATTTGACTCCTCCTCATTCCTGAACGCCTCCTTTCCCATCTTGCCACCTCTGCACCACCCTCAACCCAAGGGAAGGAAAAGGGAGTCTACCAGCTCCTGAGAGTCCGGATCTCCAGGGTGCTTGCAGGAACTGAGGGGATCTGGGCCGCATGTGTGGCCTTGGACTACACTGTAAATATCCAGCTAAAGACAAATCCGCAAGGATGACAGAGGAACTTTCTCTAGTCACATTCCTCTTAGAAATTGGACACAGACCAGAGCTGAGATGGGAGGTAGCCTGGGTTCTGCATTCTCAAATGTAGGATCCTCCTTACCCCGGAACATAGCCAGTCTAATTAAGGTACTGTAAGGCAGCTTGCAAAAATCCAGAGCTTCAGCCGCTGAGCTTTCAGTCCAACAGAGACGGTGCGTTATTGTCAAGCATCTTCTTTATCGATAGTCAAGTTTTTAAAAGCACAGATTTTAATATTTTGGCAACTCTCTTCTTTTTAATTCAACAAATACTTATACATTGATTTTTGATAACATATTTTTCTACTACAAAAATAAGCCGTGCTTTAATCAAGAAAATTTGGAAACCACCAAGAAGCACATATGCACAAAATCACCAGGGATGATGAGATAAGGGGCACATTCTTCTAGTTAAGAAGATAAACGCGTGTGAAACAAATTTGATCATCTCGACTGTACTTTGTATCCTGTGTTTTTTAAGATGTCTCTTCATTTCTTTTAACAAATAGTTACTGAAGGTCGACCATGTGCTAGACCGAATTCTAAGCACTGGGGGTTACATCTGTGAACCAGGCAGATGCACTTCCTCATTGCATGGAGCTTTTTCCGAGTAGGGGTCAGACAGTAAGCAGGCAAGTACATATGTGAATAGTATGCTGAGCGGGGCTAAGTGCTATGGGAAAAGTAAAACCTGGAGGGGATGGGGCAGTGGCGGAAGGGGTGCCTGGTCTCAGGGGGCTGCAGTTTGGAGGCTGTACGCTTATGCACTACAGTCTGGGAAGGTTCTGCAGAGATGGTGATATTTGAGCAAACGCTGGGAGGATCTCTGTGGCTCCCTGCAGGGAGGGAGTTCCAGGCAGAGGAAAGGCACAGGCAAAAGCCCAGAGTAGAGTGGGTCAGCAGGAGGGAGGAAGATGAGGTCAAAGAGGTCACAGGAGCCAGATGGCTTTGTAGCCGCAGCAAGTACCTGGCTTCAGTTCTGAGCAGAGGAGGGACACGCTCTAGCTTGAGCTGGAGTGCAGGCGAGGGGAAGCAGAAGAGCCGGGCAGTGCCCTGACGGCCTCTGGAGGCTGCAGCGTGGAAAGCCTCCCACACAGACACCTCTGCCTCGGGCTCTACATGTGAAGATGTTCTAGGAATACTGTGGCCAATTTAGTTCACTCACGTTTATTTTAAATGTATGCACAATAGTGATAGATGATTTCTAAATTGGTGTCTAATTAAGTCTATAATAGCTCTTTCAATAAGTATGAAATAAAGATCCCTTGTGGTTAAAGAATATTATCTGATTTGGCACATTTCCCCTTAATGATACATCTTAAAATGTGGGTCCCTTAGATTGGATGAAACAAGAATTATGAATAGAGCCAAAGTCCTGCTCTGACTTTCCCAGACGGAGTTTCCAGAATGGAGGCAGAATGGACACCCTTCAAATATGAGCCAGGGTCAGAGGCAGCTAAACCTTAGAATGATATTTAGCGCCAGGGCAAATCCCAAATCGCTATCAATGTGCAGGTCTTCCCAGCATACACACCAGCAGCTCTAGGGAGAGCTTTCCCGGGCGGGCCCTGGCTGGCCCTGGCAGTGCCTTACAGTTTCAGGACGCACAGAAAGCAAGGGGGAGTTACTCTGGCCAGTTAGTTCAGCGGCCACACATGGTCTGAAAATGACAAAACATTCACCTAAGCCAGGACTCTAATGGAAATCTGCGACATATGCTTGCCGTGCCAAGTAATATTAGGATGTTAAAGAGCAACTTTTGGGGAAAAGCAGTGTTGGCTTTCCTTCCTATGATTCACATGCTACCCAGAAGCCTCTGGCTTCTAGAGTTTAGGGTTTTGTTTTGTTTTGTTTGTTTTGTTTTTTGAGACTGAGTTTCGCTCTTGTTACCCAGGCTGGAGTGCAAGGGCTCACCGCAACCTCCGCCTCCTGGGTTCAGGCAATTCTCCCGCCTCAGCCTCCTGAGTAGCTGGGATTACAGGCACGCACCACCATACCCAGCTAATTTTTTGTATTTTTAGTAGAGACGGGGTTTCACCATGTTGACCAGGATGGTCTCAGTCTCTTGACCTCATGATCCACCCGCCGCAGCCTCCCAAAGTGCTGGATAGTTTTATTTCTTTTCTTTTTTTTTTTTTTTTTTTTTTTTGAGACAGGGTCTGGCTGGAGTGCAGTGGCATGGTCTTGGCTCACTACAGCCTCAGCCTCCCAGACTCAAGCCAACCTCCCACATCAGCCTCCGAAGTAGTTGGGACTACAGACACATGCTACCACACCTAGCTAGTTTTTGTGTTTTTTTGTAGAGACGGGGTTTCATCATGTTGCCCAGGCTGGTCTGTCTCAAACTCCTTAGCTCAAGCAATCTGCCCACCTCGGCCTCCCAAAGCATTGGGATTCTAGGCACTCCCAGCCTCTTCCTGGAATATTAAATCCAACTCAGAATCACGTGGCAAAAATGTTGATGCACCACAATATTCACGAGTAAGCTCTTGTAAATTCTCAATAGTAGATGGGTAAATTGGACAGTTCACACACTGTGATTTGAAGCCTGTATTTTAAAGCTACAGATTCCCAGGTTCTGTATCTATAAGTAGATCTGTTTGGGTGATCTGGGAGGCCCTGAGTTAATGGGGAGAAATGCCAGATATAGGTGATGGGGAGGAAGGCAGCAAACCACATTGCCATGTATGTACCTATGCAACAATCTTGCATGTTCTTCACATGTACCCCAAAACCTAAAATGCAATAAAATATATATTTTTTAAAAAAGAATAAGGTCGCTAACTCTGTCTCACACACTCGGAGAGTGTTTGGGCCACACGGGTGGGCGGAAGAGAGCACTATCCTCTTCTCCCCTCCTCAGCTCTCCGTTCACAGAAGTGCTTGGAGCCTGGAGCCCCTCTCCTCACTCGGGAACTCTGCAAGTTCAAGGCGAGACTGTGCTGTATTTAGAGACGTCCCTGTCTAACTCTGCATCTAGCCCGAAGGCCTGCAGGGAAAAACCAAATTTCCTAAGTGGTGTTCCTCACCTTGGGAGGGTGACCTTCACCTTCCTCCTCCCTTAGCAAGCCAGAAAGCCTCCGTTCTCATGCGACAAAGGTATACAGAGAGACGGGTGTAAAAACGAGCTGTTGAGCTTTGATGAAACTGAATGTCACCTCTGTAGTCTACAAATGGCTATGTGGAGCCCCACGTCACCTCCGTGCTTCTGGGTATGCGCTTTTCCTTCCAGCTTGCTTTGCTCATATTTTCCGTGTTCGTCCCTGGGCTCACTGACTTACATTCCCTCCTTTGGTACAGGCAGGCATAGACTCCTGGCGGTGTGCATCTGGGGTCATTAACACAGTGACTCACCAAGGGCTTTCCAGGCACGGGGTCCTGACATTGTGATATTGTAGGGGAACGTCAGTCTTGAGAGTTTAATGAAGACATCGGTTTGGTTTTTCCTATTCTAGAGTTGAGAGTGGGTATGATTTCCGAATCTCTTTTTTTTCTCTATTTGTCTCTAAGTAATGTGCTCATCTGGCCTTGTTGCGGCAGACTTATTTCTAAGTATGTGATTAAGGAGCAAATCACAAAATGAATGGGGCTTATGTTCCTGCCTGTAAGTGAAAAGTACGTTTGTTTTGCAGTGCCTCATGTGAAAAGGAAAAAGGGTCATTTTTATTGCAACCCTGAAAACCTCCATTTCTCACAATGCTACTCTGTTATTATTTCAGATGTGTGAGTCATTGGCTCAGGTTATTTCATTTATGATTGTTTGCCTTAACTACTTATTATTGAAATGCTTTGCAATCAAGAATCAGAAATTTAAAATGCTAGGTTACTTTGATTTCTGCAAAATAGGAACTCCCTGAATTGAAGTGCCGCAATAATGCAGCAAGGCCACTTCCTCTTCCTGTGTAATAATAAATGCAGGCTCGGCTGGGTGCGGTGGCTCACACCTGAAATCCCAGCACTTTGGGAGGCCAAGCCTGGAAGATCACCTGAGGTCATGAGTTCAAGACCAGCCTGCCCAACATAATGAAACCCCATCTCTACTAAAAATACAAAAATATTAGATGGGTGTGGTGGCATGTGCCTGTAATCCCAGCTACTTGAGAGGCTGAGGCGGAGGTTGCAGTGAGCCGAGATTGCGCCACTGCACTCCAGCCTGACGACAGAGCGAGACTCCATCTCAAATAAATAAATAGAAATGCCTCATTGTTATGTCTAAAAAACAGTTATTCTCATGTTTATACTTTCACATGTACAGGACAGACCAAAAATGTCAAATGCAGCCTATAGTCAGGAGTCATGAGCTGCTATTAAACTTTTTTAATGTGTGTTCATTTATAGACAAAACATCAAAAGAGGACTTGAATAGTTTTGATATGGGAAAAGATTCTCTACTTCTTGTTCCAAAGGGCTCTTGGTTTTAATGGCTTTGCTATATCTTATTAATATTGTTTTGTTTAGTTTAGAAGTTAATCTTCTCCCATAGAATGTCCTCTGGAAAACAGAGAGACCAGACCTAACTACCCAATAATGAAATCCACATTTCCTCTCCAAATTTTTAAGAAATTAATTTAGTCTTAGGGGTTTTGTTCAAGGAATCAGCTTTATCTTATTGATATTCTAACCTGTAAGCCATTCTGTAAACATGAATACAGAATGAATGATAGTGTTGGTTCTGAGCTGTCAGTATCTGTTTGATGCTAAAATGATTTTATCTCTCTCTCTTTCCATCCGTCCATCTTTTTAATGACCAAATACACCGATTGCATGGTCTGAAGATGATACGGTGCCAGAAAACAGTTCCGCTTTTCATGTCTAAACATCAAAGCACAAAAACAATTTTTACTAAAGATTCAAAAAGGTTGCTAGAACTGAAAAATTCCAGACACTCCTTTGGCAGTGCTATGATTTCTAATTATTACCTGGAATGAATTTTCGTACCTCATATGTACAGAATGGATTTCCGTACCTCATATGTACAGAATGGATTTCCGTACCTCATATGTACATGCATTGACAGTTTGTGCGTAGGTATTTATCATCATATCCGAAATCAAACAGCTCTTGCTGATGTTTGTGATTGGAGAGGGGAGAGCTCTGTAAAGGCTTCTCATCATTTTCACATCTTGTGCTAAATTAGCCAATTTCTTTTATGTTATGAAGACGCATGCTTTCAGATTCTTATTTTTTCCCTCTGTCACTTTCCAATTCAGCTTTATGAAGACTAAGAGGCCTGTGGCCTGTTTGCTACACTGCCCTGAGTTGTATGTAGGTCACAATTCTTGAGACAGAAATAGGATTCCATTTGGTGTTTATATCCTTGGCAGCTGCCTCATCATCTTGTATCAAATCCAGGCCCTCAGGGATGGAGTCTTCCTCAACACAGATGGCACTCAGCATTGGAGATCCCATCCACAGTTGCTCAGAAACATGAAGGAGTCATTTTCAAGTCCTCTGAGCTCAGGCTAAGAATTTGCCGTACTGTGCACAGCGCTTCCTTCAGCTGTGAAGCCATGCCAGTCTGTGGGTCGACTGAGATGTCCCATCGGTCTCACCGCCTTCAGGAGATCAACATTCAGCGTCGTGGACAGGGTCTGCTTATTGCCTTGTCTTTACCACAAGGACTACAGATGCTCTCTGCTTTTTCTGAGCAGCAGTTTGAAGGTGTCTCAGTAGCCCTGACCTCATTGTTTTGTTAGGGTTGGAATTCTGCTGCTATTATAAAAAGGGAGTTGCTGAGGATTTCTAGGACAAACTCAGCACTATCCTCTGTCACACATAGAGGCTGGTGGAACGGAATGGTCACAGAGCACCTAGCATTCATTGTACAGAGTTACACCAACATATGGGGCTTCAGGTTCCAGCCAATGCCCACAGAAGGTGACCGTGAGGCCCACTCAGCTCAGCATGCTCAGGAATTTCCTCTCCTCTCAGCCGAGGGAGCCTCATGGAAGGGACCAGACCTTAGCATCTGTCTGAAGGAAGTTACTGGACCTAGCAAGCTGACAAGAGTTGAAAAGTTCTAGGGCAGGTCCATGGTTGCTGAGGGTATGGGTGAGTTGACTTTCCTCCCCTTTCAGATGTTACAGTAGAATTCACTAAATGGATTCTGTTCATTCAGCTACTCAACAAATATTTATCAAACCTGGTAGTATTTTCCACCATGCGAGACGTCCTACTAGGTGCTACAAAGGACACAAAGAGGAGCAGGGTCCAGTCTCATCTTGTGAGGTGCATGGAGCATGTCCACGAATAGCCCCATGCCCCGAGGAGAGGAGCGAAGGAAAACAGAGAAAGAAGCGATCACTCTGCTTAGGGGTGAGCCCAGAAACTCTAGGAAGGCTCTTCAGGAAGTGGTGTTGAGCTGGAACTGGAAAGCTGGGGGGCATCAACATGCTGATGTTGAGGGGTGGGTGTTCCAGACACTTGGGCTGGACAGGCAGCACAGCGGTTGGTGAAAGCCCATGCCTGCCTGAGATGCCCAGATGTTGGATGTGGCCATTGCTGGGATTCAGGAAGGGGCAGTGAGAGAGAGGGAGAGAAGGTCACTGGGGGACTTGGACACCAGGTAAGGAGGTTGAGCTTCATTTGGCAGCAATAGTGGGGTCACGGAGGGCTTTTAAGCAGAGACACATGTGATTGGAGCTGGCAGTGGTGGTTGGGACAGATTGAAGGAGGAGGATTGTGGTAGGTAGGGATGAAATCACTGTTCTAGGCTGGGCATGGAGGCTCATGCCTGTAATCCCAGCACTTTGGGAGGCTGAGGCAGGAGGATCACTTGAGCCCAGGAGTTTGAGACCAGCCTAGGGTGAAGGACTGTAGTCCCACCTACTCAGGAGGCTGAGCTGGGAGAATCTCTTGAGCTCCAGGAGTTCAAAGCTGCAGTGAGCCGTGATCATACTACTGCACTCCAGCCTGGGCAACAGAGTGAGACCCTGTCTCAAAAAATCATAATAAATAAATAAATAAATAACTAGAGCTGTCCCCAGGGGAGAGAAGACAGAGAGGGTTTCTGAGAGGAGGGACTGGAAAGCAAAATAGGGTGGAAGGCAGGCCCTGAGTGAGAGGAAGGCTGGCTGTTGCTTATTAAGAAGAGGGAAGGAGGAAGAAAAATGCAGGTGGGTCACGCACCTAGGTTACCCCAGGGCTTCCAAAGCACTTGCCAATGCGAGTCTAGGCAGAGTCAGTTTCAACCATCTGATAGACCCAGAGCACGCAGTTGCCTTGTAACAGAACTCTTCCTGTAGGCTCTTTCCTGCCTCCCTCTCTACTCCACCTGCTTTCTTCTCCACCATGGAAGGGCCAGAAACCGCAGCTGGAGGGCTGGGGAAGTGGAGAGGGCTTGACTTCCTATCAAGGTAGATGTTACCATTATGCACTGGGATTATTACTCTTTTATTACTTAAATGATGCTGTTTTCTACTTAAAGTGACAAGGACTTCCTATTACCTTCATAGTATGATCAGAGAAGTCATTAGACCCGCCTGAGATTTCCTGCAGGGACAGGAGCAGGAGCAGGGTTCCCAGGGAGACACAAACAGTTGCGCTTGGGATCCCTGCTCTGATTCCTCTGCATGTGCCAGCCCACTGCGCAGAGAGAGGACCCTGGCAGGCAGTGGGCCTCCCCGTGTCAACCAGACTCCTTCCCTGGGATGGCTCTGAATAAATCAGTGTGTGTTCAAGTGCAGATAACAATCTACAATGTGTTGTCTCTGCAGTGAGAATGTGGCAGGGACATCCTGGTTGCGGGGTGGAGGTGATGAGAGGCCACAGAGGCGTCAGTTTGGAGGAGTGAGGTAGCTGTGGAAGATTCCAGTCCCATTGGGAGTGCAATTGGGACCAGGAGCGGTGGCGGGCAAGGCATGCTAGAACCTGCTGTAAGAGCAAGGGGCAGCCTTGGCACCGTTGAGCAGGTAGACTTAGAGGTCAGCCAAGCTGCCTTTCAGACCTGAAAAGGAAAACAGCAGCGCACCAAAGTCTAAGCTCCACTAAGTCACCTTCATGGCAGTTCCGGCCACTCAGAAGTAGCCATCCTTGGAGAAGCTCCTTAGAGTCAAATCACAGCTGTCAACACCCGAGGTGGAGCACTGTCTCCTAACCAGGTCTGTCGGTTCACATCGTCCAGCTGGGCCCTTGCTGAAGCTGGCTTTGCTGTGCCAACATCTTATTCAAATCTGTCAACCTTGAAAAAGGGGGAAAACGTGGGCTTCTTTTATTCACTGCCATTGTTCAAACTATGTTGAATTCTGAATTTAAGTTTTTCTGGAAAATTCTCTTCTACACACTTGCTCTTTTCCCTAACCATTTTGTAACACACACACACACACAAAAACCCCACTAAAGTAGATTATTTTTGACTAAAATTATATGTATTCAGGGTTTATGTATATATATAGCACACACACACATATATATATGTGCTATATATGTTTATATACACATACACATCTATTATTTCATACCAGGGTAATTTCATGCCTTCAATATAGACTGTGTTTCTTTTTTTAACTTTTTATTTTTAAATAATTTCAAACTTACAGAAAAGTAGCAAGAATAAGAGTAGTACAAAGAGCGTCCCTTTACCCTTAACCCAGATTCATGTACTGCTAACACTTTATCCCATTTGCTCTGTCTAGACAGTATTTTTTCTGAACTGTTTGGGAGGTCAGAAAAAGCTGCACGCATCATGACACTTGATTTCTAAATACTGCTCTGTACATCTCCTCCTGCGAGGAAACTCTTGCACAACCACGGTACACATTGTCAACGTCAGCAATGGTTCCAGGAAGCTGTGTCTATGTCTGCAGGCCTCTTGCAGGCTGGCATGCTAATGTTGTATCACTTATCTCAGCAAAGGGGATCACGGCTTGTGGCTCTCAAGTCTCAGACTTGTGCCAGCATCCCTTTGCTACCCATCGAGACCTGCACAGCAGTGGGGTGCTGGTTCCCAGGGCTTCATGACCAAGATCCCTGTCTGCTTCCCAGTCTTGAGCAGAGCTGAGCTTTGCCATGCTTTCTTCTGATGAGGTGGGCCACATAGCATTGCTTTCCATGCGAGATGCTCTCATTCCACAATTCCACGTCACGTTCCCCAATGCGTGTGATGTTATTTAATGTGGTGACAGTGGACTGACTGTGGTCCCTGCAGATCCCATCCTTCTCTTAAGGCCCAGGCATCTGACTGCATCCAGGAGCCATGGCAAGAACCACCCAGGCTCCGGAATACCCAGATCAGAGGCCAAATGTCAGGCGCTACTTCCAAGGCTGGCCTCATGCAGAGTTTAGTCTGTCCCAGTGGCACCTCTCCCTGACTCACAACAGCCCCTGCTTCATGTCAGCTTGTCAGACTGACAGCAGTGAAGAGATTGAATTAGGAGTTGGGCGCTATTTGGCCGTTGGTAGCTCAGAGGCCCTCTGGAAAAGCACGAGATGATTCTATTGCAGCTGCTGAAATCCCTTAAATCGTCTTCAGAAACTTGCCTGCAAGTCCATTTTCATAGCTCATTCACTTGGGAATAGATTACCTGCAAAACACAGAAAATTGGTTTCTTGCCCTTTGAAAGTGGGTGTACAGTCCTCAGCATTTGGTGCTAGCTGAAAGTCCTTGAGTTGTTTGACCCAAGTGGGAAAGGCCGGCTCTCATGAAGATCATTCTAAATTGGTGTCTTCTTCTATTATGTAATTCCAGGGGAGGGTGAGGGTATCTCATAGGCTCATGAACTGTGTTTATAGCTCAGAGGACATGTGTATATTTATACAAGCTCTGTGTGTCTTAGGCTGATTATACAAGCTGCACTAATTTTCATTCTTCTGCCAGCGTCTTCCTGTGAGAGCAGAGGGCTTGCGCTGTTGTGCTAGGAAGTGGGGGTTCAACTGTCCGTGAGAGAGAACTGCAGAACTCCCCAAACATAAATCTTTCACAGCGATAAAAGGGGATGAATTTTTTAGTGGAAACCAATTTCTCTCCTCCAAATAAGCTTTTGGCTTCTTAGAAAGTGAAGACTGCTTCCTGTTGATTCCTGACATTGTATTTCCTCTCTTCCCCTTCTCCCCGCATGTCCATCCGGTTGGTAGCTGTCCGTACCTGGCGGTGAAAATCACCCCTGCCATCCCTGCAGTCGCTGGCATCCTGTTCTTCTTTGTGATGGGGACCCTGCTCCGCACCAGCTTCAGCGACCCTGGAGTCCTCCCACGGGCCACGCCTGATGAAGCCGCTGACCTGGAAAGGCAAATAGGTAACACTGAAGGTCTGCCCTGGCCTCTGGTCACTTCCCTCCCGAGGCCCAGCCACAGTGGGGAAGGCAGGCCGAGGGCCATGCAGGAGGGGCTGACGCTGGGAAGGAAGGAGTCTGGGAGTCAGAATTCCTTAGTTCACTACCGGGGCAGGATGACCTGCAGAAGAAGTGGGATGTAAGGCTGGAGGGACAGGTGCCCTGGAGGCAGGACTGCTGGACCAGCAGAGCAAAGCATCCCCTGTGAGCTGTGCTTCTGATGTTTCTTTGAAACCCACGTGTTCACTTCTGTTCTACTAAGCAGCATTCATCCCGAAAGATCTAGAGTTGTAGGTTGCTGCTCTTTTTCCCTTTTGCAGTCATTGGAGCATGACCAGTTTCCATGATATAAATCTAGAAAAGTTACATCTTAGACTGCTTTCTTGTCTATCCAGCCTAGGATTGAGAATTTCCTTTATTTAGGTATAATCAACATGTATCTGTGATATGTATTGAGATAAACAGCTTTATTTTTGCTTAGATATTAAAACCCATACTAAAAAGTTTATTACGGCCCATTTTGAAGATATTAAAACAGATCCTAATCCCTTACACAACGAAGTTTTAAAGTTTTTTTTCTTTTTTTTTTTTTTTTGCTCTTAAAAGTTTGTAATGGTGAATGTGTAGCTTTGCTGTGATGCTTTGGTAAATTTCACAAGCATGGCAGAGGGGCTGTGATGACTTGGTGTGAACATACGTTTACACTTGGCAGAGATATTGCTCTCCTAGAATTCTTCCTATTCTATGGACTTTCCTTTGCAGCCTCCACTAAAGCTGGAGGGAGCTCCCTGACTACAGTGTTAGAAGATAGAGCTGTGGATCTTGCTAAAAAGTGCCTATTCTGGTCCTCCCATTTCTCAAGCACTGAAGCACAGCTTTGCCCTTCTCTTAACATCTGCCTTCATCCTTCATCCCTGCTGCCTGGGAAGGGAACAGTGAAATGGGAGTGTGTGGAGTGTGTGGTGTCGTCTGCTAGACTGCAGCTGTCTTGTGTCCTGAGGTAGGAAAGAGGGAGAGGAAGAAGCAGCAGTGGGCGGACAGTCTCTTTCTTAGCCCCTGCATTGTGGGATTCCAAAACAGACATGCTAGTGCATAATTTCAAGACCCACATTCTATAGCGCTTTCATCGTTTGTCAGGCCCATTCATGGCCATTGCTGTGTTTTTTCACATCTAAGCCACCTTGTAAGGAAAACTTTATTATTATACCCATTTTACAAATAAGGAAACTAAGCCCCCAAGAGGGGCTTAAATGGGTGAAGGTGGCAGAGCTGGAGCCTAGAACCCAGGTGTCCAGGTTTCAGAACATTTTCTTTCCAGCTTCTCACATCATTGGGGAGAGAGAGGGAAGTCAAGCTAGCATCCTTCAAAACTATGTGGTTTATGCCCATATTACCTGAGCAGGTAACTTGATAATCTTCTCAGTGCAAGGGCCCAGCTCCCATAAGGGGCTGATGCAGTTTCCAGCTTAGTGCGGGTGCATCTTCAAAATCAGCACAATTCGGAACAGGCTTTCTGCCTTTCTTACAAAGTGCATAAGGCGGGGCGCAGTGGCTCATGCCTGTGATCTCAGCACTTTGGGAGGCCGAGGCAGGAGGATCACTTGAGGTCAGAAGTTTGAGAGCAGCCTGGCCAACATGGCAAAACTCTCTCTACTAAAAGTACAAAAATCAGCTGGGTGTGGTAGTGCAAGCCTGTAGTCTCAGCTACCCAGGAGGCTGAGGAAGGAGAATCGCTTGAACCCAGGAGGAGGAGGTTGCAGTGAGCCAAGATCATGCCACTGCACTCCAGCCTGGGCAAAAGAGCAAGACTCCATCTCAAAAAAAAAAAAAAAAAAAAGCACAGTGAAATGCCACTTCATACCCACTAGGATGGAACTAATCAAAAAGACTGACAATGACAAATGCTGGTGAGGATGTGGAGAAACTGGTGGGAATATAAAATGGTACATCCGCTTTGGAAAGCAGTTTCTCAAAATTCTCCAAAAGCTAAACACAATTACTATATGACCCAGCAATTCCGCTCCTAGGCATATATTCAAGAGATAAAAACGTATGTCCACACAAAGATTTGTATATGAATATTCATAGCTGTGTGATACCTAACGACCCAGATGTCCATCGCAGGATGAATCGATGATCAGTATGTGGTATATCCATACAGTGGGATTCCATGAAGCAATAACAAGGAAGAAAAATGTTGATACAGGCTGCAACATGGATGAACCTTAGAGGCATTTGCTAAGGGAAAGAAGCCAAATACAAAAGACTACATACTGTGTGATTCCATTTGCATAAAATGTCCAAGAAAGGACAAATCTTCAGAGACAGGAGATTAGTGATTTCCTGGGGCTGGGAGAGTCGGGGTGCAGGTTGGCTGCACGTGACCTGAGCAATTGGGATTATGCACATGGTGTGAAATTAGGTCGTGGTGATGGTTGCACAATGCGTTGAATTCACTACAAGTCACTGAATCGCACACTTTCCGTGGTGACCGCTGTGGTATGTGAATTACATCTATAGAAAGATGTTTGAGGAAGGGAGAGGAGAGTGGGAAGGGAGAGAGGACGAAGTT